>NC_139391.1:9247500-9858750 GCF_054392235.1 Sus scrofa | reverse complement strand
CCAACCCACAGAACCATGAAGAAGAATGAAGTGTCCTATTAAGCCGCTACGCATGGAGTCGTTTGTTTCTCTGCACTAAACAACTAAAACACTTTGCAGGGTTACTTCCACGACAGGGTCATTTCAAGGACTTCAGGCAGGGCAGCTGCTGCTGCGCCGGGGTTCGGCGGAGCTCGGGGTGCTCCAGATCATCCAAATCCCTCCCAGATGCCCTCTGATTCCCCCCGAGATCCGTGCCCTGCCTTTCACCCGCAATCTCGCCGCGCTGTGAATTCCGCTGACAGGCTGACAGTGTGATTTGTTGAGTGCAGATCAAATTCACGTCTTGATAAGTTACGTCACGTGGCCTAGCACTCCCCGGCTGAGTTTGTCACCTCTGGCTTATACCAAGAAGAGGTAAATGGGGAAATGACATGGAAAGTCAGTCTGAGAGCTGACCACTTCTCAGTTGGTGTGTTTGAAGTGTCAAAACATTTTCTGATTCTTGCTGGAACAGCCAGGGGGGTCAGCTCGTGCCTGGACACGTGCCCCCTGCACGAAGGAAACCAGAGGTAGGGGTGTGGGGGTGCTGATCAGACGTGTCCGTGTCACACCGAGAGAAAGGAAGAAAGGTGACAGCAAGAGGTAGTAAGGGACCGAGTCCCTCCCAAGGAAGCCGGAGGGACCACGCAGTGTGTGCTGCCCCCAGATGCCCCCACAGAGCTCTGGGAGCGTGGAGGAATTTGTGCTTTAAAAAAAAATTATTGAAATACAGTTGACTTATAATGTTGTGTTCGTTTCAGGTGTACAGCAAAATATTCCATTATTGGAGTTCCCGTCGTGGCTTAGTGACTAACGAATCCAACTAGGAACCATGAGGTTGCAGGTTCAATCCCTGGCCTTGCTCAGTGGGTTAAGGATCCCCCGTTGCCGTGAGCTGTGGTGTAGGTTGCAGACACAGCTCAGATCCCGCGTTGCTATGGCTGCTCCGATTAGGCCCCTAGCCTGTGAACCTCCATATGTCACGGGAGCGGCCCAAGAAATGGCAAAAAGACAAAAAAAAAAAAGTTCCCTGACCTTGGGGGTCAGCCCCCTCCTTCCAGCCTCTCTCAACCCAGGCCTCCCTCCATCTCACCCCCGCACGGGCCCCTCGCCATGTCCCAAGCTTCCAGCAGCTGCATCTCTGTTCCCGCTGTGTCTCTTCTGGAATGCCTCTTCCCCTCTTTCTCACCCAGCTCTAGCACCTCTTCTTCCAGGGAGTCTCCCCTGACCACTTCAGCTCGGCCTGGCCCCCAGGTAGGAGGGCATAAGGGAAAGAATCGGGCTTTAAAGTTGTAAGAGACGCGGGTTCAATCCCACCTCTGCAGTATGATCTTACTGATCTTCTCTAATTAAGCCCCCAGCCCAACCCTGACCTTTCCACCTCTGCACACCACCCCTCACTGCAAGGTGAGAGCACAGACCACTTCCCACCCTCCCACCTATGGCCAGATGGCATCAGGTGGCCTCAGGGCCCCCTTTCTGTCATCTGGGCAGCTCCACACTCTCAGCACAGGCTTCTTGCACTACCCATTCCCACCAGGTGGGGGAGCTGTTGCAGGCTAACTGCGAGTCCAGGAGTCCTGCGTTTCCAGTCCGGTCTCCAACCCATTGCTCAGCTGCACCTGTGTGGTTAGGATGACTTTGCCTAACGGGGCCGTTGTGGGGATTAAGTGGGACAACAGAACACAGACCGTGAGGCCACATACCTTTATTAGTAAATCTGGCCAGTTCCTGTCCTGCCCCTCCTTAGTGGCATAGAAAAGCCTCCAGCTACCTAGGAGCAGTTAGTTCAGACCCACTGGCTGTGGAGCCTCAGGCAGGTCACTTAACCTCTCTCAGGCTCCCTTATCTCACTTGTAAAATTGGGATAATCCCTGCATGGCCAACCCGTTAGGAGCCTTGGATAAAATATATATATATTAAGTGACTGACATGGTGTTTGACACATAACAGAAACAAAGAACGAAGGTAGTACCAGTTGGTATTATTAAAATTATCCTGAGCAAGGAGTACCTGTTGTGGCTCAGCAGAAAACGAACCCGACTACTATCCATGAGGACATGTGTTTGATCCCTGCTCAGTGGCTTAAGGATCTAGCATTGCCATGAGCTGTAGTATAGAGTAGCTTGGATCCTGCATTGCTATGGCTGTGGCATAGGCTGGCAGCTGCAGCTCTGATTCAACTCCTAGCCTGGGAACTTCCATATGCCACAGGTGTGGCCCTAAAAAGGAATAAAAAGCAAAGGGGAAAAAAAAAAAAAAGTCATCCTGATCAGGAAATGCCTATTCATCCTTTAAGGCAGCCCACATGCCACCTCCTCCTGGGAGCCTTCCTTGGTCTCCCCATGGCAGTGATGGCTTCCACCCCTGGACCCCTTTTTTTTTTTTTGTCTTTTTTTTTTGTTGTTGTTGTTGTTGTTATTGTTGTTGTTGCTATTTCTTGGGCCACTCCCGCGGCATATGGAGGTTCCCAGGCTAGGGGTTGAATCGGAGCTGTAGCAAACCGGCCTACGCCAGAGCCACAGCAACACGGGATCCGAGCCGCGTCTGCAACCTACACCACAGCTCACGGCAACGCCGGATCGTTAACCCACTGAGCAAGCGCAGGGACCGAACCCGCAACCTCATGGTTGCTAGTCGGACTCGTTAACCACTGCGCCACGACCGGAACTCCCCTGTTGCCCTTCTAACACAGCTCTTTCACTTGCGTATGAAAATGTTTTTAGCGCCTTATGTGTGCATGACACTGAATTTGAGTAAAGGACATACAGTGCTGAACAAGGCATGGTGCCTATTCTCATGGAGTTTCCAGTCTAGTAGTGGGAACAGACCATGAATATGTCAGTGGGAGCACCAAGGAGTCAGTAAAACAAGAGAACATAGTAAAGAAACCGATGTGGGGGAGGAGCTACTTATAATAAGTGGTTAGGGAAGAATTATGGTGAGGCTGAATTCTGGACGACAAAAAAGCAGCCGAAGATCTAGCAGGACCACTTGACAGGCAGAACAGCTAGTGCAAAGGTCCTCAGACAGGGCAACAGGCATGGCACGTATGGGAACAGACTGACCCAGGGACTGGACTGGAACACAGTGGGTACTGAGCATACTTGTCACTGTCCCCAAGTCTTGGCCTCTAGATAAAGCCTCCTGAGGGGAGCGATCTAATTTACTGGGTCCACAGCACAGGACCGATCTGGAGCTCTGAACAGTCCTGTTGCATTATGGCAAAAATGGGGGTGACTCAGCTGACCCTCCTGCTCCCCCTTCATACCTTGGAGGACTCTTACCTGGGCTGCCTAGACAGGTAGGGGCTCCTCTCCCTGGACCAACAACCCCCAGGGAAGAGGTGCTGGCAAGACGAAGCCAGAGAGGTGCCCAGAGAGAGGTAGTGACCTGCCCAAAGTCACACAGCCAGCAAGCAGCAGAGACTGGTCCTGATTCCAGTTTCCTCTGTCCCTCTGCCTCTCTGGCTACAGGTCTTCTGTCCTGTGTACCCCACGTCCCTCCCCTCCCTGAGCTGTGATGTCAGGAGCCCCAAGGACCACGAGAGGCAACCAATGTGAGGACGGTGTCAGGTCCCTTCTTCTCTCCTGCTCCAAATCCAAGCCCAGAGCAAGGATCCCACAAACTCCTCCCTCACTCCCAACAGTCCTGCCCGGCCAGGCAGCCTGAACGTGTGCCCTCTGGCCCTGGATGTGGACGAGGTCAGCTGGAAGTGACAGCCTTGCGGGGACCTGGGTCCTGCAGAGCAGGACAAGGACGCCCTGGGCTCCAGGTCCAGCGCTGTCATTCCAGCCCTGCAGCCACAACGTCCGCAGGGCAGCCCCGAGTCAAAGCGATTCCCCGAGTCAGCGCACCATGGGCCTGCGAGGCACGTTATCTGCAATTATCTGCCAGCATTTCAGGGCCTGACCAGGGCTGTTAGTAGCAAATGAAGCTTAACAGGAGGCGCCTTTGTCCCCAGGGAAGGATGACCTGGGAATCTCTGATCCAGTCATCTTCTGATGAAAATTGGCTCCGACAAAAGATCACTGGAAACATTTTATTGAAAAAAAAATTGTACAAATAAGTTCTTGGTTTGACAGCAACAAAGGCTCACTTTCCCCCTTCCCTCCCCATCTTTGAAAATCTATAAAAGGGAAAAAAAAAGTTTATGCCCATGATGCCTGACCAGAGTCCGCCCAAAAACCCCGCGCCCCCCACCCTCTGACCCAGGAGCTATTTCTTGACATCCCCCACCCCGGGTCAGGCCCATTGAGGGGGTACCTGTCCCAGGGGCTGCAGCACCTAGTTTTACAGTTGAGGGGAGTTGGGAGAAGGTTGGGAGAGAGCTGGGGAGGGCGCTGAGGTGGTGGGAGGGTCAGGAGAAGAGGGGGCCCAGCCCAGGAGGGCTTGGCTGAACCCCAGCTCGATGCCGTCTCACGGAGGAGAAAGCGCCCGGCTATAAATAGGAACACTGATCGAGGCCGGATCCCAGGACGAGGGGTAGGGCCGGACGACGACTGCCCAGCTCCCACGGGATGCAGGGCCTCTGGGCTCAGCATCATGGCATCGGTCCCGGCGTCTAAGCAGAAGGCTCTCCGGCGGGGAAGGTCTGCTCAGACACGCGGGAGACCCGCTCTGCCTTCCCACCCCCACCCCACGGACTGGCCAAGGCCGGACCTCAGCTCCCCCGTCCCCATAGCACCCATGTGTCTCAGGAGCCTTCTGCTGCCCCCTGGCATCCCGCGCCCACCCTGGGGCCCTACAACTCGTCTCTCATCTTGTCGCCTTTGGGCCGGACCAGGCGCCCGATGAACAGCAGGGAGCCGCTCTGGGTGTCTCGAACCAGGAAGATGAAGGGGTGGTCGGCGTAGAAGAGCTTGGGGCTGCGCAGCTCCTCACGGCCATAGATGTCCTGGTCGAAGGGGTTGCCGTCCGTGTCCCACTCGAAGGCGGTGGCGTGGAACACGCTGGCCAGGTACAGGTCCTTCTTGCCCGACATGCGAGACAGGTCCGCCTTGTTCTTGTCGATGGCCTCAGTCAGACCCAGCCCGGCCAGGTGTTTCTGCAGGACCGGGTGGAGGCTGGTGAGGCCACGGTGGGCAAGGCTCCTAGCCCCTCCCCCTCCCCCACGCCTCCCCCGTTTCTCAGAGAAGAGGTCACCCTCCCCCGCCGGGCACCTTCTGTGTGCCAGCCATGGCTTGGGCACATCCAACCACTGCTTTCTTAATCCTCTGACAGCTCTGCAAGAGCTTCTGATCGCCACCCCACAGATGAAGAAACTAAGACTCGGGGAAAAAGGCAAAATGCATGCCTGGCTCCGCTAAGCAATCTTGACCTGTGCTCCTCAAAGCGTGGGCAGCCAGCACGGGCGCCCCTGGGGCTTCTATGACATGCACCTTCCCTGACTCCCGCCCCGGGCCCCTGAATCACAGCCCCCCGAGCATGGACCCGGGAACCTTTTCCTATTTTTTTGTCTTTTTGCCTTTTCTAAGGCCGCTCCCACGGCATATGGAGGTTCCCAGCCTAGGGGTCTAATCGGAGCTGTAGCTGCCAGCCTACACCAGAGCTACAGTAACGCAGGATCCGAGCCGCGTCTTTGACCTACACCACAGCTCACGGCAACGCCGGATCCTTAACCCACTGAGCAAGGCCAGGGATTGAACCCGCAACCTCATGGTTCCTAGTCAGATTCATTAACCACTGAGCCACAACGGGAACTCCCGGGAACCTTTTCAAACTAGCTCTCTAGGTAATTCTTGACAAGCCCGAATTTGAGAAAGACTGATCTAAGGGCAGCTATGACCACATCAGACTGGGGCTTAAAATCTTTCCAGAATGATATGATGTCTGAGATTTGCTTGAAAAATAATCTCATCGGGGGGAGGAATGTGTGTGTAAATGAATCTCTTTTTTTTTTTTTTTACTTTTTAGGGCCACACCTGCAGCATATAGAAGTTCCCGGGCTAGGGGTTCAATTGGAGCTGTAGCTGCCAGCCTGCGCCACAGCCACAGCAATGCATGACCTGAGCCACATCTGTGAGCTACACCACAGCTCATGATAAAGTCACATCCTAATCTCACTGAGCGAGGCCAGGCATCGAACCCGCATCCTTATGGATGCCAGTCGGGCTCGGTAACCACTGAGCTACGGCGGGAACTCCTATAAATGCATCTTTACTGGTCATAAAATGATGACGGTTGATGTTGGGTGATGGATCCATGAAGGTTCCTTCTATTAATCTATTTTTAATATATGTTTATATATTTCCATGGTAAAAACGTAAAATACACACACACACATATCTTTTCCCAGGCTCTGCACAGCCCCCAGAAGCCAAGGACAAGCTCTTTTACGTAACCTCTGCTTGCAGCACCCCTCGGCATGTCCCACCTTGCTCTGCATTTGACAGACTCCCTGAAATTGCATCCTCGATGGCATCTCGATGGCTACCCTCTCTCTAAAGGGCTCTTTGGACACCACGTCTTCCAGGAAGCCTTCCCCATCCCTCTAGGCAGGAGCCATGCCTCCCTGGGCCTCAGCGCCCCTGTCCCAGTGGCAGGTCCTGTCTGTTCCTCCCATGTGGCTTAGAGCTCCCTCAGGGCGGGCCAGGGTTCAGGGCTCTCCCTGGCTCTCCATGCAGAAGAGGCAGCGTAAAGGACTGTGGGCTGAGTGACCAGAAGCCTGCGGGGCCCAGGCTTCTGCAGGGCAGTGTGCTTCCCCGGCGTGGCCAAATGGGCCTGAGACCTGGGGTCCGGAGACACGGGCTGTGCCCAGACAGGCATCCAGGCCCAGCTGTTCCAGTCCCGATGACTTTGCACATGTCACCACTTGGTATTTCCCAGCACAACTCGATGCGGGGACTGGCAGGGACTGGGTGCCAGCAACGCACGGGAGAAAGAAGGGGAGGAGAGTCCGATGACAGCCGCTGCAGGCGACGGGGCTGGGGAAGGGTCAGGACAAGCCCAGGAGGAGGACATCACGGAACCCCGCCATGCTGCCCACAGGACAGGCCCCGCCAGCTCCCCTCGGCTTCGGCTTAGAGCCTCAGCCCCATCGCATCTCAAGCGCTCTCATTCCACTCTCTCAGCAGCAAGGCTGAATCAAGTCGGTAGATGACTGCCTGCCAAGGAACCGATTCTGGCCTCCAAGGCAAGAATGAGATGCACGTTTTCCCTCTTGAGGAGGTAAAAACCTCTCTCTCCTGACTGACAAAAAGGCCCCGAGTTTTTACCTTGAGAACTAAGTGTAGGAGTTCCTGTTGTGGTTCAGTGGTTAACGAATCCGATTAGGAACCATGAGGTTGTGGGTTCGATCCCTGCCCTTGCTCAGTGGGTTAAGGATCCGGCGTTGCCATGAGCTGTGGTGTAGGTCAAAGACGCGGCTCGGATCCTGAGTTGCTGTGGCTGTGGTGTAGGCTGGTGGCTACACCTCCGATTAGACCCCTAGCCTGGGAACCTCTACATGCCTCGGGTGTGGCCCTAAAAAGACAAAAAGACAAAAAAAAAAAAAAAAAGAACTAAGTGTAGCTCCACCACTGACTAAGCCAAGGTGACCTGAGAGTGTCACTGCTTCTCTTTGAGCCGCTGCCCACCCCCCAGGGGGGTCATGAGGGCAAAATGATTTGAGTGGGTCGGTTAAGTTTCCAGTCATCCCAAGTGACTCCTAGCTGAAGGCCAGTGTTAGTCTTATTATCGCATGGGGGACAGTCCTGTTTGAACTGTCTATACAGGCATGGCCCCGCAGATATTGCGAATTCGCTTCCAGACCGCCACCAGAGTGCATGTTGCGGTGAAGCGAGTGACACAAATTTTTTGGTCTTGCTGCATGTAATAGTTACATTTGCACTCTGCTGTATGTAGTCTACTAAGCCTGCAACCACATTTTGTCTTAAAAAAAAAAAATGTACATCCCTTAATTAAAAATACTGCATTGCTAAAAAATGCTAAGCATCTCCTGAGCCTGCAGAGAGTCATAATCTTTTTGCTGGTGGAGGGAAATACTTCAAGAATTACCAAACTGTGACACAGAGACCCAAAATGAGCAAATGCTGATAGAAAAGTAGTGCCAGCAGCCTTGGTTGAGGCAGGGTTGCCACAAACCTCCACTTTGTAAAAAACACAATAAAGCGAAGCACAATAAAACGAGGTATGCCTGCAACTGGAGGCACTTCAGACTCCAAGAGGCAATACAGCACCAATTTAAGGGCATGGCTTAGTGCTAAATGTCTGAGTTATTGGCTGTGTGACTGAATCAGTGGCTTAACCTTTCTGAGCCTCAGTTTCCTCATCTGTAAGATAAGGTTGACAGTCCTACCTAATCAAGTTGTTTTGAGCATTAAGAGTTTCATACATACAAGGTGCTTAAGAAGGAGTTCCTGTCGTGGCTCAGTGGAAATGAATCTGACTAGCATCCACGAGGATGCAGGTTCGATCCCTGGCCTTGCTCTGTGGGTTAAGGATCCGGCATTGCCGTGAGTTGTGGTGGAGGTCGCAGACTCTGCTCGGATCTGGCGTTGCCTGGCATGGGACAAGTGCTCAATTCTATTTATTTACTGATGTTATGACCGTCTTCCCAAGGGGAGGGCCTGCACCTCCTCCCGCAGCAGAGCCCAGGACTGCCTAGACACCCAGAGGGTTCAGGACAGACCTGCTGAGCTGGTAAGTGGGTGCCCCAAGCCCCGCAGGCCCTCGATCTGGGCCACCTCTCACCTGCAAGTCATGGGTCACTTCCACCACACCCTTGGGCAGGGAAATGGCAACGGCCTTTTTCTGCATCTTCCCCATCCAGATCTTCAGCTGCTCTTTGGTCAGGAGCTTTTCAAGGCGCTCGAGGGGCTCCACGTGATGGGGCATGATGATGATGAGGCTGGAGAGCTTGTGGGCCAGGGGCATCTCCACAATTTGCAGCTTCTCCTTCTCGTCGTCATAGTAGTTGTAGAGGCCTGGGAGGAGAGCAGAGAGGACACTGGTCACGCTGTGGGATGGGGGCAGGCCAGGCCCCAAGCACCCTCGGAGCCCCCCCCCCACTCTGCAAGGCACCTACCTGTCCGGTGCATCATAGTGACACCCACGGTATAGGAACGGGTCACCATGAAGCCTCGGTTGTCCACCATCTTGTGGTGGAATCGCTCATCCCAGTGCGCTGCGGCAGGAAGCAGAGCACAAGGTCAGAAACAGGGGCCCCTCCCCGAGACACGCCCCCCAACTGCGCACTCTGGCTGTATCCCCGCCACAGGCCTGTAATGGTCTTCGGGGCTCGGCTGCAGTCCGCCTCCCCTCTGGGCACCCGTGTTCCCTGCTGTAGGGGCGGGGGTCTCTACAGTTTCCACATGACAGGAGAGGCCTTCAGAAGGCGGAGCCTCAGCTCAGCCACCGCCATGCCCACCTCGGCCCTGACCCCGGTCAGGCCTCTGGACATTTGGGCAACGTGTGCTGACCTGGACTCCCCAGCCCACCTGCTAACTGATGTCTGTGCCCCGGGCAGTGAGTGGCCCAAAACCCCCCTAAATTCTCAACTGCAAGTCCTCTCTGTGGCCAAAAATATGACCCCCAAAAACCGTGCATAGGTGATGGTGACTTGAGCTCTGTCTTAGGTCACATCTAGACCTGAGTTCACATTTGGCCTCAGCCACCAACAGGCTACATGACCGTTCACTCCTCCTACCTGGATCCCCTGACTTGTAAAAGAGGGCTCACCTCATTGTCACAGCATGCCATGAGAGGAACAGTGCTACTGCCCACGCGGGAACTCAAAAATATGCATTAAGCCCAAAGTGAATCAATTCAAGATGCACCTGGACCTAAGCCCGGGCTCTGCTCCTCCTGAGCCTCGGTTTCCTCGCCTTTGAAATGGAAACACCACCACCTGCCCGCAAAGGCGCTTTGAGGATTGGGCAGGATCACAGGTGTTGGGCCCCTCTCTAGCTCATCACTGAGGCAGAACTGCTTACTGAATTTGATTCTTTTTTTTTTTTTTTTTTTTGTCTTTTGTCTTTTTTGTTGTTGTTGCTATCTCTTGGGCCGCTTCCGCGGCATATGGAGGTTCCCAGGCTAGGGGTTGAATCGGAGCTGTAGCCACCGGCCTACGCCAGAGCCACAGCAATGCGGGATCCGAGCCGCATCTGCAACCTACAGCACAGCTCACGGCAACGCCGGATCGTTAACCCACTGAGCAAGGGCAGGGACCGAACCTGCAACCTCATGGTTCCTAGTCGGATTCGTTAACCACTGCGCCACGACGGGAACTCCTGAATTTGATTCTAAGACAAGCACCAGCCCTTTGAAGTAATGAAACGCGGTAGGAGCCTATCCTTCAGCTGGGCTGGCCTCTCTGTCCCAGCCTTTTGGACACAAGGCTACGCCTCTCTGAACCTAGTTTCTCCCATGAGTTCAGTCACAGTGCCTCCCCTGCAGGCACGGGTTGGTAAAGCGGCCTGAAAGAGCAGCCTGGCACAGGAACAGAGATCGGACTTGCCAGGGGGCGGGGCACCGGGGAGAAGAGGCCCCGCCCCCCGCCGCCCCGCCCCTCCGCGGCCCCGCCTCTCGGCGCTCACGCTTGAAGAACATGGCGTTGACCAGCAGCGCGCCGTCCGTGCGCTCCACGTCTTTGGTGACCTCGGGCAGCTTGCCGTCGGTGGTCTGCGCCGCCCACTCGTTGATGGACTGCAGGGCGCTGCGCTTGTCGCGGAAGTTGATCTTGGAGTGCTCACAGTTGTAGTGCTGCTTGCTGCTGCGCACGAAGTCCTCGGCGAAGCTCACCGAGCTGGGCCCGTACAGGCGGCTGCCCAGCTTCCAGGTCACGTTGCGCGCGGTGCTGTTGCTGAGCGAGCGCAGCAGCTCGCCCAGGCCCGCGTGCACCTCCTCGTCGCGCAGCTGCTCGGCGCTCAGCACCGCCTTGGCCTGCGACGCTGTGGCCGCCTTGCCGCCCAGCGACACGAGCCCCAGCGACGAGGCCACCACCACAGGCGACAGCAGGATGTTCTCCACCGCCTGGTCCTTGGCCATGGCCTGGTACAGGCTGAAGGCCAGGCCAGCGCTGCGCTCAGCTAGCGTGGCTGCCTTGGGGCTCAGCTTCTCCGCGGTGCCGGGGGCTGCTGCGGCGGCGGGTTTCTTCACCTCGGCGGCGGCCAGGGCCCTGGCCAGGAGGCAGAAGGTGCTGAGGAGCAGGAGGGCACGCATGGCGGCTGGGAGGCGGGCTCGGAGCACCACGGAGGACCTGGGAGGGCAGTAGAGAGGGGGCGGCCCTGAAGCCCTAGTCGTTCCTCCCCAGCAACCATCCCCAGCCTTCTGGCCGCCACCAGGTCCCCTGGAGATGGGTGCAAGTGTGCCCAGAGCTCAGGGGAACCCAAACCTAACTCAGGAGTGCCCAGGTTGGGGGTCTCTGTCTGCCCAATCTCTCAAAGGCCTTCATTTTTCCTTTTTTTTAGGGCCGCACCTGCAGCATATGGAAGTTCCCTGGTTAAGGGTCAAATCAGCGGCAGCTGCCAGCCTACACCAGCCACAACAATGCTGGGATCTGAAGCACAAGTGCCAGATCCTTAAACAGGGATCCTCAGAGGCCTTCTTTGACTCCCTACCCAAAATGGGGTTCCTGGCAGGTCACCACCTGGGCCCTATTGATTTCTTGCACTGAACTTAGCGCGTAGACTTAGGCGTTTGTGTATTGCATCCATCCTAACTAGTCTGTGACCTCCAGGAGAGCAAGACACCTGGCCCGTCTGACTTCCCTCTGCATGCCTCGCACACAGCAGGCCTCAGCCATTCCTGAGTGAGCAGAACGCAGGGGCAGTGCCCCCTGGCCAGGCATGTAAGGTAAGCTCTTCTCGCATACAGCCCTGGGGCCCTTTTCCAGTGGGAAAAAACGGGGTGGATGGGCAGAGGGTCTGCACAAATCTCTGAACAAAGAAGGTCCTGGGAACAAAGAAAGTTCTGTGGGAGGATGTACAGGCCTGCGCCTCCCCCCAGGCCTTCCATTCTTCCCTGGTATGTTAATGAGTCACCAGTTGGTTCACACATTAAAAGAGGGCGGCCCAGAGGCTCTACTCTCTACTCTGCTGCCCCGAGGGTGACCTTGAGTTTGTCTGTGTGCCTGTTGTGTGTCCACCCCTCTCTGAGCCTCAGGGCCCCTCCTCCAAGTTGTGAGAGTCTAGGTCTCCATGCCGCAGGCTTCTGTCTTGGCTCTTGGCCGGGATTTGCCCGCCCCTCTGCCCACAGTTCCTGGAGAGGATGCAGAATCCCCAGGACAAAAGCCGGTTGGAGGAGGGGAGGTTTCCTGAGAGGAAGGATGCTGGGGGAGGGGGTAAGTCCCAGCTCAAAGGAACAGCGACACCCCCTCCCCTTCACCAGAGGCGGCGGCCAGGTGTGTGTTTAGTCTCCCAGGAAGCTGGAGCCACCTCGGCTTCCATCCTGTCCTCCCATCTGACAGGTCCCACACAGGCCATCTGCTGCATGGCTTCCGGACGGCCCTCCGTTCTCCCCAGAACACAGCAGTAGCAGTGGCCCCCAGGACATCCCCTCTCCCCTCTCTGGGGCCCTCCATCAGGACAGTCTGTCCACGTGGACTTCTTTCCACACTCCTCCGCTGGCAGGGCATCTCCGCCTCGCCTTCAGGCAGCGGGATGGAGGAGGAGACGACAGGGCAGAGGGAAGGGGTGCAGGAAGCTGGGATCCCGATGCTCTGGCAGGTCCCATCCTGTGGCCCTCAAGAAGACAGACAACTCAGAATCCTGACGGACGGACCACCCTCAGGACGTGGGCCTGCCTGGGGGAGCACTGGCTTGCTGGGAGGCCTCTACCGCTGCAGGCGTCCCGTGGACTCAGGCAGGTCCGCCTCTCTGGGCTGCCACCCCGGTGGAGGTGCGGTGCAAGGGAGAAGCTGAGGGGACAGGAGCCGGAGGACCGAAGGCCACTGAGGCCCAGAGCCACCTGGGGAGGAGTACCAAAGAGGTCTGTAGCCTAGAGTATAGACGGCAGAAGTAAGACAGTTTTACCCTCAAGTGGATTGGCAAGGGGCTATCTCAGGGCCCAGCGGCCTTGTTCCAGCCCTGGCTCCTTCCCCACCAGGCCCGGAGCTAAAGGCAGAGTAGCCATGTCATTATTGTACAAACAAGGACACTTCAGAGAGTAAAATGGGACACTACTAATTATCATGCCAGTTCGACAGGCATATGGTTGTCCTATTCAAAGGACGCCTTTAGTCCAGACATCTGATGCCAGAGCTTAGACGTCTGCAGAGGCCACCGCACCCTCTAGAGAAAAAGCCTAGGAGCCCAGCTCCCGGCCTTGCCACGTGGCAGGCACTGTCTTGACAGCCCCCACCCCCAGCCAACAGAACCTCCAAGGGACTGGGAGAGGCCTTTCAGAAAAGCTCCAAATGACTAGTTTGGGATTCCTCGGGTGGCCACACAGCTGCGCTCCTGTGCTGCTCCTGCTCTGGGTGACGTGGCAGGCTGGCAACTGAAGGCTCGCCTCCTGCCTACAGAAGGGGGCTTTCAGCCTAGGAGCAGGAAGCCTAGGTTCGGGTCAGAGGGGGTGCCCCAGAAACTCCCAGGCCCTAGCTTCGAGCCAGCAAGCTCCATCTCTGCAGGCCAGTGTGCAGCTCTGGAGGAGGGCTGCCCTGTTAACTCAGCCGCAGGAACAACAGAGGAAGGCAAGTCACTGCAAGCCAGCCAGCCTCCCGCAGCCCAGCCCAGCCCGGCCCTGCCACAGGGAAATCCCAGCCCTTAGGCCAAGGTTAGCTGAGTTACAGACCCACAGAGAAAAGTACACAGTCACAGGGCTGAGGGCTGGCCAGACCCAGTCGAGACTGGGGTCCAGATTTTTATAAGTAAGAGGGAAGGGAATAGATGCTACAGGGGCCCCCAGAGAGGGGCTCCAACACTTGAGGGGGACTCAGGTACCTTGCAACTGTCTCAGGGGGAGGCCAAGGCCTGCCTTTTTCATTCTGAAAGAAAACAGAAGAGTGAAGAAGGATGGGATAGGGCAGAGCTGGGGTGGTGAGGAACCGACTAGAAGACCCAGCCCTGTAGACGGACCTGTCTACACTGCCCCTGGCCAAGGGAGCACTGAACCAGTCCCAGAGCTACAAGGTCAATGTCAGAGGTGGGCCCCCTCATCACACAGTGGGAGAAATGGAGCCAGGGTGGGCACGGGGCCACCTCAGGTCCCACAGGGATCAGTGGGGGTCAGGCCTCCTTCCTTCCTCCTGGAAGCACCCCCCCCCCCCAGAGCCCCTGCCGAGGGCTGGAGGCTGTGTCCTGTTCCACAGCCAGTTAAAAAAAAAAAAACAACAAAAGCTTCTGCTGGGCTTCCCAGGGACCAAGACACAAGGAGGAGACCGGGAGGCCTCAGGAAGGGGGGATGGGCAGAGGAACCGCCGGCCGAGGACCAGAGGGTGTGGTCACAGCCAGAGACTTAGGGGAACCAGAGCCCCCTGATTGTCCTTGGGCTCCATCCGGGCCCTGCAGACCAGAGGGACCAGCCGGAAACGTGGGAAGAGGAGGGGCCGGGCCTTCTGGCGGCGCTGGAAGTGGTTTCATTCTTCTTCTTCCCCCCACTCCAGCCGCCTCAGGAATGTCCCTAAGTGGGGGCAGGGAATCTGGTCTCTGGAAGGAGCCTTAACCCTGAAGTTACTCCAGGAACCAGGTGGCAGTGGACAGAATTAGGGTGGCTGACTCCTAAAGCCTTTTAGGCAGCTCCCAGCCCCGTTCTATGGTGGGGTGCAGACCTGGCTGGCTCCTCACCCTCTTTTTGGAGGGAAGGGGGGGGATGGACTGGTGGCAGCCACGTCCCTCCTCTATTTGCCATCACCTAACCATCAGCAGGCTGCTGATGAGACATGGAGCTGCCCCTGGTGAAGCCTCCCAAACCCTGGGGACCCCAAGAGCCAGGGCCCTCCCCCAGAAGTCAAGGCTGTTTTAGCGCCTTTCCACCTCCCCACCAGGAGGCTCAGATGTCCCGCAGCAAGCCTGTGAGGAGGTGGGGCCACTGGCCCCGGGCCTCAACCCCGCAACTGGAGGCACCCCAATGGCAAAGCGGGCCTGGCCTCCCTGTCCCAGCTGGAAGGGGCTCCAGACCCATCGCCACCCTCCTTGGTCCTCAGCATCCTGGCTCCCTGCCCCCCTGCTTCCCCTCTGCCCTCACCACCCGGCCCACACTTCTGGGGAAGCCTGCACTTTTCCCGGATCGTCTGAGGGCCCTGATTCCCCGGCCCGCTCCCATCGCCCATCTCCGCTCCCGGCTCCGGCCTCAGGCTCGCTCCGCCATCGCCATCCAGCCGCCCCCGCAGTCCCTAAGTCCCTATCCCGAACCCTCCAGCGGCCCCCAGAGTGCCAGAGACTCCCCTCTGCGGGCTCTGGGTTGGCTCCTAAAACCTCCTGGAGGCCGCTTGCCCCTCTCACTCCCTTGAGCACCCCCAGACCCCCGCCGCTCCCGCCCCACCCGCCCCCGCCCCTCACCTGGCCGGGCTGGGTGGGCGCCGGGACACAGTCACAGTGTCACACTCGAGCCGAGAATGGATTCCACTCTCCACCGCGCCCCCGCCGTCCAGATCTATATATGGCGTTCCCCCACCCCACCTCCCTCCCGTCCCGAGAAACTTCTGGAAAGTTGGAAAAGCTTCCGGAGGGCGCCCCGGCTCCGCCAAAAAAAGCCAAAGACCTCCCCCAAACGTCCCGGCTCCCGCCCCCTCCCTCTGCAGGCAGCCTCCCCGCCCCTGGGTCCTACTGCCCCCCTCATCGGACAGGGTGGCGGCGCACGGGGAGCCCCCACCTTAGGTGCTGGGTGCCTGAGACCCCCTAGATGCCCTCTCGCGGGGGCATCCTTCAACCCAACTGAGACTCCACACCCTAGTGGGAATTTGGACCGCTGAGCTGGAGGGGACACGGGGCTCTAAGGTCCAGCTCCCTGCAAGGTGTCTGATACACTCCAAGGTTCTTTGCACAAGCCACCTCACTCCTGATGGCACCTCTCCTTCCAGCACCCCTTTCCCTGCAAGGCCTCTGCCTCCAAGTGGCTCCATTTCCCCATTTTCCACCTGAGACTTAATTGGCTCTCCCTAGGCACCCCGTCCTCGTCCTCGTCAGGGCCCCAGCTCAGGCTGGAAGGCTGGAGGTTGGGAGGCAGGACCCAGCTCCACCTGCAGTTTGTCCTGAGCTCCTTGGCGCTCTGCCTCAGTGACTGCCTTGAGTGGCCAGGCCAGTCCCAGGACTTGACCCTCCCCCAGGAAAGTCCTGGAGACACCTCGGGAACTCTGGGTGATGTGGATGGGCCTGGAGGGGTCCACTAAGTCATATGCTGTGTGACCCTAAGGAAGTTACTTTCCTTTTCTGGGCCCAGTTCCTTTGTGAAAGGTCATTCTTTGTTTCCTATCTGTCTGTCTCCTTGGTCTTCCCCCTCCCTGCCTGGTCCCCTCCCGAAGGCTCCAGGTCTCCCTATCAACTCCTCCTGCCGCACCCTCCCACAGCTGATAGCCTCTGGAGCTCTGAGCTAAGCTGGGGTATTCATTTCTGTTCTAGGTCCTGAGGACACAGCCAAGAACAGGACAAAGTCCCTGCTCTTAGGATGGACCATATGAGGTGCGTATGTGCCATCTCAGTAGGGAACTCAGGAAGGCAGAAGGTTCTTTCATCCCCTTTCTTCCCCCAGAGCTTTACTGTGAAATGATAGCTGACCAGTAGGCCCAATTCAAAGAAGAAGGGACAGCGTAAAAAGGCACTTTGCTCATTTATTCAATCAACAAACTGTGCTGAGGATCTTCTTTCTTCCGGGTGCATCTCTGGATCTGAGGAAGCAAATGAAACCCAGCACCCAGCAGATGAATCATCTGGGACCCTGGCAGCGGAGTTGAGGGGCTGGCTGGCCCTTTCTGGCCCCCCCAGCCTGGTGGCGAAGGTGACTGACTACTCAGTCTTAGGCTGCTGACGTTCGAAGTCCGATTTCAGGGACTGTGGGAAATCTTAGATCCCAAGAGCTTTAGATTCTTCTAATCAGGGTCTAAGAATCAGAGATTGGAGTTGCTGTTGTGGCTCAGTGGTAAGGAACTCTGCTAGCATCCATGAGGACACAGGTTCAATCCCTGGCCTCGCTTAGTGGGTTAAGGGTCCAGCGTTGCCATGAGCTGTGGTGTAGGTTGCAGACGCGGCTCGGATCCCGCATTGCTGTGGCTCTGGCGTAGGCCAGGAGCTGTAGCTCCAATTCAACCCCTAGCCTAGAACTTCCATATGCCTCGAGTATGGCCCTTAAAAGAAAGAAAGAGGAGTTCCCGTCGTGGCGCAGTGGTTAATGAATCCGACTAGGAACCATGAGGTTGCAGGTTCGGTCCCTGCCCTTGCTCAGTGGGTTAACGATCCGGCGTTGCCGTGAGCTGTGGTGTAGGTTGCAGACGCGGCTCGGATCCAGCGTTGCTGTGGCTCTGGCATAGGCCGGTGGCTACAGCTCTAATTCGACCCCTAGCCTGGGAACCTCCATATGCCGCAGGAGCAGCCCAAGAAATAGCAAAAAAGACAAAAAAAAGAAAGAAAGAAAAGAATCAGAGATTACTTAGATCTTAAGGTGATCGTCCTCCTATATGATATCCCTACGGGATCTCTGAATTCATCTAAGGAATCTTAGAATGTTGAATCTCAATCTTAGAACAACAGTATTGGGCTACAAGGCATCTCAGAGATCACGGATTCCTGCCTGTGGCCCCAGGCAGAAGTCATCCCTGCAGTACCCCAAAAGGGCAAACACCCCAGCCCCTCCCGCCCCCCAGGAACCGGGGAGCTCACCTCCCTCAGAGGTGCCCAGTATCCTTACTTAGGATCTGTCTGGGTCTGATCGTTGACAAAATCTTTCCGCCTCAGGGCGGTGCATCTCTTTGGTCAGTTTTCCTGGTTTTCATGTACTTGTCCTGCCTCATTTGTGTATCGCTTTTAAGGAGACGTCCGAGCTACCCAAGGAAGGTGCCAGGTCCCAGGCCTCCCCCCAGCCGGGCCCTCAGGTGGTAATTGGCCAGTCAGCTAAAGGTCCGTCAAAGCCGGTGGGTTGAAGGAGAGGTTCACCTTGGCTCCCAGCAGGTCCGTGTGTCAAAATCCCGCAGAGGTCGCCTTCCTTGCACACTCTTCTGTTGCTTAGTCTCTGAGGCCTCAGCCGAGCGTTTGGAGTCTCTGCTGAGTCACGACTCAGTGACCGCCCTAGGGGGAAGGGTAAACTGAGGCTCACCTGTAGATACACTCAGAATCCTTGAAGGTCAGGGTCGAAAGTTCCAGAGCCCTCCATTTGCACACAGGGAAGCTGAGGCCCAGGGAGGGGGCCGGGCCTGGAGACCCTCTGCCGCCTCACCAGACCGCTCCTCCAGCTCAGACTGGGTCCGAGGCCTCTTCTGTGTCATCACCCTGGGTTGTCACTGCATGTCCTTGGAGATTTGGGATGGGCAGAGGTTTCCCAGAAGAGGCGAGCCAGCGAGGGAGTGATGGCAAGTGGCCGCCTGAGTCTGCTGGACCCCAAACACAGCCTCCCCGCCACCTCCCTGAGGAAAAAAGGCAACGGCTCCTTTAAATTTCCCAAGATCAGCAAAAAAAAAGTTTTAAGAGCCTTTGCCACAGTATTCTTAGCTCTGAGCCCAGCCCAGGCCCCGCTGACAGCAGCCCTTCCCCCACACATCCAGGCTGCACTTTCTGGAAGAAGCACTGTTTGTGGAGGGAGGAAAGTCTAAAACACAAAGAAACGCTCCAGCACCTCAGGACTCCTCCAGCCTCAGCTCCCAGCGAGCCCCTCCTGCCCAACCCCCGCCGCTGCCGCCTCCCACCCCCGACAGAGGCTCAGCTGGAGATCCTCTAGGTCCAGAGAGCTAGAAACCGCGGGAAACAGAAAACCCGCGGAGTCCAGCTGCATCCACACTGTGCAGAGAGGAAAACTGAGGCCCAGAGAGGGGCAGGAACTTGCCCAAGGTCACACAGCACGTCCAACCCAGCCAAGCAGGCAGGCCCAGTTCTGCCAGGCATCCTCTTTAGCCCCCATGGCAAGATTCAGGCCCTCCTCACCCTGTAGAATCCTCGGCCCAAAACTGTCCTGTTAAATGCCCTGCACATTCCTGTTACCGTAGTTAATACTTTCAGGTGAAGTCCGAATGTCTCCGTTTTAAACGGGAGGAAACTGCGGTCCCGGGAGGCTCAGCAGCCTGTTTGAGGGCGTCCGGCAGAGTTGTAGTTAGATCTGGGATTTGACCGTGTCTACAGAAGATGCTGGGGACAGGGCCGGGAGGGAGGGGACGGGGAAATGACATTCGTGAAGCTCTTTGCTGTGACCAGGTCCTGTGCCAGGCCCCCTAGCCCATAGGTCACTTTTCCTTGCAGGACGTTAATTGGAAGGAAGTGTCACCGCTTTCTTTCTACACAGGATAAGACTGTGGCTGAGAAAGGCCGGGGCCTCTGTGAGAAGCCAGGGCCGCCCCAGCGCTGGCAGCTCTCCTTGGAGATGCTGTCTAGGAGCCAAGAATGTGCTCGCAGCCCCAAGCATGAGTCAGGGAAACGGAGTTTCCGCAATCTCTGATTTTCTCTCATGGAGCGTGGGGCCTTCTGACCCAAAGGGCCATCCTGGGAGCTGCCACGTTGGAGGCGGGGAGGGGAGAGGGACAGACACTTGACTCCCCCCTCCCCCCCAGCAGGCCCCACCCCCACCCCAGTCCTCCCAGTGCCTTCACCCACGTGCCCGAGTGGACAGCCAGAGACACAGGCCCAATGACACATGACACTGCGTCCGCACGTGTGGCCACCCACCCACTGCGGCCCCTTCATGCAGTCCACGTACAGGCAGACTGTGTAACTCTAGCCACACGCATGTCCCACACGTGGGACACAAGCCTGAGAGGTACCTGTCCCCGCAGGCACAGGCTCAGCTCGGGAGGGGGAGGGGCACAGCCCCAGCAGAGATTCCACTCTCTTTCTCTTTGCCCCTTATTAGCCGTGCCGCCTTGGGGAGGTCACTTGCCCTCTCTGGGCTTCGTTTCCAGTTGTCAGATGTGGAGGCGTGGCTTCTCCTTGCCATCCCGCTCCCTGCCGACATTCACCCTGGCCTTCACCCCCAAACCTGCAGGTATTTCTTGAGCATCTACGGCGTGTGAGTTTCCCCAAACCCAGTAAGGCAAGGATGTGGTTCCTGCTGGGACATGAGATGAGCCAGGAGTAGACACAGGACGGAGGTCCTGACTCCAGCCCAAGGCTCCATCTGTTGCACCAGCTCAAAACCCTTCCATGACTCCCAGTGGCCCCTGGAGAAAGTCCAGGTCCCTTTGTGGCCCTCGTCCCCTTGCACCAGGCATGCCCATGTGTGGGTGTAGGTCCTTGGTGCTCCTGGGCACAGCCGTCTTTGACCTTCTTGTGGCCAGAGCAAGGGAGGGCCCTCTTCAGGAAGCTCGGCTTTGGGGAGAGGGAAGCACGTTTATTTTGGATGGACGGGGAGCTCCCTTCCTTCTGCCAGCCTCCCTCTCCTAGGCCTCCTCTGGCAGCCCTTGGAGATGGCCAGGCCTGGCAGGCTGGTGGGGCAGTCGGATGGCTGTTCAATGCCACCTTGCCTTTCCCTTCCTCTGTTGCCTCTCTATCCGTCCCCATGCCCAGCGCCCAGCTCCTCTTCTGTTCCCCCTACGTTCCACCCCCGTGACAGTGACAGCTGTAACAACAGTGATGCCCAGACCGGCCGCAGGGCTGCCCTCCCTGCCTAGCATCTCTGACACTCAGAAAGGAGCCCATGGAGTTCCCATCGTGGTGCAGGGGAAACAGATCCGACTAGGAACCATGAGGTTGCAGGTTCCATCCCTGGCCTCCCTCAGTGGATTAAGGATCTGGCATTGCCATGAGCTGTGGTATAGGTCATGGACATGGCTCGGATCTGGTGTTGCTGTGGCTGTGATGTAGGCTGGCAGCTGTAGCTCCGATTGGACCCCTAACCTGGGACCCTCCATATGCCTCAGGTGTGGCCCTAAAAAGGCCAAATAAATAAATAAAAATATAGAGACATACGCATATTTTCCTAGAAAAAGGCCAGAAGGAAATACTTTAAATGGTTTAATACTTTGGATGTGTTTAATATCTTTGGGGATGGAAATTTGCAGCTCTGCATTTTTTCAAGAGTGTGTGTTACTATTATAATCAGCTTTTAACCATCAGTAAAGTAAACAGAAAAGCAGCGTCCAGTGGGAGATCAAACCTCAGGGCCACGTCTGATTAGGGGCTGGGGAAGCACAGACCATGATAGGGCTGGGGTTCAGGCCTTCACTGCAGCAGCTCTGGGGAGACGGGGAGGCTGGGGCTGGAGCCCATCTGGCCAGGCCCGGCATTTTCCGCCACCTCAGGCTTTTAGGCCTCGGGCTGAAATGAGCTGGATTGTGACAGGATTTCATGGGAACCAGCCAGCACAGGCACAAGAGTCCAGACAAAGATCAGCACGCGAGGGGACAAGAGTATGTGTGGGCTAAGCTGCAGAAAATGGCCCGGCTGGGCCTCAGGAGCCTGGGGGCTGCTCCTGAAAGCAGGGAAGTGGCAAGATCATGTTGTTTTGGTTTTCTGTTTTTTTCTCTTTTCTTTTAAGGGCCGCACCCGCGGCATATGGAACTTTCCAGGCTAGGGGTCGAATTGGAGCTGTAGCTGCTGGCCTATATATACCACATCCACAGCAACCCAGGATCCGAGCCGCGTCTGCAACCTACACCCCAGCTCATGGCAACATGGGATCCTTAACCCACTGAGCGAGGCCAGGGATCGAACCTGCATCCTCGTGGATACTAGTTGGGTTTATTTCCACTAAGCCACAGCGGGAACTCCCACGTTGGTGTTTTTACAGGAGTTCTGTGTCTGCTGAGTGGAGTGTGACTGAGGTGGGCCAGAGAGCTGTCACCACCCAGAGCAGAGGCTGGTGCCTGGACCCAGGTGGGGGCCGGGGGCTAAGAGGCCCAGCAGTGGACTGGGGCATGGAGGGCCAGGGAGAAGGAGGAGCCTCTGGGGTCTGGCCTGGGTAAACGGTCCCCTCTCTGGGATGGAGACTCTAGAGGAATGTGGCGAACTTTGTCGTCTGGAGCCTTGAGCCGTCCAGGAGGCCAGAGCCTCCATGAGCCTGGCTCAGGAGAGGCGGCCAGGCTGGAGAGGACAGTCTGGGAGCCATGGCCCAGGAGAGTGATGGATGCAAAGGACGGTGTGGTGGGTCCAGGCTCGGAGGGCGAGAAGAGTGCAGGCTGGGGAGAAACGAGCCATGCCAGGCGGAGGGGGACCCCTGCCGCCTCTAGGAGAGAGGACCTAGGAGGAGCTGGCAGGGCCGCTAGCAGGGTGGGGGGCAGAGGGAGGCCGTGCTGGACGGGAGGTAGACACGGTGCCTTGCGTCCCCTCCTCCCTCGCTGAGAAAGCTCAGGGAGGACCAGGCCGCGTGGTGATTCCGTGGCGGGTGGGGTGGGTCTGAGCCGGGATCTGTACACTCGGCCGGGCCCCATTGGCTGGCAGGCAGGAGCCGGCGCAGGGACAGGCCGAGCTGATGCAACGTGGGCCTATCGTTGCAGGCCCTGCTGAGAGGATGCAGCTGTGCTGGCCGCTGCCCAGAGGTTCCAGAGGGGAGGGGGGCTGGCTCTCAGGGCAGCTGGAGCTGTCTGCTCCGGGTCTGCTCTGACTCAGGAGGGAAACACGCCTTTCATGGAAGCACCCAGAGCCCTGGGCTCTGTGCGGGGCGTGAGGTGGGGGAGGGGCCCTGCAGATGCTGCCTGCACATCTGTCCTCAGTTCTGAAGGCCAGATGGGGAGCTGGGAGCCGAGGAGCCAGACACCTGCAGAGCCCAGGCTGAAAGTCAGGGTTCCAGCCTGTGCTCAGCCTCTGACACCATAGGTGGCTTTGGACGAGTCCCCGATCCCTCTGAGCCTCAGTTTCCCCATCTCTTTCCCTGGGACATGTAAAATGAAAAAGAACTCAGAGGTTGGGAGCTGGAGGAGGAAGGGGGTCACTGGGGGCACAGCTGACAGATCTGGGCACCCAAACCAGGCACAGGAGAAAGAGAACTAGCATGATTGATGCCCGCTTTGCGCAGGGAGCTCTTGCAGTCTCTGCTAACTCATATAACCCTCCGTGAGGCCCGCATTTTAATTCTCAGTCTGCAGGAATCTGAGCCTCCAACAGCTCAGGAGTGATAGAGCCTGGATTCGAAGCCAGGTACCCTTGCTCAGGATCCAGCGTTCTGTCTGCTGTGGCCAGCCGGGGAGGCTCACACTGGCATCACGTGCCCAGAGCTCGGAGTCGTCCAAATTGTGGGTGCTGTAACAACAGCTCTGTTCTTCATTAACCCTGCCCAGGCCCCCGTGTCAGGGCTATGAAGAAGGGGGATCTGGCATGTGGCGGCCAGGCCTGATGGAGTCTCAGGACACAGTTGGCACTTTAAAGGGATTGGCGTAGGCAGGAGCCCAGGAGCCCATGGAGAGCTTCCACCAGCTCCCTCCCACAGGGGCCCAGTCTTGGAAGACGAGCAGCGGTGGGGCTGAGTGTCAAAAAGGGTCTCAGCTGCAAATTTAGACAAGCCTGGTCATAGGAGCAAGATCTTGAGTCGCAAGGCTAGGAGCTGCCCAGCACAGGGCCTGGTTCAGAGGTGGAGCTTGGCTTGTGCAGTGGGTGATGGGTCAGCGACAGGCCATGGGTGGGGCAGCACAGCGTGGAGTGGAGCTGTTTGTGTGTAATTTTTTTAGGGTCACCCTTGTGGCATACAGAGATTCCCAGACTAGGAGTCAAATCGTCGGGCCTACAGTGGCCAGCCTATGCCACAGTCACCAGATCCAAGCTGCATCGGCGACCTACACCACAGCTCACGGCAATGCTGGATTCCCGACCCACTGAGCGAAGCCAGGGATCAAACCCGCATCCTCATGGATACTAGTCGGTTGTTACCACTGAGCCACAACGGGAACTCGTTTCATGCAATATTTTTTTAAAAATCAAAGTTAATGTAAAAAAATTGATGATGAACAAAACATCAACCTTTTAAATAAAGGCAGGCTCAGGACCACATTCACGCACCTGCCACCTGTGTAGCCGGACAGGGCGGCCCACTTGGTTGGGAGTTCTAGTGTTGCCATCTTGAAATTCAGAATAATTTTTGAGGAAGGGGCTCCATTCATGTAGCCAGTCCTGGACAAGAACAGTAAAATAGTACCTTGCCAGGCCATGATGAAGCTGGAGCCAAAAGACCAAAAAAAAAAAAAAAAAAATTGTTTCAAATTTTGATTTTTTTGTCCATGGATTTTTTTTTTTTTTTTTTTGCATTAACATTGATTTTTACAAAATATTGTATGAGGAGTTCCTGCTGTGACAGTGGGATCCATGGTGCCTCTGCAGCGGCAGGAATGAGGGTTTGATCCCCAGCAATTACAGGAAAGGTGGTTTCTTTTGATCACTGAGGTTTGGGGTACCTCTTTCACCTTGCACCCAGAGTGACGGCCTCACTCGCCTCCCCTTGGACGCAGCCCTGAGAGAAGGAGGAAGGGCGTCCCAGGCAGACGGCCAGAAGGGCTGTCCGGCAGCTGGAAGCCTGCACGGCTAGTGGAACTGGCCTATGGTGCCCGGGGAAGGCTTGGGGAACAGGGGTGCCCTGAGCTTCCAGATCCCATGGCCCTTGGCGGAGACGCACCTGGATGGCTTCTCACAGGTCACTGTCCAGAGCATCAGTGCCCACGCTGCCAAGTGAGAACAATGGTTCCTTTCAACAGCCTGTCCTCTAGGTTGAGGGACACCAAAAAAAAGGATGCTGGGTTTGAAACCAGAGAGCTCTGTGCGCTGGAAGGTTCATAAGTTCCAAGTTAGGTGCCCCTGCAGCTCCGGAAGGCACCCAGCGGTTGGCTCCCCTGCCCCCATGCCTTTCCTTCCATCCTCAAAGCACCCTCGACCCCCTTCTGCCTGCTCGTAGCCTGAGAGCACCCCCTGCCTGCCACAGCTTCTCTCCCCCTCAGTGTGCACGGGTGAGGGATCATATTAAGCCTTTTATTTCTTCCTCCTTTCATGCAGCCAGTATTCATGGAGGACCCACTACGTTCCAGGCGCTGTCCTGGGGGCAGAGACACAGGAGGGAACAAAGCAAGGCCTTTGCTCTCCAGGAGCCTCACGGCGGCTGGAGGAGACAGGCCACACACTCAGAAAGGGCTGTGATCATTCCAGGTAAGGCGAGTGCTGCAGGAAACAAAAGCACGTGGTTGAAGGTGGGGAGATGCCTTCGGGGTGGCAGGGACTGTTGCTGTAACAAATCGCCAGGCGTGCCTGCTCTGGCTCAGCTGTAACAGACCCGACTAGGATCCATGGCAGCTCAGGTTCGATCCCTGGCCTCGCTCAGTGGAGTAAGGATCCAGTGTTGCCTTGAGCTGCAGTGTAGGTCGCAGATGCGGCTCGGATCCCGCGTTGCTGTGGCTGTGGTGTAGGCCAGCGGCTGCAGCTCTGATTTAACCCCTAGCCTGGGAACCTCCATGTGCTACAGGTTCGGCCCTGAAAAGACCCCCCCCCCCCAAAGAAAAACCAAACAAAACAGAGCACCATAAACTTGGTTCCTTAGAACAATAAAAGTTTATCCTCTTATAGTTCCGGATGTCAGAAGGCTACAGTGGGTCATCAGAGCTGCGTTCCTTGCCTTTCCCGTTTCTGAAGGCCGCCTGCCCTCCCTGACTCAAGGCTCCTTCCTCCGCCCTCAAGGCCAGCAGCGTGGCAGCCTCGTAGCTGCGCCTCTCTCTGACCTCTGCTTCTGTCATCCCCTCTCTTTCTCTGGCCCCCCTCCCCTCCTCCCTCTTATAGAGGTGCTTGTGGTGCCTTAGGGCCACCAGCTAATCAGTCTCCTTATCACAAGAGTCACACATTTAATCACATCCGCAAAGTCCCCTGTGCCATATAAGGTGACACCTGCAGGGGCTGGCACCTGGATGTCTTTGGGAGCTGCTCTTCTGCCCACCAAGGAAGCCCAGCCTGTGAAAACCTGTGGGGGGGCGGGGGAGCACCCCACAGAGGAACACATATGCAAAGGCCCGAGGCTGGAAGGAGCTGGGCATGTTCTCAGAACAGCAAGAAGGCCACACGGCTAGAGACCAGTGCTCCAAGCGGCTCGATTTCAACCCAGTCATCCACAGCCCATCTCACCTCTGTGCGTGAACGTGGTGTGCGCTAGGACCGGAGCAGCCAGGACGGCCCCTGGAGAGCATCCCAGGGGCACCTGAGGTCACCTCCTCCCTCCCCTTGCTTCTAGCTGCTGACCCTTGACTCGCTTAGAAGAACGAGCGCCCTGGGTGTTTGAGGACGGTGCCAGCCCGCGTGCCCACCTAGAGCTGGGGACCAGACTGACTCTGGGCGAGGGGTGGGCCTAGCCCCTGGTACCTGCGTATAATCCTGCTCTTTCTTCCCCTCTGCAGGCCAGGCTTGTGTGGCTGAGGGAGGATGGGGGCAGGAAAGGCTGGACCTCTAGCCGTGGCAGCCGCCTTCAATGGCCGTATTGTTAGCTCTGGGCTGCGGTGGGGAGGGCGCCAGGGTCTGGCTGAATGAGGCATCTGTGCCTGCTAGGTCAGGGTGCCCAGGTCAGGGGCTCTCCTGGGAGATGCCGCCCACCCCCACCTCTGCCCAGGCCCTGCCCTTTGGCTTCCTAGTGGCCCTTGTACTGACTCCTCAGGGAACACAGCTGTCACCGGCTGGCGAACTGTGCCATGGGCAGTTGGTTGGTGGCCTTTCCCATTATATGTTAAGCTCTCCAAGAAGGCTCCCATGTCCCAGTCCCCAGCGCAGGGCTTGGATCAAAGAAGTTGTTTGATGAAGGAGTGCGGTCAGTGGTCGGGTGAATGAATGAGACTGTTGCCGTTCTGGCTTCATCTGGTCACCTCTTCCCTGGACCATGGCACTACCGCCTCACCAGCTTCCCTGCCTCTCACCTTTCCTCCTCCACACCGTTACTGGGGGATCACTCGAACACCCTCTGGGCTCCTGAGACCCTCAGGACCCAGCCAAGACCCTGCCAGCCTCACCCGGTATATTCACCCACTAAGTCTCTTCCCTGCCCTGACATTTCCCAGCCTGCGCGCCCTTGCACTTGAGGATCCCTGTCTGCAGAACGCCCTTCCTCCTCTTCGCTCCACGTGGTGACTCCTACTCCTGGTTCAAGCTGCAGGTTCCTCCAGGAAGCCTGCCTCGCCACCCCCAGCCTTTTCTGGGCTCTGCAACCTCCCTGCCCCACTCTGCTTCCCACAACCTCTGCACCGATTATAATAGCCCGTTAGCACCACTGTCTTCCTAGCCAGACCCTGAGCTGCTCAGGGCAGGCCCTGAGTCTGGCCCCTGCTTTCATCCCAGCCAGGGCCCTGGACTTGGTCAGGCACAGAGCAAATGCTCAGCAGAGCTGTAGCCTCAGCCCCACGCCAGTGGGCCCCGCCTGAGGCCCAACTAGTGGGCACCTCTACCCTCTGGTGGTCATTTGGGATTACTGCACTTTTTGGGTCCTATTCCTGGGCTTCACTAGGGTAATGGACCCTTGAACAGTGTTTCTCAGGATGTGGCCCCCGGACCAACAGCATCAGCATCACCTTGGTATTTGTTAGAAATGAAATTCTTGGGCTGTGCTGTAGACCTATGGGTCAGAAACCCTGGGGGTGGAGCCCAGAAATCTGGGTTCTTTTAGCGGGGGGGGGGGGGTCCTTGTTTTATTGAAGTATAGGTGAGTTACAATATTGTTCATTTCTGCTGTAAAGTGAGTCAGTTATATGTATATATGCACATTCTTTATTTTATTTTGATTTTATTTATTTTTTTATCGCATCTGTAGTTAAATATACACATTCTTTTGTGTATGCTTTTCCGTCATGACTTATCTCAGGTATTGAATACAGTTCCCTGTGCTGTACAGTAGGGCCTTCTTGTTTATCTCTTCCGTATGTACTAGTCTGCATCTGCTAACCCCACACTCCCCGTCCTGCCCTCCGTTGCCTGCTCCGTGGCAACCACAAGCCCATCCTCTAAGTCCCTGAGCCTGTTTTTGTTTCATACGTAGGTTCATTCATGCCATCGTTTAGATTCCACATGTGATGCTATAGGGTATTTGTCTTTCTCTTTCTGACGGACTTCACTTAGTAGGAGAATTTCTAGCTCCATCCCTGTTCCGGGGCCAGGGATG
Organism: Sus scrofa; assembly: GCF_054392235.1. Lineage (NCBI taxonomy): Eukaryota > Metazoa > Chordata > Mammalia > Artiodactyla > Suidae > Sus > Sus scrofa. Next base: position 9,830,616 of record NC_139391.1, on the reverse strand, counting down.
GGATCCAAGCTGCAGCTGCAGCCTACACCACAGCTGCGGCCACGTTGAATCCTTAACCCAGACTGGGAGTCAAACCCGCGCCTCAACAGCTCCCCACGCCACCACGGAGACAGCACCAGATCCTTAACATGCTGTGCCACAGTAGGAACTCCTATCTTGTTCTTTTTTAAGGCTGAGTACACTGCACGTGTATACCACATCTCTTTATCCAGTCATCTGTCGGTGGATATTTAGGTGGCTTCCGTGTCTTGGCTGTTGTGAGTAGCGCCATTGCAAACACAGGGTTGTATGTATCCTGTTGAGTTATAGTTTTGTCCAGATGTATGCCTGGTAGTGGGGTCGCTGAGTAACATGGTAATTCTGTTTTTAGGAGGTCTCTTTGGCCACACCCATGGCATGCGGACGTTTCTGGGCCAGGGATCGAACCCACGCCACAGCAGTAACAACGCCAGATCCTTAACCCGCTAAGCCACCAGGTTTTTAGTTTTTTGGGGATCCTCTAGACTGTTTTCCACAGTGGCCTTACCAATTCACATTCCCACCAAGAGTGCAGGAGGGTTCCCTTTTCTCCACGTCCTCTCCAGCATTTGTTGTTTGTAAACTTTTTAATGCTGGCCATTCAGACCCGTGTGAGATGGTACCTCACTGTCGTTTCGATTTGCATTTCTCTGATAATTAGCAGTGTTGAGCATCTTTTCATGTGCCTGTTGGCCGTCTGTCTGTCTTCTTTGGAGAAATGTCTGTCTAGGTCTTCTGCCCATTTTTCTCTTGGATTGTTTGGTTTTGTTGTTGTTGTTGAGTTATATGAGTTGTTTGTATATTTAGGAAATTAAGCCCTTGTTTGTTTCATCATTTGCAAATATTTTCTCCCAGCCCGTAGGTTGTCTTTTCATTTTGTTTCTGGTTTCCTTTGCTGTGCAAAACTTTTAGGTTTGATTATTTTGGTTTATTTTTGTTTTCATTTTTATTGCCTTGGGTGATTGACCTAAGAAAATGTCGGTACAATTTATGTCAGAGAATTTTTGCTATGTCTTCCTCAAGGAGTTTTATGGTGCCAAGTCTTTACACAGTTTGAGTTTATTTTTGTGTATGGCGGGAGGGTGTGTTCTAACTTCATTGATTTCCGTCAGCCGTCCAGCTTTCCCAGACTGACTTGCTCAAGAGACTGTCTTTTTCCCATTGTGTATTTGGCTTCTTCTGTTGAAGATGAATTGACCATAGGTGTGTGGGTGTATTTCTGGGCTCTCTATTCTGTTCCATTGATCTTGTGTCTCTTTTGGTGCCCATTCCACACTGTTTTGATTACTGTAGCTTTGTAGTCTTGTCTGAAGTCTGTGAGGGTTATGCCTCCTGCTTTGTTCTTTTTCCTTAGGATTGATTTGGCAATTCTGGGTCTGTTACAGTCCCATATAAATTTTAGGATTAATTCTTCTAGTTCTGTGAAAAATGCGATGGGTAATTTGATAGGGACCATGTTAAATCTGTAGACCCAGCAATCTGTTTTTGTTTTTTTTTTTGGCCATTTCCTGGGCCGCTCCTGTGGCATATGGAGGTTCCCAGGCTAGGGGTCTAATTGGAGCTGTAGCTGCCAGCCTACACCAGAGCCACAGCAACGCGGGATCCGAGCCACGTCTGCGACCTACACCACAGCCCATGGCAATGCCGGATCCTTAACCCACTGAGCAAGGCCAGGGATCGAACCCGCAACCTCATGGTTCCTAGTTGGATTCGTTAACCACTGAGCCACAACGGGAACTCCCCAGCAATCTGTTTTAACAAGCCCTCCAGGTGATTCTGAAGCAGGCTGAATTTTGAAGGCCCTTCTCCTAGGAGCCCCAGGTAATGGAGGAGAGAGCAGGATGCACCTGATAGGGTTGCCAGGTCAAGGACAGGACTCCCAGTTAAAGGTGAATTTCCAGTGAACAACAAATAGTGTTTTTAGTATAAATATGTCTGGTGCAATATTTGCAGTTTTTTTTTTTTTTTTTTTTTTGGCAGTGCCCACAGCATGTGGAAGTTCCCTGGCCAGGGATTAAACCTGCACCACTGCAGCGACCCAAGCTGCTGCCGTGACAATGCCAGACCCATGACCCGCTACCATTTTTACTCATCCCAGGGTGGCCCTGCCCCCTCCCCCACCCCCACTCTGCCTCTTCTTACAAACCTTGCTGTTAGGCTGCAACATATGAGAATGGTTCTGATTCTCATGTCCCTCAAAGTCTAGGTGCACGTGTCATGCTCCTGGAACAGTTCTCTGGAAGCTCACCTCACTTAACGGTGGGAGGGGAAGCAGAGCAGAGCGGCAGTTCTCTCTTTAAAAACCCATTCAACACGGATGCACAATGGGCAGAAGCTGGCAGGACAGGTCTGGGAACACACCTGCTGGTCCTGCAGGATGGTCTGATGCTGCCTTTAGGATGTGGGGTGCTGGAGCTCTCTTGTCTGAAGCTTCTGGAACCTCTGCAGAGACGTGGCCCAGCAGGAGGAGCCTGGTTCCCACCCCACCCCTATCAGAGGACTGGAGAACCCACTCCAGAGTCCCACAAGGCCCTTTCATTGCCTGGATCTGCCTGGCAAAGATCTCCTCTGCAAGCTGCCACTCACGCTCTGCCTCCTCCAGGAGGACCTCCCTGACGGCCCCCAGGCCACACTGAGCCTCTCTTCCTCCCTGATGCTCCCACCTCGCCTTGTTCACTCCTCCATTAAGACAATTTTTTTTTTTTTTTGGCCCGAGTTCCCATGCCAGGGATCAGATCCCAGCTTCAGATGTGACCTACCCTGCAGCCATGGCAATGCCGGATCCTTTGACCCACTGTGCTGGGCCAGGGATGGAACCTATGCGCTGCAGGGAAGCTGCTGGTCTCATGGCCCCACAGCAGGAGCTCCGCAATTATTTGGTTTTTGCTGACTGCCTCGAGTTCCATGTCCCTATCGGATTGTGGTTTCCATGGAGAGTCTCAGGTGGCTTCCCATCGGGTCCCTGGCATCCAGCACAGAGGCTGCCTGCACAGAGGCATCGTACCCCAACACAACAGCACCGGCTGCCCGGCCCTGTGCCAAGCTTCACGGGACCTTATGTCATTAATCCCCACCCCGGCCTAAAGTGCCAGGTGATATCCCCATTTCACAGATGAGAAACTGAGGCTCAAAAGGTAAATGTTACTGGCCAAGTTCACGAGGGTAGAAGGCAGGAGAGCCGTGATTGGAATCCTTCAGGGTGTGGGGCCCCTCATGCCCTACTGAGCCGGGGCCCAGTCGTGCTCACGGGATGCCTGGATGGAGGCAGGGATGAGTGGCACCTTCGGGTCAGCCCGATTGCCCCAGACCCTGGCAGTCCAGGACTCTGTGCTTTCTGAGGGGGCCCGGTCACAGCATGTGCAGAGGGTGATGAGATAAGAAAGGGTCAGGACAGGAGTTCCTGTCATGGTGCAGTGGAAATGAATCCGACTAGGAACCATGAGGTTGCAGGTTCAATCCCTGGCCTCGCTCAGTGGGTTAAGGATCCGGCATTGCGATGAGCTGTGGTGTAAGTCGCAGATGCAGCTCGGATCCCGCGTTGCTGTGGCTCTGGTGTAGGCCGATGGCTACAGCTCTAATTAGACCCCTAGTCTGGGAACCTCCATAGACCGCAGGTGTGGCCCTAAAAAAGGCAAAAAAAAAAAAAAAAAAAAAGGGCCAGGACAGGGTTGGGGAGGGGGCTGCTGACTTCTGAGACCAGTGAAAGTCAAGTCAAGATGTAATTTGGGACGTTCCCGTCGTGGCTCAGCGGGTTAAGAACCCGACAAGTGTCTGTGAGGGGGAGGGTTCCATCCCTGGCCAGGAGCTGCAGCTCCGATTCAACCCCTAGCCTGGAAATGTCCATATGCCACACGTGCGGCCCTAAAAAGACAAAAAGGATGTGATTTGGGCTCTGATACTTCTCACCAGCATGGATGAGTCTCATTACCTTAACGTTTAACCCCTGCTCCAGCCCCTCACCAAACCCCAGCTCAGGAGGCTCCCAGAGCTCGGGGATGTGAAGGGAGTCAACGCCCAGCAATGGGCAGGTTGCAGTGGCTCAGGGTGCTGGGTGCTCCCAGGGGCAGCCGTGAGTCCTGGCTGGACCAGAGTCTAAGGTGACCACCTGTCCAGATTTGCCCATGACAGAGGGGTGTGGGACTCCCAGGGCCAACAGTCCAGGACAGATGGGGCACTTGTCACCCTGCAACGGCTCTGACCCCAGGATGGCTCCTCTTGCTCCTTAGATGCTTCTGGGCCCTGGACAGGGACTCTGGGAAAGCCCGACGGCGCTAGTGCACACAGGGAGGTCAGCCTGGCTGTGGCCCCGGGGCTGGTGGAGAGCGTGGGGCCAGGGTTCGCAGAGCCCCCTTGGGCCCACTTCAGCCTTTCACTGGCCACTTGCCTAGAATCCCTGAGCCCCTTTCCTCATCTCTAAAGGGGGGCAGTAATATCCACGGACAGGGCCTGTGTGAGGGGGAACATGAGCTGATGTAGTCAATGGAGGGGTATCGTCGTGGGGTTAAGTTCAACTGCAAATCACAGAAGTATTCTGGCTTTTAAACGAGAGTTTGCATCTCTTTCACATAGAAGTCTGGAAATAGACGGTTCAAGGGTGGGATGGAGGCTCTGCTTGGTTAAGTGCTCAGGTGTTCAGGCTCCTTCTAGCTTGTGGCTCCTCCAGTCCGAGGATGTGGATCATGTCTTCAAAGACCAGGAAAGAACTCGCTCTGGGGCTGCTGCGGGCGGAGGTGGGAGAAGGCACAGTGCCGAGGCCACAAAGGGAAAAGAGGCTGTGGCTTTAAAACCACATAAAAGGAGGGAGTTCTTGTTGTGGCTCAGTGGGTTAAGAACCCGACTAGTATTCATGAGGACTCGTATCCAGGATCCATCCCTGGCCTCACTCCATGGGTTAAGGATCCCTCCGTGTGCTGTGGTGTAGGTCGCAGGTGTGGCTCAGATCCCCTGCTGCTGTGGTTGTGGCCTAGGCCGGCAGCTCCCATTGGGGAACTTCCATATGCTGCAGATGTGGCTTTAAAGAAAAAAAAAAAAAAAAAAAGCAAAACAAAACCGAAAAACCACATGAAAGGGATGCAGTGGGTTAAGAATCCTACTGCAGCGGCTGGGGTCCCTGCAGAGGTGCAGGTCCTCCCTGCCTGGCACAGTGGGTTAAAGGATTCCTAGTTGGGGCAGCTGTGGAATTCGGTCCGTGGCCTGGAAACTTCCATATGCCCCTAAGTAAATTAATTAATTTAAAAGTAAAAGAAAACCACCTGAAAGACTACGTTTCTACACATCTGTACACTCACATGCTTAGGCATCAAGTGAGGCGGGTCCCTGGGGGGTGGTCCTTGAGGAGGGGAGGCACAGGCACCAGGGCCGGAGCTGGGGCAGCAAGCATGGGGCTGAGCCACAACAAGAACAAAAAACCGTAATGGCAGCCCTAATAGAAAACAGCTGGATTCTCGTGTCTGATGCAACGTCCTGTTTGGGGTGAAAGTTTACCAAGAAAATACAGGCTTACACAGATACCAGTAAGAAAAGGGAGAGGTGTTTTCATGGCCTTTTCAAATAATTGTGGCTATTCTTTGATGCTAAGTCAAACTCTATACATTTCTTGAAGTTCAGTGGCTATTTAAAATCGTATCAATGAAGTTTCTTTCTTCTTTTCTTCTTTTTTTTGGCCACCGCACAGCCCATGGAGCTCCCGGGCCAGGGATCAGACCCAAGCCACAGTCAGGACCTCAGATTGCTGCTGTGGTGTGGGTTCGATCCCTGGCCGCAGAACTGCCACATACCACAGGCACAGTGAAAAAGAGAAAAAGAGAAAGAAGTGTGATGTATGATGGTGAAAAAAGTGAAATGTGTTGATATAACCACTGATGTCATCAGAAAGGTCTCGAAGTACCGGGAATGGGAAGCTGTCAGGGTCTCAGTGGCAAACAGCGACCTGTCTTCCAAATTCTAAAGTGTCGTTGCCGAAACTCGGCCTCTGTCCACCAGTGCCGAATAGAAACACAGAGACAGAGTTTGGCTGAAGGAGAAAACGAGCGCTTTCATTGCTTTGCCAGGCAAAGAAGGCCACAGCAGGCTGATGCCTTAAAGACAGTGTCCCCTTTGGGAGAATTGCGGGGAGTTTTACAGTAAAAAGCAGAAACACAGGCTTTCAGATAGGAATCAAGACTGGAGAACACATGCATTCTTCTTTCTTCAGGGGATCGTTGTCACCAAAGCTGGAGTCGGGAGATCTCGGCATGGTCGTGCTGGGAGTCTCCTGGGTTATTTCCTAGAATAACAGTACTTGTGAAAACCGCACATTGATCAGAGATTGAGACAAACTGAGAAAGTTCCTGAAAAACATCCTGGGCTGATCATCTTTCACACACAGGCGGTTGGTTGTGCTCAGGGCGCCTCATTTTGGGCTTAAGGGTGAGTGTGTTTAGGGTGCAGTTAAGTCAGAGAGAAGGACAAGGAAGGCCTCTAAGCTGTCCAGTGTTCAAGTATTCCTTTCTGAAAGAAGCCTAAGGAATATCACTTTTCTCTTAGGTGTGTGTGATGCCTCCTCTTGAGGGGGAACACGATCCTGCCCCAAGGTGGTACTGTTGTTTCTTGACTGCTCCTCCCTGGTCTTTGCATCCCATTCTGTGTCCCTGATCAGCAGCTGTCTGAACCTGTCCCTTGGAACTCAGGGAAGGCCATGGAGGCTGAGCGAGGCCGATTTTCCTCAAAACAAGAAATGGGGGGAGTTCCCATCGTGGCTCAGTGGAAACGAGTCTGACTAGGATGCAGGCTCGCCCTGGCCTCACTCAGTGGGTTAAGGATCCAGTGTTGCCGTGAGCTGTGGTGTGGGTCCAAAACACGGCTTGGATCCCACGTGGCTGTGGCTGTGGTGTAGGCCAGTGGCTACAGCCCAATTCCACCCCTAGCGTGGGAACCTCCATATGCCATGGGTGCAGCCCTGAAAAAAAAAAAAAAAAAAAAAGAAAGAAAGAAAGAAAAAGAAGTTGGGGACACAGAAAGGCTTCTGTGCCCAGGCGTCCCACAGGGCCCTGCTCAGTACATGATCTAGTTGAGAAAGTTCCCCTCTGTTGCCAACTGACCCAAGAGTTTTTATCATGAATGGGTGTTGGATTTTGTCAGATGCTTTTTCTGCATCAATCGATAGGCTATGTGATCGTTTTTCTTTAGACTATTAATATAATGACTTGTAATGACAGATTTCAAGCAATGAACCAACTTTGCCTTCCCAAGATAAACCCACTTCCTTGTGGTGCACCCTTCTGTATTTTACAGAATTTGATTTGATTATATTTTGTTGAAGATTTTTGCTGTAGGCTCATGAGGGATATTGTCAGTAGTTTTGTTTTTTTCTTTTTGGTATTTTTTGGGGGGGAGTGTTAGGATAATGTTCTCCTCACAACATGAGTTGGGGGGAGTTCCCATCATGGTGCAGCGGAAACAAATCCGACTAGGAACCATGAGGTTGCGGGTTTGATCCCTGGCCACGCTCAGTGGATTGGGGACCCAGCATTGCTGTGAGCTGTGGTGTCGGTCGCAGACATGGCTCGGATCTGGCGTTGCTGTGGCTGTGGCGTAGGCTGGCAGCTGTAGCTCTGATTAGACCCCTAGCCTGGGAACCTCCATATGCCACGGGTACAGCCCTAAAAATAAAAATTAAATTAAATTAAAAAAACGTGAGTTGGGACATATTCCCTCCTGTTCTGTTTTTCTGGAAGAGAGTAAACAGTACTGTTCTTAGTTCTTCTTTAAATATTTGGTAGGTTTTGCTGTTGAAATCCATCTGGGCCTGGAAATTTTTCATAATGGTTATAGGGCTGTGATATTATGATTTATAATAAACTTATATTTGGGGCTTTACCCCCAAACCCTTGGAATTTCCTAAGAGCAATGGGAGCATCTTTTTTTTTATTATTATTATTAACAATATTTGGTGTCTCGTCATCAGTCCCTGAAATTGCTTCAGAGCCAAGGTGAAACGGGTGTCTCGTTTATATTCACAACAAGACTGTCCACCCCAAATGGGCTGGCTTTAATGAGATGACTACTGGAAATCCCAAAAGGATGGGGACCCAGTGGGACCAACCTTGATTAGAGGGTTGGGTCCTCCATGAGAACCCAAAAGGAGGTGGTTCCAAGAGCTCCCAGGTTGGTGAACTAGAAAGCTTCCACGTGCCAGGCTGCACACCCCTCAGGAACAGAAGCGCCTATGTTTGGAACGCTTCCAAACCCCGCCCTGTGCGTCTCTTCATCTCACTTCATCCTTTTATATCCTTGTAATAAACCAGGGATCTAGTAAGCAAACTGGTTTCCTGAGTTCCATGAACTGCTCTAGCAGATTAGGCCAATGAGAGAAGGGGGTCGAGGGAACCCCCAGTTCGTAGCCAGTTGTTCTGAAGCACGGGTGACCACCTGGATGGGGCCTCTGAGGTGGGGCCTGCGTTATGGGACTAAGCCCTCAATCTGTGGAATCTGGTACCGTCTCCAGGCTGACAGAGTCAAGGGGAATTTATGGGACCTCTGGTCAGTGGCTGTGAGGATGAACTCTTTGGTGGTGTGGACAAAACACACACAGCCTAAGGACTGTTGCGGTTATCGAGTTCATCTTGAGTGAGTTTTGTCAGTTTGCAGCTTTTAAAGAATGGGTGTATTTCATCTCACTTGTCAGATTTGTGTGTGTGTGGTTGTTTGTGATTCTTCCTTCTTATCCTTTTCGTGTCTTCGAGGCTTCTAGTCATACCGCCTCTTCTCTAATATTTGTAAATATGTCCTTTCTCTTATTCTTTTCTCTATTGCTAGGTATTTAGCAATATATTCGTGTTTTCAAAGAACCAGCTTTTGGTTTCACTGATTTTCCTCTGCTGTTGGCAAATTATCTATTCTTATTTCTATTCTTTCTGCTTGTTTTGGGTTTATTTTATTTTTTTGGTCTTCATTGTAGTTAAGGTGAAGGCTGAGTTAATTGATATGAGACCTATCTGCTTTTGTAATGTAGGCATTTAGTGGTATTAATTTTCCTGTAAGCACTGCCTTGTCTGCATCCCATAAATTTTGATATTTTATTTAGTTCAAAATATATGCTAATTTTCCCCAAGACTTCCTCTTTGACCTATGAACTATTTAGAAGTAAACAGATCAATTTCTAAGTGTTTGGAGAATTTCATGTTACCTTTCTTAGCAATTTCTAGCTTAATACCATGATGTCGCATAACGTATATGGTTTCAATTCTTTTATATCTGCTAACTTTGATTTATGACCTAAGATAAGGTACAGCTTAGTGAATGTTTCATGGGCACTTGCAAAGAGTATATGCTGGCTGTGTGTATATATATTTATGGACACACACAGGTATACGCATAGGTGTGCACACGTATGTGTATACATGCAGGTGTATGTACATGTGTATGTACACATACAGTTGGTTGATGCTATTGTTCTGGGCTACATCCTTGCTTATTTTCCTCCACGCATTGTATCAATTACTAAGAGAGGAGCATTGAAATGTCCAACCATGACTGTGCTGTAAGTGTCCCCACATGGCAGGGGATGGTCGAGGTCCCCGGAGAGGGCTGCCCTGAGCCAGGCTGGAGCAGTGACCCTGGAGCCCCAGGGGTCCCTGTTGGTCCCGACCCCTTAGCAGGCTGTGGGGGGTCTGCTGAGAACAGGCCTCCTGACGGGTTGGTCCCTGGGGCCAGAGAGCAGCAGGGCCCAGCTCCCTGTTTGTGAACCGGGGTTGGGGAAGGAGCTGAGATTAGGCTGGCGGCCTAGGTGGGGTGGGAGGTGGGGTCCCCCCTGGAGCCAGTGACTTCTACAAGCTGGTGCGTGAGATCTGGCAGCACAAGGTGAGCGAGCAGAGCTGCAAGTGCCTGCTCTCCTGACTCCCAGGCCGCATCTGTGGACATCCTGCGGGTCTTCTCTGCGGCCCCCGCGTGGAGGCGCCAGATGCAGGGAGGAGGCACACGCAGAGGAAGGAGGAAGGGAAGGATGGAGGTGCAGCTGGCATGCCCACGTTGGTGGACAGAGTGTCTGCAGGCCACCCAGGACACTTAGCACAGACTGCGGTGGACTGATGCCACCGACACCCAGCTGGTCCTCTCCTCTAGCCCCTGCCCTGGCCCGCTGGGCACAGGCCAAATTGAGTAGCTTATTTAGTGGTCTTGACACTGGTGTTTGGCCGAGGCTGGGAGGCTGCAGTGTGTGGGGCCTCCCAAGAGGCAGGGGGGAACCTCTGCTTCAGGCAGCCAGCAGCTCCCTGCCTCTGGGGGCACCCAGTGCATCCTGCAGAGACTGCTGGGCGCTGCAAGGACAGGCCAGCCTAGCGCTTAACACAGGAAAACTTTATTGACCTTTGACCAGCAAGGAGGGAAGTTGAGACCGAAGGCTGTCCCTTCCCTGAGAGGGGGACCTCCCTAGGGAGTGGTCCCAGGAGGGTGCAGGGCTCCTTCTGACTCCACGTGGGATCCTGTTTCCCGAGTTTGGGGGACCCTGAAAGGCAGTTACCGACTTGGATGGGCCTTTGCCTCCTTACGTGTGTTAGGGTGGGGCCGGCCCTCCTGCCCCCGCCACCCCCTCATTGGGGTGAATCACCTGTTATTCCCAGAGCAACTTGAGGTCACAGACGTGGCTCCACAGAGAGCTCCGAGAGGGCCCGCTTTGCCTCGAGCCAAAATTCTGGACTGGCTGGGCCCCCACGGGCTTGGCCGCTTAAGCCATCATCGTGGCTGGGGGCCTGAGCTCAGGCCAAGCCAGGCCCCCCTGGCGCAGTGTGAGGGGGATGTGGTCCTCCAGGAAGACCAGCATCAAGAGCCAGGGCGTGTCGCTGGCCTCCCAGGGCCACGGGGCCGTCATGCTCCCAGCGACCCCCTCCTCTGGGAGCCCCTGAGTGTCCAGCTTCCCTGTGGACACAGAGGTCACGGGGCCATGGGGACCTGTGGGGCTTTGGGGCAGCTCTTGGGGCACTGCCCTGGCTCCATCTTGGCCGTGCTGGTCACTGCCCCAGAAGGGGCGTTGGCTGCAGTTGCCATGGGGCAGGAGGGGTGTCCTGGGCCCTGTGGCTCTGTTTTCAGTGGGCTGGGCAGGACCTGTGGCTGGGGCCTTGGTGGGGCTGCAGGGCCAGGCCTGCGGTGTGGCCCTGAGAGTGGCCTTGTCCCATGATGAAGGGCAAAAATCCCAGCGTTCTGGCTTAAAGCCAATATCTAGGGGCCACTTGATCCGGCACTTGTTCCCTGGGAACTTTGGAAGGAAACGGCATCCATCACCACAGCCACAGCCAGGCCTGAGGGCTGTCCTGGGCTGGGGACAGGCAGGCCAGACGCGGAGGCTCTGGGGCCCCCAGAGGGAGGCCCAAGGCCGTGGCCCCTCTTGCTGCTGCTTCTTGATCTTTGGGAAGGCCTAAAGCTAGGCGAGGGTCCAGGCTGCTGGTGCCGGGCGGATGGGCCAGGGAGGGCCAGCCTGTCCTCTCCAGAGAGCGTCTCGATGCTGGGAAAAGTGGGGCGAGGCCTGGGTTCCAGAGACGGTCACTTCAGGCCCAGGGGCCTCGTGGGAATTCCCCAGGTTTCGCTGGAAGTGAGCACATTGGGTCAGTGTCTTCCCCAGGCCGTGCCATCTGCACAGGGTGGGGCCCCTGGGGCCCCCACCTGGCCACCCTGGCCCCACCCTGGCCCCACCCTGAGAACATCCCTCAGGCCAGGGAAGGTCAGGTTCAGCACTAGGGGTGGCTGCCCTGGGCCCAGCCCCCACTGGCTGAGTCTTAGAGCAGACGAGCAGGTGGACCCTGGGATGCCCACGGCTCACTGCCCTGGAGGGGGAGTCAGGAGGAGACCCTTGCTACGCCCACCCCGGGGGGAGCTGGGTGGCAGGTCAGATATCCTCCTGCACAGCTTGGCCATCGAGGCCTGCAGCTGCTTGAGCACTGCGATGTCCACTGGGACCCAGGCCTGGGACAGCGGGGCCTGCAGAGACTCCCGCAGGCCTTCCAGGGCAGCTTCAGGAGGCGTTCTGGGGGTGGGGATGCCGTCAGGCCAGCAGGCCTCGCTGGGAAAGCTCAGCCCCACCCTGGGTCCCTCCCTGGGGGCAGCAGCCTTGCCCTGCCGGGCCCAGGGGAGCCACGGCAGTGCCATGACCAGCAGCCGACCCCATTCCGGTCGCCTCTGCCAGAGGCCGTGCCCAGCCTGCATGCCGCCCACCCTCGTCTGTGGCCTGCGCGCCCGGGGCTCGGGCTCACTCATGTCTGTGCACCTGAGGGCTGTGTCTCCGTGGCTGTGAGCACTTGCTCGCCCCCCAGGGTGAAGGCGTCTGTGGGGACAGTAGGCCTGGGAGGGGTGGCTTGAGTAGGATATGGGGGGGGTCCCAGCACAGGGTAGGAGCCCCCACTGCCTCTGGGTCCCGCAGTCCTGCAGGCTCCCTCCTAAAAGGTCCTACAGCTCCTATCTGGGCAGACGGAGGAGGTCCCCGCCAGGCCACTCGGGGTCCTAAGGCCCTGGCCAGCACCTCTGCTGACCTGGGGACATCAGACTGCCCCCCACACGGCAGGAGCTCCCCAGAGGAGCCCAGCACTGGCTGCAGGGTGGGCACGGGCTTGCCCTCCCCCCAGGCTGACCCAGCCTTTCCTATAGGAGCCCAGGTTTCCCCACCCCCACCCCCCAGGGACCTAGTCCCCCTGGGCACCCTCACCGGGTTCATGAAGCGCTGCAGGAACCACTCGGCGGTGTAAATCGCAATGGTTGTCTGTTTCTCCTGAAGGAGGCATGAGTGCTCAGGGCCGGCCTGCTAGGCCCCAGACCTCCCCACCTGGGGGCCCCGTGCCGCTGCCCCTGGGGCCCGTGGACCCCAGCTCGGTCCTGGCCTTGTCAGGACCAGGAAGATGACACTGCGGGCGGGCCAGGCCCTGTGAGGGCTGCTTCTACTCCCTGGGTGCCACTTCACCTCGGGGAGGGCCTGCCTAGGATGTGCTCTTAGGGGCCTGGAATCACAGACGTTTCGGGAACCCCAGAATGAAGAAGCCTGAGAAGCCCCCAGAAGTCAGAGCCGCGCCTACCAGGGGTTCGTGTGTCCCAGGAACCCAAGGCCTTCCCCCTACCCCCCGCAGTGACCCCACTGTGGAGCGCCCACCCCAGCCTGGCTGGACAGCTCTTCCCAGACCAGCCGGACTGCCTTTGAGGCCTGGGGCCAAGGACCCACTCACAGAGGCCCAGCTTGGCAGTGCTGAGCATCTGGCGGGCATCTGGCTCTGGCACACGCCCTCCTCGCTGTGGCTGCAGCAGGGGACGGGGTCCCAGTACCAAGGGGAGGGGGTGCGGCCCACGGGGTGGGGGATGGGGGCGTGCACATCTCCAGGCTTGGGAGTCAGGCGGGGGGCACAGCAGGGGACGCTGCCATGTGGCCTTCCTCTGGTGGCACGGGCTTGGGGCGAGAGAAGGGGTGCGGCCAGGTGGGTGGCGGACGAGAGGCAGAAAGACCAGCAGGGGTGCAGTGGTCTGAACGAGGCCGGGGCTGAGGGCCGTGGCTACAGGACCCAGAGAGCTGCAGGGGGCAGCCAGTGCCCTTTGTGGGTGGGGAGATGGACTGGGGGACCCTGCAAGGAGACTCCGGGCCCTGAGTCACATCCAGAGTTCTGTGGCCGTCACCTACCATGCATGGCGCACTTTTGCTCGGTCGTCAGCTAGCCCAGCGCCCAGAAGGCGTCGTCCTCACTCAGGAACAACAGCAGGATGGCCACAGCCTGGCTCCTGCCCTGGCAGTAGCCCGCCTCCCGGACCCCCTTGGAGGCCTCCTCTCCCTTCCCTGGCACTTGGATCTCAGCTCTTGGACAGGCTCCCACCCGTGCGTGGTCACCATCCCAGGGGCCCCTTTTCCGGACAAGGCGTACTGGGTGCTGGGCACGGGCACAGTCTGGAGATCCTGCCATGAGCTCAGGCAGGGGTTGCTGACTGTGGCATGTGTGAGCCTGGAAGGGCACATGGTGGCGGCGGGGGTGGAGGGGGTGGCCTGAGACCCCACAGTGGGCAGTCTGTGGGGTCATCTCAGCTAGTGTTCCTCGAGGGAATGTTCTGGAAAGAGCAGGTGGGGCAGGGAGCCGCCTCCCTGGGGCCACACAGGTGTTTGGGTTGTTGAGAACTCTCATCCCTGCTAAGCTTCTGATTCATGAAACAGCATCTTCAAGATCCAAGCTCAAGGGTCAGGACAACAGCAATGCCTTTTAGGCCCATGTGAAGTTCTTATAAAACATTTCCACGCTCAGGGGCTGGCACAGCCCAGGCCAAAGGTGCCACTTCTGTCCTGCACCCCTGCCATCCATCTCGGTGTGAGAGCAGAGCTCCCCTCGCATCACCTCTGTGGCCATGGAGCTGGCGTCCCCAGTCCCCACTGGCCGCCGACAGACCACTTAAGGAGCCGGGCCATCGTGGGACGGCTCGGCCGGGGACCGTGCTGTCGGCGTTGTACACGGAATAGGCCGCGAGCACGTGGAACAGGGCTCGCTGCCTGGAAGGGGGACAGCGGGGCTCGCCGCGAGGCCCCTGCCGCTGGTCATGCGTGTGATGAGCGTGGGACATGGGTCGGGCCAGGGTCGCTAATGTTGGACAGGGTGATAGAATTGGGGGCTTCCTCACACTTGACTTTTTTAGAGGATGCAGATTGTCTAAAAAAGCAGAGAGGTGTAACAGTAAACATCAAAATGGAGTGTCATTGTGTCCCCTCTAACCCTCACTCCATCCTCCTGTGTCCCGGTCCAGACTGCTCTCTGCCGCCCGGTGCCCCCCTTTCCCCCCTGGGGCCTGTGGACCTCGGAGGACACAGCCAGCCACCTGCGCCTGGCCCCCTCCCCACTCAGGGCCACCCCCGTCCTGTGAGCTCCCACCCCTGCTGGCGCTCTGCACAGGCCCCACTCTTGCCACCCCAGCTCCAGACCTGGTCCTTGTGCCTCTCCTGCCCAGGACCCCTGGCACACATACCCCCAAAGGGACTCGCGGCCCAGCGGCCTCACTCGATGCCATAGCGCACCCAGAACATGGTATGGTTTCAGAAGGTGCAGCTCCTGTCCAGGTTGATGGGCTGAATTTCTGGAGCGTGGAGCCAGGCCTGCTCCTTCATTCTCTGTGGGCGGAGCCAGGGGTGGGGGGAGGCGAGGTCAGAGGCCTGGAACCCTAACCAACTGCCACAACTGCCACAGCAGAGCGGGTGCTGCCAGCTCAAGGTGAGTGGTTTCTGCAGAAACCTTTATTTTGCTTGTTTCCCAAGCCAGGCAGGGTCACGAGGGCACCCAGGTAGCAGCCCGTGCCCAGCAGCCCTGGGCAGGGGCCACCGGCCGGTGGATGGTCAGCCTGTGGTTTCTCCGAGGCCCAGACTCCCACCTGTTAGCGATGCCCTGGCCAGGCCCCAGGGCCCCTCTACCCCTCCCCTGCACCAGCCAGTCCAGCATGACAGCACCCGCTGGCCAGGCCCTGGGCTTGTCCCCAGGAGGCTGCTGCCAGGGGTGGGTGCCCTGGGCAGTCAGGAGGCTGGGAGGGCGGTTGGGCCTCCGTCCCCTGAGCCCCACTGACCCCACTGCACACAGGTGGGGCGAGGCAGAGGGCCAGAAGGGGAGCCTGTGCCTGGTTTGGGGGGCCTTTTGAGAGCTCGAGGACCGAGCATGACGCTGGCTCTTGTCCTACAGTGTCCGTGGGTGTTCATCACGCTCTGGGCCTCCAAGACTGCCCGTCCTCGGGCCACTTGGACAGTAGTGGCCACTGTCACCTCCACTCCCGCTGCACTTCCCCTGCTGATCCTGCTCAGCTTGGGCACATAGAGCACCCTCCCTGGGCAAAGGGACCGGGGGACCCCTCGGTGGAGACGGGGGCAGGGGCCTCTCTGGGTTGATGGGTTGAGACCTGTCTCTTGTCCCCAGTCAGTCAGGCCTGTGCTCTTCGGGCCTGGCCGTCTCCCTCTGTGGTTTCTGTGGGGTCTCCTTGCCCTTTCCTCCTGGCTTCTGTCCCTTTCTGTGTGACTCTGTCCCCCTCAGGTGTCTAGGAGGTGGCACCTGTCCATCTCTGGGCCCAGTGTCTGTGCTGGGCCAGGTGGGACAGGCAGTGAGGAGGGGGACAAGGCCTTCCTGGCGGGCGGCCCCAGGGCTGTGAGTCTGGGAGGTACCAGGAACGCTGGGGACGGGCGAGGGTCCCCGAGGCGTAGGTGGAGGCCCTGCCTGGTATTTCCCTTTGTTCTCCGCCTCCACCTTCTCCAGGTCCAACAGCAGAGACCACGCCTGACCGCATATCTGGGGGGATCCCCCTGTGGACCCGCCGGCGCATCTGCGGGAAAGAAGTAGCCCGGAGACACGCGCAGGGGATGCTGTGGGGGAGTCGGAGCGAGACAAGGTGAAGATGCTGGGGAGAGGCTGGCTCTGCCCGGACCTGGGCACACTTGGATGAACTAGGAGTGGCCTGTGGGCCCGGCTGGTCCCGCCCTGCAGGGTCCTGGGCTAGGCTGGCCAGGGAAGCCATGGGGGACCTAGGTTAGCCCCTTCAGGGTCAGGATGCTCAGCTTTCTCCTTTCTCACTGTCCCAGGATTTACTCCAGTTCCTCTGTATCTTCACCTACTTATCGGCTCACCTGATCTCCTGGGTTCTTTGCTGGAAAAGGGGACCTGGTGGTGTTAGCCAAGCAGCCAGCTTCCCTAGAGTGGCCCTGACTCAGGGCCATGGTCTCAGAAGAGCCAGGAAGGCACAGACCCCTCACAGCCCAAGGACACCTCGACCGCTCTGGGGTCGGGCAGCGGGGAACCGCAGCTCCGCCTCAGCCACCTCCCGCCTCCCACCAGGACAGTGGGAGACGGGTTCTCACCCTCGCCTTGTGGGTGCTGAAGCCGTGGATGCTGAGGCTGAGCTTCTCCCAACTTGAAGGCAAGAGATGCAGAGCCATGAGGACCAGCTTCCTGGAGCCCCCCGCCCCGTCTCAGCCCAGGAGACTCTGGAGGGGAGGACTGACCGCCCGGGGGTCAGTGGTGCCCCTCCTCCCGCTGCTGCTGGTCACCCCCCTCTGCCCCCCGCCCCTGCCCTGCCAGGCGGAGCGGCCTCTCCCAGAGCAGGCGGGTCCAGGAGCCCAGCACCTGCTGCTCAGCCTCCCCTCCTCCACTGCGGCCCGGCCGGGCCTCCTACCCCGAGTCTCCTCCTGGCACCAGACAAGGGGTCAAACTCCACCCGCCTCTGCCACTTTCCCATGAGCTTCCAGGTCCTGCCGGCCTATCCTCCAACGCCTGAAACCACGTCTCTCACTGCCCTTCATGCAATGTCCTCACGTGGCCCCCCAGCTGGGCCTGCTGCCCTTGGAAACCTGTGGGCCAGGCGCCCCTCGTCCTGTGGCCACCCTCCGTAGAGCCACTGTGGACCAGTCTGAGCCCACCCCGACCCTGCTGGACAGATGCCCGGCCCCTCCGCGGTGTCGGTGTGGAGGCTCCGGGGCTGAGGCCAAAGCCCGGCTCAGAGCCCAGCTCTGCCCGTGCCACCTCCCCGAGCCCCCTTGGCGCGAGGTTAGTGCGGATGCTGGTCCCCAGTGTCCCCCACGGCTTGAGGCCCAGAGCTGGGCAGAAGGGCCCTGCCTCCAGAGAGGTGCTTCCCCAAATGGGAGCCCTCCTGGGGGACATTGCGGGGGTTGGGGGGGGGCGGTGTCCAGATGGCTCACAGCCAAAAACCTAGCCTGTCGGTGACTTTATAGAGTGAGAGATCAGAATCTCCCCTCGGTTCCACTGGAGGCCCTGACTGGCGCCCCTGAAACCCAGATGGGGCACCAAGGTGAGGGTACAACCAGAGCGACAGAGGGCCTAGCACAAGACCCTGCCCAAAGGGGCGCCGCCTGTGCCTCACCTGCTTGTACCTGCTTTGATCTTGCCTGGGGCACACCTGCTGCCTATAGGCCCCACCTGGGCCTCACCTGCTCAGCCTTGGCTCTGATCCCACCAGGGACATACCTGCCCCCGTGGGCTATGATTCCCCGCCTGGGCCTCACCTGTCCCCTCGGGCTCTGGTCTGCACCTGGGCTGCTCTGATTCCCACTTGGGGGATGTGCCTGCTCCTGCTGCTGCTGATGCCCACCTGGGCCTCACCTGTTCTGCTGGCTCTGGTCCCCACCAGGCCTCTCTGCCTGTCCTTGGCTCTGCCCCCTGCCTGGGCTGCACCTGCTCCTAGTGGCTTCGCTCCCTCTGGAGCCTCACCTCATATTTGGCAGTTATTTCTGCTCGTTCCAGGGCCAGCAGGGTCTCCAGCTTTTCTATATCTGATGCTACAAGAAAAAAAATCCAAACATTCCAGTGTACAAAAGAGCTTCAGCGAACCAACAGGTTGAAGTGGGCTCCCTCTTGGCAGTTCCCCGCCTCTCTGATCAGAGGGGAGAAAATGGTGCCTCCTGGGTGAGTGGCACCCCAAACGCCCTAACGCCTCCACTTACAGAGCCCTCCCAGCAGCCTGGAGATCTTGGCACAATGAGATGAGGAACAAGAAGGGGACCTGGAGGGGGGTCAGTGCAGAGGCGCGGGCTCCTGGCCCAGGGGCGCCGAGGGGAAGGCAGCTGCCAGCTGGCAAGGGCCCCGCAGGCTCATGGGATGCACGTTTTGCTTGGGCATCCGAAACCCAGGTGACAAAAGATCAACCTTGATAAGCTGAACTTTATCAAAATGAAAACGGCTGTGCCTCAGGTGACACAGTCAAGAGAAAGACAATCCACACTGCGAATACAAATGTGTGAACGGCCTAACTGACCGGGGCCTAGGATACAGAATATGGCCAGACTCCTAAGTCCACGGTAGAAACGGCTCAAGTAGACAGTGGGCGGAGGACTTGGATGTTTCTCCAAAGTCAACCCAACTTGAGGGAAGAGGGCCAGCGGGCACAGGAGACAAGCCTCAACATTGGCATCAGGGGGATGCAAATGGAGGCCCCCAGGAGACCGCACCTCTCACCTGCTGGAGGGGTTTTACTGAGCACCTGAGGATGTGGAGAGACTGGAACTTTCCTGTAGGGGCTGGCAGGATTGCAAAATGGCCCAGATGGGCGCCCAAGAGAGAGGGACAGGGACGCAGACATCTGTACACGCACGTTCATAGCAGAAGCACTCCCAAGAGCACGAAGGTGGGCCCCCTCCCAGACAGGTGGCGGGAGGTCCAGGATGGGATGGCACGTCATTCAACCGGAGGAGGAGTGACCCGCTGCCCCGTGTTCCCCCTTGGACGGATGTGAGGCTCAGCAAAGAGAGCAGAGCCGGAAGACCGCCCGTCGTGAGGCTCCGTGCATGTGCAGCGGCCAGCAGAGCCGGGCCCAGAGAGACAGGAAGTGGTCCATGGTCTCCGGGGCTGGGGGAGGGCCCAGTGCGGGTGTCTGTTGATAACAGATTTTGTGGACAAGGTGGTGGCGGGTGGACATAGTGTGATGGTGGCATGACGTCACAAATATACTCAAAACCACTGAGTGGTCTGCTTTAACCGCTGCATTCGATGTGTAAATTTTAAGAAGAAAGCTCTGAGCCAGATGCCCTGCCTTCTGGGCCCAAGAGGCCCTAAAGGTGGGAGTGGAAGGGGGCCCTGAGGGGGCCGCATCCTCAGTGGTTGGTGATGGAGGTGCTTGTCACTTTGACTACAGGCCGGAGGGGTCCAGGCTCCCACCGGTGGCGTCTGTCCCCTAGTGTCACTATGCGGCAAGGGTGCAAGTCACACCTTTGTGACCTCTTGCTGCCGGAGCTGTGCCTTTTTGGTGGAAATGCACCCGGGGACGGGGCAGGAGAGGTGGAGAAGATGGGCGAGTGTCAGAGCAGGTCAGAGACCACAGGGCCTCCAACTAACTGGGAACAAGAAAAAAGAGTGTCAGGCAGTGGGAGGTCAGAGGTCAGGGTCAGCACTGACCCCAAACCCAAGGAGCTCATCTTCTCCAGGGGCCGAGCTGCAACCTGGCGGGGGAAGACGGCAGGGGATGGACCCAGGTACATGGACCCTCAGGAAAGGAACACTTGGTCCCCCCACCCTGACCTTCCTTCACCCCCTCCCCTCCCCCTCCCTCTAGGGGTTCCGGGAGGACAACAATGTGGACCCTAAGCCCCTGGGGTTTGACAAGACTCAGGCCAGCGACGTCCCACCCCAGGCCTCACCAGCTTCCAGACTTCACCAGGTCTGAGCATCAAGCCAGGGGCTCACACGGGTACACCTTTAAGTCATAAAACCTGGAACCCAGCACAGCCGCTCAGGGCTGGCCTGGACCCGCAGCTTCTACCCCTGCCCCACCCCCCCGCCTCCATCTCACTGTCGTCCTCTTCATCCACCTTCTGCTGCTCCTCCTCCTGCTCGGTCCTCCCCCTCCGCCGCCTCCTGCCTCACCCCCCTCCTCTCCACCCATCTCTCCTTTCCTCCCTGCCCTCTGGCCTCCGATGCTCCTCCTCACTCCCCTGCTCCTCCCTCCATCTGCCTGCACCCACCTTCCCTCCTCTGTCCATCCCTCTCTGGCTAGACCTGGCTTCCTCCCCCTCCTCCTCCTCCTCCTCCTCCTCCGCCTCTTCCTCTTCTGGGGCAGGTGTCTGAGCTCTGACTTCGCGCTCCTCACAGGGACTTGGGCCCCTCTGGCAGCAGTCCGCACACCACAGACCCTGAGGGGCTGCATGCTCCGTGGTCCAGGCGCCCACCACGGGTCTCTTGTAGGGGCGAGGGTGCAGCTCAAGCTCACCTTTCTGACTCTCGCTGTTGGATGTGGGCCTCTCTTCTCAAGATGATAACAAGGCAGGTGTGGGGATCAGGTGGCTCAGAGCAGGGCAGGCAGGTGAGCCAGCATCAGAGCAGGTCAGCGACCAGAAGGCCCTGCAGTTGCCTGGGGACATGAAACAGAGTGGGTGCCGGGCAGTGAGCAGAGCTCTGGGAGTCACTGCCATTCCACCCACAATGGGGCCCATCCCACTGGGCAGGAGCAGCACTGAGCCCTTCACCTGAAAGGTGACTTTCCTTTGGGGGAGGGTCCTCTCTCCACGCAGGGGAGGGTGACCAGGGGCAGGTGGAGCCTGGCGGGGCTGGACCTGGGCACCCGGACCCTCAGGACTAGCTGGTCCCCCCAGCCTGGCCTTCCTCCTCCTCTCCCCCTGCTTGTAGCAGTGCCAGGAGGGTACCGATGTGGACCCTACGCCCTTGCCATTGGACTTGAATCAGGCCAGCGATTTCCCGCCCAGGCCTCGCCCAGCTCCCTGAGCTTCCCTGGGTCCTAGCATCAAACTAGGGACTCACTCGGGTACAACCTTTGTGGGGACCCTGCCCACACCCCCTTTTTTTGCCTTTAAAAAGTTGATTTGTAGAAACTCCTCACCCATGAAGGTCGTTAGATGTGCAAAATTTTTTTTGGTGTCATATTTTCTTTGACTTCGATGAGGGTTTTCTCCCCCAGGGACATCCTTGATTTCCGTGTGTTTGTCCCCTTTTATAAGTGGTGTCTAGGATTTTGTCTGACTTAGAAAGGCTTTTCCTACCTACGTATGGCAGCCTCATCGTAAGCTTTATTTGTCTCGTAGCTGGCATGGCCGGCCCCTCTTTAACAGCTTTTCCTGGCTCTTGTTGCTTCGCTGCTCTGCACGGAAACTTCCAAAGCTGGCCTGACATTTCCCCCGGGCTCCTCCTCCATGTCGCCCGCTCTGGGAGAAGCATGTCCATGGAGGAACCGACGTGGCTGGCAGTGGGCACTGATGGTGGTGGGCTGGAGGGATTCCTGCCTGGGCCTGGGGCGGGGTCAGCAGGCTGGGACGTCATGCGGAGGGGTGGGAGGAGGAGGGGAGAGGATGCAGGAGGGGTGGGGGTCCAGGGCCTCTGTAACTTCCCTGACACCAAGAGCCTCTCAAAGAATAGCAACCTGGGGATTTCCCACTGTGGCTCAGCGGTTAGGGAATCTGACTAGTAGCCAGGAGGACACAGGTTCGATCCCTGGCCTTGCTCAATGGGTTAAGGATCTGGGGTTGCCTTGAGCTGTAGGGTAGACTCAGCTCAGATCCCACGTTGCTGTGGCTGTGGCACAGGCGGGTGGCTACAGCTCCAATTCGACCCCTAGCCTGGGAATCTCCCTATGCCTTGGGTGCGGCCCTAGAAGGCAAAAAAAAAAAAAAAAAGAGAGAGAGAGAAAGAAAAGAAAAGGAAAGGAAAAAAGAGAAAAAAGAAACCTGGGAGTTCCCGTTGTGGCTCAACAGAAAGGAGCCTGACTAGTATATAGTATCTATCCCTGGCCCCGGCCCCGTTCAGTGGGTTAACGATCTAGCATTGGTGTAAGTTGTGGTATAGGTCACAGGCACTGCTCTGGCATTGCTGTGGCTGTGGCACAGACTGGCACCTGTAGCTCCAATTCGACCCCTAGCCTGGGAACTTCCATATGCCACACCTGAGGCCCTAAAAAGACCAAAAGAAAAAAGAAAAAAAAAAAAAAAGAATAGCAACATGAATAAGGCCACTGGTGGGCCCATGCCAGCCCCCGAGTGCTGTTGGCCTGGGTTACAGCAACGTCACCTGGTACAGGTGTCCCCTCTAGCTTTGGCTCTCACAGTGGCGTGTGCGTGCTGCGTGCATGTGACTATGCACCTGCGCTTGTTTGTGTCTGTGGGCCTCTGGCTCCTCCCCTGGACCCAGCTGACCTGCCCTGCACACACACGCATCTCATCACTGTCATCCACAACATGGGGTGGAGCAGGTGCTGCTTCTCCCCCTTCTCCCCCATCACCTGGGGATGTGCTGAGGGTACAGAGGGGCATGGGCACTGACTCCAGCACTGCCCAGCAGGGCAGGAATCCACAGCCCTTCCCATCACCCGCCCTCCTGGCAGGCGGCTCGGAGATGGAGACCACACGACGGAAGTGCAGCCCAGGTGGCCGGGGCCCTCAAGCATCAGCTCACTGCCTCTGCCCCGTGTCGTGTCAGGTGGGGTTCCCTGCTGCAAAGGAAAGAGAAGAGAATGGGGTTGACTGTGGCCGTGGGGTCGATCCCGCTCAGCCAGCACCCTTACCCTTTAACTTGTAGCCTGGCCCCAGCACAGCAGCCACACTGGCTTAGAGACCCCACTGACCACGCCCACTGTGTCACCACCCTGCTCAGGACGGTGTCTGAGGGGGCCCTGCTCCAGTTTTTTCTTTACTTGGCACCCGTGAAGCACTTTAAAACATTCTACGGATTTCCACTGCTCCCAAGTTCACAGATGCAGGGCGGCCTGTTCTAGTCTCTGTGCCCGGGACAGCCCCTGGACACAGAGCGCAGGCCCCACAACGAAATGTTTAAAAATGTGTGGCTGGAGGAGTGCTCATCATGGCTCAGCAGAAACGAATCTGACTAGTATCCATGGGCACGCAGGTTCGATCCCTGGCCTTGCTCAGTGGGTTAAGGATCCGGCGTTGCCGTGAGGTGGGGTATAGGTCACAGATGAGGCTTGGATCTGGCGTGGCTGTGGTTGTGGTGTAGGCCGGTGGTTATAGCTCCGATTCCATCCCTACCTAGGAACCCCAGATGCCTCAGTGTGGCTCTAAAAAGACAAAGAAGAAAAAGGTATGGCTGGGAAACCTCGGTTCCAGAGATGCCCGGGGTTAACAACGCTGCACTGTGCATGGAACCGTCAAGAGGGTACATCTCCTGTTCACATCACAGTAAGACAAGAAAAGCGAAGCCAACAAGGTGTAAAGTACGACAGGAAAAATAAACCCCAACATGTCAGTGACTAAATAACTGTAAGAGGGCCACACTTACTTGTTGAAAGTAGTGATTTTAAGTGAGAAGAAATAAATTCTGTCTAGGAGTTCCTGCTGTGGCTCAGTGGTTAACGAACCTGACTAGCATCCATGAGGATGCAGGTTCGATCCCTGGCCTCGCTCAGTGGGTTAAGGATCTGGCGTTGCCGTGAGCTGTTGTGTAGGTCCCCAGATGTGGCTCAGATCCTGCGTTGCTGTGGCTCTGCTCCTATTAGACCTCTAGCCTGGGAACGTCCATATGCCGCGGGTACAGCTCTCTAAAAGCAGTTACAGCTGGAGTTTCTTGTAGGATTAAGGATCCTGTGTTGTCTTGTGCAGTAGCTCGGGTTGCTGCTGCTGTGGCATGGGTTCAATCCCTGGTGCAGGAACTTCTGCATGCTGCAGATGTGGCCAAAAAAAAAAAAAAAGAAAAGAAAAAAACCATCTCAGCAACACATGTGTAGGGCGTTCCCATTGTAGCTCAGCTGTAGTTGCTTAAGAACCCGACTAGGGGAGTTCCCGTCGTGGCGCAGCGGAAAGGAATCTGACTAGGAACCATGAGGTTTCGAGTTTGATCCCTGGCCTTGCTCAGTGGGTTAAGGACCGGTGTTTCCATGAGCTGTGGTGTAGGTCACAGATGAAGCTTGCATCCTATGTTGCTGTGGCTGTGGTGTAGGCCAGCAGCTGTGGCTCCGATTAGACCCCCTAGCCCGGGAACCTCCATATGCTGAGGGTGCGGCCATAAAAAGACAGGAAAAAAAAAAGTAGAACCCGACTAGGATCCATGAGGACATGGGTTCGCTCTCTGGTCTCGCTCAGTGGGTTACAGATCCAGCGTTGCCATGAGTTGTAAGCTGTGGTGCAGGTCGCAGATGCATCTCGGATCCAGAATTTCTGTGGGTGTGGCATAGGCCGGCACCTGAAGCTCGGATTGGACCTCTAGACTGTGGAACTTCTATATGCTGCGGGTAAGGCCCTTAAAAAAGACCAAAAAACGTGTTAATATATAAAACAATGCCAGTCTTCTCACTAAGTTTTGTTTTTGAAAATGTTGTTAGTTTTCATAAAAATATGTTCGCATTTACTAAGCTTGTTAGTACTATTTTAAATTAATGACTTAAATACTTTAAATGTCTCTGTTTAAATGTATAGCACTGTAAACACTGGTATAGGCTATGTAGCTAGTAGTTATTTAGGTTCCTCGATAATTTTTAGGGTATTAAAAAAGGTCCTGAGATCAAAAAGTTTGAGAACCAGCGCTCTAGTTCCTGTTCAGGATTATTATTCTGCACCAACCAGATCTGACAGCAGGGGGCAGCAGAGGCAGCCAAATGAAGGTATCCGCTTTGCCTTTCTTTAGTGAAAGGGCAGGGTGACTGCCTGTGAAATGTCACTCATATCCTGGACGGTAGACCCAAAGGTAAATCTGATGAAGGTTTCATGGTCCAGCAGGTGACAACCCTGGCCATTGACCGTGGTGGAGCCAACCCACACAACCCCTCTTGTGAGCATCAGGAGGTGCCAATAAAGGTAAGCTTGGCGTTACCGTGATCACCTCGATTCCAAACTGCTGGTGGGAGGGAGCCGCAGGCTCTGGGCTCAGAGAGGGCCTTAAAGCTCCCCATCCGTTGCAAGACTTGAGTCTGAGCAGGGAACCAGGAGAATGAGAAGAGCATCCCCTACCACCTTTCACTCGCTTGGAAAGGGTGCTTTGCCCAGCCACCCCCAGTCCCTCCACCAGGGAAAGGGGCCACCACAGACTGAAGCTCCCATCTCAGTGGGACTTTTTCCTCCGCTTTCACTCGCCACAGCCATGGCTCCCAGCTTCATGCCTCCCCTTCAGCCTCCACTGCACCTGAGCCTCTCCCTGGAGCACAGACACCCGGCCTCAGGGTTCGCTGAGCCCCCAGGCCTGGCCTCCCTCTCCTGCCGCACCCCCGCCCCGGAAGTGGAGGTGCCACCTCTCCTCAGTCTCTGGCCAGGCGGCCCTTCCACCTGCCCGGTTACCTCCCCCTTGCACACGGCTTTCAGCCCTCTCTAAAAGCCTCTGGCTTTGGAGTTCTTCTTGTGGCGCAAGGGAAACAAATCCGACTAGGAACCATTGAGGTTGCCGGTTCGATCCCTGGCCTTGCTCAGTGGGCTGGGGATCCGGCGTTGCTGTGTGGCTGTGATGTAGGTCGCTGGGCCTGTGTTGCTGCTCTGGCATAGGCTGGTAGCTACAGCTCTGATTAGACCCCTAGCCTGGGAACCTCCACATGCTGCCGGTGTGGCCCTAAAAAGACAAAAAACAAACAAACAAAAAAAAAAAAGCCTCTGACTCTGCCCCCTCCTGTGGCTGCCATTCAAGTGCTCATCCTTTGCAGCAGCTCCCAAGTGCACCCCTGCTCCTGCCACCACCAGCTGGTGACCCCAGGAAGTTTCAGGCCCCATGCCACTGGCCCTGCTAACCTCCCCTTGCTCTGACCCCCTCTCCCAGCGTCTGACCCCCCGCCCCTCTGCTCTGGCCAGTCTTTCTCTGGCTCTTTCCTGGGTCCCATCCCCTGCCCAGCCCTCTCCCTGTGGCTTTCACACTCGCTCCCTGGGGCCGCTGCCCTCTGTGTCTCAAAGCCTGTCTCAGGCTGCAGCCTCTCCGGAGCTCCCACCCATCACAGGTTCTCTCTCTCCCTTTCCTGCCTCTCCCCCTTCAAAGTTCCTGACCTCCCACCCCCACCCCGGTTCACACCCCCATCTCTCTCAAAACAGCCCTGGCTGACCTCCCTGCCTCAGTCTCTTCCCCGGACAGCGACCAGGGGGCGCTCAGAAGAACACCCCCCCCCCCGCCTTGTTATTCCCTGCTTAGACCCTCCCAGGGCGCCCCTCTGCAGAGTAGCCAATCTCGATGACAAAGACGGGTGACACTGCCCTCTGCCACCTCCCCAGCTACAGGTGCACCTGGCTTTTCTGCATCGGTGCTGGTGCCCTGGAACTGAGTTAGGTGTCAGCACACTCAGCACGCCACCTGGAGACTGGGCGCTGCTGCCGAGGGGCCACTATTCTCGTCTCCAATTTACTCCCAGGGAAGCCAAGGCATTGAGAGGGAGGTGCCTGGGCCAAGATGCTCGCCTGGCTCCTGAGCCCTTGCAGCAGCACCAAGTGTCCTACATCCAATGTCACCTCCAGTCCCGGCAAGTGACCTTGTCCCCCCCACGCACCCGCATCTGTTCCCCACGCGATGCCCACTTGTTTTTTGTTTTGGGGTTTGTCTTTTTACGGCTGCACCCAAAGCATATGGAGGTTCTCAGGCTAGGGGGCGAATTGGAGCTGCAGCTGCCAGCCTACACTACAGCCACAGCAACTCCAGACCCTTAACCCACTGAGCGAGGCCAGGGATCGAACTTGTGTCCTCATGGATACTAGTCAGATTCGTTTCCGCTGAGCCACAAAGGGAACTCCTCAGCGCCCACTTGTGTCCAGTCCAAGCACCCTTTCAGCCCAGCCAGAGCCAGGATGCTGGCCCTCCCCGTGTGCCCTGGACCGCTCCCAAGCCCTCCTTGACCTCCTTGGGCAACTAATTGAGCCATAGAGTTTCCCCAGGTGTGCTGTGGGGATGTGGGCATTTGACCCATAACACATCGATTGATGCCACCGAGCCACTGGGGGCGCCAGGGAGGGGGAGACGCAGGCCTGCTTCTGGGCTGGGAGGAGGCTGGATCCAAGCTAAGCCATCCCCCCACCCCAGGCTTTGCTGAGGCTCTGGCGCCCTCTGGATACAAAGACCAAACTCAAAGCCCCACCTGACAGGGCCTCTGCCAGCCCCTCCAGCTCCATCCTGTTTAGCAGACACACTGTGGGGCTCACCGCGTACCAACACTACCCTATGCTGAAATGGAAATTAACTCATTTATCCTGATAAATAGAGAGTAGGTACTAGTTTGATCCCCACTTGACAGATGGGGCGGCCGAGGCACGGAGCGCTGACAGAGGTAGTGATGGCAGAGCTAGGATGCAAACCCACCCCGTGGGTCCAGCGTCTGTGCTCCAGCTGCTCCAGGTGTGACCTCAGCTTCCTCTTTCCTCTGTCATTCCCCTTCCCCCAACACACCGAACTTCTCACGCTTCACCTGTCTGTTCCCACTCTTAAGCCTTGTGCTGTTTCCTCTGCCTCCAGTGTCATCTTCTCAGTGAAGCCGCATCGACCCCCCCCCACCCTCCCCCTGCGGAATCAGGCAGCATCTTCTGTGTTCATTCTGCATTCACTCTGTACACACGCCCTGCGGGTGGCTCTGGACAGGGGGTCCTTCATGCCGAGGGCGAGTTCCTCGCCGATTGTCCCATCCCCGGATGCCCAATGTTTGGTCTGGGCCTTCGTCCAGCTTAGGAATTATGGTAGGAGTTCCTGCTATGGCTCAGCGGTAACGAATCCAACTAGTATCCATGAAGTTGCGGGTTCGATCCCTGGCCTTGCTCAGTGGGTTAAGGATCCCCCGATGCCGTGAGCTGTGGCGCAGGTTGCAGACTTGGCTCAGATCCTGCGTTGCTGGGGCTGTGGTGTAGACCAGCGGCTACAGCACTGATTTGACCCCTAGCCTGGGAAACTCCACATGCCAGGGTGGCAGCGGGGGTGGGAGGGGGCACTAAAAAGCCAAAAAAAAAAAAGATTGATATGTGTGTTGGGGGCATGGAGGGAAATGAGACGCCACCCTTGGCCCTCTAGAGACTCACACTGCTGTGGGAAAACTGACCCACCAACAGCCCAACAGCCAAGCAGATCAGAGCCCCCAGAAGGGCACACAGAGCCTGTGGCATCGCCAGCTCATTGGTGGGGGGAGGGGCGGGCTTCTGAGAGGGGCCAACTTGTGTGCTGGCCTTTAGGAATGGAGAGTGGCCGGCCGAGTGGGATGCTGGCGGGCAGGAATGCTGGGCAAGGGTTTCCAGGCTGGCCAAGGCAGAGGCAGGAAAGCAGGACGGACGCATTGCGAGGGCTGACAAGGGCAGCTGAGCCCACCCCCTCCTCTTCCACCCCCCACCCCCGCCCCGGCCGCCGCCAGCTGCAGGAGGGCAAGGCCTCATCTGCCTGCAGCGAGCCCAGTGCCTGTGAATGATGGGTGTCCTGCAAGGCTTCGGTGGAAGCAGGTCTCGCGGGGTGCGAGGGCTTTCACCGTCCCGTGACCCTGTTTATGTAAAAGAATGCAAAATGTTTTGAGTCATGAAGGTGAAGATTGGTTTGGGTCACGACTGGAAGGGAGTTTGCCACAGAGCTGCAGCTGTGGGAGAAAGTTAAGGTCAGAAGAATGTGGGAGGGAGTTCCCATCGTGGCGCAGTGATTAACGAATCTGACTAGGAACCATGAGGTTGCAGGTTCGATCCCTGGCCTCGCTCAGTGGGTTAAGGATCTGGTGTTGCTGTGAGCTATGGTGTAGGTCACAGACGTGGCTTGGATCCCGCGTGGCTGTGGCTGTGGTGTAGGCCGGTGGCTACAGCTCCGACTTGACCCCTAGCCTGGGAACCTCCACATGCTGTGGGAGTGGCCTTAGAAAAGCCAAAAAAATAAAATAAAAGAAGACTGTGGGAGGGCGAAGCTTCCTGGAGTGGGGCCAAGGCTGACAGGCTAGCCCTTCCTGTCAGCCCCGAGGGCCAGGTTCGGAGCTGGCCTCTGAGCCCCTCAATCACCTCCCAGTCAGGCGACCGTGACCAAGCCCCTGTCATGCTCGGTGGGCCTCTCTGGCCGCTAAAAGGCCTTATTCTCCCGGGTCAGGAGACTTCCTCCCGCGGGAGGGTAGTCGGGGGTAGAGGGCGAATGTGGGTGTCTGAGAACTGCGTGCTGATCACCTCCTGGTGACCTTGGCCACGTCTCTCCGGGGCCTCGGGGGTCACGGAGGGTCTGTTCTGAAAGCCTCCTTTTTATGTAGACATTCTGCTCATCTGACCCGCTTCGGAGGCTCTCACAGCAGGGCGGCCAGAGAACAGCTCTCTGAGAGCCTCATTCATCTTCCAGCGCTGAGGTCCTCCAAGGGCGGCCAGGCTCTCTGCTGGGTGGTGGTGGGTGGGGCCGCACAGCCACGGAGGTGCTCCTGGCCCGGTGGGTCCAACTAGACACGACATACCCGATTGCAGAGTCTTTAAGCCAAGAGATTCCCCACCAAAGGCAGATGTCCTGGGGGAGTCCAGGAAGGCTTCTTGGAGGAGGAGGCGCTTGATCTGAGAGACGGAGCATTCATTCAACAAGCATTTGCCAAGCCCCGACTACATGCCAGACTCTGCTAGGCTCTGAGATACAACAAGAAGGAGCACAGGAGGGCATCTGACCCAGTTTCTTTCCTCCAGCCCAGCAGGGAACTAGGAATTTCTTCAGGGGAGAAGGAGAATGTGGTCCCCCAGACAAGCCAGAGGGACCATGTGGAGGGGAGAGGCTATCCTGCTTGTGGGTGGAGCTGGGGGAAGTGATTGAAAGGTGAGGCTGGTGGGGCTGGCAGAGAGCCACAAGGGCAGGGCTGGCACACCAGGCTAGGGACCTAGGACCTGATCATGCTGGCGACTGGGAGCCACAGAAGGTTCCGGGCAGAGGGAGAAGTCACAGGGTTTCTTAGCAAAACAGCTTTGGAGCCCTCCAGCCACAGCCACCAGGTGAGCTTCCTAGGGCCAGCCTCCCCACCCCCCACTCCTGGGCTTGGCCAGGGGAGGGCACCCCGTCCCACCCCACACCTCTACCATTCTGGACTTCAGCCTCCAGCTCACCCTCTCTCTTGTTCTCCCAACGGCACTCTCAGGCAGGTGCGCTCTGGAGAGGGGATGGGACGGAGCTCTGGGTCCAGGCCTCACAGAGGACTCCGGCCCTTCACACCATTTGCCCCTTGTGGGCTTTAAGTGTTTTCCTGCTCCCCAGTTTCCCTACAAAGTGCTGCCTTTCCCATGTCAACGCCTGGCTTAAAAATCTTCCCAGGGCCAGGGGCCCCCTCTGATACCCAGTGAGTCCAGACTCAGGAGCTTTATTTATTTATTTATTTATTTATTTATTTATATTTTAGGGCCACACCTGCAGCATATGGAAGTTCCCCGACTAGGGGTTGAATCCGAGCTGCAGCTGCCGGATTCTCATTGTGGCTGAGCCACAGTGAGAACTCCCAGACCCAGGGGCTTTAAAGCTGGGACCTCGGCAAACCCCTGTGAGGTTCAGGGTCGCGAGCTAGATCTCAACACAGTTCTTGGCCCCTAGAAAAAGGTCATCTATCTCCTTGTCTGGCTCCACCCGCCTCTTCCCATCTGTTCTGCTGTCTCTTCTCTGGGAGGTCCACAGCCACCCTGAACTTGGCCGGGTTCTTCAACAGAGCAGCGCCCTTCCCCACACCCGGGGTTCTGCCCAGGGTGGCCTCTGTGCAGACAGAGGTTCCCTCCCAAGCTAGCTAACCCCTGACTTCTGGCCTGAGTCTGCCTGTCCCTCCCTGAGAGAAGCCTCTCCCAATCCCCCCAGAATAGGCCAGGGGTCCCCAGAAGCGTCCTTTCAGACTCCATGCTTTTGCATGTGCTGCTTCCTCTGCCAGGAAGACCCTTCCCTCCCTCCTCTGAAGCCTGGTGGCTGGCCAGTCCCTGCCAAGTCGCAACATCTCTATTTCCCTTTTATACACGAGGAACCAGAGGCTCAGAGGGGTTGAGCAACCTGTTCAAAGCCACACAGCTTTGTCCTAGAATGTAATAGTGATGAGTGGGTGGAATCCTATCCCAGCTTATGGTCTTGGGAACATCATTTGGCTCCTCTCTGCTTTGGTGGCCTCATCGCTGAAATGGGGTACCTACTGCATAAGGCTGGTGGTGAGGCTTCGGGAAGCTTGTACTGTGCCGCCTCCATTCCTTCACTTGCCAGGCCCATTAGTGGCGTTCCCATGGCCCCTACAGGACACTCAACACTCATTCATTTAATCCCGAAAACCATCCAAGACCTGCCCTGTGTCCCGCCTTATGCAAGCCTAGCTCCTGTCCCAAGGCTCTGGGGCCGGGGAGGGGAGGAGCACAGGGTAGAAACATCAAGATTCAAGGAGTGTGCTGTCCTCACACACTTTTGCTCTTGACTGCTTATTTTTCCCGAAACCTGAAATCAGAATATTTCACGGCATCCAACCCTCATCTCCTCGCGATGAGCCCTAGAGGCCGCAGAGGGAGAAGGTACTGGGGTGCTGTGAGGGCGTGTCTCACCGGTTCCGAGGGCTCCACTCTCCCTGGACTCCACTACCTCTGATAACGCATCTGGCCTCCATCCGGCCTCTTTTTTCCCCACCCCGACCCCTGTTCCTACCCCTTGACTTCCCCACCGCTGTGTCCCAGACAAACCGGAGCTCACCACTTCCCCCTCTATCCGGGTCCCCAGGATACCCTCGCCACACGCCCAGCTCTTTAAACCTCTATCACCCGGATCCATTGTCCTCTCCGGCCGCACCTCTCCATCTCTGCCCCGCCCTCTCCGAGGTAGACTCCACGTTCCGCAGAGCTCCGCTCCTTTCCCACTATCCCATTGGCCCTCGTGGCCCGACAGCGCGGGACGGGGGGAGGGGATCTGGAGTACGCCCCGCCCCTTGCCTGTGGCCGGGCGAGGGCGTGGCCTCGGGTGACCCCGCCCCAATTCGGGCGGGGCCGCGCTGGCCGGCGCTCCGGCGCTGGGCGGCGCTGCCTCGGCTCTGCTCGACTCCGGCTCAGGCTCCTGCGGCAGCTCCTGTGGGGGTGGGCGGCGGGGCTGACAGCGGCTGTGGCAGCGGCTGCGGCTCGAGGCTGAGCGAGCGGCGGGCCAGCCGGGAGAAGAGGAGGAAGTGGAGCCGCGGCTGGGAGCTCTGGAGTCAGCTGCCACGCCGAGGACCGCCCCATTTTGCAGAGCGAGCCGAGTCCGGACCTAGGAAGACTTCTCTACCGGGCTCCAGCCGCCGCGGCTCCGCGTCTTCTCGCCCGCGCCCTGCCTTGCCCCGCCAACCCCAGCCCGGGTTCCGCGCTCCGCGGTCCGGGGCGTGTGGCCGGGACGCCTCAAACCCCTGACCCTGATCCAGTGCACCAGGGCGGGACGCTCCTGGCCCACCACACGGCTCTGGGATTACCGGCTCCTTCCCAGCCTTTCTCTAGTGTGTGCCGAAGCCCCTAGCCCTCCGCCCGGGATTAAGGCAGGGTGCCCCCACCCCTCCGTCTGAGTGCAAAGGAGCCCGGACCTTCAGCTGCCTCTGCCCCGGTGCTTCGGATTTGGTGCGGTGCTAACGTCCAGGAAGCCCCGACCCGGGCCCAGAGCCCTATGAGGGGTCCCAGGCGGGCTGGCCCGTCGGACTGAACCGGACTGGGCTGGTGCTGTGAGACGAAGCAGCCACCTTCCTGCCGCCCCGGGCGAGGGGCTGAGCGCTTGCCCCGAAGAAAACACAGGGGAGAGCCGAGTGCTGCAGGTGAGAGAGCCCCGGATGCCGGGCGCGGGCGGCCTCCGACCCAGTTTGGGCAGCGCCGGGGCCACCTGCGGGCGTGCACCGGGCGCTAGCTGCGCCGGCAGCTGGCTAGGAGGGGCGCGGGGAGAGGAGGGGGAAGGGAGCCAACCGGCACTTATTGAGCGCCCATTGTGTGCGGGTCCGCGCCCCACCCTTGCGCAAATGATCCTTCAAACGGCCCGCTATCACTCTGAGTGATGAAAGGTGTTGTGTGCTGGTACCGGCGCTTGCAGATGGGGAAAGTGAGGTTCAACGAGGTTAATTAGCCCCGCTCGCTTTCCTCGAGGACTGAGACTGGGGAGGAACGTTAGGCTGGAGAGGGAAAGGAGCTGAGAGTGGAGAGAAGAAAGGAAGTGCGGGGCCGCCAGGCAGGAGATGGGGGAGGGGTCAAGGTGGGGCATCGGGGAGCTGATCCCCAGGCCAGGGACGCGGCTTTTCCTGGCCCCTTTCCCTCTCATCCATTGGCCGTGTCACTTCCCAGGAAAGGTGATCCGGAGTGGAGGACGGAGGTGGAAGCTTCCCAGGCTTCCCTCCCTGACAGAGAGCAGCTGCCCCTGTCCCCCGTGGGTCAGACCCCGGGGTCTCTGAGACACTCTGGAAGCCCCAAGACGCTGCTTATCTGCTGGGAGAATGCAGTGAGGAGGGCCCCACGTCAGAGCCCATCAGAGCTGTAGGAAATGGGGCCCCTCAGCACCCACCCAGCTCACACCCTTCACGTTAGCAAGGAGGCCGCTGAGGCCGGGGGACAGGGGGTGCCAGTTGTCGAGGTCCTAAAGCAAGCATGTAGTTGAGCCAGCAGGGTGCCTGAGAAGATGATCCTAAACATCCTTCAGAGTGTCCACTCCTCCTCCCAGTTAGCATCTTCTTGGTGGGTGGCTGGGGTTTGCCCACCCCTGATGTGAGGTTGTGAGGTTGTGAGGTCCGGGTGACCACGTGCGAGGCTGTTGTGAGAATCTCTGTGGCTGGTGCTGGGACCCGAGACCCGAGACCCGAGGCTGACCTCAGCCTCTCCTGGGCGGGGGAACCTGCAAGACACCTCTGGTGCAGGAGGGGAGGGGCTCGCCCAAGATTTCAGGGTGGGGGCTGCCAGGGCTGGGGGCACAGCCCCAGGTACCTGGACTCCCAGGCAGGGGCTTGTTCTGCTGCCCCCCGGGGCTGTGCAGGGGGAGGGGTGTTGAGAAAGAGTGCTTGGCATGGACTCTGTGGGCTCTTGTTCTGGGGGGGAAGGGGACCCAGTCTGGGGACCCCCCCGCTCCCGAGCGAGCGCTCCCTCGAGCCTTGGCTGGGCTGAGTTAACCCCTGCTGTGCCTGGCTTCCTGGAGTCCAGGGGAAATCACCTTGGAAAGCCCCTGGGAGGGGGGAGGGGGAAAGGGGAGGGGGAGGGGGAGAGGTCAGCCAAAGGCTGGAAGCTGGGGGGTGGGGGAGGGGGGAGGCGGGGAGGAAGAGGTTGGGGGAACCGGAAGAGAAAGCGGCGGAGGGGCTTGGGATTCCCCCCACCCACCATCCATGGGGATTCAAATTCTCACAATAATTCTCCCTGCTGTCTACACAAAGCTCCTCCTTGATGAGATGATTTCACACGTGTGATCTCATTTCATGGCGGGATGGAAAAGACCTGGAGCCTGGGATGAGGCGCCATGGGGCTGGGGAGGCCCCACCTGGGACCTCTTGGTTGCATCCATGGCTCCGACCTTACCTGTCCACTGGGGTCAAGGGAGGCTGCGTGGTACCTGTTCAGATGGTGGAGCCATCGCATGCGGCACACTGTCAAGTGCTCAAGAGTTTTTAGTGTTTTTGCCAAGACGGGACTGGCTTCCACCAGCTCCCTTGTGTGGGAAACTGAGGCTCAGGTGAAGTCACCTGTGCGGGGAGGGCCTTTGAGTTTGCTTCAGGCCCTGGGTGCCTTGGAATTTACCAGATGGTAAAGGCCCTGTGGTGACTAGCTCTTGATGGAGCAGGCTAAGCCGCACGGGCAGACAGCCCTGAGTCAGATCAGCCGGGGTGAATCTGCTCTGGTTCCTCCCACTGACCATGTGGCGCTGGGCAAGTCACTTCACTCCTTTGAGCCCCAGCTGCTTCTCTGTAAATTAGAATTCCTCCTTTACAAGGGTGTTGTGAGGCTTAAGGAAAATACAAATATACAGTGTGGCCAAATATTTATTTCCTTCCTCATGAGGCAAGGAAGCGGGAATCTTGACCGGGAAATTCAGGGAAGTTCTGGGACTTGCCTGGGATTGGAACCCAGGTTCAGAGACCTGGGTTTGCTCAGCTGGGACCCCTATGTGGGTCAGGCTGCCCTGTGCTGCCTCCTGGTCCCACAGGCCTCTAGAGTCTGCTTGGGGACCCTGGCAAGGAGCTCTGGACTCTAAGCCCTCACCCCTTTCTTGGGGGTTGTAGGGAGCCGGTGTTTGTCTGGCCTGTGGTCTGGCCTCCCCAGGCACAGAGGTGCTGTGAATAATTTATGGCTCCCCTGGCTGGGAGCTCCCTCAGCCCTGTGCTCAGCTGAGCTTCTCAGCCCCACCAGAGCAGGTGGTTCCTGTCAGTGCTGGAAGTCAGACCTGAGGGAAAGGGGCCGCAGGAGGAAAGTGACCTCTTATCACCCCACTTCTCTCATTGAGGGGCATGGCGGGCCCACAGGAAACAATGGACACCAAGCTAGATGAGCTAGGATCAAGCTGTGGGCCTCTGCTTCCAAGTGGGCAGGAAGGGGTGGCATGGAGAAGCTCCTGGGGACAGGGTAACCACAAAGGCTTTATCAAGGAGAAGGGTGTCCGGGCTGGGGCTAGAGGCGATTTGCCTTGGAGAATCCAGGCCCTGACATCAGGTTAAGGTTGAATCCTGGCTGTGCCACTCACTCACTGTAAGACCGTGAGGAAAACACCCGAGTGGCTCAGCAGGTTAAGGATCTGGCATTGTCACTGCAGTGGCTTGGTTCGATGGCAGCATCCCGAGAACATGGTTAAAAAAAAAAGAGGAGTTCCCGTCGTGGCTCAGTGGTTAATGAATCCGACTAGGAACCATGAGGTTGTGGGTTCGATCCCCGGCCTTGCTTAGTGGGTTAAGGATCCGGCGTTGCCGTGAGCCGTGGTGTAGGTTGCAGATGCTGCTCGGATCCCGCGTTGCTGTGGCTCTGGCGAAGGCCAGCAGCTACAGTTCTGATTCAACCCCTAGCCTGGGAACCTCCATATGCCACAGGAGCGGCTCAAGAAATGGCAAAAAGACAAAAAAAATAAAAATAAAAGTAAAAAAAAGAAAAAGACACGCAACCCTGCCAGGCCTCTGCTGCCTCCGCTGTAAGATAGTTAGGGGTGACTGTGAGGTCCTTTATGTAATGCACTTGACATGATAGGTACTTAATGAGAGGGCGCTTCCCTGTGAACGTGAACCATGAGGTGGGCTGCTGGAGAAGATGGGTGGTGTCGTAAGCAGGGAGGTGGGGAGACCTCTGGGGTGGTGATGATGGATCTGGGGCGTCAGAGAGGGATGTGCAGAAGAGGCGTGGGTGGCCTTGAGCGCCAGAGAGAATTCGCACTGCAGAAAGCATCAGGGGGTCCCCATTCAGAACCCCTGTGCCTCCTCCTGGCCAGTCAGTGGAGACCATGGCCTTGCCCCCCGCAGCCACTGCACGGACCCCTGGCCATTGCCATCGCGTTTCTCCTACACACGTCATGTGCGGCCGCTTTGTTTATGGGCTTCCTCCTGTCACCCACACCCATCCATACTGTCCTCTTCTCTGCTCACCCCTCTGTCTCTGAAGACCCAACTCAGGTCATAAATCCCCCCAGAAACATCCCGGCCCTCTTGTCACACCCGCCTCTGAATCTTTCACACTTGACAATAAGAGCAGCAATACCTGCCAGGGCCTCACGTTTTACAGTTTGTCCAGTGCATCCACCTGCTCATGTCATAATAATGTGCTGGCCACGTGAGCGCTTGCTGATGCTCTTGAGTGCTTATTCCGAGCCAGAGCCTCTCCTCCACCTCTCTGGGAGGTATCCAGCTGGGGCTCAGAGATGTGCATTGTCTTGCCCAAGGTCACTCAGCTAGACGGGGAGGGAGGAGCGACGCGTGTTCTCTTATCTGCCACTGAACGGCCGGCTCAACCGTTCTTAGAAGATGTCTTGCCTCCTCAGCTCCACCCAAGTGCCTAGAGAGCGTAGTGTGCACATGAGGAGCCTACACGCGAGCCTCGTCTCCGGGCTGGGAAGGGCCGCGCAGGCTTGAGCGGGGGCCCCGGGCACCAGCTGGCCGTGGGACTCGGGAGGGAGTCAGCCCCACCCCAGGGTCCTGTTTCGCCGGGTCTGTGGGGAGTGGGGTGGTGTCCGAGCTTCCAGAGCTCCAGCCTCCTGCAGTGTCCTTTGTGACCCTGGAAGCCAGGGGAGGAGGCCACAGCGTCAGGGCCAGAGGATGTGGTGTGATGAGCGGCTGTGATTTTTGGCCCGGCCGCTGTCTGGGCCAGCCGGCTCTGCAGTTAGCTGCTGCTCCGCCCGAAGGAGGGTGGCGGCCTGGGCTGCTGGCAGCATGGTCATTAGCTGGGCAGAGAAGACCCTGTGATTGGGAGCCGGCTGGGCCAGGCCAGGTCGGCGGGGCTGGAAGCAGGCTGGCCCGGCCACACTGGGGTCATCGGCAGGGCAGCTGGCTGGGCAGCTGCTTCTCCTCCCCTTTGCAGCCTCCAGGGTGGCACCCACAGGGCACCAGAGCTTTGTAGGCTAAGGCTTGCCCTTCCTCCCATGGTGGTTATGGGAGTGGGGCAGTGAGGAATCTTGCCAGACCTGAAGATGGCTCCTTCTGGAAGCTTCCAGGACTCCTCCCCTGCAGATCCGTAGCCCTCACCCACCAACTGTGGCCTGTGGATTGGGCTTGTATAGATGTGCCTCCCTTGCCAGCCAGTCAGAAGTAGAGTCTCTGTCACCCCAATCCTCCCCTCCCTCCAGAGTGCCTAGCAGCGTGCCTGGCAAAAGGGCCCGCCCCCACCCCCAGCCGGGAGAGGCAGTGCGAGCTGCCCCTTGGGCAAGTTGCTCAACCTTTGCACCTGTTTCCTTCCCTATAAAGTGGCGCCCGTAAGCACGGCGTTGTGGGGGTTAAATGAGACCAGATAGCCAGGAGGCAGGTGGCAGGCCTGAAGCATAGCATGTGTCCCCTTGCCGGTCCCCTCAGTAGCTTCGTGATCAAGTGACTCAGTGAGACGCTGATGGAAGAGCCCCGCCAGTGACGCCCGAAGGGAGAGCATGCCAGGCGGCACGGAGGGCTTCCCAGAGGAGGACACGGTCAGGTGGGATTTGCAGAGCTGCACTTCCCACCCCCTGCCCAGTGAGCTAAGTTCAAGGCGGAGGGCAGGGCCAGGCTGTCCAGGGACCTGGAATTTCTCAGGCCTTCACAGTAGGAATGACGCAGGTGGGAGGAGCTGTCTGGGGTCCAGGTGAGACCGAGTGAGTCCCTCCTGCAAGGGAAGCCACAGGCATTGGTGTCCCTCGCCGCTCCCCCCTCACCCACGGTTACACGTTACAGAATGTGACGTGATTGGAGATTTGGGTCTATGGGGGAAGCGGCCATTAAACAAGTAAACACCCTTCCAAAACTTTCAAGTTGTGGAGAGTGAGCTCCTGAGGCTAGGGCCGGATCCCATCTGCGGACAGTGGCAGAGGGCACTGCTCAGATCACAGCCCGAGTGCACGCTTACTAGCCATGTGGCTTGGGCAAGTGACTTCACCTCTCTGGGGCTCAGTTTCCCCATCCGAAAAATGGGGACAATTGTAGTTGTGGGAAAGTAAATGAATTATACATGTAAAACCGTCAGAAACACACCCAGCCCATGCCAAGCCCTCAGTGCACGGTAGCTGCTGTTGCTGAGCACCTGGCAGAGTCTAAACGAACAGGTGCTCAGGAAGGACACACAGAGTGAACCCCAGGCCAGGGCTGCTGCTCGGTGCAATGAATGAATGAGCCGCCTGGTTGGGAGGGGGAGACACAGAAGCAGTGACCATGTGACAGAATGTGGCAGAGAGGGCTGGGGCCGGGTTTATCTAGTACTCGGCCGGGAGGGAAGTCAGGAAAGGCTTCCTGGAGGAAGTGCTCCCAGAGCTGAGTTGGAAAGTACTTGACATGCATGGCTGTGAGGTCAGCCCTGGGCATGAGCTCGGCGAGGAGTGGTTCCTGTCCCATGGTGGCCGGCTAGGAGGGCAGACCCCAGCTCTGCTGGACTCCACAGGCCGTCCTCTTGCCACCGGCCTGCTCTGTCTTGTGTCCGTGGCATTCCGCTGGCGGGCACCGGGAAGGCAGGTGGGGAGGAAGTTGTGCACCCAGGTCTGAGTCCCAGCTCTCCCCAGGCCTGGGACCAAATCCCCTACAGAAAAGAATAAACAGGCCTAGCTCTGAGTCCTTTTATCTCCTTGTTCCCAAGGCCCGCCCACCAGCAGAGGTGGTCTCCCAGCATTAATCCTACAGCTGTTTGGCTTGTGAATGAGTGAACTCTATTTAAAAAGAGAGAGAGAGAAAGAGAAAGGCTATGAAGAATTTGCCTACCCTCCCACCCAGGAGGCTCAGAGGGAAAATTCCTTCCACTGACAAGGGAACCAAGACCCCCCAAGTATCTTCAAGGGGTTCACCCCAGCGGCACCCTAAAGTCAGGATTCCCTCCTGCACTGGTAGCTGGGGGTGGGGGCCTGAGGACACCACCTGGTCCTTTGCATTTTGCCAGGGTTTTGCCCCTCTTGTAAAGTGGGGTCAGAATAAAAAAGCCTGTCTCTCCTCCAGAGGTGTGGCCGGGGGGCAGCGAGGGACCGGGGAGAGGTTGTAGTGGCTGTCTGGGCGTACGGCTCTCCAATCCACTGCACGCATTAGAATCATTTAGGAAACTTCAAAAAGTCCTGCCTGGTCCCCATCCCACAGTCTGGGCCAAGTCCGGGCATCAGTTGATTTTAGAGCTCCCCGGATGATATCCGAGGGCAGCCAAGATTGAGAACCACCTGGCCGCCTCCTGCGGCACCCCCGACGATGCGGGACAGGGGGCTCACTGCTTCCAGGCTGCTCCGTGCTTTGCGGTGCTGCTGCCCCTGGAGCAACCGGGCAGCGGAGAGACTTTGCCATCCGATAAACCAGGCTTCCACTTCCCCCCCCTCCCCGCCCCCACTTCCCTGCTTGGGTGTCTTCTCTGAGTCTCAGCGGCCTTATCTGAAAACAGGAATAACAGTAATCTCTCTCTGGAAGGGCCAAAGGGACCACATGAGGCTCCAGGGTAGTGCCAGACACGTCAGCAGTGGGCGGTAGGTCACAGACAGTGGCAGCGCCTGCTGGACTCGGACCCTGGCCTCCGCCTGCAGTGCCCTTTCACTGCCCCAGCCACCTGAGGCTGGGTCTCTGAGACAGAGGCCGGAGGGATCACCACCCAGTCTTGGGGCCCTTCCCTGTCCCCCTTTCTCTGTAAAAGATAAGACAAGGCAGCCCGCGTTTTGTCTTGCTTGGTTTTGTTTTAATGGCCAAAGCGTCAAGCTGTCCTCAACAATGAAGCCTTGTCTGGATCTGCTTGTTTTTCCAACCCAGACACCCAATCGCACCGCCCCCTTGGGGCCCCTGTCCCACCTGGGTGGACTGGACGATGTCAGAGGTTTTTCTTTCATCTCGGGGAGGCTCCTGGGGAGACACGGGCAGCCTCAGTGTGGCCGTCACCAAACACTGACCCCACTAATGGCACATGCCTCTGTTGAAAGTCAAGCCAAGAAGATTATTGAAGGCGGTTACCAGGATGGGGTTCGGAGGCAAGGACAGTTGCCTTTTAGTCCTGGCTTTGTCACTTACTGGCACTATGACCCTGGGCAAGTCACTTGAGCTTTTCGAGGACTCGTTTTGTCTTCTGTAAAACGCATACATATGGCGCGTCTCTTTGAGGGGGTCTGAGAAGCGAGCAAAGCGTCGGGCCTGTAGCCCAGAGCGCCTTCGATCGCGAGCCTCACGCGGGCCAGGACCCTTCTCACGGAGCCTCCTGCCCAGCCTGCTCCCTGCCCGCAGCCCACTCCGCGAGCTGGACCAGGCCAGGCTGGGACAGAC
This sequence comes from Sus scrofa, assembly GCF_054392235.1. Lineage (NCBI taxonomy): Eukaryota > Metazoa > Chordata > Mammalia > Artiodactyla > Suidae > Sus > Sus scrofa. Next base: position 9,789,450 of record NC_139391.1, on the reverse strand, counting down.
GGGCAACCCTGCAAAGCGCTCTTCATGTGTTCCCTGCAGCTTAGAGGAGGCTCCGAGGGCCGTTCAGGGGGAGACCGCAAAGGGAGGGTCACTGGCCGCAGGACCTGGTGTCCTCTGCTTGGGTCCCGCCAGAGAGGGTGTCCGTGTCAGCCTGGGGTGAAGTGTTCGGGCAGTGGGGGTGTGGCACTGGGGACAGTGACTGCTGGCGCAGCGGCTACCCGGGAAGCAAGTGATCAGCTGTAGGGACAGAGGCTGTGCTGGCAGGAGGGGGGCCCTGTCCGCCCGGGAGACCTGGCAGGGGAATAAAACCTCCAGCCACCCTTCCTCCCTTCCTTCCTCCCTTCCTTCCTTCCTTCCTTCCTCCCTTCCTTCCTCCCTCTGGTCTCCCACTGGGGCTTCCCACTGGGTGAAGCTCCTGGAAGCCAGTGGCACACAGCCAGACGCAGTCCATTGAGATCGGCCCCCAGACGGGCCAACGGAAGGCTTCCTCACTCTGTCGGTCCAGAGCCATGCGGTCCATTGGACGCGCCCTCCGTAGGCTGCAGGGATGCAGTTTATGGTCACCTGTTGGCACCTGAGCACATCCCTTATGAAGGGGGTCTCAGCCCCACCCCAGAGACGAGCCAAAGCCCAGCTGTGCGCTCTTCACACCCATCTTTCTGTTTCCACCTCATCGCAGGTGCCTTGGCACCCCTTTGAGGTTGCTGCCCAGGCCCCTTGCCCCCTCTGCCGCCCCTTGTCCTCAGAGGACCTGGCTCTGAGTTTTGTCCAGCCCGTGTGTCTGTCGCTCTTTGTCAGGCAGCGTGGAGTCGTGGTTAGAACACAGGCTCTGAAGTGAGACTTTCTCCTGAAATGCGGACTCTGCCGTGACGTGGCCGGGGAACTGAACATCGCGCCCCTTAACCTCTCTGTGCCTTAGTGTCCTCATCTTTGGAATGGGGACAGCCGAGAGCGCCCTAGGTTGTTGTGAAGACTAATGAACGAATAAATGGAAAGTACTTAGGCCGGTGCCTGGCGAGCAGGAAGTGCCCAGAAAATGACAGCCTTTGCCTTGATCACAAATCATAGAGTGGGAGCCCAGGACTCACGGTGCGGCTGGAGCTTTAATGAGAGGATGGGGACGGTCACTGCCCTCAGTCTAGACTGTGCCCCAGTGACGAGGCTGTGACAGTTCACCTGCCAGCCATCCACCCCCTCCCCCCCAGTCCTTTCCTGCTAACCATGTCCCCTGAGAAGTGCCTCTTCCTGTCAGACCTCAGAGTCCTCGTCGGTGAAAGCAAGCAGTTGGACGAGGTGTCCGCAGGTCTGCACTGGGGGCTAGGACCCAGAGGACTCGAGGGTCACTGGCCTGGAAGAGCACTGAGGCGGGGGGTGACGGCGAGCGGTCAGGGCACAGGCCACTCTCCCTCATGGGGCAGGCGGGGCAGCTATGAGCAGGGGACACGCGGAAACAGGAGCTCAGAGAGAATGAGAGACATCAGAGGGGGCTTCATGGAGAAGGGGGCATTTGAAATGAGTCTTAAAGGTAGGCTAGGACCTCACCTGGTCCAAACTGGACACGAAAGGCATTCTAGGAGGGAGCAAGGCCAAGCCTAAGGCGTGGAGGCAGAGCCTTGGGGCTGCAGCAAGCAGAGCTCATGGCAGGCACTCAGAGGTACCCTGACATACTGGCAAAATATGGAGCTTCTGGAAGCAGGCAGATGTGGCTCAGTTGAATCCTGGCTCAGTTTCCTTTTTTTTCTTTTTTTTTTTTTTTGGTCTTTTTAGGCCGCACCCATGGTACATGGAAGTTCCCAGGCCAGGGGTCACATTGGAGCTGCAGCTGCTGGCCTACACCACAGCCACAGCAACGGTGGATCTGAGCCTCATCTGCAACCTACACCACAGCTCATGGCAACGCCAGACCCTTAACCCAATGAACAAGGCCAAGGATTGAACCTGCATCCTCATAGCTACTAACTGGGTTCATTACCACTGAGCCACAGCGGGAACTCCATGGCTGTTTCTTATTGAAATATTTCTTCTCCTCTTACTGGCTAGTGTCTTGGTGCTCTGACCCTCTGTCTTCCCAGCAGTGGACTGGGGCTGAGCCCTCCCAGGGCTGGGTAGTGACTTGCAAAGCTCTGAGTATGGCTGGACAAGCCAAGCCCCCCACCACCCTGTTGCTGCAGGACCTGCAGGGACCCTGGGGGGCCTGGCTTAGCCCACGTCTCCTCCCCCAGATCAGGCTGCAGGTGGCTTCCAGGGTGTCCTTATCTCTGGAGAGGGGCCCAAAAGGGCCACAGGGGGGCTGGTGTCAGGTGAGCTCAGGTGCACAGTCAGACGGAAGATGTGTTGAGCACACTGCGTGGAGAGCATCTATGAGGCCCTGGCGCGTGGTGCCTGGGACAGCTGGGCAGGCCTGGAGGGCAGAGCTGGTCACGCCAGCACTGTCTTCTTTCTCCCTGATGGGAACACCCAGGCTTCTGAGGCGGAGCCGAGTGATGCCTGCTGTGGGTGTGGTAGCGCCTTGATCTTGGAGGCCTTCCTGAGCGGGGAAGTGTGCTGGCTTCGAGTCCATCCTGGCTTTGAAGGCCAGCTCTCCCTGCTTGGAGCAGAGCTCTGAGGACTCCAGGCCAGTCACTCCACCTGTCTGAGCCTCAGTGACTCACCTGGAAAGAAGGGCAGCCACGCCCACCTCCCGTGTCTGTCCTGAAGCTAAAAGGACGCAGAGGAGGAGACGGCAGACACGCCACAGCCGCCCTCATCCTGCTCGTTCCTCATGCACCGTCCGCTTTTCAATGCACCTCAGGAAGCTCTGTCTCGTGTCTGATTTAAGTCCATCACGATGCCGCTAGAACCCCCCTCCCCCCCCGTGTTGAGGCCCCTGCAGAGGCAGATGGGGCCTGTCTGCTGTACCCACGTGCTGTCCGTACCCGCAGCGAGGGAGGCAGGAAACCGAGCAATGAGGTGTTGGTTTTCAGTTGTCTTGGGGGCCAGTCGTCCGGGGCCAGTGCCTCCTGCGTGACATGGGGGTAGTGCTTCATTCTGACTCTGCACTGTTCTTCTTCTCTGGCTTTCACCCATATGCTCCCAAAGGGGTGACTCCGGGCAGTGGAGAGAGCCCTGGGCTGGGCCTAGAAAGCCTGGGTCCCAGCCCAGCACCCTCCTGACCCCTGCCTTGCAGTGTGCTGTGAAGCCAGTTAGGAACCTTTCTGGGCCTCAGGAGGCTATGGAAATGTCTGCACCTCAGGGCCCGTGTCTGCAGGGAAGATGTAAGCAGTTTATCTGAAGCTCCTCCTCCCTCTAACTCCTCACTCACTTGGGCCCCTGGCCACCCTGGAGAGCCAGCAGATTAGAGTTGTGCTGGTGGCGGTGGTGCTGGGAGCAGAGTCCACCTCTCGGGCCAGGGTTCCCAAGGGGAGGTAGCAAGGGGGAGGTTAGATAGGGGAGTCCTGATGGGTGGGGTAGTGCCTCCCTCCTCTGCCGGGGACTTTGAGAGCCTGGATTTTGTTCTCTCTACCCAGTTAAAGCCATCCAGCAAAAGGCCTGCTGGCTCAGTGGGTTAAGGATCTGGCATTGTCCCTGCTGTGGCTTGAGGCACTGCTGTGGCAGGGGTTCCATCCCTGGCCTGGGAGCTTTTGCCTGTAGTCACAGTTGTTGAGTTCCTCCTTGGAGCAGAGCCTTACCCACGTGAAGTCTGCTTGAATCCCTCATGTTGTGGGTGGGAAACTCAAGGCTCGGAGACGTGAGGTAACTGGCCTGAGTGGGGTGAAGGGGCCTGATCCTGCAGATGCCCTCTGGCCCCCTGGGCCAGGCTGGGCCCTCCGGACCCTCAGCAGGAGAGGAGCTCAGGGTGGTCACGAGGGAGGCCGTTTCTGGTCTGGGAGGTGGCCCCGGGGGCTCTGGGGAGTTCGCTGGGGCTCCTGGGACTGCCCCGTCCCTTTCCTCAGGAAGACATTGACCGGGAGTTCCCTCATGGCTCAGCGGGTTAAGGATCCGGCACTGTCACTGCTGTGGCTCTGGTTACAGCTGTGGCCTGTGTCCAGTCCCAGGCCTGGGAACTTGTGCCTGCTGTGGGCGCTGCCAGCAGAATAAGAAGTTGGCCAGGGAGGCGGAACCTTCGATGCTCGCTCTTGTGGAGGATCAAGACCTGATTTCTCGTTGGCTTTGGGTACCCAGCTTTCATGCTGTCCTCTGATGTTCATGATCCCTCGTGTCCGTGGAGGCAGCTCGGGGCTTGTTTGGGAGGGAGGCCCGGTGAGGGTGAGCTCTGGGGTCAGACAGACCTGGGTTAAATTCCTGCTCCCACCAGCTCCCTGCCCTCAGGCCTGTGAGTAACCCGCTGAGCCTCAGTTTGCTCAGCTGTGAAAGGGACAGTCATTCCCCACAGCAAATCCTTAGCAACAGCCGTCTTGCTGGCTGAGCGCGCCAGATAAGCTCTGTGACCCCTGGTCCAGTGCCTGGTGCAACGTCATAGTTTCTGTAATTTTTTTTTTTTTAATCCATCCCACTTTACGGATGGGAACATGGAGTCTCAGAGAAGGAAGGTGACTTGCCTGAGGCCATGCAGTGATTTCCCTTCGTCCTCCAGACTTCCTGCCTGTGGCTTTTTTTTTTTTCTGGCACCTCCTTCTTGGTCCTCAAGGGACCCAGCACCTCATTTACCTATCAAGTCTTCACTATGTGACACTGTCTGATGTGGCCTTGGGTCCTCTCCCCCCAAGTGCCTGATGGCACTTGCTTGGCACACAGTAGGCACATTAAAAATGTTTGTCTTGCACGTGAATATGTTGATGAGCTGGTATGAGACGTGTCAGAGGTGTCTCTTCAGGCCGCCAAGGCTTGGATCTCTGAGGCTTCCTCCTGTCCCTATTCGTTTAAAAACAACACTTTAATAGTTTTGGTTGGAAATCTTTGTTAAAAGTGGTGATGGCTTCCTTCCCCTGCAGGAGGCCCACGTGGTCAGCTTCCTGGGATGGGCCCTGTGGACACGGACCGCTCTGCCGGGATAGCTGAGACCAGCTGGTCCCCGTCCCCGGGGACCCTGGGCTGCTGCGCGTGTTCAGCAGCAGCTCTGCCTTTGCAGGTTCCTAGCTCTTCTCACCCTGACCCTTCATTCTGCTGCCCACAGACCTGCCTCCGGCAGCCCAGCACCTCTTTTTCCTCCCCTCTTGCTCCTATGGGTGTGTGTTTCCTAAATGCTGTTTCTGCCAGTTGGGGGCTGAGAAATGGAACAGTTGAACTTGTTAGAATTGGTTCCTTGATTGACTCATTCATAACTATTCAGCCATTGTAGACCCTGGGTCTTGCTAGGATTCCATCCTTCTATCCATCCATCCTTCATCCATTCATCTCTCTATCCATCCATCCATCCTATCATCCTTCAAGCATCCTTCCATCCTCCATCCATCCATCAAGCATCCTATCATCCATCATCCATCCGTCCTTCCATCCTTTGTCCATCCATCCATCCATCCATCCGTCCGTCCATCCTGAATGAGGCCCTCTGCAGTGGCTTGTGATCAATCAGACATAACCATACCCTCCGGGCGTGCATGCAGGGGAATAATGATGTACGTAACGGATGCCAGTACAGGACTCTACAGTTTGTCACCTGCCTCTGTCTGCAGTTGCCTGCTTTTTCACAACAGCCCTGAGAACAGCATTATCCCTGTTTTGCAGACAATGAAAGCAGAGCTCAGCAGGAGGAGGCCCCCTGCCCAGTGGACCAGCCTGGCCTCTTACCTGTTCTCTCCTCTGTGCTCCGTTTGCAGGCTGTGGGATGCCCCGATCCTTCACTGCTTCTGACAGAGAGGAGTGCTGGTGGTGGCTCGGGTGGGATCATCTGCCTCTGTAGGATGGTCATCGCGGGGAGGTGTGGGCTTGGCTGGGCACCAGCGCAAAGCCTTTAGTGCCCACACCTCCCTGCAGGGGACCTGGTACACCCTCTGGTCCATACTTCCTGGACTGCGCTCTGGGGAGCCCTGGTTTCTGGGATGGAATGGGACCCGGGGCGCACAGATTCGGGAAGTGTGAGGTCACGCAAGTCAAAACAGGACTTCTCAGGGCCTTTAATGTGTTGATATAAATGAGAGTTTCCCTTACAGGTGGCATGGGTGCTGCCAGCCTTTCCCAAGCTGATCCGAATGTGTGGCTCCTTTGTGACAGGGAAGGGCCTGGGACTGACAGCCTAGAAGACAGCAGGGCGAGCCGAGCAGCAAACGCTCCCCTTCCCAGTTTGCGGGAAGCCTCCGGCTAAAGCTCTCGGTTCTTGCCCAGGGCAGCTTGCATGCTGTGAGAGGCTCCGGGGAGCACCGCTTAGTCCCAGGAAAGAACAGGTCTCGGTGGTGAGTTCCAGGCAGCAGGGGAAGTGGAAGCTGGAGATGTTTTGATTCTTTCATCCACCAAACACACAGGTCTCAGACATCTCCTGTGTGCCAGGCACAGAGCCAGCGTTTGGAAATGCCAAGACGTGGCTGACTAAGAACTCTCCACTTCATTTCCCTGTGCCCACTAAGGGTTTTTAAAGAAAGACAAACACAAGCCTTCAAAGGAAGCAGTGATGTTTTTTCATTGTTCTGGGGCTTCGTGGTGGGCAGATGGGTGACACCCTTGATTCAGCGGAGTTTGCGTCCCAGGGCCTGAGGGGTGTAAGGAGATAGTTCCAGAAACAGCAGCCCTGGGCAGAGCCTGCAGGTGCTGTCAGGAGTGGGGGGAGGTTCAGAAGAGGGGGAGAGGGCGCTTCCCCCAGGCTTCAGCCTAGTGATGGCCGGGGCAGGGGGTGGGGGTGCTGGGGGTGTGCTCTGCCAAGAAGAGCAGAGGTTTCTGTGGGGCTTGGAGGGGTGGGCAGGCGCTGGCCAGCTGGGAAGGGCCTTCCTGGAAAAGCAACAACCTGGAGCAAAGGGGCAGAGGTGGCAATAGGTAGGTTACACTTCGGGCACTCTGAGGAGCCTGGGGTGATGGGGGCCGAGCGAGGGAAAGGGAGACGGGGCTGGGGCAGCTCGTGAGGGTCCGAACGCTGGCTGAGTAGGTGCCCACCTAACGGGCAGTGCCTTGAGGGTCAAGCCATTCATCCCAGCGTCCCTAGCAGAGGGCTGGTGCTGGTAGGTGTGTGGACTGACTGGGCTCTTCCACTGTGGCATCTTGGACAAGTCCTCGCCTGCCCTGGACCTTGGGTTCCTCGTACTCCTGGTGGGGCAAGGTCACCCAGCACGTCCCTTCCCGCTCGCAAGGCTCTAAGGCATTCTTGGCCTGTGTTCATGGGAGGCCCAGACCGTTTCTCCCCCAGCCTCAAGGTCCCCTGGGCAGCCCTGGCTGGACAGGGGCCAGAAGCTCCCAGGGTCGGGAGCAGACGCTGGCTGGGGGGTAGAGGTTAGGCTGGCTCTGCTGGAGAAATTCACTGCTCATGCTGTCTTCCTTCGGCGGTTCGTCTGCGAGCTCAGGACGAAGTGCCCTGGTGTCCTGGTGGCCTTGGAAGGCCCCAGACTGGGTGGGGAAGGGGAACCGAGCCAGGCTGGGGCTGTGGGTTGTGTGCACGAAGCAGCTGGGTGCCGGGTAGGAAGTTCTGAGCCTTCCTTCCATGTGAAAGTGGGTCATTTACCTAACTTCTGAGCCTCCGTTTCCCTGTCTATAAAATGGGAACAGTATTAACTCCCTAAGGCTTTTGTGAAGATGCAGTGAGATTCAACTGTGAAAGCGGCCAGTCACCCGACCCCCAGGCATGTAAGTGGTTTTTGTTGGTGATATTCATTTGTCCGGTTTCCCCTCTCCCCTGGCCCTTGGGCCCACCCAGCCCTCTCCTGGACGTGCTCCCTGGTGGCCTCTTGCTCTTCTCCCGGAGGAGGCTTCCCCTGTCGGGTACACTTTATCCAGGCCAGAGCCATCGGAGCCCATGAATTATGCACAGGTCGCACATGCAGGCCTGTGTGTCTGCCCCCCCCCCCCTCCGGGTCTGTGTGCATTCCAGCAGGAGGAGGTCTGCTGAGCCCTGGGCCAGACAGCCGCCCCCCACCCCCCCCACCTGCACCCAGAGGCCTGCAGACTTTGGGTCTGGTCTCTGGGAAAGCTGGGAAGACCGGGGGTACATGTCAGGACCTCCCCCACCCCCAGCCCCGGCCCCGTGTCTGCTCTGCTCAAAGGCTGGGTCCAACAGGGCCCGAGGGGCGGGCAGAAGACTGTCTGTCACCATCCTCCGTTCCTCTTCCTGCAGGCGTCAGCGGGAGCGACTCAGATCTCTGGGGGGGATGCTGCTTTATTTTAGCAGGGCCTGAGGCACCCACTCTGGGGCTGGGGTGGGGGACAGCAGCCGTCACACAGAGGTGGCCACACAGGGGGGCTTGGTCAGAGCCCCCCTGCCCAGGTTGAGGTGCCTGGGGTGACAGGCCTGGGCTGTACCCAGCATCTTTCCTCAAGGGTCCCGAGGTCCCTCTCAATGCCCTTGTTCCTGAGAGGCTCTCGGCTGGGGTCGGGGGCAGACAGCTGGGCTTGGCTGGCATCGGAGGCGTCACAGATGCTCCCTCTGCTTCCGTCGGTGGGGGGTTGGGGGGAGGGGGGCAGGCAGGGAGAGGAGGCTGTGGGGCCGTGTAAACCTAAGCGGTAGATTGAGGAAAGAGCCTGGGAGACCTGAGCGTCTATTCTCCCTCCCTCTTAAAAAGGCTGGATTCCTGTCCCGGCTCCACCTCGTGCCTGTGCAACCTTGGATTTGTGACATGGACAGTCTGAGGCTCAGCCTAGGCTAAGCTCATAAGACCGGTGAGGGGTCAAATTAAACAACCCAGCCTCATTGGCTTTCCTTAATGGGACACCGAGTAGGGTGCCGGGCACATAGTAGGTCACCAATTTGCAGAAGAGGTCTAACGCCAGCCCCGAGCAAAGAAATCGGGTGTTTAGATACTTGGTCTGTGATCTCTCTAAGCAGGAAGTAGGAAATGTCTCTTAAGCTCCTTGGAATGGTTAGTGTAGCCTGGACACGGTCTCACACCCATGAGCCCAGTGGAGGAGGCGCTGACTTGCCTGGGGGGTCAGGGGCCTTCCCTCTGGGACCAGTGAGGCCAGGCAGTCCGGCAGTCCTGGGTGTGAGTCCTGACTCTGCATGCTCACCCATGGCCTAGGGCGGGTCCTTTTGTAAAGAGCAGGTGAAGGACACCTAATTCCCAGGGTTTGGAGATTCATCTGAGAAATTACCTATAAAACTGCACCGGAGAGCACAAATTGCTGCCGATACCTCGTAGGTGGTTGCAGGAGCCTGGAGGGTGACCGAGGTGTAGACCAGTGGCTCAGGAAGCCAAGGCCATGTTTGTTCCTTGTTCCTGTGACCAGCAGGCTCTGCAATGACCAGCTCAGTGGCGCCTCATGGGTTTTCCTTAGTGGGACAGCCGGTTAATTAGCCTCTGAGTGTTTCTGACACGTGTCTCCGTGAACTTCCCAACATGTGTCAGGGTCAGCCTTCGCCAAATGTTGTCAGCCCTCGTGCTCAGCTGGGGACCGAGGGAGCAGGAGCCTGGTTCTGGGTGGTTGGAAAGGGGGGGCAGAGAGGGGTCAGTGGCAGGGACCTGGTCGGGGGACAGGCAGTGAGAACAGTCCCGCCTGGCTCGGCCCCCGGTTCCCTGGGACCTTGTGCACCTGACCGTCCTCTCTCTGGGCCTCAGTTTTCCACTAAAAGAGGATGTTGGGAGAGGTGTCCCAGGAAGCTGCGGGCTCCCACGGACCAGCGTGGGGCCAGGAATGGTCTCTGATGCCAGCCAGGCCTGGGGCCCCCGTCTCCTCACGTCCCAGTCTTGACCTTGGACAGGTCACCCAGCCCTTCCAAGCCTATCTGACAGGGCAGACCCTGACAGTGGACCCCGTGTCCCGTAGTGTCTGGCAGGGGTGGGCCTCAGGACAGCTTCGCCCGTCCCCTCCTCCTTTCCCAGCTTCGCCTGCAGGGCCCAGCCGTTCCCAGGAACTCTTGCTCCCAGTGGATCGAGGGGCCGGGGAGCACTGCTGACCCCAGTGCTGAGTCCCCCGGGGGCTGTGTGTGCTGATCTGCTGGGACCCTGGGGTCAGGGTGGAGCCAGCCAGCCATTCTCTGCCTTTTTGTTTTTTGGCTGCACCCGAGGCATGCGGAAGTTCCCAGGCCAGGGATTGAACCCAAGCCATAGCAGTGACAATGCCGAATCCTTGACCACCAGGCCACCAGAGAACTCCCTTTCCTCTGCCTCTTAAGGGGAAGAGGAGGTACACACACTAGAGCCCAGCCTTGTATCTTGCATCTTGGAAACTTGATCCTCTAGAACCGCAGAATCTTTCTGTCCCCCAATCTTGGAAGCATTGACTGACTCATGGGACTTTAGCATCTTAGCCCTTTGAAATCAAGACTTTGAGAAGCAGGCGGGACTCAGAAGTGACCTTAGGGGCCATAGGATCCAGATCTCCATCCAGCCCAGGCAGGCCCTCTGCAGACCCCCTGGACACCCCAGGGGCGGGGGCTTACTCTGCAGCCCCCTGGTGCAGGCCCCAGGCTGCAGTCCGGTCACAAGGCCTCCAATGACCTCCTTGTGGTCATGGGTGACCCCTGGGCCCACACCCCGCAGGGCTGGTAGTGCTCACGGGCAGCTGGGAGGGAGCTAGGCGCCCGCTCAGCTAAGAATAGACGGCTTTGTGCGATTTAAGTAACAGCCTGATCATGTCAGGCCTCCCAGCCAGGACTCGGGAGCTTATGAAGCAGGACCTGGGGCCCCCATGGGTCCTCCTGGGTGGTGGCAGGAGAGAGTGGGTGAAGGGTGCCGGGGCCACCGCTGGGCTTCCTGGGGACGTCTCTCCTGTTTCCACGTCGTGATGATTTGATTTTTTCCATCGAGTAACGCTCACGGCTCCTCCCTTCTCTCTGGGGCTGGCTGGGGAGCATCACTCAGCGTTCCCCCAGGAACACTGCGGAAATCTCTTCTGGGAAGAATTCACACAAACAAACTGGCCTCCGAGAGGAACACACAGATCGATGAAAATGGCTTTGTCTTCAAAGAGAAAGCCCTTGACGGTGGCCAGTTATTAAGCACCTACTGCACGCCGGGCCGTGCGCTCAGCGGTTTGCGCCCTGGCCCTCTCTGACTCTCACGGGGGAGGTGTCCTTGTCCCCCAAATGCAGACGAGCAGTACTCGGCGGAGCTGGGATGGGAGCCAAGGACCGTCCCACCTTGTCTTTCTGGGCACGAAGGATTCCCGAGTCAGGGGAGAGGTGAGAGGCAGGATTCTTTTTTTTTTTTTAATGGCCGCACCCACAGCTTCTGGAAGTCCCTGGGTCAGGGATTGAATCCGAGCCACAGCTGTGACTGACACCACAGCAGCAGCAAGCAGGATCCTTAACCCTCTGCACCAGGCCAGGGATAGAACCCGCGCCTCTGTGGCGACCCGAGCCGTGGCAGTCGGTTTCTTAACCCAGTGTGCCACAGCGGGAACTCACAAGAGTCAGGATTCTTGGAGAGAGCCCTGGGCATGGGGGACTTTGTGAATTGTGCTTTTCTCCTGTTATAGGCCTGTCCTGGACTGGGGGTGGGGGATGCGGTGGGATTATGATCCTATCACAGGCCCCCGTTCGTAGAGTTGGAATGAAACCGAACCCCTTAGGGTCTCGAATCCCCCCATAAAGTGGGCGGGGGCAGCAGCTTTTGATCCCTGGTCTTTGGACCCGGGAACGTCCTGGTCCTTCTCTGCAGGTCTCCGGTGCCTCCCCCCTCCTCTTCCCCTGGATTTCTTCCCAATACGAGAGTCAGAAGGAATCCTGGGCCACCTTCTGATGGTACAGACAGGAGGACCGAGGCCCCAGAAGGACAGGGACTGGTCCAAGGTCACAAAGTAGTGGGCGTTCAGGAAATCCCCTCCTCCCTCCCCGTCCAGGCCAGGGCCTGCTCCCCCATGGGCCACTGCTTTTGTGCGGAGGTCTGGAGGGCCTGGGGTGGGGGTGCTGGGGGATGGAGTCAGCTAGATTCTGGCAGGGAGGCGGGGAGGCAAGAGCCAAAGGCCCAGGCCTCTGCCTGCAGCGAGCGCCCCAGGCTCATCTCTGGCTGCCCCCATCCTGCCCAATGCGAATGCTGCCTCTTCTGTGAAGCCCGCCTGGACTCTCCCCCTAAAACTCCCCACACCAAGAGTGAGAATCTTAACTGTGGTTTTAAGAAACCCACAAAACTTAAACTTTATCCTCGTAATCATTTTTTTAAGTGTGTAGTTGTTAGCATGAACTACATTCAGAGTGTTGCACAACAGGTCTCTAGAACCTTTTCATCTTAGAAACCCGAAACTCTCTCTGCACCAAACAACCCCCATCGCCCGCCAGCCCTTGGCAGCCACCATTCTACTTTCTGTTCCAATGAATTTGACTGCTCTCAATACCTCACACTGGAGTTCCCGTCATGGCACAGAGGAAACAAATCCGACTAGGAACCATGAGGTTGTGGGTTCGATCCCTGGCCTTGCTCAGTGGGTTAAGGATCCGGCGTTGCCGTGAGCTGTGGTGTAGGTTGCAAATGCGGCTCAGATCTGGCGTTGCTGTGGCTGTGGTGTAGGCCGGTGGCTACAGCTCCGATTAGACCCCTAGCCTGGGAACCTCCGTGTACTGTGGGTGCAGCTCTAAAAAGACAAAAAGACAAAAAACAAAAAAACCCCTCATGTTAGTGGAATCACACAGGGTTGTCTTTTTGTGACTGGCTTGTTTCCCTTGGCATAATGTCCTTGTGGCTCATCCGCGCTGCAGCCTGTGACAAGATTTCCTTTCTCTTTAGGCCGAATAACAGTCCATTATACACACAACACACCTCGTTTTGTTCATCCATTTGCTCGTCGATAGATGCTTAGGTTGCTTCTCCCTCTTGTTATTGTACAAAAGTGGGAGTTTTGAAGTTGAATGGGTTGGAGCCTGACTTCCAGCATCACTTGAGAGGTATGTCTGAGTCCTTTGTCACTTGCTGTTGTGACAGTCGCCTAGCGGGGTTGCTGCCGGGATTAGAATGGTGCGTGGATGGCAACACGCCTAGCCCTCGTCGAGCTCCCAGTGAGTAATGGGGGGCTTCATTCTCATTATCCACTCTCCTGGGGACAGATCGCTTTTGGGGTTTATAGGACCCACATCCTCAAGGCCAGGTCAGCATCTCGTGAGTCTTAGAATAGGGTCGCTGCAGAGCACCCGGGACCAGAGAGAGCCAGGGACTTGTCCAGGTTCACACAGCCAGGCCTTGGCCATGATGGGAGGAGAGCAGGTCTCCGGCCTGGCAGCCTTCCTGCTGCAGTCCCCAGGGTCCCCAGGCTTTGTCCTTAGGAAGGAATGGCTCTCCAGGGAGAAGCCTGCGGAATGCAGGGCTGGGGAGCAGCGAGACAGGCGTCTCAGCCTCATCTGTCAAGGGCAGAGGTGGGTGGCATCTGCCAGGCTCCTGTGATCACCGCCTTCTCCGGGTGACGAGGGGCTCGTGTCAGACTTTGCGTGGTTTAGGCTCATCTCAGGAACTTGCCTTGCATCCGGGAGCTCATTCTGCTTTCAGTCGCCCTTGTTCAGCTGTTGCTTTGCTTATTCTGTTCTTTCCCTGAGTTTATTCAGCAACTACTTCCCGAGGCCTGCCATGGGCCTCGAGACCAGTCAGATCTTGCAGGCACTAGTGTGGTGTGGACTCTGGGGCTACACCGCCTGGGTTCAAATCCTGGCTCTGCTAGTTACCAGCTCTGTGACCTTGGGCAAGTTGCTCAACATCTCTGTGCCTCAGATGCTTCCTCTCTAAGTGGGGACAGGCATTCCTACTGTGGCATAACGGGGTTGGCGGCATCTCTGCAGCATTAGGATGTAGGTTCGATCCCCAGCCTTGGCGCAGTGTACTCAAAGGATCCGTCATTGCCACAGCTGCGGTGTAGGTTACACCTGCAGCTCAGATCTGACCCCTGGCCCGGGAACTCCATGTGCGCGGGGCGGCCAAAAAAAGAAAATAAATACAGTGGGGATAATGATGTTCCATTTATTATCATTACGTAACACATCACCCTGAAACCTGGTGACTTTATGGAAGAAGAGTCACTTTCTTACCCCACGGTTTCCGTAGGTCAGGATTTAATATGGGCTTAGCTCGGTGGTTCTGGCTCGGGGCTACTTATGTGGTCTCAGCTTCGTTTCTCTCTGGGGACTTGCCTGCGTTTCCTCACAGTAAGTCAGCCTCAGAGCAGTCAGATTGTCTACAGGGTGGCTCGGGGCTCCTGCGGGAGTGGTCCAGTGATTAGGCAGAAGCCGCATCACATACACTGACCCGGCCTTGGACGCCTCAGGGTCGCTGTGGCTGTTAGTCCCAAGCCCTCCCAGATTCAAGTGGGGGGGGGGCAGTCGCATGTACCCCACCTCTTTGTGGCAAGAGTGTCGGAGTTATAAGAAGAGTGTGTGGGATGAGAGATATAGCTGCAGATGTCTTTGGAAATACAATCTGCCAGCGCTGTGAGAATTAGATGAATCAAAACACAGGAAATAGCTAGAACAATGCCTAGGCATTGAAGAAGAATCATGGCTATAGATAGACAAGGGTGATTTTGACCATGTGCAATTTACTTGGAATGGACTTACTTTAGGACCTGACTCCCAGTTACAGAAGTCACTTCACTAACCAGCAGCATTTCCCATTTGGGTCCTGCGGGATCTATAGGAGTTCAACAAGCAGGGGCGAGTGGGAAGGCATTCCATGCAGAGGGATCTAGCTGTGTAAAGGCATGGAGCTGGAGAGTGGAGTTTCTGGGGCAGGGACTTCGCTTCAGGGGGCTGGGGCTCCCCTGGGTGGGCAGCCAGGACGGCCCATTAAGGCCGAGTCGCGAAAAGCTTTGTCTGTGGAGTTCGGTTGGTCCTAGACGTCCCGGGGAGCCCTTGGCTGGGGTATGAGGGGCAGGAGTGCCGTGGTGGGGGAGCCCTTTCTGAGGTGGGATCAGCAGGACGGGAACAGGGGTGGAGGAGAGGGCGGGAAGGATGGGGTCGTGCCCAGGTGTTTGCCGGGGGCATTTGCATCGGCTTTGCGTGCGCTGTGCACAGCCACCTTCCTGCATCCCCTGCCCTTCTAGTCCATCGGATTCTTCACTCTTCTTTCTCTGCTCAGATAGGCTCTCCCGCAGAGGAAGATAGCAAGGCTGCCTTGCTAGAGGTCTCTGGAGGAGCTTGGCGGCCAACCCCAGGGCAGCCGGCAGGGCCGAGAACACGCAGCATCCACTTCCTCTGCCTGCAGCCCCTTCGTGGAGAACAGCCCCCGCTGCCCTCGTGGGCTCCCTTCCAACACTGCCCTCCTCTGAGCCTTGCAGGGTCCAAATGGAACCAGCCCCCAGGGCGGGGGTATCTGGCACCCCTCACGCCAAAGATGGGGAAGCGGAGGCCCAGTGACCTGCGCCACATCCCACAGCAAGTTAGCGAAGGAGCCAGCTGCCCGCCCGGCACGTGGCTGCAGCCAGATGCGGTGGCGCCCAGGGCTCCTCCTCCCCGCCACCGCCCCTGGCAGCCCCCCTTTAAGGCCAGTGCTCCCCCTGAGGGAGGCCATGGCCGGGAATGATTTCAAGGAAAGAAAAAAAAGGCTTAGTCGTCGTGTGGCCCTGGGAAAGTCCAGTCTCCCTGAGCCCTGGTTTTCTCATCAGTAAAAGGAGCGAGAGGACACCTTGCCCAGCAGGGCTGTCCTGGGAGTTGGGTGCACCCATCAGTGCTGAGTTCTTAGCTCTCATGCTGTCGCCACGCCTGCGAAGGGTTCCTGGGAAGGGACATTTGAGCTGTGATGTGGAGGGGAGGCAGGACCAAGGCTGGGCACGGAGGGGTCTTGATGCTAGAAGCTCTGAGTTGGCCTGGGCTTGTGTAGCCCTCCCCAGGCAAATGAGAAGGGGGTCTGAGGGCAAGTTTGGGGTGGGATCCAGGCAGCGTGCCCTCTGGGGGCAACCTCCTCCCCTAGCGGTGTGATGAGAGAGGGCTTCCTGGAGGAAGTGTGTGGAAACTGAGAGGAAAGGAAGGGCTGAGGCGGAGAGAGCATCTCCAGGGCCGGCCATTCCCCAGGCCCTGCACTGCGGCTGTGAGCTGCAGCCCTGAGTCCTGGCCAAGCCAACCCTGACGGCTGGAGCCCATGATGCCCAGGGAGACTGGTGCCCTCCGGGGAGGCAGTGGCCCAAGTCCATGCCGCTTCCAGGAAGCTGTGGCTCTGAGGGCCTGTGTGCTTGGGCCGGGTGCCCGTGAGCACTCGCCTGGGTCTCTGTCACTGTGCACTAGGGGTATTTCTGTATGTCTGTGTGTATGCATTTGCAGGTCCCCCTGTGACACTCCCTCGTAAACGCGGACAGGTTAGAATGCATCTAAAAGGAGACTAGATGTTTATGTGGGTTTTTATTTTTATTTTTTAGAGCCTTTTTTAACCATTTTAGGGCCGCACCCACGGCATACAGAGGTTTCCAAGCTGGGGTTGAATCAGAGCTGCGGCCGCTGGCCTACACCACAGCCACAGCAACATGGATCTGAGCCACATCTGTGATCTGCACCACAGCTCACGGCAACGCCAGGTCCTTAACCCACCGAGCAAGGCCAGGGATCAAACCTATGCCCTCATGGATGCTAGTCAGATTCGTTTCCACTGAGACATGCCGAGAACTCCAGCTTATGTGTTTTAATCTCTGAGGAGGGGAAGAGCAAAGAGAGAGCCCTTGCCCTGGTTGGGTGGGGGGCTGTGGGCTGTGGGGAGATCCAGACCTCAATAGAGGATCAAATTGAGCAGAAAGACAAGTTCCCAGACTTGGGAAGCCTCTTCTGGGGCCGCTCTATGCTGAGCTCGGCCTGAGTACCAGGACCTAGAGTCAGGGCAGGCCCTGCACTTCTGGAGCCAGCCTGGGGCCATCGGACGTGCAGCCGGGCCCCAGCGTGGCTGCCAAACTGGGGGCTGTACGGGGCTGGCCTGAGTCTGCCAGGAGAGTTGAGGAAGGCTTCATGCAGGAAGAGCCTGAGCAGAGGGAGCCCTGAGGATGCTTGGTGGGTGATGAGGGGAGGGGTGCATAGAGCAGAGCAGGGCTTGGTGGGATTTAGGGGTTTGAGGAAGGAGGAGGTAGGGAGGGTGGGTCTCGTCTTCCAGGCCTGGAAGACTGGTGGTGGTGGGGTGGGGGGGGGGATGGAGGCGCTTTGAGTTGGGAGAAAGTGGGAGGAGCAGGTTCACAGGAATGTGACAAGTTCCCACTTGGCCACTGCGGGTGTGAGGCTCCTGTGGGACGTCCGGGGCGGGATGACCAGAGGGTCACTGGATTCTTGGGTCTTGCGCTTGTCCAGGCAGGACAGGGTGGCTGAAGCCACAGAAGCAGGTGGCATTGCCCCAGGAGAGTGTGAGGGGCAGAGAGGAGGAAGCAAGGGCTGACCTGGGCAGAAAGGGGAGCCAGCTCAGGGCTGGGGGGCAGCCAGAGGGGGAGGAGGGGAACTGGAGCACCAGGTGTCCTGGAAGCCAAGAAAGGAAGACGTTTCCCGAAGGAGGGCCAGGGCTTCCGTGTCGGGGAGGACTGAGCTGTCTGGGGGTTTGCTCATGTTGGAGGCTGTGGTTGAACTTGGGGGACAGAGGGCAACTGGTTAACAAAAGGCAGGAGCGAGGAGTTGGCAACCTGAGTGTTGACAAGTCTTTCAGGAGTTTGGATGAGAAGGAAGGAAAGAAGGGAGAGCCAGTTGGAAAGGGGCGGAAGGGACGAACTGGGGGAGACTCGGCCCGTTTATTGCCGCCTGGTAGCAGCCAGGAGCTGCCGGAGGAAGGAGAGGGTGAGGCGAGCATCTGAAAACACCTGCTGTGCCCTCCGCAGCTGGAAGGGCACCTAGAGTGGGTGGCTCTACCTGGAAGGTTGGTGCAGGGAGCAGGGATGGAGGAGGTGGCCTGGGGGCAGCCTTGGGTGCCACCCTGAACTCTGCCAGGCCCCAGGGCCTCTGTCCACGCTGCTTGTGGGGAGGACTGGGGACCCTCACCTGCGGAGACTTGTGACCTTCTGGGAGGCAGAGGCCTGCAAACTCAGAGCATCCTGGTAAACCAGAGTCAGATCCGAGGTGGAAGCTCAGCGCTGGGCGGGGTTGGCCTCCCGCGGTTTTGGCTCCAGTGCTCACCCAGGTGGCTTCATAGATGCTTCAAACCAGTGAGGCTTGGGAAGGTCAGAACATTGATCCGCCTGCTTCCAAAGAGGCCAAGGCCACCCCCATCCCTGGGCCAGCTCCCAGTTACCGGGAAGTTCTTCCTCTGGGTCTAGCCTAAGTCTTTCCTGCTGTGCGTTCCCTTCTGGGTGAACTTGTTCAACCCTGCTCCGTGGAGCCAAGCTCAGCAGCAGCCCCTTTGAGTGGCAGCCAGTGTTTTTACAACTTGTTTTCATGAAGTGGGTTTGAAGTCTCCCTGCATTCCCAGAATGTCAGACCCGCCCTGATTCACAAAGATTGACCAAAACAGGATCTGCGCCAAGGAGAGGAGTCTGAGGACTTAGTCATCCTCCCATCTACAGATCCTCCTGCTTTCCTGCCCGTAAAAAAAAAGAAAGAAAGAAAGAAAGTAAGAAAAAGAAAGATTAGCGCAGATGGCCAGGAGGGACGGGCATTTGGGATGTAAACAGTCTCAGATGATGCTGACAGGGGGCAGGAGGGTCGGTGCTCGGGCTTTGCACGGGACCGGCCTCAGTTCTAGTTGGGCCACGTAGGGGAATCTTTGACAGCTCCAAGTCTCTGAGCCTCAGTCTCCTCATCTCTGAAATGGAAACGTTAATGGCATTTAGCTCACAGCTGTCTGAGATTGAAGGTTCTAGAAGCAGAACCTGAGACAAAGAGTCCCATGAGAGTGACTTCTTAGGAAGTTTTCCAGGAAAAAAAAATAAAAACCAAAACATCTGCTAAGGGAATAGGGGAAGTAGAACCAGAAGGAGAAAAAGCAAGAGTGTGACTTCAAGCCATGCCCCTTGGAGGGGAGCTTGGTTTAGTCCCCAGAACTGGCAGGGGCAAGGATGCCAGTGCACTTGGGCCCTGCCCAGGGGGTCCCGGGTCAAGGGGCCTGGGTGACGGCCGTGCGCATAGGTGGGGGGATGCAGGCGGTGTGAGAGCAGCTCACCCACGTGCCTCCACAGACGTTGGCTCTTGGGAGGGGTGGTGCAACCTGGCGTGACCCAGGACTGTACAGGGCTCCCCGGGGACATTTGTGGAGACAACAGAGGCAGGTTCTCCAGGCGAAACCTGGTATAGAGGAAACACCAAAAGGTATGAGCTCTTCCCACTTGTTAGAAAGGGGGTACAAAATGGGCACCCCAGGATTGTGTGGTCAACAGCAGGCGGGACCTTCAGAGAGCTGCCCTGCACCCCTGTTGTCCCCTCAACCCCAGGCACAGGCTCACTGTCTCAGGTTCCAGAGGCAGGATCCCTCAGTCCCCTAGGCCAGTGGCCCTGGCCCCCGACGACCTGGATGGGGCACTCTCTCTGGCCCTGCCAGGGCTGGTCTGGTGCTCTGATGTAGCCCTTTCTGGAGGAGCCTACCTCTGTGCCCCTGCACCTCTGGCCCTGCCCATGTGGCTTAGCGGGGGCTGGTCGTGATCAGGGCTCGGCACAGGGCCGTGGAGGCGCTGAGCGCCATGTAGGAAATCGAGGCCTCGGGGGTCCATCCCCCGCCTGAATTGAACTTGGCTTTCCTCCCAGTCGGCCCAGCCCCACTGTGTCTCCTGGGCTTTTTCCATAGAAAGTGCTCAGGGATCGCTTATGGAACTCAGTTAGTCAGCATGTCCCAGAACAAATAAACAGAACTTGTGCTTCCAGGACTCGGGCTCTGATGACTTTAACTGGTGAGGTCAGCCTGGGTTGGCCCGGATGGAACTTGTCCCAGCCCCTCTCTTGCACCTGTGATGCCGCAGGGGCTGTCACCCTGACCTGGCCTTTTCACTCTGGCCTCTGTGAGTCTAGCCCCACAGAGCATGACAGGCCTGGGTTCTAGTCCAGACTCTGTCACCTGCTGTGTGACCTTGGCCAAGTCACCTGCCCTCTCTGAGCCTCCGTGCGCCATGTTGCTTGCCAAAGTTTTGCATGCGCCCACCTAAAATCGGATGATTTCCAACGCGGTGTTAATCCCTGCTTGACCGATCCCCAGAGAGGTGAAGTGATTTGTTCCTGCTCACACAGCAAAAGGGTGGAGGTGAGAGGGCCAGGACCTGCTCTCCCGGCCCCCATGACTGCTTATCTGAGCGCCTCGTCATCTCTGCTCCGCACCCTGCGAGCCCCAGGCGGATTTGGAACCCGAGCTAACCTCCTGGAGGTCAGGATGAGCTGAGCGGGGCCTCAGAGTGCTTGGTCCCTGCTGTTTCGTCATTAGCTCCCCTGACCACCATTTCTTAGGTACCTACCGCGTACGGGGTTCTCTGCTCAGATGGGCAGGATCCTGCTTCATGTCTGGGCTGCTGTAAGGCTGTACCCTATCCTGAAGCCTGGGCAACCCGCAGGCCCCAGGGGTGAGAGTGGGCCTGGGGTGGGGTCCCTGAACCGTCTAGGCCCCGCCCTGCTGGGGAGCAGGCCCAAGGGGCTGGCTGGGTGGTGGGCACAGGGTAGCACATTTGCTCACTCCCGGTATCCGGTGCCCGTGGCTGTTTGTGATGGGTCCAGTGCTGGGCGAGGCTGGGAGGTGGCTTTCGTCCACCAGCAGGGCCCTCCCCAGGCAGGATGCCACCTTGTGCACAGGCACTCGCCCTGCATCTGTCTGTACTGCGGGCTCTGGGCTCCTTCAGCGGGTCTGTTTACCCAGCCTTGGGGCCTCTCCCGGCACACCGGAAAGCACAGGAAATGTGTGTTGGTGACTGGATTTTTGTTGTCTAGACTGGCTTGCAGGTCAGACGGAGAATGAATCTTGGCCCTGCCACTTAGCCGTACCCTTGAGCATGGGCCCCAATCCCCCTTGAGCCCCGTCTTGCCATCTGTGGAATGTTCTACCACGGGAGGCCGAGAGGGGTAAGCGAGAGAACGGACAGAGCATCCCAGCTGCATCCGAGGCTGCGGCCAGCCCTCGTGCATGCTGGACGGTGACTTAGCAGATGGACGCCGCCGGCACCAGGCTGAGACGGGGACACAAGAGAGATGGGGTTAGGCCCCATCGCAGGGTTCATCGCTTTACAGTTTTCAAAGCCCCTTCAGGTCCTGCTCCCTGGGTTCCCCTGTCCGTCCCGCGAGGCAGTCTGGGCTGGTTGCAGCATCCCCGTCTGACCGCTGAGGAGCCTGTGCCTAGCGATAAGGGGGGTCTCATAGCCAGGCCCAGAACCCCGGTCTCTGGAGCTTCGTCCCCTGCTCTGTCCTCAGCACCTCTCCCCTCCCCCAGAACTGGTGCTGCCCTCTGGAAGCTCTTCGTGAAAGATGCTGGGAAGGGTGGCGGGCAGGAAACGTAGAGATTTGTCAGCTCGGATGTCGGGGGGCTGAGGGTGCCTTGGGGTAGGTGCAGTGGGGGGCGGGAGTGGGGCCGGGGTGGACGCGGACGGTGGGCAGGTGCAGAGGAGGAGCAAACCCTGTGCGGCCCCTGGGCCATTCGCTCAGCCCGGCCGGTGAGGGCTGCCAGCCTGGTGCCGCAGAGGCTGCTGGGCCCTCCCATGCGGATCCCTCTGCAGTTGCTGCTGGCGTGGAAGGGACTAGAAGGCGCACCCGGTGTGGGAGGCGGCGGCAGTCACGTCGTGGTCAGTGCCCTTGAGGGTATCCGCATCAGCTCTGGAAATAAGGCCACGTCTAAGCATGAGGACGGCGCCCACGCAGAGCACTTTCTAAACGGCGGACTCGGGAGACCAGGGCGGGCTGTTCTCCCGGCTGATCCTCAGCGAGAGGTGACCAGCGGAGTGACCTGGGCCCCACAAAAGGGAGAGCTGGTGGAAAGGCAGTGGACAGGCAGGCCCAGCCCCCGAAGTGCAGGGCCCAGGACAAAAACACAAACGGAAACCCACATGTGTGTGTCAGATATTTGAAGGTTACAAAACAAACCAAGACGCTGTTCACTGTTTCATTTTCCCACCTCAACAAAGACACCTTCATAATATAAATCGAAAAACCGTGTAAAGTTATGGCTTATATGACTAAAAATGACAAAATATCAAAGACGATAATTTAATTATCAAAATATCAAAGAATTAAAAAAAAAAATTATAAAAGGAGTTCCCGTCGTGGCGCAGTGGTTAACGAATCCGACTGGGAACCATGAGGTTGCGGGTTCGGTCCCTGCCCTTGCTCAGTGGGTTAACGATCCGGCGTTGCCGTGAGCTGTGGTGTAGGTTGCAGACACGGCTCGGATCCCGCGTTGCTGTGGCTGTGGTGTAGGCTGGCGGCTACAGCTCCGATTCGACCCCTAGCCTGGGAACCTGCATATGCCGCGGGAGCAGCCCAAAGAAATAGCAAAAAAAAAAAAAAATATCAAAGAATTTAATTATCAGAATATCAAAGAAGACACATATGGGTGTTTTGGCGGTGGGCTGATAGCCTTTGGATGAGTTAATAAGACGTATTTCATACCTTATTATTATTTTATTTTCTTTTGTCTTTTGTCCTTTTAGGGCCACACCCGCAACATATGGAGGTTCCCAGGCTAGGGGTCGAATTGGAGCTTCAGCTGCCAGCCTACACCACAGCCACAGCAACTTGGGATCCGAGCCGCGTCTGTGACCTACACCACAGCTCATAGCAATGCCGGATCCTTAACCCACTGAGCGAGGCCAGGGCTCGAACCCCCAACCTCATGGTTCCTAGTCGGATTCGTTTCTGCTGCACCACGACGGGAACGCCACATACAGGATTATTTATTACATAAAATATGTTTTATTGCCTTCATTTTAGCAAATATCATAAATGTTGTAATCGAAAGTTTTCCCATCGTGTGAAAATTGTATATTGACAATAATAATCTAAAGGATGAAAAATAAAGAGCGGTTGTGTTTAAAGGGTATAGAACTTGAATATATTTCCATCCAAAATGTAAATTCCGTGTTAAGAAAGGAGAATTTATATTTTCAAAAGTGATTTTTATTCCTGGAAATTATCTGGGAAATTAAAGCTGAACACATCATAATGCGTGACTCTGATTCTAACACAGAATTTTTTAAATGGACATGACATGGTAATGCCAATGTTTGAAGATTTTATAAAAGTGAAACTACTCCCAGTTGTCGTGTCTAATGTCCATCGAGTTGCCGATATAAAGAATGAGGTCACGCTTCGTGGGACGTTAATTTGAGTGATAGGAATTGTTAAACACGGTAAGATGGTCCTTAGCTGCCATGTGCACTTACTGCGAACACCGCACTAATTCACGAGTGCGTTTAGAACCACAGATCGGAATGGGGGAAACGCCAAAAAGAAAAAAGAAAAAGAAAAAAAAGGGGGTTGCTCAGCTTGACTGGGAAATGGATACCTTGTTATGTAAGAAGTTGTTGCAGGTTGCTCTCTGAAAGGGCTTAAGTCCCCCCCCCCATGGAATATTCTTGTCATTTCGTCCCCTCCCTGCCAGTAGTGTCCTAGTCCTGGTCCCTTCTCACCACCCCCCACCCTACCCCACCCCCGCCCCGTCATCGGCTGTGGAACCCGCGGTCTTTCTTCTGGACAGAATCACCTTCTGTCTTCAAACTCGAGACATGGAGAAGAGTTTCTCTGGGGTCTGCGCCGTCAGTGTTAGGGGAGTGGATCCTGGGGGTGTCGTGTGACAGAAGCTCCTGGATGTTCCGTAATTATTTGTAGGCGTGTGTTTGTGACGTGTGGGGCTCAAGGCAGTGGCCCTTCTTCCTGCACCGAAGGGTGATTCAGGGGATGTCTTCTTGCCAGTGACATCTCGAAGCTTCAGCTACCAGTGGATTGACGGTGCTTATCTACAGCCGGAACTTAAATCCGGGTATCGGCGTTCAGTCAGTCATCTCTTTCGTATATGCTTTTGCTCAGTTGTTTAAAACCTGTATTCCATTATAGAATGCCAGCCCATGGCAGGTTTTTGTTTCATTTTGTTCTGTTTGCTTTGCTTTTTAGGGCCACACCCGAGGCATGTGGAATTTCCCAGGCTAGGGGTCGAATTGGAGCTGTAGCTGCCAGCCTACACCACAGCCACAGCATTGTGGGATCAGAGCCATGTCTGCGACCTACACGGCAGCTCACGGCAATGCTGGGTCCTTAACCCACTGAGCGAGGCCAGGAATCGAACCTGCGTCCTCATGGATACTAGTCAGGTTCCTTACCACTGAGCCACAATAGAAACTTCTCCCATAGGAGTCTTGTGCCGCCCCGTGATCCAACAGATGAGGGAATTGAGGATCAGAGAGGGGCACCGATGTACTTATGATCACACAGCAGAGGAGCCCCTGGCCAGGATTCACATTGTAGACAGTAGGTGCTGTGTTTGAATTTCCAGTAGAATCTGGATGAGTGTTGCTATGTCCCAACCAGCTTCCCTTCCTTCGTCAGACTCCACCCCACCCCCAGCCATCTGCCCTGGGGAGCTCCTGTGGGGTTGGGGGGTGTCTGCTTGAAGAGCCACTTCCTATTTGAGGCCAAGCACTTCCTTCCAGTGACTCACAGGCTCCCCCTGGCCACGTGCCAGGCAGCCAAGGTAGGGGTGGAGACTCCCCGGCTGCATCCCCCACCCCACCTGCCACCCTAGCTGGGTGACCCTGAGACCAAGCTGTGCCCCAGACTGGAGGTAGGAGATGGGCAACGGGAGGAGGATGCCCGACTGTTCTCCTCACCCAGCCTGGGGAGCAGGGCTCTGAGATGCGGGGGAATTGGGGCCACCGTGGGCATGGGGGCAGCCTCCACCTCCAGCCACTTCCACCTCTGGTTTCCAGGGTAGCTGCTGCCCAGGTGCCAGCTGACAGCAGAGCTGGGGACCACCCCCCCGCCAGGGAGAACTTGTGACACTTTCTGTTCCTTGCAGACAGTGAAGTGTGATGGAAAGAGCCCTAGGTTGGGAGTCATGGACTTGAATTTCTGACACCAACTTTCTGTGACCTTGTGAGTCCCCGCCCCTCTCCTCAGCATCCATGCTTGTCTAATGGGGTGGGGTGGGGGCGGTGTGCTTGCTGGTCATAATGTGTTGTGGCAAATTGTTGTTGCAGGATTTACATGAAGAAATTTGGGGTTGAGGGAGTTTCCATCATGGCTCAGTGGTAACAAACCCAGCTAGTATCCCTGAGGATGTGGGTTCAATCCCTGGCCTCGCTCAGTAGGTTAAGGATCCGGCCTTGCTGTGAGCTCTGGTGTAGGTCACAGACATGGCTCGGATCCCGTCGTGTTGCTGTAGCTGTGGTGTAAGCCAGTGGCTACAGCTCTGATTTTAAAAAAAAAAAAAAAAGAAGGAAAAGAAATTTGGGGTTGAATTCTGGTTCTGCCGCCTTGCGTACGTACTATGTCTGCATCTCAGCCCCTCTACTTTAAAATTTGAAATAATCACCACTTTAAACGTTTTATGTAATTTAACTCTCATCAACCCTGTGGGATAGGTTTTATTCTGATGATTGTTTTATTCATAAGGAGAGTGAGACACAGAGAAGTTAGGTAACTCATCCAAGGTTACACACTAAGAGCCAAGATTCTAACTTGGGCAGTTTGACGCCAGCACCCATGCCGTTAAAGACCAGCTCCTGCTGTTCAAGTTGTGGTCCCTGGACCTGCAGCATCAGCGTCACCCAGGAGCTTGTCAGAAACGTAGCGTCTCAGACCCGAGCCCAGACCTACCGAGTCAGACGGCTTTCAATAGGATCTCTTTTAATAAGGAAATAAGTGTGTTTTATAAACTGTAGAGTGCGATGCATTCGGGGCCCTGTGAGAAACCTGGGGACTGGAGATGGAGGGAGGCCGGGCTGGGTGTGCCCCAGGAGTCCATCTCTCAGTAGCTAGATGTCACTTCCACGCTGTCTGTGAGCCCAGTTCTGTCCCCCTCCCATCCAAGGTAGCATCTTGGCTGTATTTCTTGCTGGTGCGTGGCTCCTGGGCCCAGTCCATTTGGAGAGAGTTTCGTCGGCATGGGCTTGGGCTGGGCACCAGGCCTGAGCCACACTGGCCTAGGTCTATAGGGCATCAGGAGGCCTGGGTCCCACCCTGGTCCTGACTCTGACTTTCTGAGTGACATAGGCAGGCCCCTGGTGCTGCCAGCCTCAGTGTGTCCCAGTGGGCAATGTGGCAGCCTGCTCTGAAGCCTGCAGTGCTGGCCCGGAGCCCCCTCCCTGCCCCGCTTCTCCCTCTGGCCTGTCAGTACCATCTCTCCTCCCAGTTCCTGGGCAGGAGGGCTGCCCTGCCGGCTAGAGGAGCTGGCGATGGGGGAGGCGGTGCGTGAGTCAGAAGCCAGCCGCATAATTGCGGTGCCCCGATCCCGCCTCCGGCCCACCGGCCCTCCCTCAGCGGCTGCTTTAGAAGAACAGCTGGTTTGGCGTCTACTTCCAGAGAAGCAGGTCCCTGGGCAGCACGAAAGGGCCTCTGCCTCCCAGGAGCCAGGCACAGCCGCAGGTTTCACCCCAAGGTGGCTGGCTTGGCTTGTGCTTCTGTGGGTCGGGGGCAGGGGGAACGGGCAGCAAGGGTGGCTCAGGGAGCAGGTTGCACTGGGTTTGGTTTGGGGGCTGGTTTGTGGGCAGCGTGTGTGGAGGGGGGGTGGCTTGTGCGGGGGTCTCACAGCCCACGTGAGACATGGACCGTGTGTGTCTCCCTGGTTCCCCCACTGGCTCGGCAGCTCCCCCGGGGCCAGGACTTGATGTGACGCAGCCCGGGGCCCCATCCCCAGCTCGGGGTCCGCACAAGGTAGGGGCTCACTAAGGGTTGGGTGGGAGGGGAGAAGGCAGCGTGGACCTGCTATGTGATCTGACTGGGTTTGTCCCCTCAGCTCTCCCAGTGAAGCCACATCGCCACCTCCGTGGACAGGACGCCCCCGGGAGCCCAGCTCACAGCCACTGGTACCTGCTTCCAGGTAAAGAAAAAAAGCAGGGAAGGAGGCGGGGAGGAAGGAGTTCGAGGCAGGCTGCAGAGGGCAGTCCACTGGCTTCTAGAATGACCTCCATCCTTTCATGGGGGCTGCACGCTACAGTTTATGGGAAAAGGCAGGAGAAACAGGGATTATTATTCTGTTTGACAGGCATGGAAAAAAACACAAAAATACCCAGAAACTCTTAAATAGAGTCGTCTCTTGCTTTCTCCAGTGGACCAGGTACTTATGTAAGCCCCTCACACATATTATCTCATTTAATCCTCACAGTAGCCCATGAGGTTGCTGCTATTATTCCCCCAACTTTATAGGTCTCTTTAGACCGAGGAGCAGAGGCATTAAGGAACATGTTCATTTAGTAAGAGGTAGAAGTAGGATTTAAACTCAGCCAGCTGGCCCTGGGTGCACGTTCCTAACCCCTGTGATTCACTGCCTCTCTAGAGCCAAGCATTAGACTCGGTTTCTGTGACTTCCAATTTGGAGGTTTAATGGGCTCCCATTTCCAAGGGAGATTAATATTTGAAGAGAGAGTCCTAGAGAAAGTGATGCTTCAGCCAAAGGAGTGAATGGTAAATGGTGGAATCAGAGGCTTTGAATCATGGAACATGGGCATGAACCTTCAAGGTATACGGGGCCAGCCAACCCCCAGGACTCTCTTCCTCCGCATTCGAATAAGGTCAGTTTCTAGAAAGAAAAACTGGAAATCTGAAAGAGGGGAAGAAAAGCTTAGGCCTCAAGTTCTCAGACTTGCTTAAAAGTCTCATGGCTCCTGCTCATCACAGAGCACCGTGCCGAAGCGAGATGCCGGTGGCAGGGAGGCGATCAGTATTCTGTGCTAAATCTGAGGTCGTTTTGTCCCAGACCTGGAATAGCAATGTGCAGACAGATATCAGCGGCTTTGGAAAAAATTGTGGAAGAAAATACTTGAGACTTTTTTTAGTAGCTTAATTTTTTCTGTAAATAGGGAAAAGGCTAATTATTATTCAGAGGCAGAATTGGGAGCAGGCTCCGAAGTGGCTGTGCCGTTGAGTGGCTGAAGAGGCTCTCATGGGTTCCTCCTTTCCTTCCTGGGCACATTTAACCCGCTTTTCTGACATGTAAATGGGCGCCTCCTGGTGCTGGCCCAGTGTAGGGACAGGTCCTCTGCACAGGGATTCCTCCAGCAGGGACGGGCCCTGGAGTATCTCGTGTCCCCATCACCCGGTGCAAGGGCACAGATTCTGTGGCTTTTCAGAAAAGCTCAGCCGAACGGATCAGAAGTCTCGGCCTGGAAAAGCTCTCAGCCGGTGGGCAAGGCAGCCACGGAAGCAGATAATTACCGTGCTCTGAGCCCTGTGATCATGGCTCGGGAGCCCTGCCTGTGATGCGAGCACAAAGGGAAGGCTTTTGCGGGGGGTGCAGACCAAGCTTTGTCCGGGGTGCCTTTGTTCAGATGGATGGGATTTGGTCTGGGGGGTGGGGGAGGGCCCGACACCGACTAAGCCTTGGAACCCAGCAGGGTGAGGAGGGGCAGGGCGGGTGAGGGCAGCAGGTAGGTGTGAGCGGAGGAAGCCAGCGAAAGAGCCCTAAAATGGTAGCACTTGCTTCCCTTCCCATCCCCAGGGCCTGCTGGGGAAGCCTGTTTGTATAATAACTCTGCTGTTTTACATAAATAAATAAAATAAATCATTGCTCTCCATTCCCTCCAGGGGCAAAGACTGGGCAGAGACAAGTTTCCTCAGTGCAAGTCTCTGCCAGGCTCAGCTTCCTCCTCCTCCCCTCCCCTCCCAGGGACCAGGGAGAAGCATCGGAAAAAGCCGGCCTGGTCCCTGGGACTGAATCACTTGGCGCCTGGGAGGGGCTGAGGCGTCCACTGAGGGTGTCCCCGGGCTGGCCCCTGGGGAGTGGCCCCTGGGGACGTTGGCTCACGCTGCCTGCTCCAGGGAGAACCCATGGTGCTGCGGGGGGAGGCTGGGTGGGGGCAGGCCGCTCCTCCTCCAAGTGCCTTCCTACTGTCCTGGCTTCAAGAGGGAACCACTCAGCCCTTCAGGGAGGGAGAGGCCCGTCATGGGGAGTATGCAAGCACACGCGGGCCGCTCTGCTAGGGACCCACCCCTGGAGGCTGTACAGGGCGTTTCTGCAGGGAAGGGAGGCCAGCTGGAATACCACGTCTTTCCTGGTGCTGCTGTGTGTGGCCTTTCACAGCCTCGAGTCTGGCCCAGTTCTAAGGTCGCTGTTGGACTGCACGGGGGCCGAGGTGCTGTGATTGTCGGGTGAGCTGAGTCTAAGCCAGCTTTAGAGAGTGTGCGGGCCAGGCCCGGTGTTTGCACAGGCCAAGCTCACAGCCCTGACCTGGGGAAGAGGCCCACAGAGAGGTTCCTTCTGTGCCAGGAGAACCCAAGGGCCTTGGGCAGGGACCTGAGCTGACCCCCGTTGGGCCCATGGCCCCAGAGGTGCAGGCCTGTCCCCCAAGGGCCTCTACGGAGGGTGCAGCTCAGCAGCTCAGTCCTGCCCACCACCTGCCTCAACCTCCTCATCCATAAAATGGGTGTGTGCGCTCAGCCGTGGAGGCGGGGCTCTTCAAACACGATGGCCCAGCGCGTGGGGCGAGGAGGTTGTCTCCTCGGAAGGAAAGGCCGTGTCTGATTCTCTGGGAAGGTCTCTTGGGTCCCAGCCGTGCCTGGCACACAGCGGAGGGGCTTGAACATTTACTGAATGAGCTAAAGGGCCTTAGGTAAGGAGCTGACCACATCGGAGCGGGCTTCCGAGGATGCCAGCCCTTCCCCAGGGAGGAGCAGGGTGTCCCTGCGGGAGCCCCCTGCTGTGACGAAGTGCCCGCAGGGAGTTTGCCCAAAGGAAGAGCAATCAGCCGTCTTCTGGGACAGAAGTATTAGGTAAACAGGAGGCCCTGGCACCACGGTTGAAGAGATTAATAATGACCCGAATTATGGCATGATTGATACTTTGGTGGCTCGAGTTGAGCTCCTAGCCTGGGCCACCGAGCAGCTTTAACCACAGAGGATGAGTGGCCAGAACAGGGGCCTGGGGCTGGCGGCCCCCCGGGCCTCCTTCCTGGCCCCAGGCCCCCAACCTCTCCCCGCTGGCAGCTGCCCCTGTGCCAGGCCTCCTTCCTGCCCTACAACTGCCCATCTTCTCTGCTGATTTCATTAAAATCTAGGGCTTTCTCTGAGGCCCAGAGAAGTGGAGTGGCTTGCCCAGGGCTGCACAGCGAGGTGCCAGGGTGTGCACCTCTCAGTTTAAGCCATCTGATGAGGCACGCGCAGCAGGAAGTCTAGTGACACTGAGCATTCCTTGAGAGTTAAGCAGGAGGCTGTACTGCAGAGCCCTGGCGGCGGGGCGGGGGGCTGGAATCAGCTTGTCCTGGAGTGGGAGGTCCCAGAGTCAGGCCTGTCCCCCCACCTCCAGCCCCAGCTCTGGGGCCAGGGATTTGTTTTGTGGATTTGGGTTTGGTTGGTGGTTTGGAGGAACAGCCCAGCTGGTGAGCTGCCTGGGGGTGCCCTGCTGCCCCGGGGTCCCCAGAGGGCTGGGAGACTACTACTGGCAGCCGACCCCACTGTCCCCACCAGATGGAACCCACAGGGGACTTACCTTGAGTCAGAGCCCTCAGCCGTGGGAGAGGCCCTGCACACACCCCCTGCTGCCATAGTCTCGTCTCTCTGTGCGGTCCTCTTACTTAAAGCCCACTTCTCTCCCCTTCTTGTGCTATAGACCCTCCTTCATTTCTTTCTTTCTTTTTTGTTTTTTTTGTTTTTACTTTTTAGGGCCACACCCATGGCACATGGAAGTTCCCAGGCTAGGGGTCGAATGGGAGCTGCATCTGCGACCTACACCACAGCTCACAGCAATCCCAGATCCCTGACCCGGCACCGAGGGAGGCCAGGGATCAAACCTGTGTCCTCATGGACACTAGTCGGATTCCTTCCAGCTGCACTACAATGGGAGCTCCCCCTCCTTTGTTTCTGAGTTCTGTTGAAACCCACCCTTTCCAGGAAGCCCCCCCACCCCCGCAGTGATCAGAGCTGGGACTGGAGCGAACACAGGAGTTGTGACCCTGACCGAGGCAGGGCTGGGTTTCTGGGGGTGGGGTTGCAGAACTGAGACAAGTTTTCGAGGCCTCGAGGTTGGGCAGGGGGTGCCCAGAGCCAAGGCGCTTTCATAGGCACACCTGCCTTGGGAGCAGGGGATGGCCAAGGTGGTGAGAAAGGACGGCTCACTCCAAGGCCACGTGCCCTGAGCATCGTGGGAAGGGGGCCCCATGGCCCCGTGCCTATTACCCCCTGGGTCTTACTCTAAGTTGAGTTTGGGGTCATCGCTGTGTGTTAGCCATACTGTGATCACCTATGCCTTGGTCTTGATCAGAGGTGATGGAGGCACCTGGGCGGGGGCAGAGCCCAGGCCTGGGGCTCCATGTGGCCAGGCCTCTAACCTTGTTGCAGCCCCTCTGCTGCTTTCATCCTTATTTTGACAGCTCCAGCCAATGGCAGGCTCCTGACTTCCAGCCATTGGTCCTGGGAACGGAGGGCGCTCTGCCCCGCCCCCCATCAGACAGGGAATGGAGATTTGTCCTTCGCCCTCCTAGGGCAACCCCATCTCTGCTTATCTCCGGGGAATGAGAGAGAGCAGGGGCTAAAGGCTTTGAGACACTGAGTGCCAAAGAGACCCTCGGAGCTCCTCTGATGCTGCAGCCCTCCTGTGATGCAGGTGGGAGAGCTGAGGCCCGAGGCTTGTGCAGGTCACCCAGCTTGTGGGTAGCTGGGCTCAGCCTTAGGCCAGGCTGGGGTTGAGGCCCAGCGAAGGTGGCCATGGCCAAGGAGAAGGGGTGGTTCCTCCTGCTCGTATCCCCTGCCTCCTTCCCTGGGACCCTGGCCGGCTGTTGGAGAAGGGGGGAAGGTACCCCCCCAAGCTCTGCACCTATTGGAGCGGGGGGGTCTTTTTTCCTCCCAAGAGCACTTGGCCCCACTCCGTGCCCCTGATGCCCTGGCGCCAACCAAAACATTGAACTTGGCCCTCTGGGGCGCAGTTTGCACTGACAGACGCTGCAGCTGGCGTAGACAGGGAAGGGGGCCAGAAACACGGGCAGGCCCCTCCCTCCAGGACTGGTGCCCTGAGAGTCTGGGCTTTAGGCTTGGCGGCCCCGGGTTCACATCCTCCCTCCTCCATGGTTAGCTCTTTGGCCTTGGGTGACTCGCTTAATCTCTCTGGCCTAGATTCTTGGGTCTAGCTATCTATTGATCAATTGATATAGATATTCAAATTAAATACATATTTATTTAATTAATAGGCTTTTTTTAAATTTTAATTTTTATTTTTTGGTCTTTTTAGGGCCACACCCTCAGCATATGGAGGTTCCCAGGCTAGGGGCCTAATTGGAGCTACAGCTGCCGGCCTACACCACAGCTCACAGCAACGCTGGATCCTTAACCCACTGAGCAAGGTCAGGGATTGAACCTGCATCCTCATGGTTCCTAGCTGGATTTGTTTCCACTGCGCCACTCTGAGGACTCCCAATAGGCTATTTTTTGTAACAGTTTTAGAAAAGCTGATCAGAAAGTACCGAGTCCCTGCATACTGTCCCTCCCCCAGCCCACGGTTTTGCCTGTGAGGAAGATCTTATTTTAGGGGGTCCATTTGTGCCATTGATGAGCCAGTGTTGATGCAATATTAGGAACCGAAGCCCACAGTCCACATTGGGGTTCGGTCTTTGCATTGTATGTTCTGTGGGGTTTGGCAGATGTACGATGCCATGTGTCATGATGGGTCACACGGAACAGTTTCACTGGCCTAAAAAGCCTTCGTACTTCAACCCCTGGTAGCCACTGGTCTTTTTTACTGCTCCCACGGTTTTGCCTTTTCCAGAATGTCACATGATTGACCTTACAGAGCACGCAGCCTTTTCAGATTGGTGTCTGTCACCTAGCAATGTGCTTTTTCGGTCCCGTCATATATTTTTATGGCTTGATAGCGCATTCCTTTTTACTGCTGGGTAATATTCCATGATCTGGATGGACCCCAGTGTGTGCATGCATTCACCTGGGCTCCATATTTCTAACCTGCCAAGCCTGTCAAGCTTTAGTTTGGACAGTTGTCACCGGGAGATGACACAGGTAGATACTCAAAAGTCCCCATGCCGCCTTATGGAACTCGCTTCTTTCACTCAGCATCATGTCTGAGATTCGTGCGTGTAGCTCACATCTGTGTCTGCTTCCTTTTTACGGCAGCCTTGGTCCTTTTTTGTGTCATTCCATCTAGTGCCCATTCCCATTCCTCGGCTGGGTAACGTAAGGCTCAAGGCCACATAGCAAGTCCGCTGACGGAGACGAGGCTGAAATCCAGGCCCCTGACACCTGGCCTCACGGAAGAGAGCACTTGGGGCCGGGGCAGCGGGGCCTGGAGACAGCAAGGGCCTGGGGGCAGCGAGGGCGTGGCCACCTGCCAGTCATGGGAGGGACAAGGGGCAGGGAAGCAGGTGAGGCGCGTCCCCAGGAGGTGAGGAGTGGCGAGCCCCTGGAGGTGTGGGCCCTGCCCCGACATCCTTTGCCCACCTCAGAGCGGACACTCGCCCCTTCTCCTTCCTGACTCCTGGAAGGCCCGTCCTGTGCACATAGAAGGCCGCAGAAGTTCAGGGCAGGGACCAGGAATTCAGACAGATAACGGGACACGGGGCTGAGAAGGGCCCTCAAACACCGGGCTCAGAGGTGAGGGCTTTCTCTTGGCGCAGAGCCGGCAGGGTCTTGAGCCTGCGATTCCTCTGGAACTTGGCTGATAGCAGCAGCCCTGGGAAGTGGCTTGGAGAAATCAGCTGATGCTCAGTAACGCCATGAGTCCCGCCCGGCAGGAGGCGGGTGCGTGGGGAGTCAGGTCCCGGGGGCCTTGTCCCAACTGCTCCGACTGTGGGCGGCACGACTGTTAGTGGAACTTCGGGCCTTCTCGGCAGTACCGTCCGGGAACCCCCACCCAGGGCCGCCTCCCCCGTGCTGCCCTGTGCTGGCCACTGGGGCTGTGCGAAGAACACAGGTCCTCCCCTGGCAGAGCAGGTATGTCATCAGCGCCCCCACAGGCTGCTCAGGAAGAGCGAGGGACACTGGGAGCCCTCTCACCAAACCTGGGGCCCCAGGGTTGGCTCCCCGGAGGAGGTTACATCCGCGCAGAGCCGCGAAGGATCAGGAGGTGTTGGCCTGATGAAGAGCAGCGTGTCCTGGCGTGGCGAGGCTGGAGAGCCAGACGCTGGTCATTTGCCTATCAGCAAGCTCACTCTGGAGTTCCCTGGTGGCCTAGCAGGTTAAGGACCTGGCGTTGTCACTGCTGCAGCTCAGGTCACAGCTGTGGCTGATTGGGTCTGGCCCATGAGTTAGAGTTTGCCAACCCCTGAGTTAGAACACAGGGCCAGATTGCCAGGCTCTGCTGTGTGCCCTTTGACAAATGGCTGACCCTTTCTGTGCTTCACAATTCTCACCTGTAAAATGGAGATGACCATGCTAACCAACGCTTGGAGAATGTCAGACTGTACACCAGCTCTGGAGAAGGGCTTTCGGCGGTTCTTCCTGAAGTGTAAACACAGTGCTCGCATCTGACCCAGTTCCATCCCAAAGTCGGCACTCAGAAGCCATGAAAATGTATGGCCACACAAAAACTTGTTCACAGCAGAGTTATTTATAACAACCAAAACGTGGTAACACCCCAAATGTCTGTCAACTACGGAACGGGTAATGCGGTGGATCTCTGCAATTAAATATTATTCGGTCATGATAAGGAGTGCGGCCCTGAGTCCCGCTGCAGCGTGGACGAATCATGTGGAAGAAGCAAGACCATATGTTGCATGATTCCATTTAGGTGATATTCCAGAATGGGCAAATCCATGGAGACGGAAAGGAGGGAGAGTAGGTTGCCCGGGGCTGGGGCTGGGGGTGGGAGTGGGGGAGTGCCTGCTGGTGGGTATGGGGATTAGGTCATGGCAGGTGGCAGGAGACTGTCCCGGGCACTGCAAGGAAGGACCTCTGACTCCGATCAAGCAGGGCTCTGAGCAGAGGCTGACCCACCTCAGGCCTAGGCGACAGGGACACCTGCTGTGTCGGGGCCCAGTCCCCACCCTCCCCCGCCTCACAGCCCTGTGCTTCATCCTGCAGGACCAGCCGGGGCCTCCATGGGCGCCTGAGGGCGGGGTGCCAGGCCGGCAGCGCGAGCATGGTGAGACACCAGCCCCTGCAGTACTACGAGCCGCAGCTCTGCCTCTCCTGCCTCACTGGCATCTACGGCTGCCGCTGGAAGCGCTACCAGCGCTCTCACGATGACACCACGCCGGTGAGCTCTGCTGGGACAGGGTCCGAGGACCTGGGGAGCCTGGGGTCTGGGGAGGGATCGCAGCTCTGACCCTCTGCTGTGTGTCTCTGGACAGAGCCCCCCCTGCCGCCTTCTGGGTTTCAGTTTCTCCTTCTGTAAAATGGGCCCGTGGTAATTCCCGAATCGGCCGAAGTGGGTGCGTCATGGGTGCGTCTAGCCCTTACCTCTCCTCTCAGTGTGGGGCTGGGCTGCTTGGGGGTGGGGGTGGGGGCTGGGCACAGAGCAGTAGCCAAGAAGGCGGGGTCTCCGCAAGGCGAGTGGACGTTCTCAGCTTCCTGGCAGAGCCAGAGGGGCAGGCATGCAGGTGGGTGCCTAAGGGGGAGGGTGAGAAGGTGGGGCAGGCCGTCCTGGAGCCTGGGAGCTGGCAGGGCCATGGCCTGGCACCAAGGCCCCGTCACCTGAGCCCCAAGCCTGCCAGGGCTGGCGGCAGGTGCTTGGCAAGGTAAAGAAAGCCTCCTTGAGTGCCCGGCTCCCCGAGCCAGAGCCCAAGCCGCACTTCCGTCCCTGGGGCGCCGTCCGCAGTGGATCTAGTTTCTTCTCTGAAGGAACCCAGTTCCTTTAGGAGGGAACAGAGAGCGAGATGAATGGTGTTTATCTAAAAGCTCAGCTGCCTGGAGAACAGCTTTCCTCCTCCCTCCTGCGTGTCTGAACAAAGAAGCCCGCCTCCAAATTCAGCCAGTTCTGACACAGGCCGGGGGGTGGGGGTGGGGGGGGGGTGGCGCCAAGGACAGGGTGGCGTCCAGAGTCAGAGGCCAGGCAGAGCCGGGCTATCTGGATTGGGAGGTTGGGAAGCTTGTCCGCCCGGCTGCCCTCCTTCTCTGCCTGTGCTGGTGAGGGACAGATCGCTGCTGGACTGAGGCAGGAGCCTGAGGTCATGACCCCCCCAGTGGTGAGAAGCAGGTACCATCTGGTGGGCGCCTGGCCGGACTCATCGCCACGTCTGCGCAGTAGCACAGAGGAGGCAAGGGAGGGGAGGGGGCCTGCCCAGGGCCACCCAGCAGGTCCCTGCCCAGGACAGCCTTTTATGTGGACCTAGGGTCTCCTCTCAGTGGACCAGGCTGTGTGATCAGGAGTCAGGCAGCCTCAAGTTCAAATTGTACCTACCTGACTTTGAGCTTCTCATCTGTGAAATAATGCACACCCCCCTCAGAGCTGCTGGGTGGATGGCGGGTGGCAGGACATGGAGTGGCCAGCACTGGCCGTGACTGGCCCGTAAGACAAGTCATTCCCACACGCCGTGGCTCGGCCTCCCCGGCCCCGACGTGGAAGAGGGGTTCAGAATTCCCTCCGCTTTGCTCTGAGCTCCATTCTCCCCTGAGATGGTGGAGGGAGGCAGCGGGGCCTCCGCGTGTCAGGAAGGCAGGACCTCGCAGTCCCCAGGCACCCGGGGGCCTGTCTGCGTGCAGGGCACCGAGCTGAGTGCTGTCACACAGCTGCTCGTGTTGCTCCCAAGCCCATGAGCTCAGTGTCATCACTGCCCCTTCACACGTGGAAACGGAAGCCAGGGACGTCCGTGGTGGGGCTGAGGTCACACAGCCTTAGAGGGGCAGAGCTGGGATGCAGCCCTGCGTGGTGTGGGTCCCGTGCTCTCGGTGGGCCTGGGGTGGGAAGAGAGCTGAGGCTGAGCGAGGGAGGAAGGATGGCCGAGCGCCCAAGCAGGAAGCCCTTGGCCGTCGGAGGAGACACTGGAGGAAGGCAAACCTCTCTGGGCACCTGACACCTCTTGGTGGCCCGGGGCCAGGCCATCACAGGCTGTGCAGTCAGGAAGTGATGGGGCCTGGTGTGGCCAGCGCAGGGCCCAGGGTGGAGGAAGTGGTGGGTTGATGCTGGTTTTGAGCTGACGGGGGGCCCACACCGTGCAGGCTCTGCAAATGCCAAGGCCTGGGGTGCCAGGTATGGGGCAGTGCAGGAGCTGCTGGCCACGGGCCAGCTTGGCTGGGAGAGGGGAGAGGGTTAGCGGCAGCCCTGGGTGGCGGGGCCTGTGCACGGCTCGTGGAGCTCACCTCAGGCAACCCGAGCCTCCCAGCTAAGGAGGGGCCTCCCCTGCCCTGTCACTTCCCGCTTCCTGGGTTCCAGGCTCTGCCAGCTGCCCCTTCTCTCTGTCACTCACTCGCCTCCCTCCTTTGTCCCCAGTCCCTCCCCAGGACTGTGATGGGGGTCTGGGCTCCTGGCCTGACTCAGTGAAGGGAACAGCAATCTGGTGTTTCAAAGGCAGGCCTGGAGCAGAGAAGCTGCTGCATAAACGCTGCTGGGCGATAGAGGCCCCGAGAGAGCTCAGAGCACAGGTTGGGGCCTGAAAGGAGGGGCCCCTCGGGCCTGGGGGTGGAGGAGGTGCAAGGGGAAGGGGGGTCCAGCTTTGGGCCCATTCTTTCCTCACCCCCACCTTCCCCTCCTCCTGTGGGGACCCCACCCCTTCCCGCTCAGGCACTGCCTGCCCTCAGGACCCTTTGGGGAGCCTCTCGCTTCTCACAAGCCAGGGGTGCCTAGGAGTCAAGTTCTTCCGTACAGCTGCCCCCTGTGGGTCTCGTCTGTGCAGCGGGGTGACGGAGGGACAGGCGGTGAGTCACTTCAGGCTCGTCCCCAGGCTGGGAAAGAAATGGGAGAGTGAGACTAACCGAGAACATGTATTGAGTACCTACTGTATGCAGGGAGCTCCTGGCTTCCGGGCCTTGTTATAACACCCCGTGGGGCACGTTTCATTGTCATGCCCCATTTACAGTTGGAGACGTCAAGGCTCGAAGCCTGTCATCCCTGGAGTCTGTGATGGATTTGCAGCAAGAGCCAGAGGAGGAGGGACACGGGTGGGGAGATGGTGTGTTTCGAGCCCGGGTGTTTTTAAAGCAGAGCTTGGGAAGTTGCCTGGTACAAAGAGCACTGGACTAGGAGCATTTGGGACAAGTTAGGGAGTGGCTTGAATGCCAGGCTGGGCACGCTCAGTGCATCCCTGGTGAAGAGCTGGCCCTGTGCTGCTGGAATGGGTCCTGCGGAGGGAGGACGGGGTGTGGGGCAGGGAGCTTAGGAAGGAGCCCCCTTCTCTCCATCCAGGCTGGTCTCCTTCCTTCCTGCCCCCTCCCCATCCGTCCGCCCCCCCTCCAACCCTCTGCGCACACTGTCCCCTCCCCCAGCACACACACTTGACAAATAAGGAAACAGGAAGCCGAGGATCAGAGAGGTGAAATGACCTCTTCTCCTGCTCCCAGCACCAGGGGAGTGGAGCAGCCTGGCAGTGAGGAAGGGGAAGCAGAAGCTTTTTAGAACCGGGGGTAATTAATTGGTTGTCGTCTGTGACTCATTACTCTGAGACTGCCAGTTACGGATGGGGTAGGACGGAAGATGGTTCCCAGGCCATTCCCACAGGGCCCCTGAAGACCGAGCAACGGTGGGAGGCAGCACGGTGTCAAAACCAGCCTCTCTGTAGCAAGAAGGATGTAGGGCAGATGCCTGGAGGAACTTCCAGCCCGAGACAGTGAAGGGGACAGACCGTGACCGTGACCTCTCTTGCATGTCTGCAGGACGTTTGCCGTTTGAAGGGTGCTTTAAGCGTGCTCTGACCCCCTCCAACTTAGACGTGGGGCTCCAGGAAGAGGAAGTGATTCATTCAAGCCGAGTTGAAGGCATGGCTTGAACTGTCCCTGTTTGCACCTCCAGTCCCATGGCCTCTCCCCTGTTCCACACCATTCTTGTCTGGGATGCACCAGTTACTTATTCAATCAACAAACCCGTCCTGATACCTGACCTGGGTCCAGGGATCATAGGTTTATCAAACCTGGTTCCTCCTTCCCCTGAAGGGCTCCCAGGCAGGTGGGGAGCAGAGGAGAACCGACATCCAGACCACCCAGCGTGATCACTGCAGTGGCCCAGGGACGTCCCACCCCAGTCAGAAAGCCTGCCTGAGCTGGTGTCAGAGTTAGCCCTTCACGTCAGCCAGAGTGGGGAGTGTTCAAGGCAGGGAGCTGCGAGTCATGAGTGACGTGTGTTTGGGAACTGAAAGCCAACCAGCCGGTGTGGCTCTGGGGCGGGGAGAGGAAGGGGAGCGTGTGGCCAAGGGGGCTCAGCTGGAGGCCGCGCCGGGGACCCTGCCCTCTGTCCCTGGCGGCGAGAGCCCAGCTGGACTCGGGCTGTGCGAGGACACTGGTTCAATCCTGGAGAATGTGCTGAGGGCCTCGAGTGCAGGCGGGGAGGGAGGGAGCCAGGCGAGAAAGGCTGAGGCCTCAACTAGGGGCAGGAGTCCGCACAGAGGTAGCAAAGAGAGGGGTTGCAGAGACATTGGAAGGCACACTTAGCAGACAGGCGGTGGAAGAGCTGCTGCTTGGTCATCCCGTGATGTCCATCTGGCGCTCGAGGCCCGTCCTGGAGACCAGAGACCGTGCCGTGCACAGGAGGCGTGGTCTCAGCAGCGTCCGGGGGGACAGGGACAGGATCAATCTCCCCCCACCCCCCAACTGCCCGCCGCTGACAGCGGGAGCCCCTCCCAGCGTGGCCGGAAGACACCTGCTGTGGGGAAGCCCATCAGCCCCCTTTAGCCCGGCTCCCCCGCCCCCCCGCCATCCCAGGGTAACTTCCCGCACACTTTCCCAGGACGCCCTCCACTCCACCGTCCCCTCTGCCGGCCCTGCCTGCTCTCTGGTCTCTGCCTCGAGGCTGGTGGCACCTCTGTTCCTCTAGGAAGAGCCGGCCTCCTTCCCCTGGGCTCCTGCAGCACCTCTGGCCTGGGCTGCCCGTGTGGGTTGTGACTTTCTGTTTCCCCCACTGGCTCAGAAGCAGGGTCTGGCCCAGAGGAGGGCCTCAGGCCAGGCGGGGAAGGGTGACTGAGCCGGTGAGTTAAAGAGCAAGTGAGGGTACCGGTGAGGTTGGAGGGGCCGGACCCCCGCAGCGCTCCTCTGAGCTCCTGGATGAGCTCAGGTGGCCGGGAGAGTGCGGGTGCATGCTGCATTCCGGGCGCCTGGCTATGGCAGGCAGGGAGGGGCCAACTTGGCCCAGGGACATCCTCGGCCACCCTTGGAGCTGGGGTCATGCAGGAGGAGGGGTGAGTTTCCCAGCTGGGTCCCCACTTCCTGTCCTGTCAATGCTGTGTGGACCCGTGACGGGGATATGGGGTGGGGGGTGAGTGGCTCTCACTCCGGGAATCAAGGTGATCTCCCTGGAGGAAGCAGCCTTTGCGATGGGCTCCAGGAGGTAGCTGGAGTCGGCCAGAGGCACCTGGGCGTGCCTGGCTGGGGGAGCCGCGGCCTGAAC
This sequence comes from Sus scrofa, assembly GCF_054392235.1. Lineage (NCBI taxonomy): Eukaryota > Metazoa > Chordata > Mammalia > Artiodactyla > Suidae > Sus > Sus scrofa. The sequence goes on along the minus strand of NC_139391.1, from coordinate 9,748,990 downwards.
TCTACCCTCCCTCCTCTGGCCACGTAGCGTGTGACCTTAGGCCACGTAGCGTGTGACCTTAGGCAAAGCCAGACCCTCTCAGCTTGCTTGTGGGTTAGGAGCAGGTGCAAACGCATGCCCCAAGGGTCCAGGTAGGTAACACATACCAACGTGTCTCCCGTCCTGAACAAGACAGGCCACTGTTTCAGCACGTCCTCCCTACAAACGTTCAAAGGGACGGCTCTTCCCTTCTCTGGTGCTTCTGGGGGAAAAGGGACCCAGCAGGTCCCAGAGAAGCTGCCTGAGCTTCAGTTCTCCCACTTCTAAGCTGGAGATGATAAGACCCATTTAAGCCTGTAAACCTTGCAGGGTTGCCATGAGGATAGGAAAATGGGAGATGATATTATTGCATCCACGAGAGAGAGCTGGCAGAGGCCCGGTTATTGCAGCGCAGGGAGCTGAGGCTTTATCGCTGCAATAAAGCCAGGCTGTCTCTGTACCCTGCCCAGCTCTCCTCTCTGAATGGCGTTGAGGGTGCCTGGCATGGCGATGCCACGCTCCAGGGGAAATGGTTCTGCTCTCGTTCATGACCTCTGTGACCACCTTGAGTGTCTGCTTAGGGAGCGTGGATGGGGCAGGGGTTGATGGGCCTCAGCAGGCGACTCTGGCCCCTCACCACCCCGTGGCCTTGGCCTTGGCAGGGCCTCTGCCGGACACTGGGATAATCCCTCCTAAGGGCCCCCAGACCTTCTGCTCAGGTCTCCCAGCGGCTGATGCAACCCACAGGGTGGGTGGGGAGGCACGGGGCGCTCCAGGCTGAGGCTGGTTTCCTTCTCCTGCCTAATGAGCCACTCGGAGTGCACCCCAGCAGATGCAAGGCAGACAGAGGCCTAATTGCCCAGCTCTCTGTAGCCCAGAAAAATAAATCCAGCCTCTTAGGCTGTCAGGAACTGACTGGGGAGGCGGCGGGGAGGGGGGGGCGGATTTTAATCCCTTTCCCTGCTCAGCACTAATGCTGCGATGATCCATCTCGTACCTCCCTCCCTCGGCTGCCCCCTCCCCCAAATCTCCTGGGTCAGGACCGCAGTAATCCTGCCAGGGCCACCAGCTCTCTCCTCACCCCCTTCCCAGATGGCATTCTTCAGGCTCCCCCTCCCCCGCCCCGTGTGGAACTTGGCCAGGGTGAAACAGGCTGATGGCTGGAGGGGCTGGCATGCCCAGGGTCCAGCCTGCAGGGGGCGGGCAGGCTCTGCGGGGCACTCCGGTCTCTCTCCAGTCTCTGCAAGGCTGTGTGGTGCTGCCTCTGGGGCCCAAAGCAGAGCCAGGACCACAGGAGTGGCTCGGGGAGCAGAGCTCCGCCACGCGGAAGGAGTCGTGCCAGGCAGAGCCAGCACACGCGGAAGAGCTGCCTTGAGACAGACTGGAAACCTAGAAACAAGCCACACGCATCTGAGAGCGTGCTGTGTGCTGGGTGATCGGGGAAATTATCACACATACCACAAACCGTATCGGGGCAGCCGAAGCATCCATTTGGTGAGAGTAAAATTAGATCCCTGTCTCTTACCTTGAATCAGAAGATATTCCAGATGGATTAAATGTTTTTTTCCTATTTTTAAGCTCCTCTTTTTTTTTTTTTTTTCCCTCTTTGGGAAGGAAGTACACATTTGTTAAGAAATTTCAAATGACTTGGAAAGATGTATGGAAAAAGAAATTCTAATCTTCCTGCTTAAAGTGAAGGCTTTCCAGCCTCTCTCCATACATACATAGGAAGCTATGGATAGATGAGTGGATTACAGATTTCAGTGTAAGCAGTAAGAAGTTATCAGTGTAAAACATGAGTAAATAGCAAAAAGCCAAAAAAAAAAGGAGTTCCCGTCGTGGCGCAGTGGTTAACGAATCTGACTAGGTACCATGAGGTTGCGGGTTCGATCCCTGCCCTTGCTCAGTGGGTTAACAATCCAGCGTTGCCGTGAGCTGTGGTGTAGGTTGCAGACGCGGCTCAGATCCAGTGTTGCTGTGGCTCTGGCGTAGGCTGGTAGCTGCAGCTCCGATTCAACCCCTAGCCTGGGAACCTCCATATGCCATGGGAGCGGCCCAAGAAATAGCAAAAAGCCAAAAAAAAAAAAAAAAAGTTCATAAAGCATGAGTGAAGTATATAATTGTGGGCCACCTTTCTTAAACATGATACCAAAGCAAAAACTTATAAAGGAAAGAAGGATACATTTGACTACATAAAATTTTAATTTCTCCTTTTTTGGCTACACCCATGGCATATGGATATTCCTGGGCCAAGGATCAAATCTGAGCGGCGACCTATGCCACAGCTGCAACAACACTGGATCCTTAACCCATTGTGCCGGACCGGGGATCAAACCTGCACCTTGCAGTGACCTGAACCGCTGCGGAGACAATGCCAGATCCTTAACTGGCTGTGCCACAGCAGGAACTCCCTAACATTTAAATTTTTATACAAAAAGCATGAAAAACAAAATTAAAGTCAACTAATAGAAGAAAAAATAGACAATCTCTATGAAAGTTAATACTCTAACACAGAGAAAGTTTTTATAAGCCCTCAAGAAAGGAAGCCAGTTGCCCCAAACCAAAGAAAGCTGCCAGGCTCTGTGCCTTTGAACCTTCCACTCCTCCCCTCCTCCCTTATCTTGTCATTCCAGTAAATGGCATTCCTTTCAGCTTCGCTGCAGGCACCTCCTCCTCCAGGAAGCCCTCCGGACCATCCCTGCCCCCATAACCGCAGCGTGCTCCTGAGCTGCCCACACTCGCCCCATGCGCCGCAGCCGCTTCTAGGATTGGCGTTGCCTGCTGGCTGCTTAGTTGTCTGTGCAGGTTTGTTCAGAGCGGAGTCCGGGCCCGACCTGTCTCCCAGGGTCCAGGGCTCGGCATGTGTGTAGAATGACTGGCAGAGAGTAGCGATGAGGTTGTGGAGAATGCTGAATTGAGTTTAGTTTGGTGTGGGTGTGAACTGGCAGGTTGGGGGGGGGGGTCACATTTAAATTTTTTTTTAAACCAAATGGATGTCCAGATGTCCCAGCATCCTCCACCGAGTTCTCCATCCTTTCCGCACTAATTTACCTGGAACTAATCCTGCGTCCATGCTTCCAGGCCTTTCCCCATCTTGGGGTCTCAGCTTCTCGTTTTCTTACTTGGACCTATAGAAGAGGAGGCAAGCTGATCTCTGAAATCTTTTCCAAGTCAAATTCCAGGGCTCCTGCCCTGCACTGCTTGAGACTTGCTATGTGACCTTGGGCCGGGCCTTGCCCCTCTGAGCCACTTCCCTCCTTGGTCAGACAGGGATAATGGCATGTCCTGCTCCTTGCCGTTTGGGGGCAGTTGGAGGCACCCAGACCTGGGTCTGAATTCTGGCTCCATCATTACATTTGCCCTTCGTGACCTTGGGCAAGTCACTTCTCCTCTCTGAGCCCTGGTTTTCCCTGGTTATTCCGTCGGCTTTGCAGAGCCTTGGAGGCGCTGGAATGAGATGGAGCGAGCGGAGGGCCCTTCGGGGTAGCTCACTCCGAAGTGCTCGCACAAGGCTGTCACCTGTAGCCAGCGGTGCGGGGCCGGGGTCTTCCTTCATCCGGGCCCGCTCCTAGGACTGCAGCCTGAAGAGCCGGGCCTGACCTCTGGGCCCCCCCGACCGCGGCACCCACCCCGGGGTGGAGGGGGCGATCTGCCCGGTGTCCTCAGCAGCGGGAGCGATGTGATACAGGGCAGGGGGCGGGGAAGACGTGATCGCCGTCTTGCATAATTAAAGGGCTGTCAGACGCGGAATGATAATTATAGGAACGGTCGTGGATTTGGCAACTCACAGCTTACATCTGTAATTGCCTTCAAGCCTGGCAGCCCTCCCGTGAGGTAGCGGTGATGTCACCCCCACAAGCAGCGGAGGAAGCCGAGGCTCGAGGCTCGAGGTCCTGAGGGGCTGGCCCGGGGCCACGCGGCCAGTGGTAGGAGGGCAGGGGATTAAAATCCCGCTCTCGGTTGTATCCCTGCCCCCGCGCCGTGGGCATCCGCCCCCAGTGTTCTTGCCCTTTTGCTGGACTTGGTCTGTGTGGTAGCAGAGAACCAGCGGCAGGGCGGCAGCTGCAGAGCCAGATTTCAGTTGCACCTCGGGGAGGGATGGAGGCGAGGAGAACTTAACCCCTGCCACCCTGCCAGCGCCAGACGTCTCCGTCCAGCACTGCCACCCCTTTTGACGGAGCAGGAAGGCGGCGCTGGGGGAGGGTACAGCAGTGAATTCTCCAAGGTCACCCATTTCGCAGGTGGCCGGTCTGGGATTCACACTAAACTCCCAAACGCAGCCGGCCTCTCCAGTCCGGAGGGGGCCAGGCAGCATCCAGAGGGATCGTGCTCATCCCGGGAGCTGTGGGAGCAGAAGAGGGCAAAGCTCCTGTCCTGGAGGCCGCAGAGCAGAGGCGGTCTCTGCCCCTGGGTGCCAGGCAGGGAGCCGGAGTCCAGCAGCGCAGCTCTGGCTCCCAGGGCGCGTCCGAAGTCTGTGATGGAGCCAAGGGCAGGGAGGTGGCTCCTGCGCAGGGGCTGACCCAACACAGATTTCAGGTCCAGGTTATTTTAGAGACCCAGGGAAGGTGCTCCAGACCCTATGGGGACAGTGCGAGCAGCACTGGGGCCAGGTCTGGGGTGGGCAGCACCCGGAGGCAGCAGGGCCAGCGCACACACGTCCTGGTGCTCTGTGACCCTGTGAGCCCAGCTGCTAATAAGCGCTCTCTCTGGTTCATCTCTGAATGCAGAAGGCCCCAGGGCAGGACAGGACAGAGGTGAGAGGGGTAAGGAAGAAACAGGAAAGCCAGAGGGAGAAGTTGGCCCACAGTTGCCTGGCATGGGGATGGAGGCGGGGGGGTGAGAACGGAATGAGATGGGTGGAGCTGGAGCCTTTGGGGCTTTCGTCACCACCACCCCTGGAACAGGGATGGAGCCGCCTACCCCGTCCACAGCCAGGGGTCTGGGCTGGCTGGCTCGTCCCCTCCCCAGCTGCTCTCGGCCTCTTCCTCGTGCCTCCATGGCTGGTCTGCTCAGGAGCCGCCTGAGCTTTGTCTTCTTTCTGGGTGGCCACCAGGCTCTGAAAGGAAGGGGCTGGGGTGTCACAACAGCTGCTTCCCTGAGGCCCCCAGGCTCAGCCTGAGGATAAATGTGCAGTTGAATGACGTCCTTGTCCCCCGGTGCCCCGAGGCGTCCCTGCGTCCCCGTCTGCTCCGCACGCCGCGTCTGAGCACCACCCTGTGCTCTGAGGATGTGGGCCCAGGGTGCGCAGATACCTCAGCCATCCCTGCCCCGAGGGAGTCCTCAACCCAGAGCACTGTCCCTTATTATGCACCTACTGTATGCCGCTTGTCATACATCATCCGGTTGAACACCCACCCTCGGGGGGCGGGGGTAACAGGCCCATCGTACAGGTGAGAAAACTAAGGCTCCGGGGGTGTCTCCCTCTCGGCCCGCGCTCTTTCTGCCTCCACGATTTAGAATGTGGGTGCGGGGCAAACGGGGGGTACAAGCGTCTGTGCCGAGGCTGTCAGGGAAGGGAGGTCTTGGGGGCTGGAGGGACAGGAGAGCTTCCCGAAGGAGGAGAAGGCTTGGCCTAGGAGGTGGGCCCCAGCGAGAGGCGAGAGGAGTCCAGGGGGGCCAGCCTGGGCCTGGGATCACCATGCTTGGGCCCCAGAGGCCAAGGGCGGGTCTGGAGAGGGCGGCGTGGGGCTTGGGGATCCCCTGCTCCTGGGACACCTGCATTCGGTCCCACCCCGACTCCTCCCGCCCTCGGTCACCGTGTGTATGCGCTCAGCCTCTGACACACGCAGCCAGAGCCTCTGTGCGGGTTTAAGGCGCCCCTTCCCTGGGGCTCCTGACCGGCACCTGCTGGAGGAGGGTCGTGACGAATGCGCATGTCGGCAGTGAGGAGCCACGATGCAAGGGGACTTCCTGGTGCTGAGGTCTGTCTGCCTCCTGCTCAGCCGTGTGCACGGCCCTTCTCTGAGACCCGGAGTCTCCATGTGCTCTCAGATGGGGCCCAGACCCAGGCGCTGCGCAGACTGTGGGAGGTGCCGCAGGGCCAGGGGCGCCGCCATCTCCCCAGTGTGGCCATGGCCTCGCAGCCTGCATCTCTGGAGCAGGGCCAGGCCGCTCTCGGGCAGTACATCCTTGTCGTCCTGACAGGGACCATTAGTGCCACTGGGAGCCGCGTTGTCAGTGGAACTGCTCCCTGGGCCACTTCCTCCCTGGTTCCTGGCTTCCCCTCCCCTTTCTTCCAGCCCCTGCCGTTCAGTGTTTTCCTCTGATTGTTCTTAGAGTGACCTGCCACCTCTGTCCCCACGATGGCTGGGGCCTCTTCGTTCCCATCTGCAGGCGCGCTGTGGCCACGGAGCCTCCGGCAGCTCCCGGGACCTGCATCCCTGGGTAGCCTCCAGCCCCCGCTCGTGCCTGGTTCCAGAGACGGGGTCATAGTTCCTCGTTACGTAGGCCCTGTCCCCCCCCCGCCGTCCCCTGGGTGCCTCGCCCCCTGCCCCCTCTAATCTTGTCACCTGGCCAGTTCCTAGAGGTGGCACCTTACAGCTCTGCATTCTTGTTCATAGAATGACCTGCCTGGTTCCGTGTCAGATCCCTGCTCCCCGCCCCGCGTCAGCATCTGGCCAAGTGAGGACAGTGGCCCTTGGTGCACAGGATCCTGTCCGCTGTGGGCCCTCCTGACATCCGCATCTTAACTGCCCCCGGATCCTGCATCACACATCACCATAGGACACCCCCCCCAAGTACCTGTGACGGGTCCTCTACCTGCCAGTGTCCCTGCAGCTATTTCCCCGATGACCTCCACGCGGCGGCCTGGGACAGGACCCGTCACCGGCCAAGGCTCACCCTCGCCCGGCCCTTCTCAGACCCTTGTTTTCTGCCCAGAAGCCTCGCCCCTGCTGAGGGCGAGCGAGCCTTCGAGTCAGATGGCCTCTCACGGCTGCTGGCCCGCGGTTCACAAGACCAGGGGCTCCTCTGTGGGGGTCGGGCGGTGAGACCCAGTGAAATCTCTCCTGGGCGGGCGCACAGGTGCCCTTTCACCGTCGAATCTGTCTTAAGTTACCACCAACCTGGGAATATGAAGACCCCCCGTCTCCGAGGTGCTCACAGTGTAGCAGGGGAGACGGACATATACAGGGATGGTTCTAGAACTGCGCATCTGTCCATAAGTGACGTGGCTCAGCAGTGACAGAAGCTCTGAGGAGGTGGGATTCATGTCCCTGGGACAGGAAAGACCTCGGGGGTGGGGTTGTCTTCTGGACCAGAGAGGAGCCGAGCTTTTGGTGAACCAGGGTTAGAACCAGCGTGCCAAGCTGGCTGCCCAGCGCAGGAAGGGTCAGAGAGGCCTGGGGGGCTGCAGGCAGCATGGCAGAGGAGGGATGCTGGGCTCACCAGGCCCCCGGCCTCTCGGGGTGGGGGCGGCCTTGCTTCTGTCCTGCTGGGCCCCCTTCAAGGGCTGTCGTTTGTTCTGATGACTTCAGCGCTTTGCGGAGAGCAGGATATTCCAAGGCTGTTGTGCTTCTGAGATAAGGGGAGGATGAATGCAGGGACAAGCCAAGGACCCAGCTGGAAGTGCCCGCAGAGCTCTGGGGAAGCAGCCCTGGGGGGGGGGGGTGGGCAGCTCCACACCCCACCCTACCCCTGCAGGAGGCAGAGGGCCGGCTCCTGCAGCCCGGGGTGCGGGGGGCGCCAGGTCCTCAAGCCTAGAGGCTGCTCTTGAACCCTCCTGTAACTTGCTGTGCAATGTGGGTGTTGGGGTACCTGTACCACGAGCAGAACTCGGGAAGGACACCGGCTCTGCAGGCCTGTGTGATGAGGGGAGGAGGTGAGGGAATGTGACCCTCAGACTGCAGGTCACCCTTCCAGGGCAAAGGCTCAGGCAGATGTGGCCTTTGCTCCTGGAGACCCGTGCACACTGCAAGGGCCTCGGGCTGCATCGCAAAGGGCCCAACTCCAGCTCCCCACCCTTGTGTGCTGTTGGACAGGCCACTCCGCTCTCTGAGCCTCAGGTCCTGCCGTGAGGAGGGCAGTAACCCTGCCTGGCAGCTGGGCTGCGTCGCGGGGGTCCTTCTGGGTGGAGGCGCCTGAGGGACCAGCCCTGCCCCGCTTGACCGCTTCCCTCGCTCTGCCCCTGCAGTGGGAGCGCCTCTGGTTCCTGCTCCTCACCCTCACCTTTGGCCTCACGCTCACCTGGCTCTACTTCTGGTGGGAGGTCCACAATGACTACGACGAATTCAACTGGTGAGTGGGTACGGGACCGCGGGGCTGGGCGCTGGCATCCACTGGCTGGAGTCGGGGGCGTGGGGGGTGGTGGAGGGAGTTGAGCATCTCTTCCAGGCTGGTCCTCAGGGCTCTGCCTCCACTGGCCACCAGCTCTCTGTACAGACTTGGGGGTGCGGTCCCCTGGAGAGAAGAAGGGCTTGGCAGGAGCTGAGACCCGCTCGGGAGCACAGGAAGCCCCTTCCTGGTGCTGCTGTCACGGAGGATGGGAATGTCAATGGGGGCTGGGGCCTCTGGACCCCTTCGCAGACAGAACTCCGGGGCCCAGAGAGACCAAGGCCTCAGCAGAGGCGGGGGCCCCAGACCCCAGGACCCCAGCTCCCTGAGCAGGGCCTTGGGCAGGGCTGGCAGGTACTGTGGTTCCAGGACAGCTTGGGGCCTTTGTGGGCACCAGCCATGGGTCCAAGGGCAGAGCTGAGGCTGGCACCTGGGTGCCTGAGGGCACCTGCTTCTCTCTCCTCCGCCCTCGTTGCCTGCCTCTGTCAGACAGTGAAAGGCGTGAGAAGAGGAAAGGTTCCCATTGACAGGCAGGGGAACTCAGGCCCAAGGTCACAGTCGGGGGGGCAGAGCCGGGGCCTGGCAGCCAGTGCTCCCCACTCCCAGCGCTGTTTTCCTTTTGGCTAGAAGTGCAGCTCGCTGTGACCAGGGCCACACGAAGTGTGAGTCCTGTCCGGCTCCTTTTCCTCTTCTGCAAAGTGGGCTAACTGACCTCAGGTCTTGCTGAGGATGAAGTGAGGTGATGGACGTGGAAGGGCTCCTAGCTCCCCGAAACCTGAGGGCTGCTTCCTGGGAGGCCGAATCTCCGGCTGGAAGGTGGCTGTAATGTTAGGATTTAGGGTTTCTGGACTCTGGGCTTCTAAAGGGCTGTGGTCCTAGGATTCTGTGATGCCAGGGCGGCTCCCCTCGTGGTGGCACTCAGCTGTGCTTCTGTTATTAATGAGCTCAATAAAGGACCGACCGGCCGCCGGCCGCTGCAGCCCAGCAGGATGAGCCGGGGCCCCAGCTGAGTCCCAGAGGTGGCCTCTGGCCTTTATTAAATGCCAGAAATCAATTATTCATCCTTGCAGGTATCCAAAGCACAGGCACTGACGTGGGCAAAGGGGAGCCTTCCCTGCTGGCCCCGACCGCAGACCTTGGACCCTTCTGCCAAACTGCCGGTCTGCTGCCCAGAACACCATCGGGGCCACCCCATCACGTACAGAAGGGGAAACTAAGGCCCAGAGAGGGGCAGGACTCACCCATGGCCACACAGCCCATTAGTACCAAATGCACATACTGCGGACAGTCTGAAGAGACAGGCTCAGACAGGTTAAGTAGCCTTTCCAAAGTCACACAGTGAGATGCAGTCAGATCTAGGACAGGGACTGTATTGTGCTGGCCCCTGGGCTACCGCACTCTGCCCAGAGGGTGACCTGGCTGTCCCTGGACAGCTCAAGCAGAGGATGGATGCCTGCCCTGTGGGGGAGGCCTGCCCGGGACCTAGGGCTGGCCCCAAGACCCGCAGCTCCCTCAGCCTGCCACCTGCTGGGATCAGGAGGCCCTGGCCTGGCCCTCAGGGTCTAGCGAGCCTCTGGAAACAGCTCCTGCAGTAAGAGGAAGTGGTCAGGGCTGGATGGGGAAAGCCAGGGAGGGACCATCCGGGCTGTCCAGCCGGCCAGGAGGGCTCTCTGCCAGAGGGAGGGCCAGGTGGAGCCAGAATACCTTGCAGGAGTAGCTACCGGGGCCACGGCCGCCTCTCTTTGGGCCTTGGTTTCCACAACAGTTTCTTCCTGGAATCTGAGGCGAGGCCAGGGGAGGACACATGCCCTGTAGTGTCCTCCTGGGGTCTCCCTGCCCAGCCCCGCTCCACCCCTCCCCCGCCCATCCCCCGCCCCAGGCCCGAGGTGGCAGAGGCCTGAAGCTGCTGGCGCTGGCTCCAGTTCTGTGATGACACTGAGCAGGTGCTGCCTTCTTGGTGCCTCCGTTTCCCCAGTTGTACAGGGAGGAAGCACGCGGTTCAGTCTTTCTGGAGAGCAGCTAAGCAGGATCTATCAGGGGCTGTAAAAAGTTCATTCCCTTTGGCCCTGTGATTCTATCTGTAGGAGTGTATCCTTGGGAAATAATTAGCAATACAGACAGGTATGTGCAAAAACAGTGTTTGTGTTCATTTATAATGGTGAATAATTGGAAACTATTAATCGTCCTTAGTAGGAAGTTGGCTTCACGTGGTACATGAATTCAGTGACCGCGTGACTATTAAAAACGCCCATTTCCTCAGGATTTTACGGACCTCAGTAAGTGCCGGTGTTGTAAGAAGCGGCGGATTGAGTACTTAGCATGCGCCTCACCTCGCTCCATCCCCAGACACCCCGGGAAGGGCCCTTCGTTGTCCCCATCCTGTCACTGGGAACCTAGGCTCAGGGAAGCCGGGAATTACATTTTCTTAGCCCAAGACCTCATCTTTTCATGGGTTAACATGGAAATTGAGGTGAATGTCACAGTCGGTGGCATCTTAGAGGAGTTCTCGTCGTGAGACGGAAATGAATCAGACTTGGAACCATGAGGTTGCGGGTTCAATCCCTGGCCTCGCTCGGTGGGTTAAGGATCCGGCGTTGCCGTGAGCTGTGGTGTAGGTTGTAGACGTGGCTTGGATCCCGCGTTGCTGTGGCTGTGGCGTAGGCCAGCGGCCACAGCTCCGATTTGACCCCTAGCCTGGGAACCTCAATATGCCGCTCAGCAAAAAAAAAAAAAAAAAAAAAAAAGTCGAAAGCAATCAGTGGCATCTTAGAGTCAGGGGGACCTGCCCTCTCCACAGAGTCCTGCCAGCCAGGGGATCCGAATCTGTGCCCAGCTCCTCCAAAGCCAGAGCTTTGACCGCCACACGGTGCACACAGATAGAGAAGCAGCAGGGACTCACTGGAAGAGGTCAGCTAGGTTTGGTGCTGGTTACTTCTGGGCAGTAGAATTCACAGGAACCGTTCCCCTCTTTATGCTTCTTGGCATGCCCAGGTGTCCCCGTGAGTCCTCCCCAGGCAGGCCTGACTGGGCATCAGGGGACAGTGACGTTCTTACTGAGCAGGCAGGGCCTGGTCCCTGAGCCCGGCCTCCTGAGAGCTGAGAGCCGGCCGCCTGAGGGAGCGTCCTGGCCCCAGTGGCATCTGACCCCTGCCCCTTCTCCTCGGCAGGTACCTCTACAACCGCTTGGGCTACTGGAGTGACTGGTCTGTGCCCATTCTCATGGCCACAGCTGCCGCTTTCACGTACGTCGCGGGCCTGCAGGTACGCGGGGCTGGCTCAGAGGGCAGGTGGCCGGTGCTGGGCTGATAGAAGGGGTCTAGGAGGGCAGCCAGCTTCGCCCTGGGCCTCTGGGGTTGGTGCCCTCAAGGCGGGATGCACCTTGCGGGAGGGCCCCCCCATGAGGATGGCCCGCGGCTGGGTCCCAGGCACACTTCTTCTCCCAGGAGCCTCTGCTCTGGTCCTGCTGCCAATCTCCACTCCCGCAGACTCAGGTCAGCCCCCAGGCTGGGTTGGGGGCTCCTGGGGCACGAGGCTCAAGTCCGCTTCAGAATCCCAGGGCCCGCAAGTCTCGAGCCGTCGTTAGACTGCAAGTGCACCAGGGCCCAGTGAGATCTGGAGAGAAAGGTCCTAGAGCAGGAGCCTCTGGCCTGGAACAGTGTAGGGGAGGCCGGCCTGGGGGGCTGCCCACCACCTGCAGGGAGGGTTTCCTGACTGCCCGAGCCGGGCCGAGAGCGCTGGGGAGCAGGGCGCCTGGGGAAGGGACGGACACCTCCAGGTGACACTTGGTGCCTGACTCTCGCTCTCTGGGGCCCTGTTCAGGTCCTGGCACTGTGTCACATCGCCGTGGGACAGCAGATGAACCTGCACTGGCTGCACAAGGTAAGGGCTGCCTCTGCGGGGGCTCGGGGGAGGGAGGCTGGAGGCCGCAGCAGCAGAGGAGGAGGCTAGAGGCATCTTCCCCCCTGGTCGTGCTTGTAGCTGTGCTGGTAGCTGATGCTGAGAACTCATGGTGGGTCCAGCACGGTTCTCACGGCCTGAACTCTATTAACTCAGGCCTCACAGCAGCCCTATGATGGAGGTGCTGTCAGCATCCCATTTTGCAGTCGGGAAAACTGAGGTACTCAGAGGTTATGTAACTTGCTGAAGGTCTCCCCTTAATAAGTGGAGGATCCAGGCCCCTAGCCCCGTAGCCGAGCCATTAGCCAGCACAGGTCACAGCCCGGCTCTCTGGTCGCTCTGCCTTCAGTCTCTCCTCTTCGGTGAGTTCATTTAAAAACGTGACCCAATGATACTACCCCGATTTGAAGCCCTCCCCGCCACTTCCATTGCTCCCAGGATGATCCAACCCCCTCACCCAGCACTAAGGCCCTGGGTGACCTGGGCCCTGCGCCATCTCCCAGCAGCTGTCGTGGGATGTCACCCTGAGCTTCTGCTCCCGAGACAGCACGGGCCCTCGCAGCTCGACTGCCTCATCTCTGCTTCGCCCCTTGGCTCCCGCCCCCCTCTCTCCGTGGCCTCTCTGCCTTACTGGGTTCTCCTCACCACCTGAGCCAGGCTTCTTGGGCCCCCCAGTGCCCGCAGGCTCCCCACCACAGTCCTGGCCTCTTGTCACCCGTTTCCATCTGGCCCCCTGACTGCAACCCTCCCCGATCTGGGAGCTCCACGCATGCAGAACTGATGTCCCATCTCCTTGTCCCCAGGGCCCCATGCGGGGCAGGGCCCAAAGCAGTGAGGCTCCGTGCAGCCCAGAGCCTCGGCTCCCTCGCTCACCGTGCTGCTGACACGTGGCTGGTGCCTGCTCTGCCTGAGGTGCCAGTGGGGACAGGGGTGGCACAGAGCTGGCTGAGAGTGAGCCCCTCCCTCCCGGGGGGCACTGGGCCTTGGAGGGGAGGCTAGGCCACCTCTTTTTTTAGAACCCAACTCAGAGTGGGTGCGCCATTTAGGAGGGGGCAGAAATGTCCGGCAAGAGCCATGAGCCCATGAGATGGTCCAGAGTGACTTGGGGGGGGGAGCTCACTTCCAGCCACAAGGACATGGAGCAGGAACCGGAGGGTGGACATGGTGAGTTCCGGTCGGGCGGCATGGAGCAGGAGGTGCCTTTGGGTGGCTGGGGGTAGGGGGGCGCTGGGGATCTGGAGCTGGGGAGTCAGACCCCAGTGACTGGAATCTTAGAGGGATGAGGAGCCGTGAGCTGCCGCTAGTCCCCTCCCGCCTGCCTCCTGCTTGTCACTCTATCCTGCGATCTCCTCTGGGCTTCTGAAGTCCCCTCTGTGAGGGACTTTCATCTCCCAGCTGCAAAGCTGACACTTGAAGGAACCGCACCCTGGCACCCCCGTCAGGACTGGCGCATGCTGCGGCCCCCTTCTCGGGCCCGCCCGGCTCTCAGCAGGCCAGGGCGCACCTGCTTGATCCCAGTGTTGAGGCATCCGGAGGCGCAGAGCCCGCCAGGGGAGTGGGTCAGTGCAGGGCGTCTTCTCCTGGGGGCAGGGGGCTCAGATCCCTTCATCTGCCTGGTGCCAACTCCCAAGGTGCCAGGCCTGCCATCCTCTCCCCTCTGATCCCTCCCGAGAGATCTCAGCACGAGGAAGGTCATTCCAGGCTGAGCTGATCCACAGCCAGACCTGCTGCACCAGGAGGGAGGGAGCTTCCTGGGGCTCAGAGGGTTCGAGTCGGGCTGGAAACGCTGGTCTTCCAAGAGTCTACCATTTGGCTCTGAGATTTTAAGGAATCCTTTTTTCGTTTGCTTTGTTTTGTTTTAACCAATTTTTGACCATTAATACATCAACATGGTTCAAAATGCAAAAGGTCCCCCAAAGGTACAGAATATAAATATCCCTGTCACCTTTGCAGAGACATTTCAAGCTCCCTCCCCTTGGGCCCATTGAGAGCATCCCCACGGGTGTCCCTCCCTTGTCCCTGCCCTGGGATCCGACCCCTAGTTCCCCAGGTATCCAGCCAGCCCCCCTTGCTTCGAGGTCATTGCCAGGACAGCAGGACAGTGAGCCAAGCTGCGTGGGGAGCTGCTGGGTCCGGGGCGCACTTGGGTAATTTGCAGACCGCCTCCTTGTCACCAACTCACGCTCCCTCAGTGACGGGCCTGTGCCTTTAAAACACCCTCGCCCATGGAGTGTCTGTGGGTTTGTTGACTTTGCCAGGCTGATGGGTGAAAATGGTACCTTGGTATAGTTTTAATTAGCATTTCCCTTATGAGTTAGATTCGGCGTCTTTCACCTGTTGGAGTCATTTGCGTTTCCTTTTCCATAAACTGTCTTGTCATGTCTTCTGTCCTTTTTTGCTGCGAGATTTACTTTGCGCTTATTCATTTGCAAGAGCCTTTACAGATTTGGAAAAGGAGGCCTTGGGCTGATGAACTGCAGATAATCGTTCCTGGTTTGTGACTCATCTTTTGACCTTGCTTTTGTGTATTTTTGCTGTGGGAATTTTCTTTTTTATCCTTAAGGATTTTTCATTCTTAAGGATTCTGTCGTCTCTTTCATGGCTCCTGGGTTTTGTGGCAGAAAAGTCGTGCCCACTCCAAGATCACCAAAAAATTTCTCTGTAGTATCATTTAGTAATTATATATTTCTACTTTTCTAATACTTAAATGTGTTGTCTTTTTGGAAGTAGTTTTAGGGCACAGCGCGATCTTACTTTGTGCCTTTGAGATGGCTTCCCAGTGTTCCCAACTCTCCATTGAGTAATCCATCCTTTTTCCTCTAATTTGAGATGCCGCCTTTATCATACACTAAATATTTTATGTATTTAGATCTGTTTCTAAGCTTTTTACTTACTTCCACGGGTTCTGTACCAGTGCTGCGCTCAGTGCTACAGTCTGATGCTATGTTTTCATCATGACCTTTATCTTGAGGGTCTCTGGTGCCCCTGAGGTTGCGGGGAGGGGGCGGGAGGACAGGGGACAGTGCAGGGAGGGAGCCGTGTGCCGCAGGCCGGGGACTGTGAGTGCATCTGATGGGCCTCGGGCCCTCCCCCACCCTCACCTCCATCCTCGCAAAACTCCCGGTTCCCAGAAACCCCTCCCAGGTGAGCCTCCATAGAAGTCCGGGGGCTCTGGACGTGAAGAGGAAGGTTGAAGGGGGCTTGGGGGCTTTGCAGTAAACAAGAGGCTCCCCTGAAATGCCCCCCTTCCTGCCCCACCTACCACCCTTGAATCAGATGCCACCGCTGTGAGGGGCTTTGATCACAACTCCCACCTCCCTAGGCTGTCTCTGTCGACACCTCCAGTGAATCCAGGCTTCCTCCGAACAACTGGCCCAGGCTCCACAGTTCTTCCTGGCGTCTAGCCTCCATCCCGCCAGCGGCAGTTTAAGGAAGCCAGTCATCCTGCACGTCAGGCAATGGGCCACCACTGGCATTTACTGGGTCACGCATCAGGTGCTTCGCACACTGTATTTCATTAGCACTTTGTGATAATCCTGTTCATTTGATAGTACGCCCACTTTTTTTTTTTTTTTTTTTTTGTCTCTTTAGGGCCACACCCGAAGTATATGGAGATTCCCAGGCTAGGGGTTGCATCGGAGCTGTAGCTGCCGGCCTACACCACAGCCACAGCCACTCGGGATCCGAACCACAGCTCACGGTAACGCTGGATCCCTAACCCACTAAGCGAGGCCAGGGATCGAACCTGGGACCAAACCCGCATCCTCATAGATACCAGTTAGGTTTGTTAACCTCTGAGCCACGATGGGAACTCCAGTATGCCCACTTTTCAAAATTAAAATTTAAAGTCATTCCTCTAACATTAGGAAGTGTTCCCTGTTGTGGAGCCGCGGTGCTCAGCATGCCTCTTAGTACGTTTTCTCATCCGTCTTTCCAACCCCCTTCAGGTAGGTGCCCCCCCAGTTCCAGCTCAGGAGACTCCCTCCGAGAGGTTAGCCACCCCGTTAGGCACAGCCATCCAGGGCCGTGGCACGAGCGTGTCCCAGAACCCTGGGCCAGCCGTCTGCCGTTGGGACCGCAGAAGCCAGATTCCAGCCACCCTCCAGGAGGCCGCCCTGTTGGCCGGGCTGGGTTCCCACTCCCCCGGGTCCCGGCCGCCGGGCAGGCTCACTGCCTGGATGGACACCTCCTGTGGCCTCACTCCAGCCCTCCTCTGCCATCACAAACCACGGGGCCTCCAGCCCGGAAAACCGGCTGCTTTCTCAGGACAGCGGGCCGCCCCGGGGCCTTCAGGGTGGGATTGATCCTTTGCCGTCAGATCTGAGGAACGGTGGTCGCGTTAGGGGTCGGCGCTGCTGCGGAGGCTTAAAGCCGCCACGCGGGTGGGGAACCGCACAGACTCGGACCACGCGGTGATGCTGCGGGGCTCGGTGGCTGCTGCCCGAGCAGCTGGGGAACTCACAAAATTCTTCATTGCATTAGGATTCTGGGAAACCGGCTTGATTACACGTCTTTCCACTGGCAGTTAAATACTGTCATAAAATGCTCTCAGAAGCCACCCTCCAGAGGGCAGCGGGGGCAGGAGCCCGCGTGTTGGCAGGTGGGGATTCTCAAGGGACAGTCGGGACACGCCGGGGGCTCTCTCCGCGGCCGTGTGACCTCCCAGAAGGAGCAAGGCCTCCAGGCGGGGCAGGATGGCAGTGGCTTCTGGATCGGCCCTCGGAGCTCGGCGACCAAGCACGGCTTGGGGTTCTCTGAGCCGCATTTTCCTATTGTGTCAAATGAAGGTGGGGTTTTACGAGAATCAACACCAGGAAAAAAAGGAGTGCCCCCCCGGACCCAGGCGCTTGGCCCCTCCACGCACTCGCATTTCCCTTCTTCCCGCGTCCTCTGGGCCTGCAAGTCCCAGTCCATACGGACCCCTACCCGTTTCAGCCTTATTAGTGCTGCTTATTGGAACATTCGTGTCCAGGCTGATGGGCTGGAACAACAAATCTCCAAAGGAAGACTTCATCCCAGACGAAAATGAATCTTCCCTGCCTGGCAGGGAACGAAGATGGATCAGCCGCTCTCTGCCCACACAAGCTAGAAACTCAATTTAGAGCTTGTCTGGTTGTTGGAGGGCTCTCAGGATGTGCTGCCTCCAGGAACGGCCCTGTAGGAAGAGAAAGAGGGCAGGGCCCTGCTGGCACCGAGCACAGCTGAGGGCAGGCCCTGGGGGGTCGGGAGGGCAGCGGGCGGCAGCCTTGGCTGGCCCTTAGGAGACGGGCTGTGGAAGGCTTCCTGGTGGAGGTGACCTGAGCTTTACGAGGCAGGCCTGGCAGGGAGGGGAGAATGGGCGGGGTGAGATACTGGGCACCAGGCGGGGGTCCTTGGGGACTGAGTAGCCAGAAACCAGGCATCACTTAGTTTGGGGAGCATTTGTTTTGTTTTATTTTTTAGGGCTGCACCTGTGGCATGTGAAGGTTCCAGGCCAGGGGTCCAAGCAGAGCTGTCGCCGCTGGCCTACGGCACAGCCACAGCAACGCAGGATCCAAGCCGCATCCACGACCTACACCGCAGCTCATGGCAACGCCGGATCCTTAACCGACGGAGCAAGACCAGGGATCGAATCCGCAACCTCATGGATCCTAGTTGGATTCGCTTCCGCTGCGCTACAACGGGAACTCCTGGGGAGCATCTTATGTTACATATTTCAGATCATGTTTGAGGGAGCCTCTGTCCCCAGAGCTGCTGGTCCTGTGATGGTGCCACCTAGTCTTCCAGCAGAGCTGAGCTGCTCACTTCTTCCCAGAAACCTTACAGGCTGGCAGCCCAGAGGCTCGGGGCTGAGAGCAGGCCTGGCGACAGGACAGGTGTGGGACAGACTCCTCACCTCCCCTCGCTCCAGCCTGGAAACCGGGGGGAAGGCAGGATCGGGTGGCAGCCTCCTGCCTGTGACCTGGGCAGCCTGGGTCTCCTCTTCTGTCGTGCTCGGTGAAGGGGGGCTGGGGGCCCTGGGCGAGGCGTGGAGGCCCCCCACTTGCCGAGGGTCTTCCCTTCCGGCACCCCAAGCTCGGGGACGTGCGCCCGCTTCACCCAGCGCCAGCCCAGCCTCCTTCAGTTCTCTGGCCGTCCCTTCGCCGGGTCTGCCGCCTCGTCCTGCCTCATCCTGCTTCGAGGGTCCCTTGACCCCCCCCAGTCACCCCCACCTGCCTCCCCCTCTGCTCTCGCTCTCAGACGCCCTGGGCCCCTCGGGCTGCCCAGGCTCCACTGCTGCCCTGACCCTCCGACGGTTCTTCCCCTTGCAGATAGGGCTGGTGGCCATCCTGGTGGCCACGGTGGTGGCCATGTCGGCCGTGGCCCAGCTGTGGGAGGACGAGTGGGAGGTGCTGCTCATCTCCCTGCAGGTGAGTGGGGGCTCGGGGCTGCTCCCCCAGGACCACGGAACGAGGCAGCGCCTTCTGGTCACCCCCCTTTCTCCAGACCAAGGTCCGAGGGGGACAGGACAGGGTTCACATCACGTTAGCAACTCAGGGGCGGGGAGGGCGCGACAACCCAGGGCCCCTGGACTCCCGGTCTCCTCCCCTGAAAAATGGAGACAGAGGTGCCTGCCCCACGGATAGAGAGAGGCCACGAGGACGTCGCTGACCTGGGCATGTTGGTGGCCTGGGCACAGCTGGGAGCCAACGGTCTCTCTTCCCCCGTCCCGCACACAAGGGCACAGCGCCATTCCTGCACGTGGGGGCCCTGGCCGCCGTCACCGCGCTCTCCTGGATCGTGGCAGGACAGTTTGCCCGCGCCGAGCGGTCCTGTAAGTATGACTGGGTGGGACCTGCCCACCTTGTGCTAATGCTACCAAGGCCAGCTTGTCCCCTGCCCCCAGGCGGGTCCCGGTGGCCTGGGGATAGAGGGGGTCCTGGCTCAGAGTGGCCCGCGGGTTCCAGAGGTTGCAGCCTCAGCCTTGCCCCTTTCCTCTTCTGTGTGTGAGTTAGACGCTGGATTCACCTCCCCAGCAAGAATGGGGCTCCCCTTGGCATCTGGGTCCCGACGGGTGGCGGGAGGAGGGGCGGCATGCCCCCTGCCTGGGGCTCACCGGTGGGCCCGTCTGCAGCCTCCCAGGTGGCCATCCTCAGTACCTTCCTCGCCGTGGTGTTTGCCCTCTACCTGGCCCCTCTCACCATCTCCTCTCCCTGCATCATGGAGAAAAAGGACCTGGGCCCCAAGCCTGCCCTCATCGGCCACCGCGGGGCCCCCATGGTGAGTGCCCCCTGAGGGCCCCAAAGCTGGGCAGAGGGATGGGTGGACCTGCTGTTCCAGGGGAAGACAGGCAGACCTGTCCCCTTGTAGGGAAACGGGTAGAATACCTGTCATGTCAGAATAACTATGAGTTTTAGCCCTTTGACGTCGGGAGGGGGAGTAACACGCAAAGGTTGGTGCAAAGGCTGGGAGGGGAGTTGGGACGGGATCAAGTCCTGAAGAGCCTGAAGGCATCTTGCTGGAAAAAAAATTTTTTTATTGACGTATAGTTGATTTACCATGTCCCGTTCGTTTCTGGTGTGCAGCAACAGATCGTTATACGTGTGTATCTTCATCTTCATTGTGGTTTATTACAGGGTTCTGAATGTAGTTTCCCGTGATATAAAGTGTGTTTGTAATCCCTTCTGTATATGAGTTTGCATCGGCTAGTCCCAGACTCCCAATCTACCCCTCCCTCTGCCCGCCCCCTTGGCACCCACAAGTCTGCTCTTGATGTCTCTGGCTCGTAAATAAGCTCCTTTGTGCCGTATTTTAGCTTCCACATGTAAGTGATATTAGATGGTATTTGTCTTTCTCTTTCTGACTTTTACTTCGCTTCGTATGATCATCTCTAGGTCCATCCATGTAGCTGCAAATGGCATTATTTCATTCTTTTTTATGGCTGAGTAATAGTCCATTGTATATATACCACATCTTCTTTAGCCATTCATCTGTCCATGGCGACTTGAAACAACTTTGGTTGTTTCATATCTTAGCTATTGTAAATAGTATTACAGTTATCGTAATGCTGCTATGAACATAGGGGTGCATGTATCTTTTTGAATTAGAGTTTTGTCCTGATATATGCTCAGGAGGAGGATTGCTGGATCACGTGGTATGGTAACTCTATTTTTAGGTTTTTGTTGTTATTGTTTACTGGCTGTGGCATGTGGAAGTTCCCAGGCCAGGGATCAAACCTGAGCCACAGCAGTGACAACACCAGGTCCTTAACCCACTGAGCCACCAGGGAGCTCCCTTTTTCAGGAACTGCCAGTCAAACTGTTCTCCATAGTGGCTGCACCAGGTTACATTCCCACCAACAGTGTAGGAGGGTTCCCTTTTCTCCACACTCTCTTGATCTTGCTGAAAATATTTACTTTTTTCTGAAAGGGCCTGGAAAGATTTAGGAGGGTTTTAGGCCAGAGCCACACTCTGCCTGGCTGTGGGTTAGGAAGGCCCAGGAGAAAGAAAGATGCTGGGTGTGGGGAGCTGGGCAGGGACAAGAACTGGGGCGAGGGAACAGGAAAATCTGCCAGGCTGTGGGGACAGGAGAGCCAGGTGCAGCGCTGAGCCCTCTGCTAAAGGAAAACATTCGTACCAGGGCGAAATGGAGGGGAGGCGGTGTCAGTGCCTGCTCCTCCTCTGCCACCCCTGTGACCCCACAGTAGGCCCTTCCCTCAAGGGGGTGTGCTCCAGAGCCAGGCTTCCTGGTCGCTTGGCAATGTGAGAGCCAGAGCCAATACCATCTTCTCTGTGCCTGGTTTCTTCACCTTGAACCCTGGGGTGATGGGAGTGCCTGCATTGTAGGGCCATGAGAAGCAGGACTTCGCGTGTGTGACATGCTCAGATACGAGCCTAGCCTCAGAAAGGAAGAGTCAGACTTTCCTGTTACCTCGGGCAAGCCTTCCCCTTTTCTCTAGACTGGGTTTCCTGACCTGGGAAAGCCTTGAACCTTGTGTCTCAACAGACGCAGTACCACTCATCACCACGAGGGGGCACTTGTGGGCGCCGTGAGAGCTTTTTCTTGTTTGTCATAGTAACTGGGAGTTCTATGGTGTGGCTGAATTTCAGGGTGGTCAAAGGGGCTTCACGAAGAAAGCATTTGAAATCGGAGTTGAGGGAGTTCCCGTTGTGGCTCAGCGTGTTACGAACCCGACTAGTATCCACGAGGACGCGGGTTCAATCCCTCGCCCCACTCAGTGGGTTAAGGATTGGGCATTGCCATGAGCTGTGGTGTAGGTCACAAATGCGGTTCAGATCCCGCGATGCTGTGACTGTGGTGTAGGCCGGTGGCTACAGCTCCAATTTGACCCCTAACCTGGGGACCTCCATATGCCGCTGGTGCGGCCCTAAAAAGACTAACTAAATAAGTAAAAGGAGATGTTGAGTCGGACAGGGCCATGGACACCCCCATGGTCCTAGCCCCTTGCGTGTGAGGGGTCTTCTTCTGCCCATTTTCTATATAAGGCTCAGAGTCTTATCCACCTGCAAAGGCCACGAGTCAGCGTGGTCTCCAAGAGGCTTTGAAGCCAGAGGGATCTGGATTTAGGGTCCAGCTTTGCCACATGCTACTTGTGTGTCTCAGAGGGTCTCTGGGCCTCTCTAAGCCTCGCCTGAGGGCTTTGTGAGGGCCAGTTCGAAGCACAGCCTTCCAGGAGACAGGCCCCAGATCAGAGCTGCTCTTCTCTCCCTGACCAGCTACCCGCCCCGCCTGCTCTAGAGGCCCCAGAACAAAAAGGTGTGCAGAGATGGCGGAGCGGGGGGGGGGGGGGGGGGGGGGGGAGGCCTAGGGCGGCCTCACGTGGGTTCCTTGTTAGTAGAAAGATTTCAGGCCTTCACAGAAGTGGAAAGAATAGTATAATGAATCCAATACCACCTTCAAATTTATCAGCATTTTACCATTCCTGTTTCATCTGTCTTTTTTTTTTCCCGCTTCAGTATTTTTTTTTTTTTAAATTGGTTAGGTCTTTTTAGGGCCACACCCATGGCATATGGAGGTTCCCAGGCTAGGGGCTGAATCGGAGCTGTAGCTGCTGGCCTACACCACAGCTCATGGCAACACCAGATCCTTAACCCACTGAGCAAGGCCAGGGATCCGACGTGTGTCCTCATGGTTACTAGTCAGATTCGTTTCCACTGAACCACGACGGGAACTCCCCTGCTTCAACATTTTAAAGCAAATCCCAGACATCATATTAATCTACCCATTCTTACTTCAGGATGTATCGCTAACACAGACAGAGGCTTTAAAAAAAAAATAGAACCACAACCACAATGCTGCTATTATACCCAACCGAGTGAATAATTCCTTAAAATTATTGAATACAGAATCAATGTTCAGTTTTCCCTTTTTTGTCTCAAAAATTACCTTTTTATAGTTGAACTGTGAAGAGCTAAGATCCAGATAGGATCCACATGATGAATCTTCTAAGGCGCTTTGGTCTATTAGAATTCCTTTTTCCCCATATGCTACTTTATTTATTGAAGAAACTGACTCATTTGTCCTGTAGAATTTCCCCCATTGTGCACTTGGCTGGTTGCACCCAGGGGTGGTTCTTGAGGGGCTGGCGTGGGTGTCTGACACAACGCCTCCCAGTGTCACTGTGAAGGCATGAATATCAGTGTCCACACCTGTGTATACCTGCCTGTGGCAGGTCTGACTCTTAGGTCCGCACATCTGTGTGTGTTAAGCCCAAATGCTCATCCCTGTCTCAGAGACGGTGTCCATGTGCCCTTGGGGGTGTCATTCCTATCTGGGTGGCCTGTGCATATGTGCATACTTTAACATATGGTCAGACTAATCCCAAAGCTGTGGGCTGCCCTCCTGAATCTGTGACACCCCACCCCCGCAACACGTCTGAAAATACAACCCCATCTGGGCTTTGGCCTGAGGCAGTAGGAGCTCTCTTTTATTAGGAGACTAGCTCCTAACCCAGGGTGGACCGAGTTTAAAAGCCTTCAGGAGTTCCTGCTGTGGTGCAGTGGGTTAAGAATCTGACTGCAGCAGTGCAGGTCACTGCGGAGGTGTGGGTTTGAGCCCTGGCCTGACACGGTGGTTTAAATGGTCCAGCATTGCTGTAGATGTGGCTTGGTTTCAATCCCTGGCCTGGGATCCTCTATATGCTGTGGGTGCAGGCATTAAAGAAAAGAGCTTTTGCTCTTCCCACTTTCTTGGCCCCCCCAGGAGTCTCCATAGCCCCCACTGCACTCTCTACCCACAGTTTACTGCTGCTGCTCCCACCCACGTGGCAGGGCCTTGGTACCTAGCAGGTGGATGCCTGGCTGCAGCATTTAGAGGTGATCGGGCAGGACCTCCACCAAGTCCATACCGCCCTCTAGATGCTTCTGTTGGGTCTCTCAAAGCACACTGTCCAGGAGACGGGGCAGCACATCTGCCAAGGCCGTTGTGACCCAGGGAAGGGAGAAGAAAGGAGCTCACACCGTGGGCTGCTGACGTCTCTGATGTCACCTATGAGCTTGATAACATAAGCCTACTGTACAGCTTAAGGTCCAGAAAGTGAGGCCATGACCCAGGCTGGTGACTGGGAAGGGGAATTGCTCCTTCTCAGCAATGTGCCAGCCTGCTTCCCAGAGAAGGGGACTGTGTCATATGCTGGGGAGCAGCTTGGCCAGAGAGAGAGAAGAAGGGAATAAGAGTGTCTTGGTGGGGATGGGATGAGCCATGGAAACCCTTTCAACCCATCCCTCACTGCCGGAAGGCCGCCCAGTCCCATCCCATCCTTGGTATGGTGCTGACCCCCAGTGGCAGCCAAGGGTATAGCAGGATCATCAGACCAGACTCCAGTCCCACAGTGCGCCTAGTCCTATCCCATCCTTGGTATGGTGCTGACCCCCAGTGGCAGCCAAGGGCATAGCAGGATCATCAGACCAGACTCCAGTCCCACAGTGCGCCTAGTCCTATCCCATCCTTGGTATGGTGCTGACCCCCAGTGGCAGCCACGGGCATAGCAGGATCATCCGAGCGGACAACTAGGGAGGGAGTCTCAAAACCCCAACTCCTCCAACTTGAAGGACCGTCAGAGAACAGTGAATGCATCCCCCGGGGGCAAGTGGGGAACTGAGGCCCACAGAATAAAGGGATGTACTGAGTCACAAAACGAGTTAATGGCAGAGTCAGGAATAGAACCAGGATTTTCTTATAGGGTACCAGTTGTCATTTATTAAGCATTTACTGTGGATTAGGCAAGGTGCTAGGGGCTTTTAATCCTTCTAATAGTCCAGGAAATGGTTTTGTCATATGTGTATAAATGAGGAAACTGGTCACCCCACTGAAACTGTCATGCTATCTATCCCCCCACTCCCTTGGAGTTTCCACCTGGACTTGGAGACTAACCAAGAGAAAAGGTGGCATTCAGCCCAAAGACTACATAGAGGAAAAAGACCTTAACCACTCTCCCCCCACATATCTATATATCACCACCACCCCTGCTTCTCTCCTGCTGCCAAAAAAGGAAACCTGAGGGAGCTTCTGCTGTGGCGTAAGGATCTGCAGCATCTTGGGAGCACTGGGTTGTGGGTTTGATCCCCGGCCCAGCATGGTAGGTTAAGGGGTCTGGCATTGCTGCAGTTGTAGCTTAGTTTGCAGCCGTGGCTTGGATCTGATCCTTAGCCTGGGAGCTCCATATGCCGCAGGGCAGGAGAAACAACAAAAAAACCCACAATCCTATGAGGCAGGCAGATTTAACAGATCAGGACACTGAGCTTCAGAGACGCTGCATGGGACCCAGGGCCCCACAGCATCCGCCTGGAGGCCTGGGAATCAGAATTTGGCCTACCTCAGCTGAACATGGCTGGGAAGGGTACATCAGCGAAAGCTCAGCTCTCCCCTCACCACACCTCCCTCCTTAGCTGGCCCCGGAGCACACGCTGATGTCCTTCAGGAAGGCCCTGGAGCAGAAGCTGTACGGACTGCAGGCTGACGTCACCATCAGGTAGGTGTGGGGTTTGGGAGGACAGCACCCCTCCCCTTCCTCAGCACAGCCGCATCCAGGTCTCTGCTGGAGAAACCTCTGGTCCCAGAGCCTTGGAGATGGGAGAGTGGAGGCTTGGATTGTCCACTAAATCTTGTGCCAAGCTCCAGGATATAAAACAGAGGAACTTGAACTCTTGGTTCAAGCGGAGTGGAGGTAGGGACCTGGAGTCCTGTCACAGATCCACTTAATGGAAAGGCCAGATCTACATGGCTCCGTGGGTGGCAGATAAACACCCCGAAGAGGGAAATGGGCAAACTGCAGTGACAGATTCACTGTGACGCCAATTCTATTTTTAAGGACCACCTAGAAGCTATTTATACATTTTCTACATGTCGATTTAGGTGTATTTGTATGAAGGGCAACAAGAATCCACACCAACCTGAAACAGTCTCTCTGAGAAGGGGGGGGGGCAGGGTCCTGAGCAAGAGAACTGGAGTGTGAGGACACCACTGCCCTGGTGGATGTTATACAGAATTGCCTATTGATCAAAACTTACAGCAGATGGTAGAAAGATGCCTTGAGGAAGGGGAGCAGAGGTGCCTTTTAATGTGTCTCTAGAGCACCTTGCGGGGCTACTGCAGCCCCAGCAGTGGGATAGACCTCGATGACAGCGGGGTGGGATTTGGCAAAGGGGCCTGCATCTGCACTCTTCTCATTGCACGTCTCATCACGCTGACTGGGTTCTAAGCCAGGTTCTGCCACCTACTGGCTAGTGGGCCTGAGTGAGACACTCCATCCCCAGCCTGTTTCCTGAGCATCCACCTCCCAAGGCGGCTAGAACAGGCTGCACCCTCGCTGCTCGGCAGTCCCATCCTGTCGGACCCTCAAGGGAGAGCCAGAGGGCGTCTACCAGCCCCTGGCCTCCCTCTGCAGACAGGAACCTGAGGCCGGAAGGGGGGCAGGGCCTGCGGGGTCCCTTGGTGGCTGGGGAGGAGGGGCCGGGGACGGGAGGATCTGGGTGGGCAGTGCCAAGTCCCCGCTCTCCCGCAGCCTGGACGGCGTGCCCTTCCTCATGCACGACGCCACCCTGCGGCGCACCACCAACGTGGAGGAGCTGTTCCCGGAGCTCGCTCGCAGGCCCGCCTCCATGCTCAACTGGACCATCCTGCAGAGGCTCAACGCTGGCCAGTGGTTCCTGAAGGTCTGGCAGCCCCCGTCGCAGCCCTAGGCCTGGAAAGCAGGGGCTGGCACCCCCTGGAGTGAGAGGGGCAGGGGCAGCCATCAGCTGAGGTGACCCCCCACCCCCACCCCACCCCACCCCGCTGAGCTTCCTTGAGGCTCTTGCCACTGCAGCCCAGATGGGGTTGTCACTGCTTGTTCTGGTTCGGGTGATGACTAGTAGTTAACAGGTAAAACTGTTCACACTGTAAAACTCCCAAGGCGGCTGGGTCTCTGGTTTGAAATGCTGCGGAAGGAGAAACCTCCTGGGGTCTGATGTGGGTGGTAAGCAGGCTGGAAGAGAGGTTGGGGTGGGCTCCCCTTGGCCCCCACAGGCCACAGCCTTCCACGGCCTGACTTGCACACACCAGCAGCCACTGGCAGCTCAGGGCTCTCCAGCTTCCACAGCCAGGAAGGCTAGCGGTGCCCGTGGGACTGGTGAGGCAGCCATGTGTGTCCCTGTCTCTGCCAGACGGACCCCTTCTGGACGGCCAGCTCCCTGTCACCCTCTGACCAGAGAGAGGCCCAAAACCAGTCCATCTGCAGCCTCACGGAGCTCTTGGAGTTGGCCAAGGGCAACGCCACACTGCTGCTCAACCTGCGCGACCCGCCGCGGGAGCACCCCTACCGGGGCAGCTTCGTCAACGTCACGCTGGAGGCCCTGCTGCGCTCAGGCTTCCCCCAGCACCAGGTGAGGCGTGCAGCCCAGTCCCGCCCCACCCGGGAGCCCACCCTGCCCCACGGGGGCACCCGGGCTGCCAGGGTCCAGTTCCAGCAATGCTCTCCAGACCTCAAAATGAGGGCAGCATCCCCCTCGGCTCCCTGACAGGGTCACTGTGAGGACAGGAGGGGAACAAGAGTCCCTTAAAATGTACAAAGGGCAGGAGCAGGGATGAGGGTCCCTGATTCCAGGAGCTCGGAACCTCTGTGACGTGCTGCCCACCTCCTCGTGGCGTAGCACCTGGGGATCAGAGGAACCAACTATGACAGCGCTCTAGAGGCGGTGGCAGTGACGGTGCGCAGGGGTCGTCAGTTTTGTCTGATCAGGGTCTGGAGGGGAACCTCCTGAGGTGTGGCCAGAGCAATAACCACCTTGGCTGGGACTGAGTCCCCCTTCCCCGGGAGCCATTTGTTACCTGTAAGCTTTCACTGTGCGCCAGGTCCCGTGCCCTTCACCCCTCCAGGCGCTCTACCAAGGGGAGATCCCCACCCCATTTCCCAGAGGGGGAATCTGAGCCACTCCTCTCCTGCCTGCAGGTCCTGTGGCTGCCCAACAGGCAGAGGCCCTTGGTGCGGAAGGTGGCTCCTGGCTTCCAGCAGACGTCCGGCTCCAAGGAGGCAGCTGCCACCCTTCGGAAAGGCCACATCCAGGGCCTGAACCTGCGCTACACGCAGGTGTCCCGCCAGGAGCTCAGGTGCCAGCCCCACCTTGCCCGAACTCGCCCAGACAAATAAGCCCAAGGGCTCAGGTCACAGAGAAGAGGTGGAGAGCGTCAGGCACACCTGGGCTTGGACGTGAGCTTGGCCCTCTGGGAGCTGTTGTGAGCCTGGTGCACGAGGCTGCGAAGGGCTGTGCTTTGCAGGCGCCCCCCAGCTCGGGGGCCGGCCAACCCCTGTCCCTGCCCCCACAGGGACTACGCCTCCTGGAACCTGAGCGTGAACCTCTACACAGT
The DNA here is from genome assembly GCF_054392235.1 of Sus scrofa. Classification (NCBI taxonomy): domain Eukaryota; kingdom Metazoa; phylum Chordata; class Mammalia; order Artiodactyla; family Suidae; genus Sus; species Sus scrofa. Next base: position 9,720,981 of record NC_139391.1, on the reverse strand, counting down.
CAATGCCCCCTGGCTCTTCTCCCTGCTGTGGTGCGCCGGCGTCCCCTCCGTCACCTCTGACAACTCCCACACCCTGTCGCAGGTGCCTGTCCCCCTCTGGATCATGGTGAGTGGGGCTGCATGGAGCCGCCTGAGGCTTCTAGGGTGGGGGAAGGCTTCATGCCTGGGGTGTTCTCTGGTGAGGTCTCAGGAGTGCCTGGGGGGACAGCTCGAGGCGGGAGGAGAACGTTCCTGGCCTCTGGTGTCTGCACGAGGGTGGGAGGAACGTGAGCCTGAGCCACACGGGGGGAGCATCAAGGGCCCTAGAAAAGTAAGCAGCTACAGGCGTTCTTCTGGGTTGGGAGATTCTTGCATTTTGTTTTAAAGGAAAGTAAGACGCTGGGAAAAGAGGGCACAGAAAGAACAGGAAACCTTAAAATCTGCTCAGAGAGAACAGCCAGTACAACAAGTTTTTGTTGGCGGGCTGAGCACCTGCAGGCAGGACCGAGCTCCAGTCCCAGCCAAGGGGCCTAGGGAGCCCTCGCCCTCCCTCTTATGCCCCCGCTGCCACCTCCCTGGGGTCACGGAAGGTGGATGACTAAGGTGACACCAGCGTCAGTGAGTCAGATCCTCCATCCCACTGTCCTTTCAAACCTTCAAAGGCTCAGCCTGGAATGAGATGAAATAACTGCCTGGCAGCAGGAGCTAGGAGGACACTCGGATTTTCAGGTCACAGGAGCGGACCAACAGCACAAAGTGCCTCTGGCCCGCCCCGCCCTCCTCCACAGCTTACCAGTGATCAAGGGGGACTGGCTGCTCTGCCCTCCTGGGTCCCTCTGTGGTCCCCTGGATGTTGGCTCTTGCTTTAAGCCTCTTCGAGCACATAACCCTCCAGGCTACACACACCACGTCTACTCGGAACACTGCACAGACCTCTCCATTCTGTGTGCCCATGCACGCACACAGCAAGCAGAGCCCACTCCTACAAAACAGAATCTCAAGTCGCCAAGCCCGCTGCAGGTCTTCCTGCCTAGGGACCATCGGTCTGGAGCCGTGGTCTGGACCGGCCATGACTGAAAGCTGGCCACGGGCCCGTCTGTCCACAGCCCCCAGACGAATACTGCCTCATGTGGGTCACCGCCGACCTGATCTCCTTCGCCCTCATCGTGGGCATCTTCGTGCTCCAGAAGTGAGTAGGCCCTGACCGCCTTCCGGGGCCTTCCCAGCCTGCGACAGGCCAGCCCCCGTCCCCACTAGGTGAACCTTCTGAGCCCTCGGCTGGCAGACGTCCTGACCAGCCTGCCCTGTTCCGGGAGAAGGGGGCCTCCCGCTGTCCCCGAGCCAGAGTCCAGCGGCTTCTGGAATCAGCACCCACAAAGCCCAGAGCCAAGCTGGGTTGGGATCTGCTGTGTGGACTTGGGCGAGCTTTGGCTCCTCTCTGGGCTCAGCTCCCCACCTGTCACCCAGGGCGTGGGTTCCAGCAGCATGGTTGGCCGTGCTGGGCTGGGGGCCGCAGTGCGGGTGGACTGGTCCGGGGAGGTTGCAGGGCCAGGCCGGGTTGCCCAGCCCAGCCTGAAGCGGCGGCCGGGGTTTTGCCCTTGACTGACGTTCTCTCTCTGTCCCGTCCCGCTCTGATCCGACGCATGTCCCTCCTCTCTCCCCCCCCTCTGCTGCACTCTGGCATCTCACAGCTATCACTTGATCAGGTAATTCCGGTGTGGTCCTCCTCCGCCTGCTCCTCTCGCCCTCTTCCTCACCACCCCTCCACTTCGATCTGAACGCCTGCGTTGTGCAGAGCGGGGGGCCAGGGTCACCCCCCCAACCTCCCTGCCTGAAGCCCCATGCTCCCCCTGCAGTCCCCCCTTCTCTCTTCCCATCTCGCTGTGCGTGTCCTTCTGCTCCCTCTTCCTCCTGCAGATGGGAACAGGCATTTCCTTCGCAGGGTGCTGACCTGGCCCCTCTTGGCACCAGTGTCTCCTTCCGGAGAGGGGGCTCTGCCTGGCACCACCACGCCCAGTCTGGCGCTCGGGGAAGGTCTTCCCCCTGCGCTGTGTGCAGCCTCCAAGTTCTGTCTCTCTCGGCCCACCTGCTGCCCTCCCCTCATCACTGTTGATCTTCCCATGCCTCTCATCTCTTCCACTGTCTCTGACCCCCCACCCCATCCCCTCTGCACAGCCTCCCCTGCTTTCCCCGGGGAAGGGCCCCCAGTGGTCGAGCTTCCTGTCCGGGATGTATGTCGCTGCAGAGCCCCAGGCCTGACTGTCCTCCAGGGCTCAATGTTAACTTCCAAGAGGAGACCTAGGTCTCAGGGATCCTAGTGCCCTGGGCCCTCCTGGGTCAGACACCTTTACTGACCAGCTTCCAGGAGAGGGATGCTGTGCTCCCTGACTGTGGGACTGAGCCCAGTGAAGGGCTGTTTACCTGGTCCTTCCCCAGCCTCACAGGCAGATGTCCACACGTGCTGGCTGGAGCTTGCTGGGCCTGCAGCAAGGAGTCAGGCCTTCCTGCCCAGAGTCCCAGGGCACTCCATGGACATGCTGTCAGGGCAGCATCCTTGTCTCCTGGGGGTCAGGCAAGGCCTAGAGGAGGAGAGGACTTGGGGGAGAGGGAAGATGATTGCCCTGTGGGCCTCATTTTTCCGTCCATTAACTCAACGAATACTCACAGCCCCCACCACAAGCAGGCCCTGGGGTCAGTGCTGGAGACGTGGTGCTAAACAAGAGACCCCATAAACAAGAGACCCCAGCACTATCCTCAAGGACACGTAGGGCAGCCAGCCCAGCCAGAACACAGGCTGCCTTTCCCTCCGCCTCCCGCTCTCCCCTTGTCTGTCGGCTCTGTCCATCCACCTGTCCGCCTGTCCATCTGTCTGTCCATTTCTGCTGCGCTCATCACATCTGGAAACAACTGATTTCTCACAGCGTCTGGGCTCCCTCTGCCCACTCTAGCAGGGCTTAGGGCGCTGAGGGGCTGTTTTTGTTTCCAAGCAGATCCCCACTTCCCTGAGTGGGGGTTGGGGTGGGGAGCCAGTGAATCCTTTTGTCTAGCTTGCAGGAAAAGTCTATGTTCAGAGACCAGAAATCTGGAGCTAATCAGATGAACTCTGAACAGCAAAAACTGTGCCCTGGGCTGGGCAAAGAAACCTGAGTCCAGCCAGCTCTCCTGGTGGCTGTATGCCCCGTGCAGCCCTGCCTCTCAGCCCACTTGATCCATCTGGCCCCCCTCTGCCCCGGCCATTAGCGGGGTCATACTGCAGCCTGTGTCTCCTGTTAGGGCGTTTCCCACTCTTCCAGGGCTGCTGGAACAGAGCAGCAGCGCCCCCACCACCACCCCACCCCCAGCTTTCCTTCACCTCCTCGCTGAGGTTCCTCATGGCTTCACTCAGCCTGGTCCTGGTGGTGGAGCTGCAGGCAACATCAGCTGGACTCCTTGCGATTGGTTTGTACCACAGGGTGGGTCATCGGAGTCATGCCTGCTAAGCCCCCGCCTCCAGTCTGTCCTATCCAGAGAGTGCCAGGTGTAGGACTGGGGGCACTGAACCAACTCACAACTCCAAACCATCTTCTTGGCCAAGGAGAGTAGATCGAGGGTTCTGGAGGGAAGCAGGCAGGAGAGCCCTGGCTGAGAGTCAGCAGACTCTGCTGCTGCCCTTCCCTGGGCCTCCGTTTCCCTGTCTGTACAGTCAGAGTCCTGCTGGTCTCTCAGGCCAAATCCAGAGAGACGGTGGAAGTGGGCAGGATCCCTCCTGCAGGGAAGGGTGGGAAGGACCTGATGCCCACGGGGCTGTCTCTGCAGGTGGCGCCTGGGTGGCATACGTAGCTACAACCCTGAGCAGATCATGCTGAGCGCTGCGGTGCACCGGACCAGCCGGGACGTCAGCATCATGAAGGAGAAGCTCATCTTCTCAGGTATGCGGCCCCGCAGCCAGGCTGAGGCCGGCTCTGAACCCCACTGCACATGCGTGTGTGCGCACACTTCACACGCGGCACACAGGTAGGGACGTGGCACAGACAAGCACGTACCCACCTGGCTTCATGCCCGCAGCGGCACATGTACACACATGGTGACTTCATCCCTGCTTGCTGCCGTCCCGTGTTCATGTTCCCGGTCTGATGGAGGATGGAGCAGGCAGCTGCATAAGCAAATACGTGGAAAATGAGGGGTCACCAGAGTGCTGACAGAGGGGTGCTGAGCCAGAGTGGGGTACGAGAGCTCCCTGGGGCAGTGAGGAAGGAAGGGTATCCCTGGCAGGAAGAGCATGTGTTTAGAGGGAGCACTGCTTGCTGGGCCCTGAGAACTCTAAACGTGGGCTGACTCACTCCGGGATGGCGCTGGGGGGGCACCTGGGCCTCAAGTGTGTGGTCAGGAGCTCGGGCTTTGTTCTGAGAGCAGAAGAGGATCACAGGTAAATGTGTCTTTGTGACAGGAGGGCTATAACAAAGTACCACAAACTGGGTGGCTTAAGAACAGAAATGTGACTGTGAAGAGGCCATAAGCAGGGCTGGCAGGGCTGTGAGGGGAGACCTGGTCCTGGCCGCTCCCCTTGGTTTACAGGTGCATCTCTGCATCCAAGCTTCCCCCTCCATCCTCTTCGTAAGGAGACCAGTCATTCTGGACCAGGGCCACCCTGAGACCCTCGTCTTAACTACATACATCTGCAGTGCTCTTATTTCCAAAGAAGATCACACCCTGAAGTGCTTGGCTTAGGACTTCAGTATACGGATTCACAGGGGCAACACAGTTCAACCCCCGATGAGTGTGGCGTGTGGCCTAGAAGGGAGGCAAGGAAACCAATAATTCAGGTGACAGATACAGGCATGGAAACAGGAGAATGGAGAGAGATTTAGGAGCCAGGTGGACCTGGATTCAAATCCCGCCTTATCCCTCGGGCTGTGGGAACCAGAGCACATCACCTACCTCCCTCGGTGCTGCTGGCTCCCCTCACGGCGTGCTTGTCAGGTCAGTGCCACACCTGGCCTAGAGAGGCGCCAGGTAAAGCCGGCTTAGATGAACCAGAGCCCAGCGGGGGTGGCTGTGGCTTTAGTGGGACCAGCTCCAAGGGCTGCGTCAACAGCCATTTGTTCATTTACTCCTTCCTTCAACAGATGTATGCCGGGGGCTCTTCTAGGTGCTTAGGATCCACAGGTTCTTGCCTTTGGGGCTTAATTCCTCCTACCCTTCTCAGAAAAGCTCCTCCTCCCGGGAGCCTTCCCTCAACACTGAAGCTGGCTTGGAGTGCCTCCCCTGGCGTCCCACAGCACTCTGGCGACACTGGGGAGCTCCTGGAAGAAGGGGCCAGCCCAGGGCACTGGGGGTCCCCAGGCTCCTGCACTACGCCAGGCCCAGAGAAGTCAGGAGGGGCGGGCAGAATGCATGGAAGGCAGCATCTCGGCCTGGCAGGTTCTATCCTCATCCTCCCCTCCGGCCCTACAGTGCCAAAGGCCACTGACCTAGCACCTTCTAGGTGCTGACCCTGAGGAGTCAGTTCAGGCTCACCCCTTGCCTACTCAGGGCTGAGAGGTCCTCTCGAGGTACCCTCGGCCCACCAGGCATCCTGAATCCCCTGGGGTGGACCCGGCTGCCCTCAGCAGACCTTTTCCGAGCCTCTGCTGTGTGACCAGCCCTGTTCCAGCGACCGAGACACATGCTTAGATCTCACCCCTGTCCTTGAAATGCTCCAACCAGTGGGGGCCACAGGCAGCTGACAGTTCGGGGTGTGATGGGACCAGGAGGAGGGTGGCCATGAGGAGGCCCCATCCCAGCTTGGAGACTCAGGGAAGGCTGCAATAACAGAGATGAGAAGAATTCAGCCAAATTTTAAGAAAATGAGGTGTTACGGGGAGGTCACTTCCAGGAGACAGGCCCCTGTGTGCAGAGCCCCGAGAAGGGTAAGCACGTGGGAGCCAAGCCCAAGAGGGCACAGATGGGGGTTTTTGGCTAGAAGCTGAAGCGCGGTCAGTGTGTGCAGAGCCTGAGGAGGGCCTTGATGCCAAGCTCAATACCCAACTTGAACCCAGTGCTCTCATCAGCCACCAAGCCCTTCCCGCGGCATCTGCCAGGCAGCCTTGCCCACCCGCCCCCTCCCGCACTCACATTTTGCCTCCTTCTGGCCCAACAGAGATCAGTGACGGCATGGAGGTCTCCGACGAGCTCTCTGTGTGCTCAGATCACAGTTACGACACGTATGCCAACAGCACCACTGCCCCTGTGGCCCCCCGAGGGAGTAGCAGCCGCACCAAGACCCTCACAGGCCGGGGTGGGCATTAGCTGAAGACCTGTCTGTCCAGCCTGTACCTCGCGTGGAGACCAGGGAAGCCCAGAGAGCTAGCAGGAGTGCGCTGGGAGCTGGCTCCATGGCCTTCTCATTGGCTCCAGCCCCTTGTCAGCCACGGCCTCTCTCGGAGGGAGCTCCCTTCTCCAGCCTCTTGGGTACCCCTGCAGGCCTGGGGTGCCTTCTTCTGGGAAGTCTGAGGCCTGGTCCTCTCCTCCCATCCTGACCTGGAAGCTCTGAGGGGTCAATGGGCGATGCCGTGCCCCATGGCAATGAGGGAAATGAAGCCTGAGTGCGCCCCTGAGCGTCTGTCCTTCTGTGCTGCAAAGAAACGACTTCCTGTTTCTCCCACCTCAAGGGCGTTGGCTGAGCCTCTGCCCCAGCAGCTCTGCTCACCTGTCAGGTGAAAGCGCAAGGAAGCTCGGCCCAGGAGGAACCTGCTGCGTGGGAAGACACTCCTCCTCCCTGGCCAGCCTCCGCCACCATTGGCCCTGCCCCAGGAGAGGGCCTGAGCCATGTCCCCAGGAGCAGCTGGAGGTGGCCAGAAGAGCAGACTCAGGGCTGCTGGATCTCACACCCAAGTGTCCAGCAGGCCTCTGGGACAAACTGGCCTGGAGGCCCAGGAGGTCCACAGACTGACACGACCTCAGGTTTCCACATCAGTGGCCAAGGGCAGGAGCCCCCAGGGAAGAGGTTCAGGCATGGTCAAGGGTGGGCGTACGGCCAGAGGCCCACAGTGAAGGGCGTCTGAGGAGCCTTGGCCAAGGTGATTAAAGCTGCCACCTTGACATGTGTCATCTCTGCATTGTCAGTGGGAGGGTAGGGACAGAGCTTGCTGGGTTTGGGATTCAGGTCCCATGATAGAGGAAGAACCACTCTCAGAAACAAAGAGGAGGAGTTCCCTTCGTGGCTCAGCGGTTAACGAACCTGACTAGGATCCATGAGGATGCCGGTTTGATCCCTGGCCTCCTTCAGTGGGTTAAGGATCGGGCATTGACATGAGCTGTGGTGTAGGTCACAGCCACAGCTCCGATCCTATGTTGCTGTGGCTGTGGCTGTGGCTGTGGCTGTGGTGTAGGCCGGCAGCTGTAGCTATGATTCGACCCCTGGCCCGGGAACTTCCATCTTCCATATGCCGTGGGTGTGGCCGTAAAAAAAAAAAAAAAGAAAAAAGAAAGAAGAAAAGAAACAAATGGGAGAGTGGCAGGGTGTTGGGGCCCCTCCCTTGCATCACATGGCACCAGGGCTTTCTTAACAGCTCTGGCCTTGGGAACCAGTGCCCCCATATTGTCTTAGAGAGGTAAAGTGACCATCCATGGCCACACAGCTTAGAACTGGGAGAGCCAGAATCCCACCCAGGCTGTGGCCCCAGGGTTTAAGTGTGTCTTCTACAACCGGCCAGGAATGGCAAGGCAGCTAGGGCTTCTGGGTCCTTAAGACTGGGCAGCGTGACTCACTGTCCCCTCGTGGCCACATGGAGGCTTTCTAAGCTCTGTCCTCAGCTGGGAGACACCTCTCCCCGTGGCAGAGGTTTGGCTTTGACTTCTCAGGGCTTTGGTCCTGACTGAAGAGACCCACCTCCATTTTTGGCCCAGTGGGACACCTGTGCTGAAAGCACAACGGCAGCCCCCAGGACCAGAGACGTCCCTGTCCTTCAGTCCTTGGACCTCTGTCCTCCATGGGAAGGGGTCAGTGGCAGAGTCGGGGCAGGTCTATAACCCCCGTCTTCGTCCTAAGAGTCTGCATGGTCTTGAATGTGTCTTACGGAAAAGGGGGAGGCTGAACCCCAGTTCCAGCCTTCAGTGAACACGGTGCTTCCTGGGGGCCAAGGAGTCTGTATCTTCACCAAATAGGGACCTTCCTGGATAGAATTCCCGGGGGTCTGAGCAATTGTGGCCCCTTGCAGAGGAAAGGAAAAGAAACCTCTCCCGATTCTGCCCAGACTGGGCCCCCACATTAACCTCTAGGACAAGCCCTCTGGGACTTGAGGGGATTTGCCCTCCTCCTCCCCTACGAACATGTGCCAAGTGCTCCCTTCCTGGGGCAGAGGTCGGCTCCTGCCTCTCCCTGGGCACGAGGAAGCATGAATGAAACCTGGACCATCCAGGTCGGCAGTGAGGCACGCCACCTACCTGAATGCCCCAAGAACCTCCTCTCTGGCCTTGTGCACGCCCGCCCACGCAAGTGGATTTGACCTTTGATGCCAGCCCCTCCCTGTCCAGTTAGTGCCCCTGGCCCCACTTGGGCAACCTGAAACATCCTAGAGTCCTCAGGAGGGGACAGAGGGGCTGGGAGTTCTGAGTGGGACTCCTCCTGTCACCAGGGCTCTACACTATACCTCGCAGTCCCGAATGCGGAGCTGGTCCAGCTGCCTGCCCTTGTCCCCTAACAACGGCAGGAGAGGCCACGCCCTAGCAGGGCATGTGGCTGCGCCTTCACCTTCAGTGGAGCCCACAGCCTGGGGTCACCCCGGGTTCCTGCCCCTTCACCTGGGGAATTACTGAGAAGCCCACCTTCCTGGTGCCCTCCTCACACCCTTCCCCCATGTGTGGGAGACAGCCGGACTGCCCTTCACAGGGAAACAGCAGATGGGCCCCTCCCTTCCTGCCCCCCACCCCCAGCCGCACTCCTCGCTTCTCCCCTTCCCCTCCAGGGTCCTCCTTGAACCCTTAGGCCGTCCTTCCCCAGGACGGGTACAGACGTGTCCGGATCTCTGACAGCCTTTAACATACAGCGTGCGCACACCCCTTTCAGGGGGAAGCAGGGTCTCAGAAGAGACTCCGCCAGGCCTCTGGACACGTGCTCGGCCAGCATCACAGCGACCCTCTCGTGGCGACCCTTCCACAAACCCGGCCTCCTAAGCCTCCCTAGGGCAGGTTACGCAGGTCCCTGCCTCACCATCGCCATGTGGCACATGGCTTTCACTCAGAAACCCCTCTCGAGTTCACAGCAACCCAGCAAGACAGGCGGGGCAGGAATGGCGATAGCTCCTGCGGAGATGAAGAGCCAGCGCTAAGGGCACAGTGACTGCGCTGCATGGCAAGTCCCAGGACCAGGCCCCAGGTGCCACAGAGTCCATCGAGGTTCTGGTCGGGGCAACCTCCTGCCAAACTACTGCCCTTTTCCATGAAGGCGAATGCCCTCACCCACCCCCCACACTAGGCCCTGTGGCCCTTCAGAGGCAGCAAATGATCAGACAGCTGCCTGTGGAGCTGCCTCCCTCTGGCTGCAGGCCAGCCCAGCCCAGAGCTGCCTTGTTCTCTCCCAGCCCACCCCCACCACCCCAGGCCAGCCCAGTACCATCATGCCTGCCTCACTGCATCCCCTCCGGGCTGGTACACTGTCAAGTCAAAAACACCGTACCACAGGTGCAGGACCACAGGCTGCCCCCACACACGTCTGTAAGACAAGTCCCCTGTCCTGGGCAGACAGCCCCTTCTCACACCCAGAAACGGACAATCACAGAGAGATGCAGACACAGAGACAGAACACACAAGGCATGTAACCGGATACATGAGGTCCCAAAGTGACATGTCTGCTGTCAAGCAGGAACAGACACAGCACGGAGTTTCAAGGAGGCAAAAGGGAAGAAACCTAGACCTCTAAGCTGTGCAGTTACATTCCTACACCTACAGCTACTCAATCACACCCGGCCCAGTGCCACAGAGTCACTCCCAGACTCACATCCAGGTACCCGGAACACCTGCAAGCACATATGCCCTCACGTCCAGGTATCATTCAGGGGCGCAGCCAGCACCAGTCACCCCCGATTCAGGCACACGCATCCCAGGGTCGCTCACAATCCCACACCTACTCTCGCCTCTTCCCTCCCCCTCATCCCAGGGCTGGTCCAAGAGTAGAACAAAAGCCCAGCGTCCCCTCCTCCCCTTCCCCCTTAACTCTCCCCTCCCCACTCGCCTGGCGTCCAGCCCCTTTGTCCTCCTGCAGCTGAGCCTGAGTCCAGGCAGAGTGGCAGGGACATTGAGCCCGGGCTGCTGGAGTACAGGCAGCAGCACAGACAGGAGTGGTCAGCAAGGAAGCAGCAGCTGCAGAGTGCCTGGGAGAGGTCATGGCCAGGTAAGGGCAAAGTAACGTGGGGACTAAGGATGCAGGGCTGCCCTGGCTGTGTGGGGTGTGTGGGGTGTGTGGGGTGTGTGTGTGTGTGTGTGTGTGTGTGTGTGTGTGTGTGTGTGTGTGTGTGTGTGTGTGTGTGTGTGTGTGTGTGTGTGTGTAAAAGAAATGGGGCAGCATGCAGGGCTGCCCTGGCTGTGTGGGGTGTGTGTGTGTGTGTGTGTGTGTGTGTAAAAGAAATGGGGCAGCATGCAGGGCTGCCCTGGCTGTGTAGCGTCTACAAGAGAGTGTGTGTGTGTAAAAGAAACGGGGCAGCATGTCAATTTCTAGGGCCTGGCTGGGTCCCTCAGTCTGTGTCAGGACCTTCGGTTTGAGGTGCCTAGATTCTCAGCTGGGATGGGAGAAAACCCATCAAGCCCTGCCTGGGAATCCCTACCTTCCATGTTCCAACAAGGCATCGTTGGACTCCTAGACTGAAATCTCTAGGGTGGAAACGGGGTCGGATGTCCCAGTGTATCCACAGTGCCCAGCGCCGCAGACAGCAGGAGAATGAAGGAAAAAGTAGCGGTGCACTTCCCAGGAGGGGCTCCCTCCCTCTCCCAGACAGCCCCTGGTGCCAGGACACCTCGCAGAGAGAAGTCCCTCCTGACCTGATGCGGATGAGACCTGCCCTCTTGGATCTCAGCTCAGAGCATGGCTGAGAAATTCTCAGCTGGCAGGAACAGAATGAGGGCAGCACACTCCAATGACTGCTCTCACCTCCTTCCAGGGGACGTGGGCTGCTCCTTGGGACATGCCCCCACCTTGGCAAGTGTGGCTGAGCCACTAGGTGTGCAGAGTCTAGAGCCAGGTGGGTTCAGGGCCCAACCCCTCTATCCTGGGACCCTGCCCAGCAGATAGCTCATTTCCCTTGGTGCTAAGACAGGGGATCCGCCACCCAGGATGGCCCAGGCATGAACAGTGCAAGTCAGACTAACTTAGTGAGCAAGATCTGACCTCCAGGACAAAGCAGTCTCAGGGAGTTTCCTTCACAGCATAGCAGAAGTAAATGTAACTAGTACCCATGAGGATGTGGGTTTGATCCCTGGCCTCACTCAGTAGGTTAAGGATCTGGCATTGCCATAAGCTGTGGTGTAAGTCACAGACATGGCGCAGATCTGTAATTGCTGTGACTGTGGCATAGGCCAGCGGCTACAGCTCTGATTTGCCCCTAGTCTAGGAACCTCCATGTGCCACAAGTGCAGCCCTAAAAAGACCAAAAAAAAAAAAAAAAAAGGCAGTCTCAGAGGAAGAACAGACAAGGAGCAGGGAGCAGAGTGCTGCTCCCCTAGAGTAAACTGCCACATAAAGAAGTGAGCTCCCGGTCCCTGGAGGTGTGCAAGCAGAGACCAAATCGCCCGCTACAGATCTTCAGTCTGTGGAATGCTTTCACAAACACCCCTCCTTTGACTCACGGCAACCTCTGAAGGGCAGGTTACCTCCATGTGATCGTTTCCTCATGACAAACTTTAAAAAGAAGGGGGGCGGGGGTCTAATTCAGGTCTCTGAGGATCACACAAAATTATGCACAGAAAAGCAACTTTAAACACATTGTGCGCTCCCTTCCCCTTGGGTAAAAACATGTAGGGAAACAGCTCCTGGGTTTGTACTGTGTACCTAGACTTTCTCGTACGCTCCACCTAACAGTCACCAAGTCACAGCAACCGTGTGAGGGAGGCCTTTCAGATGAGGAAGGGGATGGGCAGTGATTCGCGCAGGATCACACACCGGGACCAGTCCTTGGAGCGAGCTCTTCCCACGTCCCCACAGGGCTTCCTTGAGAACGGAGAACTCACCACGGAGGCCACCTTCCCTTTTAGCCTCGGCTCTCACCTCTAGGCCTTTGCACAGGTGGAGACCTCCTCTCTCCACTCCCTTCCCTTCTCCTGGCTAATCCTACCTGTCCTCGGTCAGACTGACCCCTGTCAAGGATGCCTTCCCTGACTCCCCTCCGACTGGGTTCAGTACCCCCTCGGAGCTCCCCTAATGCTTCTTCAAGCTCCAGGAGAGCGGGGGCTATGTCTTGTTCACCGCCTGGCACAGAAAGAACTCTAAATAAATACCAGCTTAATACATTCACTTGACCTTGAACAGGCACTAATTGAGCACCTACTATGAGCCAGATCCTGTACTGTTAGGGGAGGGGCAAATATTACATAGAATAATCGGGGTGTGGCCAATGGGGAACACCTGTAGGAGATCCCTAGGATGGAGTGAGGAGAAGTTGGTAGATTTATACCCAACACACACACACACACACACACACACACACAGCATCTGTGGGGTTGCCCGAATTCCTTGACCAAAGGCTACAGCTCCTGTCAGGGGGCCCTCTTTACAGAGGTATTTTGGGTAGGTTCCAATAACCTCCCAGCCCTCCACCTTCAGACCTTGGAGAGATGAAGTCTTCCAGCTGTGGTAGCCACAGTGGCACTGCTCTATCCCTTGGGGGAGTCCCAAAGTACTGCCTATGCTTTTGTAAGAACTTCCTTTATTAGACTCTCCTCAAATTACCCTACTTGAGAGTATGCCATCTGTCTCCCGCCGATGCCTACAGGAAGAAGCTTAGTGAGTTTGAAGAACAGAAAGAGCCACATGACTGCCGTGGGTAAAGGGGTGGGGTGGGGGGACGACGGACGACGGTACAGCTAAAACAGGGTCCAGCCCTTTAGGTTAGGCAGAGACCGGCTCACTGACGTCATTCGGAATCTGGATAGATGGATGGAAGGAACAGCGGTAGCATGAACACAGGTTAATAAGTTCATTCGCACCAGCCTGAGTAAACTAGTGAACCGACCAAGGAAGGGAAGGGGAGGGGCCTCCTGCCCTCTAACCGGGCCCCAGCCAGGTGTATTTGTCAACGCTATCTGTGTCCTCTGCCCAGCAGGATGCTGGAGGGCCCAGTGCCGGAGGAGTCAGAGCAGGCCTCCGAGACGCCGTGCGCGGGGTCCTGCCACGCGCAGCGCGTCCTGCAGACCCTCAATGCTTACCGGCGGAGCGGCACCCTTACGGACGTGGTGCTGCGTGCGGGGGGTTGCGACTTTCCATGCCACCGTGCCGCGCTTAGCGCAGGGAGCACATACTTCCGTAGCCTGTTCAGGGCTGGGGAGCCACAGCAGGGCCTGACAGTGGTGCCAGGCGTGGGTCCGGCGGGGACCGCGACCGCGGCGGCGCTGGCCGTGGTGCTGGACTACATGTACGGCGCTGGCGCGCGGCTGCGCACGGAGGAAGAGGCGGCCGCGGTGCTGGCGCTGGCCGAGCGGCTGGGCGTGGCGGGCCTGCGCGAGGCCTGTGCACGCTTCCTCGAGGGCCGCCTGCGTGCTGCCAACAGCCTGGCGCTGCGCCGCGTGGCCGCTGCCTTCTCGCTCGCTTCCCTGGCTGAGCGCTGTGGCCGCGTGTTGCGCCAGGCCTTCACCGAGGTGGCGCGCCACGCGGACTTCTTGGAACTGGCGCCCGATGAGGTGGCGGCACTGCTGGCAGACCCGGCACTGGGCGTGGTGCACGAGGAGGCCGTGTTCGAAGCGGCCATGCGCTGGGTGCGCCATGACGCGCCGGCACGCCGGGGACAGCTGCGGCGCCTGCTGGAGCACGTGCGCCTGCCCCTGCTGGCGCCCGCCTACTTCCTGGAGAAGGTGGAGGCCGACGACCTGCTGCAGGCTTGCGGCGAGTGCCGCCCGCTGCTGCTCGAGGCCCGGGCCTGCTTCATCCTGGGCCGTGAGGCCAGCGTGCTGCGGGCCCGGCCTCGGAGGTAAGCTGCCCCCCACCTCCGTCCCCTTGCCTCCCGCCTTGTGCCCTGCGTTATTCCCCTGTTCAGTCGTTCCCTCACTCCTCCACTATCCTTTTCCTATCACTTGATCGCAACCTCTTGACTGAGATTCAAGCATTCAACAGACTTTTCAAGGGTTGATGCTGGGCATTGTGCCCTCAAAGAGTTCACAGTCCAATGGGGGAAATGCAGGGATCTCACAGCTCGCAAACATTGTCTCGTGCCAGACTCAGGAGTAATCTGAAATACTCTTTAACTTCAGGGAGCCCAGTCTAGTAAGGGGTATAAATAGGCAGCCTTGGGAAAAAATTAAAGAGGCTTACTCCCACCTCATAATTGCCAGACCAGGAGACTTTTGGGCAGACGGTCTTGCTGACGGTCTGTCACCCTCACAGGAACAGGAGACATTGTGGCCCAAGAGGTTCAGTATTTGTCAAAGGAATTAGGTAGGAAGCCTTTCACTAAAAGGTTTGGTAATTCTGGTTGGGTACGCGCCTGAAGGGTCAGTGGGAGGAGAGAATGCTTTGCCGAAAGGGGATGTAGCCTGGTTTAATGGCTTTAGCAACTAGGAGAGGGGTTTAGGAGATGGCTAGAGGAGGAGGGATACAGATGAGTGTGTGAAGGTCAGACAGTGCGGAGAGAATGGGTTACTGGCAGACCAACTTGGGCTTGAGTTCCAGCTCTGTCACTTTCGGCTACATGACTTTGGGCAAGTCAGGATTAAATGAGGATTTTTTCTACATAAGGGTAAAGGCTCTGTAAAGATTCGTTCCCTGCAACTGAGAGGTCAGTCGAATGGGGTAAGGAGCAGTGACCCTCTCTTCCCATCAAAAGCCAGGAGGTTGGAAGTGCCAGAGTCCAGCACGGGAAGGTGGAGAGCAGAAGGGCAGCAAGACCGTATAGTTCAGTCGACAAGACGGTGAGAGAGGGCTGAAACCTGGCTGCCTGTTAACTGGCATTGGGCTTGTCCCCATACCAGGTTCATGGACCTGGCTGAAGTGATTGTGGTCATTGGTGGCTGTGACCGCAAGGGGCTCCTGAAGCTGCCCTTCGCTGATGCCTACCATCCAGAGAGCCAGCGCTGGACCCCACTGCCCAGCTTACCCGGCTACGCACGCTCAGAGTTCGCCAGCTGTGCTCTCCGCAATGATGTCTACATCTCTGGTGAGGGCGGGCCCGCAGCCCGAGCCCCACAGGATTGGCTCCTCGCCGCCCCGGCACTGCCCTCCTCCGCGCAACAGGGATACAGGGGCGGGATCTTTCCTGATAACCTACAGTTACCAGCTGAGGTGGTACTGCAGAGCCAATCACTGGTGTGACTCCAACCTTTATCCGGCAATGTTTACCTCAGCTCAGATCAGGGTTAATCATTTTTCTTTATCTAGCCTACCATGTGCTGTGCTAAATTATGCTAAGCAGCTTACATTAGTTATCATTTAATTCCCACAACAAGCCCACTTTATAGGGAGATTTTCCACCCACTGCTCAAGAATGGCAAAGACTGGTTTGATACCAATGGACTGTGCCCTCCCGGAGATTCGGGCCCTAGAGTGCCCTGGACAGGGAGAGTCAGAGACCACCTTACCACCAAGCAGAAAAGCGGGCTGTGAGTCCCCACATGATTTGGATTCCCAACCAGGGAATCTGGCCCAGCTTCACGGAAGGGATGATTTTCAACTAGACCTTGAAAACTGGAGGGAGCAGCAGAGACAAAGGCATGAGGGTAAGAAGGAACCTTGGGTACCCAGGTCTCCAAGGTGCAGGCTGAGGGTCTGAGAGGAAGGGATGTTACTGTGGATTAGACAGTAAAGGGAGTCTGAAGTCAGGGAGGCTTTGACTCCAGGCCTTCGTAGACTGCACTTGTAGTAGGGAGCTGTGGGGGCCTGAGGATAAGGAGAAAAAGGCACGGGAAGGCCTCAGCAATGGTCCAGGCCACACTTTATTTCTGGACAACTTATCCAAGGCCACCAACGGCTCCTGAGCAACATGTGTGGCCTCTGCTTGGTACCACTGGGAATACCTAGAGGCAAAAGCTATGAAACAGAGATAGGGCTTGGGTCAGGCTCAGGCTGAGGGGTGCAGTTGGGGTTCTCCCTGGGAAGGGTGCTCCTGAGAGATGAATCAATGTTGAGGAACACCAGGATGGCCTGACACTGACAGGGAGCGTCCACAACCTGCATCCCCAGTGCCTGGCCCCGAGGGGCCTAAGAGTGCTGAGCTTGGGAATCAGAAGTTCTGGTCATTGCTCCAGCTTTAAGAGGCCATCACCTTCAGCAGAGTCCAAAGTGCCCCCCGTCACTTGCTTCCCTGAGCCCAGAGCCCAGTGAAAACCAACTCTTCCTCCCCCAATCTTAGGTCTCGCCCCTCAAGACTTTCTGCCTGTTGTCCTAACGCAGACCTTCCCACCACTCATGAAAGCACACTGAGTCACAGCCGGAGTCTCACACTAACCCGGCGGGAAGTCCTTCCTGCTGTCTACCCTTAACCCCTTCCTTTGGATCTGGGGACCCTGGTTTCTAGCCCCTTAGAGTGATGGAAATAGCAAGAGAGCCCGGGGGCAACAGCTGCTTCTCTCTCCCTAGGAGGCCACATCAACAGCCGTGACGTGTGGATGTTTAGCTCCCATCTGCACACCTGGATCAAGGTGGCCTCACTGCACAAGGGCAGGTGGAGGCACAAGATGGCGGTCGTGCAGGGGCAGGTAGGGACACCCAGCAGCGCTGCCCTGGGCCCAAGACAGCCATCTCTGGACTTCCTGGGGCAGGCCCTCAATGACCCTTTCTTCGCAAGAAGGGGTGAGGCCCCCAAAAGGAAAGGGACTCACCCAAAGTTGCATAACAATGCTAATGCTAATAATAATAATTACTGTAATAGTACAGCCTAGTAGTCAAGGGCTCAAGAGTATGTGCTCCGGGGCCAAAGAGCCTAGATTTGAATCTCGACTCTGCCACTTAAGACCAAAAAGAAAAAGGAAAAAAAATCTGCCAATTATCTTTGTAAGCTACATCTCAAAATCAGAAATGCAAATAAATGCTTCTTGGAAATCATTTAAGTGAGGTGATAAGCCCTTAAGAAATCACTAGTTATTTTTATTAAGCATCACTTTGGTGCCAGGCATTTTACCTGTCTAAAGCGCATTCAGTACCCATCCTGCAAACCCATTAGCAGAGGAATCAGCTAAGGGAGGTTCAGGAACCGGGAGGAGGGGAGGCAGAGCCAGGAGCTGGGATAGTTTCTCTGCACACAGCCAGAGGCTGTGGGGCTGAGATGCAGGCCGCCCTGACTCTTGGTCATCTCTTACTTTACCCGCAGCTGTTCGCGGTGGGTGGCTTTGACGGCCTGCAGCGCCTGTGCAGTGTGGAGCGCTACGACCCCTTCTCCAACACCTGGGCAGCAGTGGCCTCACTCCCTGAGCCGGTGAGCTCTGCTGCTGTGGCGCCCTGTGCCGGACGGCTCTACGTGATCGGGGGCGCCGGGCAGGATGGCATCAGCACCAACAAGGTGGGCCAGGAGAGGGTGGTGGAGGCCTACTGTGTGCCAGGTGCAGAGCTGGGGCTTTCATGTCCAGGACCATTTTCTCACTTAATCTCACTGACAGCCTTGAGGAGTCATCCCCATGTTTCAGGCAAGGAAATGAATTCAGAGATGACCCCACAAGGTCACACAGTAGGTCTGGATCACGGTGTTTGGGGTGGTACATGAGTTTCACAGATCTTAAAAACAAAGTGAGGGCAAAGAGTAATTAGTTAAAAAGCTTCTCCATTCAAAAATATTTTATATATATGTATGAAAAATCACTCCTAGTCTCACCACCTAAGGATACGTACTGCTAATATTTTGGTGCATCGCCTTCTAGGCTTCCTCTGAACTGACTCACTCTTCTGTTTTAGTTTTCTGTTCTGTTAGTAAAATGAGGCATTCTGCTTTTTCTTCTAAGTATAAGCACTTTCTACGTGGTTAGGAACTCTTCAGAGTTGTCATTTCAGTGTCTGTGTGACAGTCCACTGGGTGGGTGGATCGGTGTCTACCAAATTTTCTATTGTTGGACATTTACGCTTTCTGACAATAAAAATTGGTCTTTGTTGTAGCAGCTCCCTCCCTGCCCTGACCAGCTCACAGGCCTGGGATCTGACTCTTTCCCAAACGAGGATCCCTAACCTCTTCAACCCCACTCCCAGCACATGTTCCTGGGCTGGCTGGAGGAATACCTTTCAGTACCTTCTTGGGCAGCAGCAATGTGAGAAGCAAGGCCTTGTAAACACCCAAGGGCCTGGGAGGCCTGAGGACAGCTGTAGGAATGAAGGCTGCAAGACACCCTAGCTGGAATTTTGTCATAACCTCAGAGCTCCTGGAAGGCAGAAGAGGGTTGACAGTATATGCAGCCAGGAGCACATCTCTGTGGGAAACCTGCTCTGAGAACCCTCTAGAGCACGAATGCAGAGATGACACCTCCAGCTCCTGGGACGTAGACCTCCTCCTAGACCTTCAAAGATGAACTTTTGCCGGGGGAGGGGCTAGGATGAGGAAGCTGAGCGCACTTGAGGGGAGGGATGCTAGCTCAGGCCTGGTGGACACAGGCAAATGTTATACTGAATGGGTCCCCTGGACAGAGAGCTGGGAAGGTAGGCAGCAGGGTGGCTGAAGGGTGAATCTTCACCACTGCTGCTCCTCCTGCCTCAGGTGCAGTGCTTTGACCCCAAGGAGGACCAGTGGAGCCTGCGGTCACCAGCCCCCTTCTCGCAGCGATGTCTTGAGGCTGTCTCCCTAGAGGATACCATCTATGTGGTTGGGGGCCTCATGAGCAAAATCTTCACCTACGACCCTGGCACAGATGACTGGGGGGAGGCGGCTGTCCTCCCCAGCCCTGTGGTAAGTGGAGGCTCCCGGGCACAGCCCCGGCACTGGCTGTTTAGGAGAGTGAAGACCCCCTTCTAAGGATCCAGATCGCAGAGGCAGTTAAGACTTGTGCTAGACTCCATGCCAGGTAGTTTTACATAGTTCTCTAGCTTTGTCCTCACAATAATCAGCCTTGCACTTCAAAGATAAGGAGACTGGTGCCAGAAAGGCTGAGGCGTCACCAGTTAGGCCGTGTCAGGCAGAGCCTGGATTGCCAGTTCTAGGTGCTGTAGCTTTGGAAGGGGGAGCCTGGTCTCAATGACCCTGCAATCTCTCTGGCTCTCAAGGCTACCAGCTGGTGGCCTCTGTGTGTGTGTGGAGGGGGTGTAGGGAGAGCCAAGGAGTGACCTGCTGGGTTCCCTCACCCCCGTGATATCAGAGAAGAGACGTCTAGGCCCTGGATGCCTGGCCCCTGCATTCCTTGCCTCCCCCACCATTCTGTTCCCTCTCCCAAACCCTACAGAGACTACACAGGGGTACGGTTGGACTGACGGTCCCTGTCATTCTTACCTCTGGTGATTCCAAGCACCTCGATTTCTGGTTTCCCCGAGCCTGAGGTCCTAAGATGGTGGTGGTGGTAATTACTGTCACTGGGGGCTTACTGTATTCCAGGTACTGTGTAAAATGCTTTACATACTTAATCTCATTAACTCTTGAAGGTAACCTTAGGAAGAAGGAACTACTACTATTCTCACTTTTCAGATAAGGAAACTAAGGCCCAGAGAGGTGAAGTGACTTGTCTAAGGCCATTCATTTATTAGTAAGGGTCACACCAGAGCTTTAAACCAGGTCCATCCAATTCCTCCCGCTCTACCATCCAGACTGCCTGCTCATATTCTGTGAAGGTCAGGATTTTGTTGTCTGGCCTGGCCAGCCAGGGATAGAGGCAACCCCAGGCTGGACCCCATAACTATTTGTCTTTCTGTCTGTCCACCCAGGAGAGCTGTGGCGTGACTGTGTGTGACGGGAAGGTCCACATCCTTGGCGGGCGGGATGACCGCGGGGAAAGCACCGACAAGGTCTTTACCTTTGACCCCAGCAGTGGGCAGGTGGAGGCCCAGCCATCCCTGCAGCGCTGCACCAGCTCCCACGGCTGTGTTACCATCATCCAGAGTCTGGGCAGGTGACTCGCACTTGAGCCAGAAGGCAGGAGGGAGAACTCAGGCTCACCACGTCTCCCCCTCATAGCACCTCCGTGTAAACAGCCTCTTAACTGACTACCCCTTTTCCTGCAGAAATAAAACTTCCTTCAAAGGTTGGGTCTGTGTTCCAGCTTAAGCCTCCTTTGCCTGGAGAAGTAATGCCCAGTATCTGCTCCCTACTCTGACTCTTTATAAAGCATCTTCCTATGTTACCTCAGTTTACTTTCATAAGAGCAGTATGGACGTCTTATGAAATAGTTCATGCAGAAAAAGGAAAAATAATTTTGTATTGTTTAAGATTATAATAAAACGCAAATCAAAACTACAGTGAGGTACCACCTCACACTGGTCAGCACGGCCATCATTAACAAGTCTACAAATAACAAATGCTGCAGATGTTGCGGGGGGAAAGGGAACCCTCCTACACCGCTCGTGGGAATGCAAACTGATAAAACCACTATGGAGAACAGTATAGAGGTTCCTCAGAAAACTGAACATAAAACTACCATATAATCCAGCAATCCTACCTCGGACACATACCAGACAAAACTACAACCCAAAATGATAAAGGCACCCAGAGCTCCCGTCGTGGCTCAGTGGTTAACGAATCCGAATGGGAACCATGAGGTTGCAGATTTGATCCCTGCCCTTGCTCAGTAAGTAGGTTAAGGATCTGGCGTTGCTGTGAGCTGTGGTAAAGGTCGGAAAGATGTGGCTTGGATCCTGTTTGCTGTGGCTCTGGTGTAGACCTGTAGCTACAGCTCCCCTTAGACCCCTAGCTTGGGAACCTCCGTATGCTGCGGGTGCGGCCTTAGAAAGGACCAAAAAAAAAAAAAAAAAAAAAAGATAAAGGCACCCAAATGTTCACAGCAGCACTATTCACAATAGCCGAGACATGGAAACAACCTAACTATCCATCAGCAGATGAATGGTTTAAAGATGTGGTACATACATAAAAAGGAATACTACTGGGCCATAAAAAAAACCAAGAAAATACCATTTGCAGCAACATGGATGAAACTAGAGATCCTCATACTAAATGAATTCAAAAAGAGAAAGACAAATACCCTATGATATCACTTATGTGGAATCTAAAATATGGCACATATGAGTCTCTCTACAAAATAGGAACTGACCCACAGACATAGAAAACAGCTTGTGGTTGCCAAGGGGTAGTGGATGCAAACTATTAAATTCAGAATGAATAAGCAATGAGGTCCTCCTGTATATAGCACAGAGAACTATATCCAGTCTCTTGGGACAGACCATGATAGAAGGTAACATAAGAAAGGGAATTTTTATCTGTGTATGATTGGATCACTTTGCTGTGCAGCAGAAATTGGCCCAACACTGTAAATCAACTATAATGAGAAAAATAAGTTAAATTAAAAAAAAAAAAAAAAAGGAAATAGATAATTACAAATGCCTTTGTAGGCCCCTCTATTCCCAAACTGATTTCTTCCCACATTCCTCCCAGAGGTAGTCACCATTTTTAAATGGCAAATTACCAGCACTTTTTTTTTTTTTTAACTTTTAGTGAGTTACTACTGATAGATCTATATTTTACAGAGAAGGAACTGACTTAAGATGAAACATATCGAAGGCAGAATCTATGACTCTGATTTCATGAAGCTTCAGAATCTGCGAGGCACTTCTGGTCAGGATGGTTCTCCCTTTTCTAAACCACCCTGTTCAATTCAAACCCCTAGTGATGACACATAAAATTAAAAGTTGAATAACTACGAATTCCTGTTGTGGTACAGCAGAAACAAGTCCGACCAGGAACCATGAGGTTCCAGGTTTGATCCCTGGCTTTGCTCAGTGGGTTAAGGATCTGGTGTTGCTGTGAGCTGTGGTGTAGGCTGGCAGCTGCAACTATAATTAGACCCCTAGCCTGGGAACCTCCATAGGCTGCAGGTGTGGCCTTCAAATGACAAAAAAAAGTTGAGCAACTAAAATAAAAGGCATAGACTTATAAGTAAACAGACATGTCTGAGGACCAGAAACAGAATTGTGAAACCAGTAAGGAAGGCAGAAACTCAAGCTCTTGGATTGAGATTCTGGGATAAAGGCCTTAAAAATAGGATTACAAACCAGGCTCATTGCTAGAAGCCTGGGCCAAGATGGGGCTCCCCACTAATGAAAGAAGTAAAAATAAATAGCTATAGAACCCTGAGCAGCCTTGGGATAGTAGGGGCCCAGGGTAGTGGGCACCTGAGCCACAGGCCTCTAAGACCCCAGTCA
This sequence comes from Sus scrofa, assembly GCF_054392235.1. NCBI lineage: Eukaryota > Metazoa > Chordata > Mammalia > Artiodactyla > Suidae > Sus > Sus scrofa. The sequence goes on along the minus strand of NC_139391.1, from coordinate 9,698,573 downwards.
GCCTGGCTCTGCACCTGAATGTTGTGAAATTCCCAGCGGTGGCAAAGGGTACAAGCCCCTGATGTCACTATAAGCACCTGGGCTGGCCTGGAGCTCTAGGGCAGCAACATGAAACTGCTGGGTCTGGAGGAGTGAGATCAGTAGAGGAGAGGAGGACAAAGGACACCACAGCTTCTGTGAGGCAAGGCCCAGCGGTGCAGGTTCTGTGCCTACGCTTCTGAGGCCCAGAGGGACCAGCCAGGCTCCAGCTGGGGCTCCCCTTATTTGCACTCAGATTGCCTTTTGAAGAGCTACTATTATCTGCCCTCCATCCCCTCTTCCCCCTCATCTTCCAAAGCCCCAGGGCTCTGTCTGCAAGATCTCTCCAGCTGGGTCTGGCCCACCACAAAGGCCTCAGTCCCAGTTGCACTCCTGCCCTCCGATTATCCAAGATCAGGGAGCCTGTGACCATCTGGACACAGTTGATAATGGAGAGGGGGAGGGGAATGGGGGTAGAAGCCCAGCCTCAAAGCCTGCCTGCTCCCAACCCATGGATAACACCTAGGACAAAGCAAGGAAGGCATGTTGCTTGTTTACCCAAGTGAAAGCCAGAGTGGAAAAGGTAGGGACAAATCGAGGGCAAGCTCTCCCAAGAGACATGGGTGCCTTACCCAGGCTGAGCACACTGGTGTAGCCAGGCAGACTGCCAGTTTCCCCCACAATGTCCATCAGTGCTCTCTTGTGAAAATGCCAATGTCCTGGCCTGCCCTGTCTGCCCAGGCAGACCTGACACCCCCACCCCAGAGTTGACCCCTGCCCTGCTGTGCCCCTTCTATCACCTGACATTTGGCCAAGGCTTATGTGTGACATCTCTGGTCTCTCCTGACATATCCGTAAGATGCGTCCTGGGACAAGAAAGGTGTCAGCTTTATCTGTGTCCTCCAGCGCCCAGAACAAGGCCTCCCACTGAATATCCAGGTTTCCTGGCTTTCTACCCCAAAATACCTGTGAGTAGCTACTGTAGCCACACACACACCCCCCCCCCACGAATGAGTAAACAGAGTTGTGACATGACTTGCTTACAAAGGCCATGGGACTGCTGAGTGGTGGCAGAGCCAGCATTCCGACTCAAGTCCATTTATCTCCAAAGGCTGCTCTCTCCATGCAGCCTCTGCTAATCTGGGAAAATGGTACAGATACGGAGTGCAGCACAGGAGTTTAGAAGTAGGAGATACATGGAGTTCCCAATGTGGCACAGTGGTTTAAGAATCCAACTGCAGAGGCCAGTTTGCCCCCCAGCCCCGTGCAGTGGGTTAAGCATCTGGCCTTGCTGCAGCTGTGGCTTAGCTCCAATCCCTGGCGCAGGAACTTCCACATGCCGTAGGTGTGGCCTTAAAAAAGAAGTAGGAGATCCACCATTTCCACTGTGGGAAATTCCAGCCTGACAGGACACTGTCCCTGACCGTTGTGGCTTCTGACTTGATGAGGGGAGAGACATGGTGCATGTCCCTGTTGAGGCAGGTTCGTAGGAACACAAGCAAAAGGTGACACCAATGTGTCCTAACTTCCTAGGACTACTGGTTAGACAGAGACCATTTAAAGGTCTCCCTGGCTCCTAGTCCACTGCTCTCTTGCTGCCGCCACCAGCCCAGCAGCCTGCTGACTGGGAACTGTTCCATTCAGTTTAGAGGGAAGCCAGACAAGTCCATGACCCTTCTGCCACCCTCTCCCCAGCTAAGAATAGAAACTTAACTCTTGGTATGCCATCAGAAGCCGCTGGAATGAAATTTCTGCGTTTCTTTTTTTTTAGGGCCGCACCCACAGCATATGGAAGTTCCCTGGCTGGGGGCTGAACTGGAGTTATGGCTGCCGGCCTACACCACAGCCACGCCAGATCCGAGTGCGTCTGTGACCTGCACCACAGCTTGCGACAATGCCAGATCCTTAACCCACTGAGAGGGGCAAGGGATCGAACCTGTATTCTCATGAATATAAGTCGGGCTCGTTAACCACTAAGCCACGACAGGAACTCCCAAAAGTTTCTTTTCTGATATAAGAATTAATATTTTGAATATTATTAATACCCTTAGTGGGCTTCCAAAGAACAATGAGGAATTTACTTCTTTCTTTTTTGGCCATGCCGTGGCATATGGAGCTCCTGGGCCAGGGATCAGACCTGAGCCGCAGTTGTTACCTACACTTCAGCAGCAGCTGCAGCAATGTCAAATCCTTAACCCACTGAGTGAGGCCAGGGATGGAACCCCCACCCTCACGGACACTAGTTGGGTTTGTTTCCACTGATCCACAACAGTAACTCCTTATTTCTTGAAAAAAAATTAAAAAATCTATTTTGCAATCACTACATGGATTTGTTGGGTTCTTTTATATATATAAAATACCTCCATGCTGTACATACCACCCACCTGTTAGTATAGGAAAAAAAAGCAGTCTTTACAGAGTTCCACACTATCCACGGCTTCAGGCATCCCCTGAGGTCCTGGGATAAATCCCCTTGTGAATAAGGGCACTACTACGATCAGTTAAGAGGAAAGAAAGATTCATCAAATTTTTCTTTTTTTGCCTTTTGTCTTTTTAGGGCCATATCCATGGCATATGGAGGTTCCCAGGCCAGGGGTCAAATCGGAGCTGTAGCTGCTGCCCTGCACCACCACTCATGGCAAGGCTGGATCCCTTAACCCACTGAGCAAGGCCAGGGATCGAACCTGCAACCTCATGATTCCTAGTCGGATTCATTAGCCACTGAACCATGACAGGAACTCCTCATCACACAATTCTTTATGACAACTTGTACTATCCTGTTTTGCTCAAAGGTAGTAGGATTGTATATATCTTTTATGATGCCTATGCCCCCAAATTTACTTGATAGTTTGAGTTCATTAGGAGAGACATGCTGAAGGCAGTTGTATACAAAGGTGAATGGCAGGAAATAGATGGCTGAAGAAATTTTTAAAATTCATTGGATTGGTTATTTGAATTAACCTTTATAAATCTCAAAGTGGAAATATTTTAAAATTATAAAGCCAAGAAAATGGCTGTCCTCTCTTCAACAAAATTATAAGCAACCAAATTTTTTTAAAGCACTGTGTTGACAATTCAAATACAAAACAAAACCAAAAAGGCCCCAGAAGCCAGAGCTTATTAGAGATGTATCTGAAATCTGGAATCAGCAGTTACAAGATGAATACTTTCACTTCATGGCAGCTGATGAGCATTTCACTGCATTCAAGTGACACTGCTCACTTGGGGTGTGTACCTACGTACCTTTGAGACAAAGAAAATGGAAAGTTGTCTGCTGTTTTAACTCATATATACATGTACGTGTGCATACACACGTATGTATGAATGACAGCTTAATTTTTTTTGTCTTTTAGGGCCACACTCGCAGCATAAGGAGGTTCCCAGGCTAGCCATCGAACCAAAGCTGTAGATGCAGGCCCACACTACAGCCACACCAGATCCAAGCCTCCCCTGCGACCTACACCACAGCTCATGGCAATGCCATATTCTTAAACCACTGACCAAGGCCAGGGATCGAACCCATGTCCTCATGGATACTAGCTGGGTTTGTTACCACTGAGCCACCAAAGGAACTCCCAAATGAAAGTTTTACTGAGATACAATTCACATACCATAAAATTCATCCATTTGAAGGGTGCAATCCAGTTTTTAGTATATTGTTACGCTGTTAGTACTTGTTAGGATTTATAATAAAATTGCTTTTCACGATACCTTTACTCTTGCTTCTGTAAAGTATCTGTAAGGTGACTGAAAACGTAAAAGGGAGGGTGACCACGGGCCCCAACAGTAAAGAGTGATGGCTATTTTTCCTAGTATGCAGAGGGTAAAAGCAGTGAGCAGAAGACCATCTCCTTCAGCGGCCCCTCCCTGATGGAGAGCAGCCCTGCTGCAGGGCCTATGTGCTCCCTTCCCTCCCCCTGAAAAGCAGATTCTTAAAGGTTACTGGAGCCCTAACTTCTATTTAGACTACTTCGGACTTAATGAGTCCAGCTCCTCTAGCTCACCACTGAAGGACTGCTGGGTGCTGGCTCATCATGGGGGCAGTCAATAGCCTGCCAGTAAGGGCAGGATGAATTCACCACAGCCGTCCTCACCCCTCAAAGGACAACTGTTACTATGATACAGGACTGAGCAGCAAAGCCATGGCTCCATTTGAATTTCAGAGCAACAGGTCTCCCATCTTTCTTGTTGTTGTAAAAATAAGAGTTTGGGGTCAGATAAATTGTTCCCAACCTAGGCTCTCACATTACTTGTTCTCAAATCAAAAGTGGTAATCTCGATATAATCTAAATACAGCTGACCCTTGGAGCTCCTGCTGTGGCGCAGCAGAAACAAATCAAACTAGGAACCATGAGGTTGCGGGTTCAATCCCTGGCCTCGCTCAGTGAGCTAAGGATCCAGTGTTGCCATGAGCTGTGGTATAGGTCGCAGATGTGGCCTGGATCTAGTTGTTGCTATGGCTGTGGTACCGGCTGGCTACAATTCAACTCCTAGCCTGGGAACTACTTAAAAACTGTAACACCACACTATCTGGGGTTAGATGAATCTGCAGATACTGAATGAAAAGGGTATGGACGAACCACATATATGGAGAGTGGATGCACCCCTAACACTCCTATTGTTCAAGAGTCAGCTGTATGTTCCAAAGCCTAAGAGAAAGCAAACATTCCCCTAAAATGTACTGCAAAAGTTAATGGAGTTAGTAATGGAATATGCCCTAAAGGGTTGGGAAAATTAAATGAGATATTCACAATTAGCTCCTCACTATGGCCATGCTGCCTATCAAGTTATAAATGCAGCTTTGTGTGTGTGTGATTAAAGTTCCCAGGCCAGGGATGAGGCCCATATCACCACAGTGATAATGCCAGATCCTTAACCACTAGGCTACCAGAACTCCAAACTTAGCTATAATGAATAACAAACTGGGGGAGTTCCCATCATGGCGCAGTGGAAACTAAATCCGACAAGGAACCATGAGGTTGCAGGTTCGATCCCTGGCCTCGCTAGTGGGTTAAGGATCCGGCATTGCTGTGAGCTGTGGTGCAGGTCGCAGACGCGGCTTGGATCCCACATTGCTGTGGCTCCGGCGTAGGCCAGATTAGACCCCCTAGCCTGGGAACCTCCTTATGCTGTGAGCACAGCCCTCAAAAGACAAAAAACAAAAAAAAAAAAATTGGGAATTTAGTAGCCATTTGAAAAACATCAATGATACACCTAAATAAATGTTTTCCTACTCTGGCAAGCCTTACTAATATAAAACAGCTGCATTTATACACAGCCACACTGGAGTTCAGAAACGACTGCTAGTTGAAAGATGGCACAGAAGGCCACTCCCCACAGGTAATATGGGGCAAGGGATACCTGCCCAGCTATGCCCACATCCCCGTAGAAGCAGAAGCATGGGCCCTGTGCTCAAGGCCCTTACAGTAATGATGAAGTCAGTTATTAATGATTTCCCCAGAGAGCCTGACCTGAAGGCCTGGGCTTACAACTGTTTTTGTCTCCAGATAACATATGCAACGATAAAATAGTGAGAAATGCACTGATATATAGCTCTCCTTTAACCCCTACAACTGCCCTGTGAGATAACTGAGAACCAGAAAGGTTCAAAGCCATCCTCTCAGAGCACCAGTGATGGTGCCAGCATTTAAACCCAGGCCTCTGATTTTGCAAAGCCCAGTTTCCCCCCCAAACCCCTTGAAGTTTCCTTTGTAACTTGCTCTGCAGAGAAAGGTATCCTCCATCCTCTCTCTGCTCTGCCTCACTTCTCAGCTAAAAGTGGGGAGGATTAAATGACCTGTGGGTGGGTGTAGGATCCAAATACCTACACAGAGCTAACACTCTGCTGTGGGTTACAGCAACTTTTGCAACAGGGTGGTTTGCAAAACCAGACTGTCTATGGACAGAACCCCTTTAAACACTGTCCCTGACCCCACCAGTTCCTATGCTTTTCTTGGTTCTCCACAGACAGTAATGTCCGTTGGTCTCAATCCTGCTGGCTTCTTGGCTTCTTCCCAAGTTCTCACATGCAGGAGCGCTTTCCTGCATGTGACTGCAGTTCAATCAGCCCCCTCACTTCTGTAAGACCTGTCATTAGCTGTCAGGAATCCTAATAACAGAACCTAACGCTTCAGAACCAGACAGTAATCTTCTGGTGAAAAGTCTATGAAGGCTGCAGCACCTGCTTCCACACTGCCAAAAGCCTTTATTTCCACGAGTGAGTCCAAAGGGTCATTTTGCACATGATTTTGGTAGCCCAGCATCAGCAGCTTGCCTACTGAGGGGTGGGAGATCACTGCTGAGTCTGGCCACAAGGCTAGATGCTCACACCAAGAAACCTGAACCTTCATGTGAGGCAAAGAAAAGAAAGCCGGAAAACCATCCACCGGGGGCCTGGGCATAGTGACAATGACATCCTCTGAGGTAGTTTGCTACTCTGCATACTTTCCTGCACATGTTACACGTCAATGAGTTCACTTTCCCTCTCCAGGCTGCTACTTTGGTGCAGTTTTCCTGCTACAGCACCACCTGGTGGGATGTTACCAGCACCCCTAAATCCCAGTTTTAGGTGGACCGAGGTTTGCAGAAAACTTATCAGGCAAAGGAATTTAAAGTACCACTCAGTCAAATGTGCAAAGGACTGTACTAGACATAGATCCTAGATGACCAGGACTATCTTAATCTGTTTCCAGCACCTCCTACTCCAAAGGCTCAAATGAGCTGGACTGGTTTCACTACCAATAATCTCATGAAGAACTACATCGTACGTCCAGAAATACGGCTTTCGCTTAATACAGACACTAACATTTTCAGTAACCACCTCTCTCAGCCTTTCCCCTTAAAAAACCTTTCACTGGCTTGAGAAAGGGCTCAAGCCTGGAAATGTGTCCCTCAGGGTAAACACAGGGAAAGGAAGAGTGCTTTTGTATTCTGGCTTTAATTCTTAGCCAAGAGAGAATCCACACACATGGACCCACTACCTGGAACACAGTAAACAGCCAGTAACACATTAGCTATTCCAGTGCCTTAAGAATTGTACAAGAGGGGAATATTTCTACTAATAGGATACAGGACATGATCTCGATTCCATTAACACTGACAAAAACAATGTTACTGTCTAGACAGTAAACAACACCCAAGGCTCTATTAAAAGGAGACACACAGATACATTTGTGAGTGTGCTTTCAACATAATTCATTACCTCTAATTAGTCTTTTAGGATCTTCGAAGTCACCTTGTCCTTCACTAGTTTCACCTGAATAAATGAAGAGCACCGAATTTCTTGTAGCTATGTCATCAATAGAAAACACTTCAAAATATGAAAGAGAACACTATAGATAATTTAAATATTCTTTATACTTTTTCTAGAGTATAATGGTTGAGAGAACAAGACATACAAATGTAGGGTCTTGGAGTTCCCACTGTGGCGCAGCGGAAATGAATCCACAAGGATGTGGGTTTGACCCCTGGCCTTGCTCAGTGGGTTAAGCATCCGGCACTGCCGGGAACCCTGGCCTGGAAACTTCCATATGCCACAAATGAGGCCGCCCTAAAAAGCAAAAGAAAAAAAATGCAGGTTCTTATCACAGCTCTATAATGCTCAGGCAAATTTACATCTGAGCACCAGGCTCTTCATGAGCAGCGAAATCATGAGTTCCAATCATGGCTCAGTGGTTAATGAATCCGATTAGGAACCACGAGGTTGCAGGTTCAGTCCCTGGCCTCGCTCAGTGGGTTAAAGATCTGGCATTGCCGTGAGCTGTGCTGTGGGTCGCAGACGCAGCTCGATCCCACACTGCTGTGGTCCTGGCATAGGCCAGAGGCTACAGCTCCGATTAGACCCCTTGCCTGGGAACCTCCATATGTCCCGGGTGCAGCCCTAGAAAAGACAAAATAAATAAATGATAAAAAAATAAAATACCACCTAGAGCATAATATAACCCAAAACCCGTTACGGCCACTGAACTCATTTTCTATGTGTAAGACAAACATCAACAAGTCTTTCTTCTGTTGCGGCCCTTGACTCCCAAGTACAGTTGCAACAAAGAGGATTTCAGGGGAAGCACAAAAACACTGAACCACACAGCCATAAAAATCTATCAGGCAATGATCCCACAGGGCTACAGGACCCTCAGTCTCAATACTGGATGTAGAGTCTAGTCAGGCCACATGTCTTTTGAAAAGATTTTATTAAATGTCTTTACAGAACAACATCCAGACTCCAGATCCAGCTGCCAAGGAGACCCTGAAACCAAATAAAATATATTAAGTACCGAGTTTGCATGAAAATTTATAAATACACACCAAATGCCTAGAAACAAACGAAACAACAGGCGCTGGGCAAAGGAGAAGCAAAGGGGGCTGCTGAAGAACAGCTAATTATTAGCAATAGTGCCTTGAAGTTTTTCAGTAAGCAAGGGAGGGAGGACAAGAAAGGAACAGGCGTATTTCACACACAGTGGCAAGTGCAGGAACTTCTCAGACCAAAGGCAAACGCCCCTCCCAACACAATACTGGGTTAAATGAGTCCCAGGCTCCAACTGTGTTCCTTCACACAGAATTAGTCACCAAGAATTTGATGACGTGTAAGACGCAAGCATTAACAAACACAATAAATAAAACAGGGTCTTGCTCTGCTCCAGGAGTCCCTTACAGACATACCTATTATGCTGTGGGTACTGGCTGGGGCATGGCGGGTGGCTCTGGCTTCCCACCCTTCTGTTCGGAGATGGGGGTGGTGGGCAGTATTTCATCTTTGGGTTCCACAATGCTCACGTGGTCAGGCAGCGGCTTCTTAGGGCCAATTTTACCAGTTGGGTCCCAAGGCAGCATGATCTTTACCTTGATCCCCAGCACACCTAGAAGATGCCACAGTTAAGACCTAGCTATGTTCCCCAGGCCCCTACTACAGAACAGCATAGGGCAGAAGGAAGAAGACAGGTGACTCAAGCATCCTCTGGGTCTGGCCCCTTCTCAGACAAATGCCTCTAATCAACCAAAGAACGGGACACTTATGCAAAAGGAACCCACGCACAGCACCACAGAACATGGCACTGGCAAGGACCAAGAGCAGGGCGTGCCCTTTCTGACTCGTCATCGTGTCATCACTGAAGGGTACGCACACCAGTGGCTGCAACAAGAACAAACCAACTCTCCAACCCGACTAGTCTCAGCAATTCACTTCTTAGGGTTCCATGAAGCTAAAGGATAAACCCAAGAAGTATAAAAATGCTCCATTACTCCAAGACGAAACCTCCCAGCGCTGAGGTGTGTGTGGAAAAGCACCTCTATCCAAACACTCCTGGCTGCTCACCCTGTCTGAGCAGCACATGGCGCACGGCGGTGTCAACGTAGTAGTTAACAGGGTCCCCACTGTGGATCATCAAGCCATCCACAAACTTCATGGATTTAGCTCTCTGTCCTCGAAGTTTCCCAGACACCACGACCTCGCAGCCTTTGGCCCCACTCTCCATGATGAACCGCAGCACACCATAGCAGGCCCTTTGGGAAGGCAAGAGACAGCCATTTGTGTTATCACCAGACAGGACTGCTCAACCCCACCCCACCCAAAACCCAGACTCATCTGCACGATTTCCAATGTTCCTTTAATGGAGAATAAATGTGCTCAGAGCTTGACCTGGGAGACAGAAATTTTCTCCCGCTCTCATCACACTTAGACTTAACTCCTTAGGGAACACACACCAAGCTCCTTCTTAAGTTCTTTTCCTGCCTTGGCTGCACATTAGAATCACTCAAGGTTAAAATGAAACCACCTTTTTTTTTTCCCTTTGGTCTTTTTAGGGCCGCACCCATGGCACATGGAGGTTCCCAGGCTAGGGGTCTAATTAGAGCTGTAGCCGCCAGCCTGCGTCACAGCCACAGCAACATCAGATCCGAGCCACGTCTGTGACCTACACCACAGCTCATGGCAACGCTGGATCCTTAACCCCCTGAGCGAGGCCAGGGATCGAACCTGTGTCCTCAAGCATGCTAGTCAGATTCCACGCGCCACAAGGGAACTCCCATGAACCACCCTTAATTCAGTTATGAAGCAGACTGCTGGGCTGCACCCCACTTCCCAATTCGGTGAGCCTGGGTTGAAGACTGACAATTATTTCTAAAAAGTCATGTTATGGCAGTGATGCTAGCCTAGGGACCAAACTTTTGAGAACCACTTTTCTAAGTGGCAAAACTGGCATTCGAGCCAGATGAGCCGTCTTCCACCTATCCTGCCTAAGTGTGCCCACGCCAACCTGTCCACCATCAGTACAGTTCTCAGGTCCTTCCTCCACTGAAAAACTTCCCAAAGCACTGTATTGACAAATACCAACCCCGGGTGAGGCATTCTCATTACCCCACAAACAGTGCAACTGCTCAAAGAACTGCCAGCTGAAATCTCATCAGTAATCCAGTGCAACTGCTCAAAGAACTGCCAGCTGAAATCTCATCAGTAATCCAGCTCCATGGCCAACCACCTCATGTCCTTCAAAATCCATCAATCCTCACATTACTATCTGTATGTACCTACCAAGACCTGGCTAGATTTTAAGCTCATCAGAGATGGGTCTTACCTATAGCCAGCAGAAAAGAGAACACCACATAAAGGATGTGAACGCTTGCTCGAGAACCCTAATCCCTCTTCTCTGAGTTCAGTATTTATTCTACTCCCAAAGCATACCTCAAATAGTTCTCCATCACAGCAATGACCACTCTAAAAATTTGCCTCTTTACCTGTCTTTCTTGCTAGACTGCTAGGCCAGCCCCATGACTAGCAATAGCTTACTGCTAAAAACTCTCAGGATGTTAGCAGGGTCTGCCATGTAAGTCCGCTTACCGAGTGACAAAATGGCTGATACTCTGATCCACAAGACGCAACCGCTGGAAGTCTCAGGACACTTACCTCCGCACAGCAAGGCCCCCGAGGAGTTTGTATCGCAGAGACTCTGCCTGGGCAATGGCACACAGACCTCTTGTGGCCACTTTTTCTGCATAAAGCTTTAGGAAGGAAAACAGGCATGTTCTTAAACTTGATACAGTCATCACTGTTTTCAACTAAAAATCAGCACATTCTCCATACTAGCATACACCACTGTATGTGTCACCAGAGCACCCAGATACTGAAGCATTTCTAAGGCCCGCATGTACTCAGTGACATATAGACTGAAGCATTTCTCATGCCCTGCCACCACTAGGTCTTTCTAGTCACAAGGAAACCATGAGGCTGCCAACCCCTCATTTGTATCATAATTACACCTATGATGAATGTAAAATCCCGCTATCCTGTTTATTAAGAGAACTTCAAAAAAATGTTCATCTATAACACTCAGCAACCACAAATAACTGTTAAAAGTGATAATGTACCATCCTAATGAGCCATTTCCAGGCCCACAGTAACCTCTGGCATAAACCAGGATCACTCACCTCTACACTGCCCTCAGGGAAGCCAAATCTCTTCTGAACCACAGCAGTCAATTCCCGGATCCTCCGGCCCTTCTCACCAAGAACATTCTGTGTCCTGGGGAAAATAGTGACAATTCACAGCTCTCACAAAATTCCAGATGTTAATTTTATTTTTTGGCAACACCCTAGGCATATGAAAGTTCCTGGGCCAGGGACTGAATCCCAGCCAAAGCTGTAGACCTAAGCCACAGCTGCAGCAACACTGGATCCCTGACCCACTGAGCCAGGCCAGGGACTGAACCAGTGTCTGCAGAGACAAGCCAGATCATTAACCCACTGGACCACAGTGGGAACTCCCCAAATGTAATTTTAAATCTTGCATATATACAGTAGTAAAGTCTTATTCACTGGACACAAGCAAGTATAAATGTTGTATGAGAAAGCTAGAATTAGGATTTTTTTTAAATGCAGTTTAAAAAAAAAAAATCACATATTCTAAGGTTCACTGGTTGTCCCAAGTTTGCAGAATAAACCATCTTAATGCCAACAACAATTATGGGTGACGGCCTGGAACACAAGTTTTTACCTGGTGGCCAAGATAATGATTTCTGTCCTAGTTGGTGTAACTCGAACTTCAACTCCGGAGTACCCATCTTCAGCCAGCTCCCGAGTAAGAAATTCATTCAGTTCAGCTTTGAAGATGCCATCAGCGACAAACTAACCAAAGAAGGAAATTCAAAGTGAGGACATGGGTGCAGGCTCACTTTCCTAGTCCAGTCTTTCAGCCAATGCAACCTTCATTAAAACTCAACACCTCCAACAGAGGACCCATCATCAATCATATTATCTGTGTTCCAGAAGGAACAGAGTAACCCTTCTCAGACAAATGCCTCTAGGTCATCTTTTGGAAGTCACTTTGACCCAGGGCCCTTTGAACTGTGCCACAGAACGCAACACAGAGCAGGGGCTACCTGGTCAAAGAGAACACCTCCAGTCAGACTCGTCATCTTCTCGTCATTGAAGGGTTTAAAAACTGTTATTAGCATGTACCCACGCTAAACAAAAGCAGCTCTAAAACGACCCATTTAGAACTAACTCAGCACAAGTGAGACACTGTTTGCACCCAGGGAGTTAAGCAGCCTCACCTGTAAACACAGTTCGGCTCAGCAGAAGACGCTCAGCCACTTTAATCTTGCCTTAACTGTACCCACGTGTGTTTCGGAAAGCTGGCAAATCCTCACTCACAAAAGCGTGTGGATTGCACTGTAACACCAACGTTATGTACTCACAAAATGACAAAGTGCCTCAAACCGAACGGACTTCACACAGTTCTCTCCCATGGAAAGATCAGTTCAGTTAAACTCGAGGAAGCGTTCTTCTCAGGTCCCCGCCCTCCCTTTCCCCAGAACTTTTCCTTGGCCCCAAGTGGAAAAAATGCCAAAAGCCTTCTCAAAACTGAGGTCTGTGAGGCAGAAGGCTGCACGCAGAAACGATTAATGAGAAGGCAAATATACTGCTACCTCCCTCTCCCGAAGCCCCGCTAAGATGCGGGGAACGGCTCACGGCCTCAAACACCACACGTTTCCTAACGGTACGGACTGACCAAGAAATGCTCACAAGCGCCTTCTCCGGGGCAGGAGGGGCCCCCGGTGCTCATCTCTGCTCTCCGTCCAAACCATCTCCGCCATACTGCGCCGGCCCGGCTCGGGCCTGCGCTCCATCCACCTCCATCCTCGGCCCTCGGGAACCCCACGCGGCCCGCCGCCAGGGGAAGAGGAAGGAGCCGCGGGCCTCGCGACGACCCCCAGAAAAGCTCCTGGCCCGCGCGGCGCCACAGCTCCTGGCATCCGGGCCCCGAGATCTCACCTTCCTCTTCTTGGAAATCTGCACCGCCATCTTGCCGCCGCGCGCAGCCGAAAGAAAAAGAAGGGGCGAGTGGCCGGAAGTGCGTATAAAGAGCGCTGCGCGACGACAAAGAACTGCGCGACGTCGACGTCTGTGGGCGCTCAAGGGAAATGTAGTTTTTACTTCCGGGAGGCGGTAAAAGAGAAGAGTAGCGTGATGGAGACACCTGTAGGCAGAAACGCGAAAGGGAGGAGATCAAGCGAAACGTCAAAACTGTCTGAAAGAAGTGGATGAATTAAAGGGACATACTGTGGACCTGATGTGTCTTGGTGATGGATTGAGGCTGAGGGGAGTTGAGAATGATGTTGCCGGTTTCTGACTTCAGGGCTGGATGTTAGTGACCACCCTCACGGAGGTGAGGAAACCAGGAACAGGCTTTTTTCTCCGTGTGTCATCTCCTTCTGGCACTTCCTCCAGGATTGGGTCTCTCCTAGTTGCTCCCATCACCATAACAGTCATCTCACTGGGTTGGAATGACCTGTTTATATATTTCTTCCACTACTGTAAGCTTAGGATACGGCCTGGTTCAGGCCCAGTGTCAACAAAAGTTTGAATAGCAAACAAATCAATGCATGGATTCTGGTTTTCGAATTGTTCTTGGTACTGTGGTTCAGATGAATTTGCTCACAAGTGCCATATCTTACCCGGGAGGCCCACAAAACCGAGTTGGAGAGACTCAAAGCTGAGGATCAGACCTCGGCAAGTTCTTTGCACCAACGTCACGTCTGGAGTTTTCATGGTGGCTCATCTGCTGTCTCTCCCCAGTGACACAGAGGATGCCTGCCTGGGTATGGTTCTCTGGTCCCAGGAAAAAGCCCATGAAGGAAGCTTTTATCTTTATCATCATAATGCCTTTTATTTTATCTATTTTAAGAGATATTATATTACTCAGAATAACACTGTAAAAATACTAGTATCGGACATTCCCACTGTGGCTCAGGGAAAACAAATCTGACTAGCATCCGTGGGGACACAGTTTTGATCCCTGGCCTCACTCAGTGGATTAAGGATCTGGCGTTGCTCTGAGCTGTGGTGTAGGTCACAGCTGCAGCTCTGATTCGATCCCTCACCTAGGAAACTCCAGGTGCCATGGGTGCAGCCCCAAAAAGCAAAAAAATTAAAATTAAAATACATGCATAAAAACATTTAAAAAGAGAAGCAAATTAAAACAACACAACACTCTTCTGGTTAAGCAAACATTTCAGGACACATGTTTTCAGATTTCCCTCCAGGCAGTGAGATGTCCTGTGGCGAATGGTGTGCACTTTCAGCGTCACACAGATGGGGTCACTGCCGTGCACAGGTGCCATGGAGGATGCTCTGTTCTGCTGGGAGGGTGCCAAGGGAGCAGACAGCTTGGTCAGAGGCAGGGCAGTGGGGAAAATGATGAAGCCAGCTCAATCAGTTTCATGTCTCAGTGCTACTATTTACAAGCTTCAGGCAAGTCACTAAACCTTTTTGTCTCATATTCTTCATCTGGAAAGTGCTCATTAACCTCTGAGGATTTCTGTGATTGAATTAGATGGTGGCTTTAAAGCACTCAGCATAGTGCCCAGCACGTGGAAAGCATCCGTTATATGGGACAGATCATCACTGCTTTTAGTGCAAATAAACACCTTGGCATTTTGGTTTCAATGTTTTTGGTTAGGGTGAGTCATCTTGCCATCACTAACACGTGGGCCCACACCTCTGCTTTTTGCAGAAGCCGCTACACACCAGCACCTTCCATTCTCACACATGCTGGGCACTATCTGCTGTGGGTAGAAGGATGATACCGCAATAATGCTTAAGGCAGAGAAATCAAAAGAAAGAGGTGGGGAAAACTGAGTCAGAGACCAGACACTGGAAGAAGAAAGACTTGGCCAAGGGAGAGAAAAAGACCAGGGAGATCTCCACTCATCAAGCTTTTTCCAAGGGTGTAAGATCAGCATCTGGTTTGGAGAGGTGGGGGCCAAGGACAGCTGTATCAGGGACCTGCCCGGGGCCATTACGGGCTAGGAGGGAGAGGGCAGGGGCTGGGCAGGCAGGTCAAAATGACCAGCTGAACCTTTCCTGGGCGTGGATGGAGGAGGCGGGTTACCAAGCCCAGCTCAAGGAGAGGGACACAGCTGGAATACCAGAGACAGTAAGTTTGTCCAATTGATTTTATCTGGGCTTTTGTTTGGTTGGTTGGTTGGTTGGATTTTTTTGTTTTTTGGTTGTGCCCATGGTATGTATTGGTTTCCGGGCCAGTGATCGAACCCATGCCGCAGCAATGACTGGAGCCACTGTAGTGACAATACCAGATCCTCAACCCCCTGCACCACAGGTGGGTGGCCAGTTGATTTTTTTGTTTGGTTTGGTTTGGTCTTTCTAGGGCCGCACCGGGGCATATGGAAGTTCCCTGCCAGGGGTCCAATCTGAGCTGAAGCCTAACTGCCTAGGCTACAGCCAGGGCAACCGCCAGATCTGCGCGGTGTCTGCGACCTATACCACAGCTCACCGCAACGCCAGATTCTTAACCCACTGAGCGAGGCCACGGATCGAGCCCATATCTTCAGGGATACTAGTAAGGTTTCTTACTGCTGAGCCACGACGGGAACTCCGCAGTTAATTTTTGAACTTGGAAATTCCGCCTTTCCTAAACCAGCTTTCCAAATGCTCTGCTACCTCGCCCTCTGGCGGCCACAACTGGCAACTACAGCGCGTTGGTCCCCCCTCCTTCCCAGAAAGGGGCGGGGCTGCAGTTCTCCCCAGTAGACACGCTGCCCACCCCTTCGACTGGTCCGCTAGCCAAGGGGGCATCTTTGGCTGACCTCATTCAAGGGGCTGAAAATGTGGACCAACACAGAGCTGGGGAGGTGGACGCCCTCCACAGAAACAAGAGGCAGGAGGCTGGCTTCCCAGGATTTGACTAGTGGACTCCACGACCTCAGGACTGACTCCACTGAGGGGACCAAAGAACAAGAACAAATGGTAACAAGCCAGGGCTACCAACTGCCTGGCTTCCAGAGCCAGGCTAGGGCGCTGGTTAGCGAGGAGACGAAGGGAGAGGCCAGGAGCCCGTGGCTGGCATGCAGCCAACACTAGAATAGAATCGGGGCTGGCCTCTTACTTAGCAAGGAGTGCTTTGGGCTTTTGCAGGGAAAAACCATTAGAACCATCTGATCTACGGAGTTCCTGTCCTGGCGCAGTGGCAACGAATCCAACGAGGAACCCTGAGGTTGCAGGTTCGCTCCCTGGCCTCCCTGCTCAGTGGGTTAAGGATCCGGCGTTGCCTTGAGCTGTGGTGTAGGGCGCAGATGTGGCTTGGATCTGAACGTTGCTGTGGCTGTGGTGTAGGCCAGCCTGGGAACCTCCAGATGCCACGAGTGCGGCCCTAAAAGAGACAAAAAAAAAAAAAAAAAAAAAAAAGAGCCACCTAATCTAGTTCTCCAGACCCTAATTCCACAGGCACGGAAGGCATTCTGGCTCCTTTGCTTAGACTTGTGAGAGGCGATGGCTGTGTCGGCCTCGTGAGTGTTACAGGCCTCCACACAGTCAGCAAGCTCTGGGGAGGATCCCGAGCAGTGGAACTAGCCTCCACCACCCGGTGGAAATGTAAACTAGCACAGCTGCTTTGGAAATTTGGTATCCTTGAGGAATGTCGGTTGCATGTCCCTAAACCCTAGCAATCCCACTCCTGGGGATACAGCCCAGAGCCCTAGTCTTCAAAGTTTTTGTGCTCACATCCTCCCTACAAGAATTTGAAGGGTGCAGTTTTCCTGTGTACATTCTAAGTTATGTAGAACTTTAACATATGTAGGAATTTTCTCCGTAAGTTTAAACAAACTTGAACAGAGGATAATTTCCAGTATCATTATAATGCCAACTCTTTAAAATAAAGCAGTCACTCTTTTAAATGCATCCATGGGAATATGAATGCCACCGTGATTTGATCTCCACAATTATCTTTAAAAAAATAAACAAGTTTTTCCTGAACAGTTGCACATCATGCATTGTTTCATTTTCTCCTTGAACTTACTATTTCCATTCCACACAGCCCCTGGGAATGTCTCCATGTACCCTGGAAAATCCAGAGTTCCCTGTGGGGTGGACCCATGACCTCTTCCCCATCCACTCTCCTTGCCCTGGTTGGCTGAGTTGAGTTGGGTCTGGCTCAGCGGGGTGATTTTCCAGGATGATCCTGAACCAGCCCATGTTTTCCTAGCTCAGTGACCCATTGATACTTAGTTCCTTTCCGTGACGGCTTGTTTGCTCATCAGGAAGAGTCGGCCTTGTGTAGAGCACAGGGAACGCTACTCAATGCTATAAGGAAAAAGAATCTGGAAAAGAATACATATGTATGTACATATATATATACACACACACACACGTATAAAACTGAATCATTTTGCTGTATACCTGAAATTAACATTGTAGATCAACTATACTTCAATAAAAAAGAAACTTAAAAAAAAAGAAGGGTGTGAACCAGGGTCCGAACACGCAAGGGCACAAGTGCTTCTAATCACAACACTCTTAAAAGATTCCTGCTTTTGTAAACCACAAGGAATTTTGTGGGGGAGGGGTTGTTTGTTTTGTTTTGTTTGTCTTTTTAAGGGCCACACCCGCGGCATAGGGAAGTTCCCAGGCTAGGAATGGAATCAGGGCTGTAGCTGCCAGCCTGCACCACAGCCACAGCAACGCCGGATCCTTAACCCACTGAGCGAGGCCAGGGATCGAAACTTCATCCTCATGGATACTAATCAGATTCGTTTCTGCTGAGCCACGATGGGAACTTCAATTTTGTACACTAATAATTATATATATCAAGAGCGTATAATGTACAGGCACTGTGCTAAGTACATTATCAACACTCTTGCCCCCTAGTCCTCAGCATGCAGTGTAGCCTGTTTACCATACATCCTATTAACCTACTTTACCAACAAAAGGAAAGTGTGTCTTCTAAGACCCAAAACCTATCCCCTTAAATAAAATTACATATTAATATTCAGGAACTTAAAGGATTAGGCAACATCCTTATCCAGATGTTCCTGACAATTTACCAACGAGAAGCCACAGTTGAAGTTAAGCAAAGTGGAAGATGTCTTCCTTTTATATTCATTTATTTATTTATGTGATTTTTTTTTTTTTGGCCACACCCAAGGCATACAGAAATTCCAGGGCCAGGGATGGAACCCGGGCCACAGCAGTGACCAGAGCCACAGCTGTGACAACCTGGGTTCCTTAACTCGCTGAGCCACTAGGGAACTCCAAGATAAATTCATTTTAATTGTATTGAGACCTGAGAAGATAATAAATAGGTACCAGACTATGTCTCAAATTTTCTCTGCAAAGGGGCGGGGAGACACGCTGGGGGTGTGGGATGGAGATCCTATAAAATTGGATTGTGATGATCATTGTACAACTATAAATGTAATAAATTCGTTGAGTAATAAAAAATTTTTTTCTCCGTAAAGTGACTTTGAATTAACTAGAAATCAAAACAGGAACAGGTGATGAGTGAAACGACTGGCTTGGGACCACAAATTGTTGCAAATACAGTCCCCTCGCGAGGATGGGATGTCGCAGAAGAGTAGAACCGCCTGAGAGAGGAGCCGCTAGAGGGCGCCCGAGCACAGCGGGCCCAGACCGGTCGAGGGACACCCAGCCGCTGTCCTGAGGTCAAGACAACCCGAAAGACAAAGCCTGGCGGGCGGGGCCCAGGGACAGGCCAACCCTCACCGCAGCTCCTCCTAGAGGGCGGGGAGGCACGTGCGTGCCGGAAGGTTAGGGACCAGCGCAGTTCGGTCGAAATCCAGTCTGAGCCACTGACATCATTTCAAGTTTTGTAATAGCCACTTTATAAAAGAAAAAAAAAAAAAAAGAGGAACAAGTGACATTAATTTTGGTATTTTTAAATTTACCCCATTATATCCAGAATGTTCTCATTTCAACATGTAATTAATATAAAACCTTTTGATGACACAGCTTTGTAAGTTAACTGTACTTGAATAAAAAATATTAAAAAAGTATTAAGATATCTTACTTTAAAATTTTTTCATACTAAGTCTTTGAAATCCCATGTGTATTTTCTGTTTCTTAGAACACATCTCAATTTGGATGAGACACAGTTCAAGGTTCAATAGCCACTCATGACTATAGACATTTAATTTCTTCCAGGTAAGGACCTCCTGCAGGACGAGGGCCTTGTAAGGATTCCAGTAACATCTCAAGGAAAGGTCAGGCCAAGGACCCCTCCTGGCCCTGCCTACAGCCTTGATCTGCAGCCCCCGTCCCTCCCCCCCCACCACCACCTCGCTTACTGGTCTCTATGTCTCCGCTCACCTCTCGGACCCCTCCTTGCTCCGTGGAGCTGGCCAAGCTCCTGAACAGGACACTCTCATGGCTCCCATGGCCCTTCTTTCTCTGAGAGCAGCTTCAGATCGGAGCTGGTCAGGCCTGAGGAGGTTTGAGAGTTTAGATAGCTTACCTTTAGTGATCAGGACGATGGCAACGGCCACAATTTGATTCTCCATCCAGTTTCCCATGGAGGGATTGAGCCTCAGAGAGGTGAGAGCAGGCTCTGCCGTCATTAAGCCTGGCATGGATCCCGGCTGTGGTGCCCTTGGGCAAACAGCTTAAAGCTTCTTAGTGTCTCTGTTTCCTCATCTGTAAAATGGGAATAATAATACAGTACTTATCCAATAGGCTTATGAGGATTAAATGAGATACTTATAGCCATGCTGGGCACATCGTAAGAGCTAGATAAATGTTAACACTTAAAAATTAGCCTTTGGCTGGCGCCATCCTGAGCTCAGCCCATTCCCCTCTGGTGCCTTAATAAATCTCCTTTGCTTTGAAAATAAATAAATAAAAATCAACCTTTGAATTTTAACACTTTTAAACAATTGTTATTTGGCAAAGTATATAAATTGTTGAAAACTACTAGCTGCTGTGCTGTTCTGATTAAACTTTTTTGGAGGGGTCTTTTTAGGGCCACACCTGAGGCATATGCAGGTTCCCAGACTAGGGGGCAAATCAGAGCCATAGCTGCTGGCCTACCCACAGCCACAGCAATGCCAGATCTGAGCCGCTCACAGCAACTCGGGATCCTTAATCCACTGAGCGAGACCACGGATGCAACCCACATCCTCTTGGATACCAGTTGGGTTCATTACTGCTGAGCCACAGTGGGAACTCCCCGATTAAATTTTTGTCTGTAGTGCCTAGATTGGGCTGTTACGATGGTACCTCCTGTCACCAGCCAAATGGGTTCCATCATTATCAGTATGCCAACTAAAATTTTTAAACAATACATTGAAATAGTTTATCAATTAAAATGTCTTTAAAAGCAATTTAGTTATTTGCTAATAAATGGCTAATGCATATTAAACACAAAATGTCAGGTGTTTTTTTTTTTTTTTAACATGCTTTAACATTTAATTTCCACAACATTTGAATGAATTAGAGTCTGCATCTTACAGATGAGGAGACAGATCACACAGCAAAGAAATGGCAGAAGCTAGATTCAAATTCAGACAGTCTGGCTCCAGAGTCAGCATGGGCTATGTGGCCTCTTCTGCTTTTCACCAGCAAAATCTAGTCCTTCAACCCTCAGGCCTTACCTTAAAAGCCCTCCCCTCGGTGAAGCCCTTCCCCGCCAGCCCAGCCTCACCCCTGGGCCTGTGCGCTCCTGGGCCTGTGTCGCCAGAGGCGCTGGTGTCAGGCCTCTGGTCTCCTGTCACGTGACGTCACCTCAAGTTATGCTGGAATCTAGTTCCTCATACCAGCCTGTCAGCCTCTGCCTGGAGACAAGGCCTAGGCCCCGGCCCCGGGTAGGGAGGTAGACCGCGGGATTGCCAGCTTTGCCACCTACGTCGAGGGTGTCTTAAACCAAACGCTTAATTTGCTGTGCTTCAAAATCATCATGAGGGCTTTTGGCAATGTGTGTAAAGTTCCTGACACACAGGGGGTGTTTTCTAAATCCTGGCTTCTTGTCATCAAAGACAATGACTGCGCTGTATCTTTTTTTCTGAGTTAAAACATAAATTACCTTCTTGATGACCATAAAGTGACACAGTCAGTGAATTGACATGGAAGGCAATGTGGTCACAAATGCAAATTCATTCAAGACACTTGCCCTTTGACCCGGCAATTCCTCTTCTAGGGAAGGAATGATCTATGAATATATTCCCATATGTGAGCAATTACATATGCACAATATGGTAATTGTAGCAAAAAGGTTGGGAGCTACCAAACAGTCAAACACTAGGGAACTGTTAAAACAAACGCTAATATATCCACCCGATGGGGTGTAATGAAATCATGAACAAGAAGGACATGGCTCTTTGCACAGGGGGAGGAACCACTTTGCAAAAAAAAAAAAAAGAGCGAAGTGCAGATGAGTGTGTGTGGAAAATGTTACGATTTGTATAAATACAAAATGTAAATGCTTATATGCGCATTGAGGATCTCTGCAAGGAAGTGCCAGAAACAGCGGCTGCAGAGCTGAGCTTCAGACCAGGGAAGGAGGCTGACTCTTCACCAGTGACCCCTTTTGCGTGATACGCATGTATCTCAATTAAAAGTTTAACCAAAAATAAATGCGAACACCTGAAAGTATCTAAACTCAGTCATCACATTTCCCCCCCAAATGATATACGAATGGCCAACCGATAGATGAAAAGATGCTCGACCCTACCAGTCAGCAGGGAAGCACATCAAAACCTCAGGAAGATAGCACCTCACACCTGTCAACGTGGCTCTTACCAAAAAGACAGCAGAGAGCGAGTGTTAGGAAGGCTGCAGAGGAAAAGGGAACTCTGGTGCAAAGCTGGCAGGAAGGTAAAGTGGCGAAGCCGCTCTGGAAAATAGCACGGAGTTCCTCAAGTAATTGAAACTAGAACTGCCATGTGATTCCGTGATTCCACTTCTGGGTATATATTGGAAGGAACTGAAACCCTCTCTCAAAGAGCGATCTGTGTGCGCATTTTCACTGCAACATTGTCACAACAGCTGTGACAAGGAAGCAAGCTATGTGTCTCTGGATGGATGAATGGATAGAAAAGTGAGATGTATATCGATTTATATTGTCCTATAAATTATTCAGTCATAAAAGAGAATTTCGGTGCTCGCTTCGGCAGCACATATACTAAAAAAAAAGAAAAAAATTGGAACGATACAGAGAAGATTAGCATGGCCCCTGCGCAAGGATGACACGCAAATTCGTGAAGCGTTCCATATAAAAAAAAAAAAAAAAAAAAAAAAAAGAATTTCGGCCGTGTGTGACAACATAAGCGAACCTTGAGGGCATTATGCTGAACGCAATAAGCCAGACAGGTAAAGACCAATAGTGTGTGATCTTATGTACATGTGGAATCTAAAAACCAAAAACAGGAGTTTCTGTGGCGGGTCAGCGGGTTAAGAATCTGACTAGTATCCACGAGGATATGGGTTCGATCCTTGGCCTCCCTCAGGGGGTTAAGGATCCAGGATGGCCGTGAGCTGTAGCGTAGGTCAAAGTTGCGGCTCAGATTCCACATTGCTGTGGCTGTGGTGTCAGCAGGAAGCTGCAGCTCCGATTTGACCCCTAGCCTGGGAACTTCCGTATGCTGCAGGTGCAGCCACAAAAAGCAAAAAATCAAAAAACCCAAAAAACCTCCCCAAACTCATTAGAAAGGTGGTTGCCAGAAGCTGGGGGGAAATGGGGAGAAGTCGGTCAGAGGGTCCAAACTTCCAGCTATGAATAAAGAGGTGCTGGGGGTGTCACATACAGTCTGGTGACAATAGTTAACAGTTCTGTATACTTGAGCGTTGCTAAGAGAGTAAATCTTAAAAGCTCTCAACACACACAGCAGGTAACTCTGCGAGAGGACAGTGTGTTCACTAATCTTATTGCAGTAATCGCTTTACGATATATATATTTGCCACATCATCACTCTGCATATCTTTTACTTACCCAGTGTCATATTTCAATTGTATCTCAGTAAACCCAGAAAAAGAAAAAACAACGCCTCAGTCACGATAAGGCAAATGCAAATTAAAACAAGATGATTATGCTCTGACCCATCAGATTGGCCAGGATGTTGAAGTCTGGGGTCCAGGGCTGGCTCACGCTGGTCCTGTCCCACCTTGTTGGTGGCAGAGTAAAATGATACAGCTAACTTTAAACCAGCTGGGCCATATCAAGTATTTGCCTTATGTTGGCACAATCGCAATTTTCAGGGTCAGATCAAAGCCAAACCTAGAGCGGAGTCCCTACCCGAGCTCAACATCCGCCCTCACAGCAGCTCTGTGGGGCCCTGGGGCCAGACTAGAAGGGCTGTCGGAGGAGACTGCCCTCCCAGTATGTACGGGTTCCAATTTTTTTTTTTAAGGCCACACGTGCGCCGTATGGAAGTTGCCAGGCGTCAGATTGGAGCTGCAGCTGCCGACCTCGACCACAGCCGCAGCAACGCCAGATTCCAGCCACATCTGCCACCTACACCACAGCTCGTGGCAGAGCTGGATGGTCAACCCACTGAGCGAGGCCAGGGATTGAATCCGCATCCTCCTCATGGATACTAGTCGGGTTCTTAACCCGCTGAGCCACAGCGGGAACTCCCAATTTATTTTTAATCCAAAGAGAATGTATTCATTTGTTACTTACATAATTAAATACGTTTTAAGAGTTAATAGTTTATAAACATGGTTCTCAGGAAACGTGGGCGGGGTGGGGGGGGAGAGAAAAAAGAAACAGAGAGGAAGAAGCATGTCTATGGCCTAAGAGAACCACCGTGGCATTTTAGCCATTTTCCTCCATTGTATTTTTTTTTTTTTTTTTGTCTTTTTTGCTATTTCTTGGGCCGCTGCAGCGGCATATGGAGGTTCCCAGGCTAGGGGTCTAATCGGAGCTGTAGCCACCAGCCTACGCCAGAGCCACAGCAACGCGGGATCCAAGCCGCGTCTGCAACCTACACCACAGCTCACGGCAACGCCGGATCGTTAACCCACTGAGCAAGGGCAGGGACCGAACCCGCAACCTCATGGTACCTAGTCGGATTTGTTAACCACTGCGCCACGACGGAAACTCCCCTCCGTTGTATTTTTTTCTGCATCTTTCACCTTGAGTGATGCTGAGAAGATACACAGTTTTGTGAGCTGATTCTCCTGTAACTTGACGTTGGTTAATATCTGTGGCAGGTCCTCGGCTCCCTCTCCCCATCCCTCAGTGGCCTATCGATGGAAGGCAGGTGGGCAGGGGGCGTGGGTGGAGGTGGGCCAGGGCGTTCTGTGTGCTCTGGGACCCCTCGGGCCCGTTTCTCAGCCTTGGGACTGTTGACATTCTGGCAGATGATTCTTGGCTGCGGGGGGCTGTCCTCTGCGCTTTGGGTGCTGCGCCGCCGCCCAGGCCTCTGCCTGCTAAATGCTGGTAGCACCCTTCCCTCTGCCGTGTGACAACCCACCACGTCTCCTGACACTGCCAAATGTCCCCCGAGAGGAGGGTTGCCAGAGTCAGTTCATAAAGATAGAGGATGCCCAGGTAAATTTGAATTTGGGTTTCAAATGAATTGGTTGGATGATACAACGAATTTTATTAAAAAATTTTTTTAGCGTAAGTGTGTCCTTTAGGACATCATGAATAGGGACACACTGAAAAATTACTGTCTCTTTGAAGCCCGGATTTACCAGGGTGGCCTGTATTTTATCAGGCAGCGTAGGGGTAGAGGGAAGGGGCTGAATGCCCTCTGCTGAGCCCCTGTCATAGGCTGCCAGACACAAAGGGGCAGGCCCCACCCCCACGGGGCTTAAGACCTCATCTCGCCTCTCCTCGTGGGAAAGAGCACAGCAGGGTGCGGTGCTGACAGGTGCCACTAAGGCTCCTCGGGCGCTGGCTGGGCCCTTCCACTGCTGGTTGGGCTTCTCCCTCCTCCTCTGACTCAAACTGCCCCCATCAACAGTCTCCTTGGGGGCAGGGACTCAGGGTCTGGCAGGTTCAAGACCTCCAATACTCCCGCCCTCTACAATTAGCAGGTTCGTGTTGGAGACTCCCAGGCCTCTGGGGCAAAGGCAAAGAGGTTGCCTTGATCTCCCTCCCTTGTCAAAAGGACGCTTTTGTCAGTTGGCTGGCTGACTTTTGGTTTCCCGTTTCTAGGAGTGGCTGTGGTTATTTGTCTAAGTCAACTGCTTAACTGCAGGAAACCTGGCCCTTCCATCCCCTTTGGGCCCCTCGGGGAACACTCAGGTGCTGTGAGGACTTTTCCAGTTTCTATGGGAGTGGGGAGGAAGACGGGGTTAAAATATGGAGCCAGACTGACCTGGGTTCACACCCTGGCTGGACAGTTTAGGACTGTGAGGTCCTGGGCAGCTGGGGCCAAAGCTCCTTCCTCCTGCATTCTAACCCCGCCTGTTCTTCTAGCCCCTCCTCTAACCAACCACCTGATAAAAAGGAGGGAAGGGTAAAGTCCAGAATCTCTGACCCAGGGCTGGGCTGGATGCAGAAGATTCCAGAGTGGCAATCTCTGTGCCCCAGGCCAGGCCCCTCCTCCATCCCCAAGGTCTCAAGTGGGCTATTTACAGCCCAACCTGGGATCCATGGCTGCAGCTCCAAACACCTTTTGGCTCCTAACCTGAACTTTCTGGATTTTCTGAGAAGCCCTCATGTAAATTGGAACATCATTTGGATATCTTTAATCACATCTGGCACTCAAGTATGCACAGCATGTGTAACCGGGGGTGGTTCCCATAAACTTTGGTAAACAGAAAACTCTGGCAGATTTCTAGGTTGAACACCTGCCTCGGTGATTATGCTGGAATGGAGGATCCCAAATTTGAGATATGGATGGGACCACCAAGAAAACGTCCTTTAAGCTCAAAAGAGAATGGAGATTCTTTCGACTCCAAAGAAACGGAAGATTTGGAGTTCCCGTCGTGGTCAGCAGAAAAGAAATCTGATTTGTATCCATGGGGAGGCGGGTTCGATCCCTGGCCTCGCTCCGTGGATTGAGGATCCTGTGTTGCTGTGAGCTGTAGTGTAGACCAGCGGCTATCGCTCTGATTTGACCCCTCGCCTGGGAACCTCCATAGGCTGCGCCTAAAAAAAAATAAAAAAGAAACAAAAAGGAAAAAAAGAAACTGAAGATTTGAGAGAGCTTGAAGCAGCCTGACCTTGAAGACTGCCCAGTGGTTATTTCAGGAGAAAGCAGTGATTAAAACAAGGGTTTTGGCCTTAAAGCAAGAGTAAAACAATCCCCGCAGGTTGGAGATGGTGATAGCTGCACCGCAGCTTGGGAGAGATCTAGGGGATGAAGCAACCCCCGGCAATCAGGGGACCTGGTTTGGCTCCGGGTTCAAACAAGCCAGCCGTCAAAAAGGAAAGAAACTGTAAGACGTTTACAGACATTTGAAAACTGACGACATCCTTGAGATGAAGCAGATCTCAGTCCTCAAGGAAGATGAGTGATGCATACATGGGGTTCGTTTGGCTCTTTCTTCCTCTTCTGTGTATGTTAGAACTTTTCCACAATAAAAGTAAAATAAGACCCCCAAATAGAACCTTTCACATGTGAAGGATATTTCTCTTTCAATTCATATCATGCCACATTTTTTGTTCCCTTCACATTTGAATCCTCATTTTTCTGGTACCGGTTTTTCTCCTTTTCTTGTCTTTTCTTTTTACAGCTGCACCTGTGGCACGTGGACCTTCCCGGCCCAGGGGTCGAATCAGAGCTGCAGATGGCAACCCTGGATCCAAGCCACATCAGTGACCTGGGCTGCAGCTTGCAGCTACGCCAGAGCCTTAACACACCGAGAGAGGCCAGGGGTGAACCCACATCCTCACAGACTCCATGTCAGGCTCTTAAACCACTGAGCCAAAATGGGAACTCCTTCTGGTACAGTTTTGTGTTTTTCCTGGAGTTTCCTGGCCCTTCCCTATTCCTTTGGGAGAGAAGAAACATGTGGGTTTTTTTTTTTTTTTTTTTTTTTTTTTTTGTCTTTTTGCCTTTTCTAGGGCTGCACCCATGGCATATGGAGGTTCCCAGGCTAGGGGTCTAATCAGTGCTGTAGCCGCCGGCCTACTCCAGAGCCACAGCAATATGGGATCTGAGCCGCATCTGCAACCTACACCACAGCTCAGGCAACGCCGGATCCTTAACCCACTGAACAAGGCCAGGGATCAAACCTGCAACCTCATGGTTCCTAGTCGGATTCATTAACCACTGAGCCACGATGGGAACTCCCAAGAAACATGTGCCTTTTTACCATCTGATTAAGAGCTTCTAGTTTTTTAATTGTACTATCTTTTGACTGGCATTCATTTTATTCTTGAAGATCTTTTTAAGATGTGGTTATCAGAGACTTCCGTTTTCCTGTTCGAATTTAAATGAAATATATCTAGGCAAACAGGTATCACCCCGGGGATTTCTTTTCAGGGTGTGTCTGGATTAGTTCTATTGTTTCTTGGCTCTTAGGTGTGTTAGGTGCAGCTCCCCAGAAGCAGAGCCTGAGACAGGTTATTCTGGTGAAAGTGAGACCACTCTCTCAGTTATCCACTGTCTCGCTCTCTCAGCTAACCAGCATCCCCAGGCTAGACCAGGGCAAGAAAGCCAATCGAGGAAGTCTTCTTGCGGCGGGGATGCTTAGACAAGGAGGTGTTTTGTGCAGCAATTCACAGCAAAGGCGCTGGGTGCACCAGGCCAGTGAACGGGATTTGAGTGCCACTCCAGTGGTTCTCAAACTTGAGTGTGTATCAGAGTCCCCTAGGAGACTTGTTGGAACACAGATCTCTGGGCTCCACCCCCAGACTTTCTGATTCAGTGGGTCAGGGGTGGGTGTTGAGAATTTGCACATCTAATAGGTTGCCAGATGCTGCTTCTGGAACTATGTGTTGAGAATCAAAGCGGTACCTCACATCTTCCATTTCTGTCTTCCAGGAGTACAAGTTCAAGTAATTCTTTTCAGCAGGAGGGCGTGGCAGGTCACCTGTTCGTTCTCGCAAGTCTATTTTGCCCCTGCACTTGCTTTTCAGTTAGGTTGCTTCATTTCCCTCAGAACCTTGCAGGCCATTCCACAGTTTCTAGCTTCAGAGAAGCCCGATGTGAATTTGATCTTTATTCCCTTAACATGCTTGTTTTTAATTTCCAGAAGTTATTAGGTTTTCTGAAACCCGATGAGACCCTAGTTATGCATTTTTTCCACTTGTTGATTCTGCTCAGCACTAAATGGGCACTTTTAATCTTTTTTTTTTTTTTTCGTTTGGGGTTTTCTGTTTGTATTGGTAGCTCTGAGGATTTCCCTTTTATTATTTCTCTTATTATTTTCTTGTTTCTGTTTTCCCTTTTCTCTCTGGAATTCTCATTAGAAAAACAGCAGGCCTCTTGAAATGATCTTTTATGGTTTCCCCCTTCTCATTAAAAAAAAAAATTATCTTCTATCTCTATATTCTTAGAGAATGCCAAGACTTGCTTCCAGACTTTTTTTTTTTTTTTCTTTTTGCTATTTCTTTGGGCCGCTCCCGCGGCATATGGAGGTTCCCAGGCTAGGGGTCTAATCAGAACTGTAGCCACTGGCCTACGCCAGAGCCACAGCAACGCAGGATCCGAGCCGCGTCTGCAACCTACACCACAGCTCATGGCAACGCCGGATCATTAACCCACTGAGGAAGGGCAGGGACCGAACCCGCAACCTCATGGTTCCTAGTCGGATTCGTTAACCACTGCGCCATGACGGGAACTCCGCTTCCAGACATTTTTAAAGTAAATTTTTTACTTTGGAATAGTCTTAGATTTATACAGAAGTTGCAAAGATAATACAGAGTTCCCATTACCCTTCATCCAACTTCCTCTAAAATTAGCATCTTATATCACCAGAGTATAGCGAAACTAACAAGTGAACATTCATTCATTACTATTAGTGAAACTTTAGTTTGGGTTTTTGTTTCTGTTTTTAATTTTATGGCTGCACCCACGGCATATGGAAGTTTCCAGGCCAGGGACTGAATCTAAGCCATAGCTGCAACCTAGCTGTAGCAGTGGCAATGCCAGATCCTTTAACCCACTGTGCCAGGCCAGGGATGGAACCCTCACCTCTGCAGTGACCTGAGCTGCTGCAGTCTGATTCTTAACCCACTGTGCCATGATGGGAACTCCCAAAACTTTAGTTTTTAAAAGAATATTATCAAAATTAATTTATTTTCAGGAGTTCCCTGGTGGCCTAGCGGTTGAAGGATCCGGTATTGTCACTGCGTGGCTCAGGTCACTGCTGTGGTACAGGTTTAACCCCTGGTCTAAAAACTTCTGTATGCTACAGGTTAAGACCAAAAATTTTTTTTAATTTATTTTTGTTAATTGAAATAAAGTACAATTCCAGGAGTTCCTGCTGTGGCTCAGCAGAAACGAATCTGAGTAGCATCTATGAGGGCACAAGTTCGATCCCTGGCCTCACTCAGTAGGTTAAAGATCTGGTGTTGTTGTGGCTGCGCTGTAGGCCAGTGGTGCAGCTCCGATTCAACCCATAGCCTGGGAATCTCCATATGCCCTGGGTGCAGCCCTAAAAAGACAAAGAAAAAAAAATTCCAGTTGCAAATCAAGTTTCTGACACCACAGATTTATCATTTGATTCATTTACTCACAAAGAAATCTCAAGTAATGATTAAAAATAAGAAGATTTCAAAATTTCCAGGGGGCGATGGGAAAGCAGCATTTTTTTGCCCTTGAATAGTCTAAGGTACAATGTGTTTAACAGTTGGAAGAACTCTGACACAAGACAAAATAATTCCTAGTAAAAACAGAGAAATAAAAACTATGACCATGGTGTTAGACTTTGCTCTAAAATTTTTTTCCTTCCTGTTTTATTGAAGTATGATTGACATGCAGCACTGCACAAGTTTAAAATGTTCAGCATAATAATTTGACTTACACACATCATCAAAAGATTACTGCAATAGGTTTAGTGAATATCCAGCAGATAGACACAAAATTAAAGAAACAAAAAAAAATTTTCCCTTGTGATGAGAACTCAGGATTTACTCTTTAATGACTTTTATGGAAACCATACAGCATTGTTAATTATATCTAGCATGTTGTATGTTACATCTCTAGTACTTATTTATCTTTTTTTTTTTTTGCTTTTTAGGGCCGCGTCCACGGCACGTGGAGGTTCCCAGGCTAGGTGTTGAATCAGAGCTACAGCAGCAGGCCTACACCACAGCCACAGCAATGCAGGATCCGAGCCATGTCTGTGACCTACACCACAGCTCACGGCAACGCCAGATCCTTAACCCACGGAGCAAGGCCAGAGATCGAACTGGAAACCTCATGGTTCCTAGCTGGATTTGCTTCTGCTGCGCCACAACGGGAACTCCTTATTTATCTTATAACTGAAAGTTTGTACCTTCTGACTACTTTCATCTAATTCCCTCTCCCCCAACCCTCTGCATCTGATAGCCATAAATCTGATCTCTTTCTATGAATTTGTTGTTGTTCGTTTGTTTGTTTTTGGCTGTGCCTGTGATATATAAAATTTCCTAGGCCAGGGATTGAACCCACACCATAGCAGTGACCTGAGCTACTGCAATGACGACACTAGATCCTTAACCTGCTATGCCACAGGGGAACTCCTCTTTGAGTTTGTTTTTGAAGTGTAATTGTCCTGCAACACTGTGTTAGTTCCTGTTACACAACGTCAGGATTCAGGATTCCTATACATTTTGAAATGATCAGTGCAATAAATCTAGTTACTATCTGTTACCACACAAACATATTACATAATTCTTGACTGTGTTCCCCACACTGAATATTTCATACCCATGACTCATTTCTTTTTGGTTTTTTTTGGCTTTTCTAGGGCTGCACCCTCGGCACGGGGAGGTTCCCAGGCTAGGGGTCTAATTGGAACTGTAGTTGCCGGCCTATAGCCTAGGCCAGAGCCACAGCAATGCCAGATCTGAGCCATATCTGTGACTTACACCACAGCTCACAGCAATACTGGATCCCCAACCCAATGGGCGAGGTCAGGGATCGAACCCACAACCTCATGGTTCTTAGTCGGATTCGTTAACCACTGTGCCACGATGGGAACTCCCTCATTTATTTTTCAACTGGAAGTTTGTACCTCTTAATCTCCCTCCTCTGATTCTCTTCTCCCAGCCCTCTCTTCCCTAGTCACCTCCTGTTTGTTCTTTGTATCTATGACTCTTTTTGTGGTTATGTTTGTTCATTTGTTTTGATTTTTAGATTCCACGAATAAGTGAAATCATAGAGTATTTGTCTTTGTTTGTCTGACTTATTTCACTTAGCTTTATACCCTCTAGGTCCATCCATGTTGTCCCAAATGGCAAGTTTCTTTCACTTTTATGGCTGAGTAATATTCCATTGTGTGTATGTGTGTGTGTGTGTGTGTGTGTGTGCACGTGTCATCTTCTTTATTCATTCATCTATTGATGGGCATTTAGGTTGCTTTCATAGCTTGGCTATTGTAGAGAAAGCTGCAATGAACTTAGGGATGTATATATCTTTTCTTTTTCTTCTTATGGCTGCACCTGTGGCATATGCAAATCCCCAAGCTAAGAGTCAAATCTGAACTGCAGCTGCAGGCCAACGCCACAGCCACAGCAACACCTGATCTGAGCCCCATCTGTGATCCGTGCCATAGCTTATGGAAACGCTGGATCTTTAATCCATGGAGAGAGGCCAGAGATTGAACCTGCATTCTCATGGAGACGACTTCGGGCTCTTAACCTGCTGAGCTACAGCGGGAAATCCTGCATGTATCTTTTCTAATTAGGACGTTCATTTTCTTCGGATAAGAACCCAGGAGTGGAATTGCTGGATCATGTGGTAGTTCTTTTTTAATTGGGAGGGGAATCTCCATACTGTTTTCCATGGTACCTGCACCAGTTTACCTGCCCACGCACAGCGCCCAGAGGATCCCTCTTCTCCGCATCCTCACTAACACTTGTTGTCTGCTGTCTCTTTGGTAACAGCTGTCCTGATAGAGGTGAGGCGCTATCTCGTTGCGATTTTCACTTACGTTTCCCTGATGCTTAGGGATGCTGAACAGCTTTTCGTGTGCCTGTTGGCCGTCTGTATATCTTCTCTGGAAAATGTCTTCTCAGAGCCTCTGTCCATTTTTTGGTCAGGTGGTTTGTTTTTTGGAGGCTGAGTCTATGCATTCTTTGTGTACTTTGGATATTAACCCCTCATCAACTACATCATTTGCAAATAGCTCCTCCCATCAGGAGGCTGCCTTTTCATTCTTTGACAGTTTCCTTCATTGTGCAAAAGCTTTTTATTTATTTATATACATATTTATTTGTATACATATTTATTTATATATATTTTTGTCTTTTTATTTTATTTTTTTAGGTCTTTTTATTTATTTATTTATTTTTTTTTTTTGAGGGCTGCACCCACGGCATATGGAGGTTCCCAGGCTAGGGGTCTAATGGGAACTATAGCTGCCAGCCTACTCCACAGCCACAGCAACGCCAGATCCGAACTGTGTCTGCAACCTACACCACAGCTCATGGGCAATGCTGGATCCTTAACCCACTGAGCAAGGCCAGGGATCAAACCCACGTCCTCACGGATATTAGCTGGGTTCACTAACCCCTGGGCCAGGACGGGAACTCTGGATGCAAAAGCTTTTCAGTTCGATGTAGTCCCATTTGCTGATTTTTGCTCTTGTTTCCCCAAATTTTTATTAGATTTTATTAGACGTTCAACAGTACTCCCACTAATGTCCTTTTTCTGTTCTAGAACCCAATCTAGCATCTATGTTATATTTAGTCATCCTGTCTCCTGAGTCTCCTCTGGGATAGTTTCTCAGTAGTTCCTTGCTTTTTGTCTTTGGTTTTGTTTTTAATTTGAAAGTATTGAAAAATATCTGTCAGATATTTTGTAGAATGTCCCTCGGGGATTTTTTTTCTTCTCATAATTAGACTGGGATGAGGTGTTTCGGGGAGCCTATCCCAAAGGGGAAGTGCCCGTCTCATCACATGACATCAGCTGGGGACCGTACCCTTGATCACCAGATTAAAGCTGTTGGTCAGAGTTGTCCAGTGGGAAGCTATTTTTTTCCCTTCCCTACTTCCCTCTTTGGCAGTGAGTCACTAAGTGCAGCACTCACTCACGGCCCAGAGCCAACTGGGCTCCATCTGGAGGGGAGAGCATCTACTACGTACGTTATTGGAAGTTCTTCTGTAAGGAAGATTGGTCCCTTCTCCCCATGTATTTATTTATTCAACCACTGACTGAGATCAATATGGACTCATGGATATTTATTTTATACTTTGGGTTCCACTCTAAGACGCTACTATTTTCTTGCTCAAACTGTCCCAGCTTTGGCTCTTCAGAGCTCTTTCGGGTTGGTGCGCATGTCCCTGTGACAATCCCCGCTCCTGTATCCTATTTATTTAAGAGCTTCCTTACTTTCTGGCACTGGCTTCTGGAGTTTCCAATTATATCTTTTACTTTGGTAATCATATTTTTCATTTTCCAGAATGCTTTCCTGTTTGCTAATTGATTCTTTTTGCTAGGAGCCCTTTCTTGTTTTATGGATCCAATATAATGTCAAATTAGATTTTATTTCTAATCATAAGATTGTAAATGATGTTTATTGGGTTTAAATGATCAGAATTACTCTCTAGATAAAGTACAAGGGCTTAATTATGGTTACAGTATATATATATAAATAATATATATAAATATTCTAACTCTTGGCAATGCAAAAGTAATAGCAAAACTGTCAGAGTCAGAAGGTTGGGGTGGAAGAGAGAGATGGAACACAATACGGGTGCTAATTTCTTTATTTTACATTGTAGAAATCAGAAGATATACTAAAGTGGATGAAAGTGGACATAAAAGTTCATTGAGTTTGAAGTAGTCATGAAGAGACTAAACTAACACTATAACACAATGTGGAAGAAATTGGAAGAAAAGCAGCAGTGGAAGCGAGAAGATGTCTTCATTTTTTTCATGAGGGGACTCAATAAATATTAATCCAGTTGATAAATCAAGAAATGGAGGTATAGGCATGTTAATCAGACTTGATAAATCTGATTTTAAAAGCCACCACATCTCAAATCAGAAAAGCTGACTGGTTTCCTTTAAAAAGGGGGCCTAGAACAGAGTGGAATGCAGTGGAATAAGACTGAGTTTTTTGGAGTTCCTGTTGCGGTGCAGGGGTTTAAGGACCTGGTGTTGTTTCTGCGGCGGCTTGGATCACCGCCGAGACTCAAGTTTGATCCTCCACCCGGTGCAGTGGGTTAAGGATCAGGCATTGCCATAGATGTGGCATAGGTCACAGCTGCGGCCTGGATTCTCTTTTTTTAAATGTTAGGTTTTTATTTTTTCTGTTATAGTTGATTTACATTGTTCTGTCTATTTCTGCTCTATAGCAAATGACTCAGTCATATATATATATATATGTATACTCTTTTTCTCACATTATCCTCCATCATGTTCTATCGCAAGTGGCAAAATATAGTTCCCTGTGCTCTACAGCAGGATCTCATTGCTGATCCACTCCAAATGCAATAGTTTCTATCTACTAACCCCAACCTCCCAGTCCACCCCTCTCCCTCCCATCCCCCTCGGCAACCACAGTCTGTTCTCCAAGTCTATGAGTTTGTTTCTTTTCTGTAAATAGGTTCATTTGTGCCGTATTTTAGATTCCAGATATAAGTGAAATCATATGGTATTTGTCTGTCTCTTTCTGACTTACTTCACTTGGTATGAGAGTTTCTAGTTCTGTCCATGTTGCTGCAAATGGCATTGTTTTGTTTTTTTCTATGGCTGAGTAGTATTCCATTGTGTATATATACGTGGCTTGAATTCGATCCCTGGCCTAGGAGTTTCCACATACCACATGCCGCAGGTGCGGCCAAAAAAAAAAAAAAAAAAGATTGAGTTTTTCCTTAGTAACTTTCTGTATCAAAGCATTAAAAACATATGTAACTTTTATAAAAATAATATTTTATAAAAAATAATTTAGGAATTCCTTTCATGGCTCAGCAGGTTACAAATCCAACTAGTATCCATGAAGATGCAGGTTTGATCCCTGGCCTCGCTCAGTGGGTTAAGGATCTGGCACTGCCGTGAGCTGTGGTGTAGCTTGCCGATGTGTCTCAGAGTCTGTGTTGCTGTGGCTGTGATGTAGGCTAGCAGCTGTAGCTCTGTCGACCCCTAGCTTGGGAACCTCCATATACTCTGGGTGCTGCCCTAAAAATAAAAAAAAAAAAAAAAGAAGAAGAAGAAGAAAAAGAATACCAAAAACAAACAAACAAAAGCTTATTGGGATTGCACAGAATTTATAGATTGATTTTGGAGACAGTAACAGCCCAATATTGAGTCTTCTAAACCGTGAACTTGGTATATTTCTTCATTTATTTAGATCTCCTTTAACCTCTCTTAACAATGTTTTATAATTTTCAGTGTAAGGTAAAGGTCTTACATGTTTTTGTGTTAAATTTATTCCTAAGTATTTTATGGTTTTCGAAGCTCTTGTAAACAGAACTTCTTTTTGGCTACCCGTGGCATGCAGAAGTTCCTGGGCCAGGGATCAAACCCATGCCTCAGCAGTGACCATGTCAGATTTTTAACCCACTGTGCCACCGGGGAATTCCTTGACTTCATTGATTACTTGTAATAGCTGTTTGTACATCCTTAGTATTTTCTATGTTATTAATTATGTCATCTGCAAATATAGACAACTCTCCTTTCTTTCCAATCTCTGTGCCTTTCATTTCTTTTTATTCCTTATTGCTGTGGCCAGGATCTCCTGTATCAAGTTAAATAGAGTTGGTAAGGACCGAAAGCCTTATCTCACTCCTGATCTCACGGGGAAAACATTCAGTTATTCAATTTTAAGTGTCATGTTAGTCATAAGCTTTCCTGGTTTTCCTTCATTACATTGAAGAAGTTCCCTTCTACTGCATTTCACAGTAAAGTGGATATTTGCGTTTTTTGGCTACTCAGCCTCTAAAGTCCTAACTCACATTTGGGGGATGCTTCCACGCTTCGAGTCTCGGAGTAAGTTAGAGTCTGCCTTGCAACATAGAATCACAAATGCCAACCACACAGTTTCTCCGAGTCCTTGCAGCAAGGGTATGATCACATGACCAAGGATAAGTGCACATGACGAGGCTCAGCCAATCAGATGCATGGGGGACAAAGATGTGGGGCCAGTAAAGAATCCACTCAGGTCACAGAGGTGACAGTGGCTATATCTTGTTTCTGGGGCAGCAATAGGGCTAAGTTTGGTTCTAGCAATAGTGGGGTGTCAGTCGTTTGGCAGTAGTAGCTGCATTACTGACTTGCCAATAAGTTCTTTGTTTGAGTAAGGCAGCTGGAACTGGTTTCTGTTGACCAATAAGAACCTTGAATTATCCACCTAGTTAAATAGCAGTAGCCCCACTCTAAAGAAATCTTGTTACACAAACAGGAGATCCTGTTAGACAAAGGGAGAATGGCCCCTGCCATACTGGGCAGCTGACCCACCTGGGAGCCTGCTTGCTCAGGATCTGGCCCTCATGCTCCCTTCCAGCTCCTCCCCTCCCCTCTCTGTGCTTTGGCCACAGATCATCTAAATCCTTCCAGAGTCTCCTGCTCTTTCCTTCCTCCCTGGCTTTGCAGCTGTTGTGCGTCCTCTCCCTGGAATGCACTTATCATCCCTCCCGAAACTGCTGACACTGCCTCCTAATTGGTCTCCCCCCTCCGCATCCCCTCTGGCCCCATGCCCAAGCCGTATTTCATGCAGCAGCCAGAGCCATCTTCTCCAAACACGTGTCTGAGCATGTCAAGGTTCTGTTTAAAATCTTTCAAAGCTTCTTTATTGATCTTTGGATAAAGACCAAATTCCTTCACACGACCCCCCAGGCTCAGCACGGTCTGGCTCCTGCCCGCCTCTCCAGTTCTCCTGGGAGACACTCAGGAGATAGAAGTAGGGGCTTGGCTTGCTATGGATTGAGAAGGGACAAGGAAGAGCCAAGGATGACACCCAGACTTCTGGCGGGGATGGAAGTAGGGAAGCTCCTTGGGTTATCCACTTTTAAGATCTCAAAGGTGGAAGTTCCCGTTGTGGCTCTGTGGGTTAAGGACCTGACATTGTCTCTGTGAGGATGCAGGTTCGACCCCTAGCCTCGCTCAGTGAGTTAAAGATCCAGTTTGGTTGCAAGCTGCAGCGGAGGTGGCAGATGCGGCTCAGATCCGTGGCTGTGGCTGTGGTGTAGGCCAGCAGCTGCCGTTACGATTCAACCCCTAGCCCAGGAACTTCCATGTGCCACGGGCTCGGCCCTAAAAAGCAAAAAAGAAAAAAGATCTCAAAGGCGTACCGGTCAGCCTCCCATCCTTTGTTGAACAGGGAGCTGAAAACTCATCCACCCACCCACCACTCACTCACACTTTCATCTGAACTTCAACTACCTGACCAGCTCAGCACAGGCTTTAGGTGGGAGCTGCAGCTCTACCTTTGCTTTAGGTCCTTGGCTTAGGCACTTTCCCTCCCCAAGCCTTCATTTTCTCATCTATAAAGCAGGAATAATGCTTTCCCCTCCTCTCCTCCCCTCCCACTCCTCTCCTCCCTCCCTCTCCCTCCCTGATAAAAAAAAAAATTGTTGTGAGGCGTCTGTTTCAGGCATGTGGCTGGCCCAAACTGCAGCAGAGCTGGTGGGGACCATCCGCTATGAACTTCAGTAAGAGCCTCTATTTGCCTTTTCGAGAAATCGCTCTGGTTTTCAGGTGGAGGATGTTTTACAGATAAGTTGCAACAGGAAGGAAGGAGCCTCCAGTCCTCCGAAGCATCGGTGCCCCTGGGGAAATGTGTGGGGAGGTGGCCTGCCTGGAAGGGGGCACAAACAGACCTATCCCAGACCTCAGAGTAATCCCGGATCCCCCCTGGGCCACAGTCCGGGCCTCAGCAGGTGCTGCTGGCTCTGCCTCCAAAGACCCCTTGTTCTCTTCACTTCTGCTGCCGTCACCCTGGTCCCACCACCATCTGTTCTCTCTGACCTCCTCCAGCAATGGGATGCCCCGCCTCTGCTCTTGTCTCGCTCCAGAACGTCTCCTTCCAACAGCCAGTCACCTTTTACAATGCAAATTAGGCACTCCTGCTTATCTTCTAAGTCTTCCATGGGCTCCCCACACTCCTCAGGCTGAGCCACAAACCCTGCATGAGCCACACCACCCCTTCCGGGTACAACCCCAATCGCCGTGCCCTGTCCTCGATCCTGTGCTTCAGGAAGGCCCAGCTTCTGTACCTGCCGCTCCCTCTTCTCCAGGCTCTCCCCACAAGCAGCACATGCCTGCATCCTCCTCTGCAGGTCGTCTGCCCAGAGGTTGTCTCCTTGAAGAGACTTTTTCTAAGTACGTGTTCCCCCATCACACTTTGTTTTGTTTTGTGTTGTGTTGTTAGGGCTGCACCTGCAGCATGCAGAAGCTCCCCGGCTAGGAGTCCAATTGGAGCTGTAGCTGCAGCAACGCCAGATCCGAGATGTGACTGCAACCTACACCACAGCTCAAGGCAACACTGTATCTGTAACCCATGGAGCAAGGCCAGGGATGGAACCCGTGTCCTCATGGATGCTAGTCGGGTTTGTTACCACTGAGCCACAACGGGAACTCCATCACGCTTTGTTCCATCACTGTTTTATATCCTTTATAATACTCATCACTGCCTGAAATTAGACTGTGTATATTTACAGGTCTCCTTGCCAGTGCCACTCTTACACTTTTATTAATTTTAATTCTACTAGGAATTGCTCTCTATGTTGTCCAAAGAGCCTGACAAGTAAAGCAAAAATACCCCCTTTGCTCTTCCTCGCCCATTCAGATCCCTCGCTAGAATGACAGCTCCATTTGTCCTACTGACCCTGATTTGCAAGTCCCTAGAACCACGTGTGGCACCTTCAACAGTTATTGAATGAAGAGTCAATCAAGGGCCAAGTTCTGGCTCTACCACAGATTAGCTTCCCTTTGGGGAGGGCTGGAGGAGGAGGTCAAGGTCCATAGGAGGCGATGGATTTGTGCAAACTACTTAGGTTCTCCAAATACCAGTTTGCTCGTTTATAAGAAAGAGAAAAGAGCATCTAGCTCATAGAAAGGTGAGCCGTGAGTGGTGCCGGGTGCAGCACACCCCGCCTCGTGGCGTTTCTAGGCTAGTGGGGCGGGGGGGGGGGATGTACTTGAAACCCTGCATGTTGAGGCCATAGGCCACCCGTCTGTTCAATGGCCCCAGAATGGAAGAGCCACGCTTTCCAAACTGGGCTGGGAAGAGCTATGTGGGAGCAGGGGTTACCTGAAACCATCTGGTGCATCTTCCTGGACTGTTTGTTTTATTTAGAAGTAATTTGCCACATTATTTTTATAGTAAACAAATACTTATTGAATCAAATGCAGCATTTGCCTTCAATGTTAAATCCAGGTGCTCTGGGCACCATCCTGAAGAGAGGCATTGGCCATCATTTGCTTGACTTGAACGGAGTTTTCTAGGTGGGGAAGCGGATGCGCAGAGCGGCTGGACCTGGCCTTTCTGTCCTGATCAGGGCCCTCTCTGGCTCACTCGGTGAGCCGCTGTCATCATGCAGGACTCTGGCGTGAGCCTCTCTAGTCCCTGACCTCTGCAGAAACAGTAGGTGCCTTCCCCGGTGGGAGTGAGGGTGAAGCCCAGAGACTAAGGCCAGGGGGAAGGTTCTGGGCCCTAATCCAACGCTCCTAATTCCTAATATTGCCCAGACCCTGGACCACCCTGCCCGCCCCTCAACACACCCCCTTCTCAATCACCTGCCCATCTGGTCATAATTATAGTAATTACACTGGGATATCCTTTCCCAATTATACATAACCAGCATAGGTAACTGCTTCTGAGTATAATTACAGGAGATGTTTACAGACCCACAATCACATCAGAGTAAATGATAACTTCCTTTCTTTCCATTAATACACCAATATTAGGGCCCTATTAGGGCCAATTAGCCAAATCCCAGCAGTGAGGGGTTGGGAAAGACCTCACATCCCCCCCCCGCCCCCCCCCCGCCCCCCCGGAGTCCCCTGCAAAGCAGCAAGGGATCTCAGACTAAGCAGGGTCCCAGTCAGGATTTCATAGCACACCAGGAAGCCTGCAGAGGGCTGGACTAACATCCAGGGGCACCCACTGAGGGTGAGCAAATACCTAGGAACGGTTCTGAAGCGCGTGTTTGTAGACTGTCCACAGCCACCCTCAACAGACCATGAGGCAGCTGGCCGGGACCCACTCCCAGGCCACAGCCCGCCAGCTCTAAGCCCCCTTCCTTATCTCCTCTTTTCAATGCTTCCTCTTCCGGGGCAGTCACCACAGCCACCCCTGCCTTCTCCAGCCCCCTCCGCCCCTTCTTCCTGTCCCTGTGGGGTTGTTGGGTGTTATCTCTCCAGAAGATGAGGGTGGGGGTTGGGTGG
Source organism: Sus scrofa (assembly GCF_054392235.1). Lineage (NCBI taxonomy): Eukaryota > Metazoa > Chordata > Mammalia > Artiodactyla > Suidae > Sus > Sus scrofa. The sequence goes on along the minus strand of NC_139391.1, from coordinate 9,657,879 downwards.
GGCGTCGTAAGGAGAAGGTCACCGCAGTCACCGGAGTTTCCCACCCTCCCACCCCCACTCCGGCCACCGCCCCGGGGGCGCCGCCTGGAGCTCGGCCCTGGGGTCGGGGATACAACTTCGACGTCCACGCTCTGGCACACGCAAAGGCTGCCCCGGCATGCGCAGGGGAGCGTGCCTGCACACACGCACACCGTACAAAGACGTGCACCCTGCTACAGCCCAGCAAACGCACTCCCCAATCGCTGGCGCTCACAGTGGTGCACACGCACCCGCACCGTCGCGTGCACACACGCGCACGTATACCCACCCCAGCGCACGTCCTCACGTACACACACACACACACACACACGGGCGCCGGGCAGCATCCGTGTGGACCCCGAATGCCGACCTCCGGGCCCTGATGCGTCCTGGCCCAGGCCGGCGGCTGGCTGTGCGGCGCGCACACACGCGCACACGGGCCCCCGCGCGCCCTCCCCGCTCGGCGGCTCGGCTCCCCGGCCCCCCGGCTCCCCCGCTCCCCGCCCCGGCCGCGGCGGGCGCTGTGCGGCGGGCGCTGTGCGGCGCGGCGGGACCGGGCGGGGGCGGCGGCCGGGAGCGCGGAGGAGGCGGAGCAGGCGGAGCAGGAGCCCAGAGCCGGCTGGCCCGCGCCCCTCCTGCCGGCCGGGGATTTTCCAGCCTGGGCGCTGACGCCGCGGACCTCCCTGCGGCCGCCGCGGACCATGGGCGACAAAGGGACGCGGTGAGTGCGGCCGGCGGCCGGCCCGGGGCGCGTGGGGGCGGCCGGGGCGAGGGCGCGGCCGCGGGCGGGGGTCCTAGTCCGCGTCCCGGCTGTGCCTTCGCCGCCAGCCGGGCAGCGCCGGCGCCTGCTCGGCGGCGCCCGACTCTCCTCCAGCCGAGGTCTCTCTGCGGTCGCCCGCTGGGCCAGGGGCGCGGGGTCGGAGAGACCAGGACCCGGCCGCCCCTGCGGGCTCGCGGCTTTTGGCCGCGGAGACACGCTCACACGCACTCACTCGCTGACACCAGGCACTGGGCAGCCGGCGCAGGGACGCAGAGGGCAGGTTGACACACAATGGCACACACGCGGATGTGGACACACGGGCACACTCATCCATGGGCGTGCTCATGCCGGCACACACGCTGACATTCGCCGCCACATCTGAGCACATCCAGGGACACACTGTCACACACTCATTGATACACACTCATCAACATGTTCTCGCTGACAGTCCTGTTGGCACACGCAGGGCACACTCCACCATATATCAGCGCTGACATCCCTTTATGCTGGTGCGCGCACGTGGGCCTACCCTGATCACGCACATCCACTGTCACTTGTACCCACCCTAACAGACACTCTCATGCGTTGTCACCCTTACCGACAGAAACACTTGTGTTGGCACATATCTCACCAACACAGTGTTCACGGGACCACACCACTGCTGACCCCCACAGACAGACATCAGACTAATGCCCACGCAGACACCCCGGGTCACATGCCAACAGCCCCTGGGGTGGCTGCCACACTCGCTCCAGGTCCCACAAGGTGAGAAGTGGAAACACACACACCACACAGGGTGGGAGGCCCCCCGGGAGCCTGGGAAAAATGCTTCTTTCCACAGATCCCTTTCTTCTGGCCTCCCCAAGGCGCCGGGGTGGCCGGGTGGCTTGAGCTGGGGTGGGGAGGGGGCTCGCGTCTCCCTAGGAGCCTTCCCTTGTCTTTCTTCACCCTCTTCCATCCTTGGGCCCCACTTTGCCGCCCTCCTCTCTTTCCTCTCTCCACCCTCCCTTATTCTCTCCTTGCTTCCAATATGTATTTATTGAGCGCCTACTGAGTACGAGGCGTAGCGTGGGGATGAAAGATGCGCAAGAGCCAGTCCTTCCATTCCCGAAGGAGCTAATAGACTAGGGAGAAACGGCCCTCGTGGCCGGCAGGTCTCAGGACCACTGACCAAGCAACGTAACACCTGCTGCCCTCTGACTCTCTCGCTCAACGGCCTGAGAAAAGTCTTCCAGAGATCACTTCCATTTACCAGAAGACGAAACTGAGGCTCAGAGATAACTTTTGCTCCCGAGGCTTAGAAACCGCTTCCCCGCCCTCCTCCCGACAGCTCTTCAGGGCGGTTCATTTTCCTTTTCCTCTTTTCCGGAAGAGGAGCCAGAGCTCAGAGAAGTGACTGGACTTGCTTAAGGTCAAGAGGGGTCAGAGGCAGGGCAGAGGCTGGAGGCCACTTGCTGCATTTCTGTGTGGTCCACCCTGGGGCACTGGCAAGCCTCCCGCCGGCCCTGGGTTTGAGGCCTGGGTGGGGTGGCCTGTTTTGTGTGTGGAGGCCCAGCTGCTGGGGGCGCTGCTGAAGACCGTGGAGGCATCTGCATTCACCTTGGTGGCAGGTCCTCATGGCATCCGGCTGGCCGGCACTGTGACCCAGGTCTCTGTCCTCAGCCGTAGCACGTGAGGACGAGTGACTCTCCTTCCCCACATCCGGGTTCCCCCAAAGCCAAGAGCCTCCTGATAGTTGAGGTGAGAATTTTCTCCGAGACCAGGGAGTCAGGAACCCCTGCCCCTCTCCTTGACTCCTGCTTCGCCGTCAGGGTGACTCAGTCCCTCTTGGGCCTTGGTTCGCCTCCCTGTGACTTGGAGGAGAGTGTCATTGCTCCCCTGCTAGCATAGGTCGTCGGCAGAATGAGGATATCATGAGCAGCCAGGCACCTGTTGGGGACCCTGTCTTTGGGGTCAGGCCTTTTCCAGGACTTTCCCTTCTCTGCCTCTAACTCGGGGGTGAGGGGAAGCAGGGAGCACAAGGACCTTGGGCAACTGTGTTCACCTTTCTGGACCTTATTTTCCCATCCACAAATTGGAGCTGTCAGTACTTAACATTGGAGTTCCCGTGTGGCCTGGCGGGTTAAGGATCCAACAATATCATTACTGTGGTTCGGGTTGCTGCCGTGGCGTGGGTTTGATCCCTGGCCTGGGAGCTTCTGCATGCCGCGGGTGCAGTCAAAAAATAACACAGCATTTTCAGGGCTCTCCCTGTGTTTTCTGAGTACACTGGGCAGGGGGAGGTGGTGTTGCCGGAAGCCTGGTGCCCAGGCCTGGCTCTCGTCCATGAGATGGTGGCCCTGTTCTCTCTCTCTCTCTCGGTCTCCCCGTAACCCCAGGAGACCTCCCTGTTTCTTCCAGAAAGGTTTCCTGAGTAATTTGGAAGAGAAAGACAAAATCAATACTGGGCTATACCTTGCCTTGTTCTGTAAACCATGGGATGCTACTTCATCTCTGACTTAGAAGTGGAAACTGCACATACCTGATACGCTAAGGATCAGGAGTCATCGCATTCATCCTGCACCTGGATTTGCAACCCCCATCTGAAAGTGACAGTGAGAATTAATTAATTAACTGTCACTGCCTTCTAGAAAGTTCCAGGGTCAAAGGAGAAAAGGAGGATGAGACGGATACCTGAATAGGACTAATTACAGGTAGTTTGATGACTGCTCTGACAAGGTGCTCTGGGAGCAATCATACAGCCATTCAACAAACACTGGCCTCCAGTGTTGGGGCTGGGGGTTCAGAGATGAATGGCTCTACTCCGTTTCCAGAGGCTTGAAAGCGGAGCAGGTGATTATCATGCAGCGTGACACGTGCTCTGGGAGGCCAAAGGAGGGACCCCCACCCCGTCCTGGCAGGGGGCATGGTGAGGGAAGTTTTCCTGGGAAGGAAGTGGCATTGGGGCAAGGGGACAGGATTGGGGATGTCATTCCTGGCCAAGGGTGCAGAGTGTGACAAGGCTTGGAGGCGTGGAGCAACATGTGCAGCCTGCGGGCTGGGCTGGGGCGAGGGGTGAGAGGTGAACACGGGCTGGTCCTCAGCAGCCTGGATGTCAAGCTGAGGAGAGGGGTTTTCTCCCCAAGGTGATGGTGATGGGGCGGCGGGGGCGGGAGGGACGGGTACAGATTTTCGATTCAGAGGGACGCCTTTGGCTGTGGCCAGAAGCGTGGATGAGAGGGGGGGCCTGGGAGCTGGGAAACCCATGAGGAGGCCGGGGAGGAGCCTGAGAGAAGACAAGATCGGAACTATGGCTGGAGCGAGAATGGAACCGGGAAATATGAACGGGGAGGTGGAGTCCATCAGCCTTACGGGTGGGCTGCCTCCTGCGTGGCAGGAAATTTACATGCAGGATCTCGCTTGGTTCCCTAGGACCCTATTAATATAAGGAGTGTTGTTCTCACTTTGCAGACCAGGACACAGACTAGGAGAGATTAAGTAATTTGTCCACTGCCATTCAGCCAGTGAACTTCTGAACCCAGGCCCGTCTGCCCTGCTGGTCCGTGCTTTCCCCCAGAGGGAGGGGGTTGTCTGGCTCCCAGGTGGCCTCTCCCATCTCCCTGATGGCCTCATCCTCAGGTCATGCATCCCTTCTGGTCCTTGCCGTTGCTACTAACTCAGTTGGCAGCACGCAGGATCAGAGTTAGACAGCAGGAGGGACTTCCCGAGAGGCTGTGCGATGGAATGACATTTCCTTTCCTACAGATGTTTATGAACCCTTCATTTTTGGCAGGGAAGGAGGGTGGGTGTGACGGGGACACGTAATCACCAGCTCTCTGTGAACCTTGGCTGTCGTCTCTCTTGGCGGTTAAGCTCTCTGTGACCCATGTTGGCTGGAACATGGGGGAAGTCCTGTGGCTTTGGCCAGGGTGGCTCATGGGGCTGCTGGGAGTGGAAGTGTTGAGGCTGACCCGTCGTCTCTGATCCTGGATTCCAGGCCGGCCTCTGGGCTTCAGACTTTGCCACAGCACTCTTCCTTCCAGGTTTGGGCCTCCTTGCCAAGGGTTGAAGCCTTCCATTGACATAGGTCCAGGGGTCCTGAGTCAGGGGTCTGCCACAACAGGCCGGGAGTCTGCACGCCCCGAGTGGCCTCCGAGCCACCTCCCCTGTGCCACAGTGATCGTGCTGACCATCTAATGAGACCTGCAGGGGGTAGCAGCTTGATAGGGAGTCAGACTGGAAGCTGAGGAAGAGGTCCAGAAGCTTCTGCCTAAATGGGGGTAGGGATGGGCGTGGGAGGCAGGGATTTGGATGTCTTTGGGTTAGAGGTGGCAGTTGACTCAAGGAGCATGGATGCTGGCACAGGGAGAAGGGATAGCGTTTGAAGAGAGGATGCCTGGGGCATTTGAGGCTTTGGAGAGCACCCATACCTGGGGGGGGGGGGGCGGTGCAGAGAGGAAGGAGGGGGGGAACTGAGGAGGCTGTGTTCTGGGAGCCAAAGAAGCAGCCAGGGACCAGCAGAGGATGAGCCTAGGAAAGACCCTGGGATTTAGGCAGAAGGTGGTGGCTGGTGACTTGGTGAGAGGAGCGTGGATGGAGCCGTGGGGGCAACGCTGGGCTGCAGGGGCCGTGGGGGAGGGGGGAGGACCTTGCTTTCTGTGCCTGAGCTTCTGGGAGGAAGGGCGTGAGGCCCTGGGCTGGCAGGCGGTAGGGGCTCTGAGTGTGGGATCTGCAGGGCGAGGCTCACCGGAGGGCGAGGAGGGACAGTTGTGTGGCTCTGGTCACAGGGGGGCATGTCGGAGCTGCCTCAGGCTGGGGGTCTTGAGGAAGGCTTCCTGGAGAAGGTGCCCCCTGCTTGGGTCTGGGGCATGAGGAAGGCTGAGGTGTCCTGGACAGAAGGAGGAGCCTAGGCCCAGGTGCAGGCGTGGGAGTGTGGAGGTGCCGAGGGAGGTGGCAGCCCTGGGGAGCAGGCTTTGGGTGCTGGGGTGGGTGAGTCTGAAGGCCCCTTCTACTCATGTAGTCACACCTCAGGTGTCTTTGGTGAGCTCCTTTTCTTTTCTTTTTTCTTTTCTTTGCTGCACCTGCCACATATGGAAGTTCCCAGACTAAGGGTCGAATCAGAGCTGCAGGAGCCAGCCTACGCCACAGCCACAGCAACGCCAGATCTGAGCCGCGTCTGTGACCTCCACTGCAGCCTGTGGCAACTCCAGATCCTTAACCCACTGTGCGAGGCCAGGGATGGAACCCACACCCTTATGGATACTAGTCAGATTCTTAACCTGCCAAGCCACAACGGGAACTCGGGGCTATTTCTGTTTCCTGTTTGCTGGTCCATTGATCAGCTGTGGGTCTGGCTCCTGGGAGATGCCTGGCAGGGCTTTGTTGACGTGCCTGAGCTGTCAGCCCGGGGGCTCTGGCCCTGCTGCAATTACAGCTTTCCCGTTGGGGACCCAAGGAAGGAAGCCCTGCTTCCCACACTAGACTGGGTGTTGGGGGGCCTCCTCCATCAGATTGGGAGGTCCTAAGGGAGGGGATGTGCCCCCCATCAGCATAGGCTTCCTGCAAGTGAGCCTGTTTCCCGCTCATTGGACGGCCTTCTGCAGGTGGGAGCCGTGTCTCTGGCATCGGACCCGGGGCTCCCAGCGGTGGGACGCGTCTCCAGTCCGAGCCCTGGGATTAGGACGGGTATTAACCCTGATGGTTCCCGAGCATCCTCCCTCCCTCCTGTGTGCAGGATGGGTCCTGCCTGGGGGTGGCTTGAGTCCTAGTAGGACAAGTATAGACAGAGCGGGTGGGGAGGACAGGGTGGCTGCTTTTGAGAGAAGAACAAAGGACGCTGTTGTCCCAGCCCCCTCCCTCCCACCCAAGGGGCCCCGGGCAGGGTCATCTCTCTGGAGACGCACCTCCTCCTTCCTGGGCCCGGCCCCATCTTTAGTCCCACTTGAGAGGAACTGCTTGTTCCTTCCCAAGAGACCTGGTGCCAGACGAGGCCCCTGGGAGGCCAGGCCCCAGGGACTGGACCGGACAGGTCCCTGGAGTTCTGTGTGGTTGAAGTCAGCATGGCCACTGAGCAGCTTTCCCTCTGCCTAGAGCCGGGCCCGACTGGGCTGAGAGCACAGCCAGTGTCATGGGCCCTCTGGTACCTCAAGAGGGATCCGGAGCAGGTGCGATGCTGTGGCCCATGCTGGGCCACCAGAGGCAGGACTCACCTCTCTGGCTCTGAGCTGTTCAGTGGCCGTGCAGGGGGCACCCGGAGGCCCAGAAGCTGAACGGGTATGGATCTGCATGAGGCAGGCGCTCCCTCCCATCCTGGCCCTGGGCCTCTGGCCCCACACTTGGTCCTCTTGTCCTTTTGCAGCCTCCCGCCGCCCCCCAGCCTGTGCAATCAGTGGGCATGGATGCGTTTTGGCAAAGGACAAGGAAGGGGGTGGGGAGTGGTCTACCAGGATGTGCCATCTCAGAAGGGTCCCAGAGGTATGCTCTAAGGCTTGCTCATTGCTGTGTGACCTTGGGCATGATATTCACCCTCTCTGGACTTGGTGTCCCTACTGAAGTCAAATCAGCTGGAGTGTATGAAGCCCTTCTCCCAGAGTCACCTGTTTTTCTGTGTTCTGCTAGGGGCCTTGGGGGTGACCTTCCTTCTGAGGGGGCAGAAAAGGGAGATTGGGCAACTCAGGCCTCTGCCATACTCCAGTGGGACTGAGACCCCCGGCGGAGCTGGGCCTGGGGGGCTGTGAGTCATGCTCTCTCTGTGGGATCAGGCCCTCGCCGCAGCAGCCTCCCACCTCCCAAAGCACCTGCAGGAACCACCAGGCAGGTCCTGGAAGATTGCATTCTCTCTGCCCACGCTGTGCCCTCCTCTGAGTGCCCACAGCCCTCTCTGGGATCTGATTAGCAAATATTAGGGGCTGATTAGCCTAGTGGTTAGGCTATAGGAAGAACCAGATTTCCTGGTTTCAAATACCAGCTCTGCCACTTACCGGCCTGGTGACCTCTGCTGATTATTTAACCCCTTCTCTGCTGTAGCGCCCTCCTCTGTAAAATGGAGTAGCAGCAGTGCCTGCGTCGTGGGTTGTCTCGAAGATTAAATGGGTTAAGATAGGTACGCCTTGGAGACAAGTCCCCAGCCCAAGTGCAGTGTCATACGAGGTGACCTCGCAGTGCCCTTCCTGTCCTTCAAGGCCCGAATCACATGTGCCCTCTGGGAAGCCCCCTGCCCCCGATCTCCAAGTGCCTCGTGACTTCTTTTCAGCTGTATATTCATTCTCTCGCTTTCTGTCAGCACTCATCCTTCCCTCTCTTTGTGGGTTCTTTGCACACTCGTGATGTCCTCTGTGTGAGGCCAAGGGCACCTGGCGGGGGCCTCTTGTCCCTTTGCACCTGTGCAGACCTGGCGTGGTCCGGGCTCCATACGTTCGGCGAAGGAGGGTGATGTAGGCATACTTGGGGATGGGCAGTGTGGTGGGTGGGACAGCATTGCTGATTCTGAAATATCTAAAGGTGGCCCAGAGCCACAGGCCTTAGGTTATTTTCTGTGCTTTGAAGGGCGGAGGTTACCGCATGACTGGCTTTACTTTGCTAGGAGAATGTGTTTTCAGACAAGCAGAGCTACCTGGCGACGGGATTGGTGGCTCCTTCCAGCCTTCGTGCCTTTGTTCCTGTTGCGTCTGCCATTGCGAATGGCATCCTTGGAGTTCCCTTGTGGCTGAGGGGTTAAGGACTTCCCATTGTCATTGCTATGGCTTGGGTCGCTGAGTGGCATGTGTTTGATCCCTGGCCTGGGAACTTCTGCAAGCCAAGGGTGCAGCCAAAAAAAAAAGAAAAAGAAAAAGAAAAAGAATGAGAGAAGGCCATCGCTGCTTCTCTCTGTTCAAATTCTACTTCCTAAATACATGCCCAGCCATGGCGCCATCCTTTCCCGGCCCCCAGAGGTGGGCTCTCATTTCATCACGCCCATCCTCAGACAGCTCCTGGGTCGGGGCAGTGACATGGGAGAGTAGGGTGGGTTATTTGCACACTCGTGATGTCCTCTGTGTGAGGCCAAGGGCACCACGTCTCCCTTTGGAACAGACATCTGGATCTGGCTCCAGGGTATCCAGGGTGGTTTGACCTGACTTGAGGAGGGGACCATGGCTTCTGATGACCCACTGGTGATCAAGGAGCTCTTTATGTGGCTGGAGAGCCCTCCCTTGGCCCACTGGCAGAGCGCTGAACTCCCCAGCAGCTTCCCACTGGGCAAGGACTCAGAACCCACCTAATTACTGGGGACAGAGTTCTGGGCACTGGATCCAGCAGGCTGTGGTCATAATCAGCTAATTAACCCCCCCCCACCCCAGGCATTGCTCCTTGGCCAGAGGAGCAGAGGGAAGGGGGCCTTGAGGCTCAGAAGAGATGTGAAGACACGGTGCTGTGCCGCGGGAGTTCAGACCCTGGGTCGGCTGAGCAGAGGTGGGCAGGGCAGCAGGGAGACCCACAGCCGATGAGAGAGGGGGCTCCTTGGGCGCAGCACTCAAGTGAGAGGAAGCGGGGCAGGGGTCTGGGCTGGGAGATGGACCCCACTGTTCACGGTCCCTGTGATGTTGTGGACGAGCCGCTTTTCCGCTTTGGGCCTCAGTGTCTCTGTGTGTCAGGCAGCAGGGGGAGAGGGCTTGGCCTGGAAGGTCTCCAGGACCCTCTGCTTCTCAGTTCTGCGGCTGGTGAGGAGGTGGCCTAAACAGCAGGCTGTGTTTCCGCCCAACAGCTTGGCCTCGAGCAAGCCCGTCTTCTGGAAGGGACAGGCGGGGCTCCAGGCTGATCCAGCCTGAGACCGAGGAACTGGAGGTTAATCAGAAGGGAAGACTGCAGGGGGCAGCAGGCGAGCCCTGTCATGCCCTTTTCCCTGCCCTGTCCTCGTGACTGGCCTGTGGTCCCCAAATGAGTGTCCTCAGCCAGTGACGGTTTGAGGCTGTGCCGTGTCTTTTCCAACAGTCTGGAAATTTCCCAAGTAGTGCACCCAGATGTGTGGGGATGGGGCTTCCCGAAGGTCAAACCACCGGTTTCTCTGTGTGGATTTCGGAATCACACCAACTTGGTTTTGCTGCCCCACAATTGTTGTGCGCCAGCTCCACGACCCTGGGTGGGGGGTCTTAAACTCTCTGCGCATCCGTTTCCTCATTTGTGAAATCAGGGGCAGGGAGGGTAGGGATTTGCCAAAAGCCATTTGCTCTCTGTCGCCTCTCTCCCTGCCCCCACTCCCGTTGTCCTGGCCCAGGCTGTGTGCCCTGCAGGGTTTGCAGGGGTGGGGGCTGTTCTGGGGCCAGAGGAGAAGGTCAGAGGGTGGCTGGAAAGGGAAGTGAGATTGCCCAGGCCCAGGGCGGGGTGGAGCAGTGGGTGCTGGTGCAGCCCGGGCCCTCTCCCTTTCGGGCCCCTCACTTACAGGGGTGCTCTAGGAGGAAGTGGGGAGAACTCAGGGGAGCAGGAAGCCGGGGGCGGGGATGGGCGTGTGGAGGGCTCCGGGCCTCTTTCCCTTTGCCCCCCCTCCCCAGGTGGCGGGGGCAGAGCCCAGAGCCTGGTTTTCTGCCAGGGAAGCCAGCAGGCGGCTGTTTCACACACTCCGACAGCAGCCGCCCTTCCTGGTTCTCAACCCCTAGCGGGAGGTGCTTGCTTGAAGCCCGGCGCTTGGAAGGAGGCGGGGAGGCCTGCCGAGGTCTGGAGGAGAGGCGGCGAAGGAGGAGGAAGGCTGCCTCCCCCTCTCCCAGGTCCCCCTGCAGCGCTGGGCTGTGACAGGCCAGCGCCTGGGACTCCGAGGAAGCTGCTTACATAACTCTGCCGGACTCCCGGCTTCCTCTTGCATTGCTCCCTGGAGGGGCCACGCAGGAGCCACCGCTTTGCTTTGATTCCCGGGTCCGAGAGGTCCTGATGACCATGCCCCTGCCTCAGGCGGCGGCGGTGTGTGCTGCCCACACCATCTCGGCAGGAGAGCCCTGTGCCGGCCTTCGTGGAGGCCCCGGGCTGCCTCTGCGCCCTGCCCGCTTCCCACGCTCCTGGAGCGGAGCTGCCAAGGGGAGAAGCCTCATTAGAGGAAGCAGGCCGTGTCCTGAGCTCATTTGCCTGCCAAGGGCTCAGAGGGGAGCTGACCTCTCTGCCAGCAGAGGAACAGAGAGGCAGCACTTCTCAGTTTGTTCCCCTCGGTTCTACAAACATCGCTGGGTGCCAGGCCCGGACGTCCACGCGAGGCCCGTCCCTGAAGCCGGATGGCCCCCTGCGGTGGCGAGTGTCTCGCCCGCCCGGGAGGAAGCTGGCTTAAGGAGCAGCTCTGCTTCTGTCTCCCACCTGAGCCTGCCCTTTCTCGCAGGCTGGGGCCTGGCTGTCCTGGGTTCGGGGGTGGCAGGGCCCTCGTGATGAGGACACACGGGGGTGCCCCTGGGCTGGGTGTTGTCAGCCGCACTGTCCTCCCAAGGAGGTTGCCGTGAACAAACACATCTGTGAGTATCTGCCACATCACAGGCCTGGGGCCGGGCCCCCGAGGTATGAAGAGGAAACAGACAAGTCTCAGCCCTTGTGCTGCTTAAAGCTTTTGGGGGGAGAGGAAATAGATCATCCCAACATGCTATGAGAAGGATTGGTTTACACCGCGGGCAGAGCAAGCCCAGTAGTGAGGGTTGGAGGCAGCTGCCCAGAAAGGGGGGGCGGGGGTCGCTGTAACAAGGTTTTGGAGGCAAGTTTGACATGAACCAGAGGTGACACTTGTCTTGGTGGTGCCTGTGAGCGATGTCCCCAGCGGGAACTGACTTCCTTCACCAGATTCTCAGGACGCCACTCTGTGCCAGGCGCAGAGTCGGATGCTCAATTCAGAGGCTCTCCGTAAAGGCTGTCCTGGGACTGCAAACATTTAGGGGTGCAAAGCGAAAGTTCTCCCAGGTGGCATCCCAGTGAATGGTTGAGCCTGAACAGAAGAGACATGGCAGGTGTAAGAGGAGACATCGGGCTAAGCAACTCCTCCATGGAAACCAGGGGCTGCCCTGGTCTCTGCTGGCAGAGGGCAGGGGGAGCAAAGCCTTTCCTCCAGCCAGGAAGACCCACCAGAGGTCATTCAGCTGTTCTGGGAAGGAGTGATGGACGTGCAAGAGCTGGGAAACCGTGTCTTATGAGAAAAAGCTCTAGGCTTGGGGCTGGGGTGGGGACAGGGCACAGGTACCACCTGCAGCTCTGAGGGCCACCTCTGGGAGGACCCAGGCCAGGCGGTGGCGGTGGGGGTGGCATGGTAGACAGAGGGTGCTCCTCTGGGCTTCTCACCTCCCCTCTCTTAGTAGGTTTGTGTCTGTGGGCTGAGTTTTTCAGCCTCTGGGCATGGGGTTTCCATCCCTGGTGTGTTGTATCTGTGCTCATGAAAGTGCCCAGCACATTAGCAGGTTGATTTTTTTGTGGGTCTCTATAGCTCCAGGGCAGTGGAAGAAACCCAGAAGCATTTTTCATCTCCGGGAGGAGAACTTTCTCTTTTTTTTTTGGCAACAGATTTTAATTTCCTAAAAAAAATGACAGAGATGATCACAGGGCCTAATGGAGTGGTTAATATGCACATATTCATTTTTCATCTGATTTAGAGTGCTGACTTCAGCAGCAGCGTCGCCCTGTACATACTTGAAACAATCCAGCCGTCTCTGATGGTCACAACCTTTTGAGTCAACATCACAAAAAAAAAAAAAAAAAAAAAAAAAAAAGAAAGAAAGAAAGAAAAAAAATTCTTTGAAATCTTTAGTAGAAAAAATTCTTTCAAAGAGCCATGACTGGAGTTCCCATCGTGGCTCAGCGGAAATGAATCTGACTAGCATCTGTGAGGACGCAGGTTCAATCCTTGGGCTCGCTCAGTGGGCTAAGGATCCGGCGTTGCCATGAGCTGTGGTGTAGGTCACACATGCAGCTCAGATCTGGCATTGCTGTGGCTGTGGTGTACGCTGGCAGCTGTAGCTCTGATTAGACCCCTAGCCTGGAAACCTCCATATGCCGTGGGTACGGCGCTAAAAAAAGAAAGAAACAAACAAACCCATGACCCAGGCTGAGACTGAGGCCAGACCCAGGCCAGCTTCCCTCCATGGGAGTGTAGAGCTGGGGTAGGACGGTCCCAAACTCCAGGGGGAAGAGAACCCCTCAGCTAACCCAATGGTGATGGATACATGTCCCCAGCAGCACAGGGCTTTTCTTCTCCTCATTTCACAGCCACCAGCTCAGTCCCAGCCCCACTTCTGGCCTGGACTATTGCAGTAGGCTTCTGGCTGCTCAGTTTAACCCCCCAGACCCTCCTCTTATTGTGAAATGCTCCTCTGACCCTCTCCTCCTCCGGTTTAAAAACCAATCGGTTTTCCCCTGCCCCCCTTTCCTAGGGGACAACCCACGTTCTTCTGGTGGCGCTGGAACCCCTCCCCCACACTCCTTTCCCAGCTCCCCCACCACGCAGCCCACACTCTGGCTACGCTGACTCTTTTGGATGTTCCTTCGCAATCTTTGTATTTTCCACCCGTCTCTGTCTTTGTTCAAGCCCATCTCTTGGTCCAGAATGCCTTCCTCCTCTGCCTGGTGAAACCTCTCTTGTTTCTTTCTTCTTTTGTCTTTTTAGGGCCGCACCCACAGCATATGGAGGTTCCCAGGCTAGGGGTTGAATCGGAGCTATAGCCGCCAGCCTATGCCACAGCCACAGCAACTTGGAATCCGAGCCACCTCTGTGACCTGCACCACAGCTCACGGCAACGCTGGATCCTTAACCCACTGAGCGAGGCCAGGGATCAAACCCTCATGGATGCTAGTCAGGTTCGTTTCTGCTGAGCCTCGACCGGAACTCCAAACCTCCCTTGATTCTTAAGGTTGAACCTAAGCTCAAGACAGTTCAGTGGAACCGCACTGGCACTTACTCTGTGCTTGGGTATCACACCTTCTTTAGACTCCGTGCTCCCTGCCCAGGCAGAGTCGATGCCCTCCTCCTCACTCCCTGACACCTTGCAGGCTTCCAGGATGGTGCCTTGTAGCTTAATGGGCCGCTGTCATGTCAGTTTCTTGTGCTAGAGGGCAGGCGTGTGCCCGGTACCTCTAGGACAGCCTACCCAGCCCCCACCTCCCCCCAGGCTGTTACAAGCAAATAAATGGGGGCCGGATTAGGTATGGGATTGGGGGCGGTGTAGATTTTCTCTGGAGGGAGTGAGCCCTGAGCTGCTGACCCATAGGAGCAGCTTTTTTCCTTTTTCTCTCTTCCTGGCCATAGCTGAAAGAAAACAGCTGAACCCACCTGGGAAAAGGGAAATCCATATACATTTTGACCTGGGGGTTGGGATCACCTAGCCTGGCGACAATTAAGTAAGGCACATGCCTTCTCCCTCCCTCTCACCTTCCCTCCTTCCCTCCTTTCCATCCACACGCATTTTCTGAACCTCTAGGACATGCCGAACACGGGAGCTGCGAGATTGATGAAATCAAACACGTCTTTCTATTTTTTTTTTTTTTTTTTTTTTTTTGTCTTTTTGCCTTTACTTGAGCCGTTCCCGCAGCATATGGAGGTTCCCAGGCTAGGGGTCCAATCGGAGCTGTAGCCACCAACCTACACCAGAGCCACAGCAACACAGGATACGAGCCGCATCTGTGACCTACACCACAGCTCATGGCAATGCCTGATCCTTAACCCACTGAGCAAGGCCAGGGATCGAACCTACAACATCATGGTTCCTAGTCAGATTCGTTAACCACTGCGCCACGACGGGAACTCCCGTCTTTCTGTTTTTTGGTCTTACCGGTTCATGTTGGAACCTGCCCTTTGTCTGTCTCATTGGAGTCCGAGTCTTGGCATGTCACGTACAGCTCTGGGTCGTGGGGCGAGTCACGTCCCTTTTCTGAGCCCTGGTTTCCTCGAGCATTCCATGGAGGGGATGCTACACTCCCCGTCAGGTTGAGCTCGACGATGTGTGTGGGGTGCTGAGCAGGTGCCTTTGACAGTGGTTCCTCCTGGCGTGGGAGCTGCTCCGCCTGCGGGCTTCTTGAGGGTGGCGACCGAACTCAGTCCTAGAGCTTGGAAAGCCGCTCGGTGTGGGGTGAGTGGGGACAGTTAGGCAGTCTCCCTGCACTGGGTTCTCCATAAGGGTTTGTAGGATGGATAATGGATATGGGGGAGAGGTGGGACATGGATCAGCAGGAGCAGGCGCCCCGCAGATTGAGAGGAGGTCTTGGTCTTTTTAGGGCCACACCCACGGCATATGGAAGTTCCCAGACAAGGGGTTGAATCGGAGCTTTAGCTGCTGGCCTACACCACAGCCACAGCAACTCGGGATCTGAGCCACGTCTGCAACCTACACCACAGCTCAAGGCAACACTGGATCCTTAACCCATTGAGCGAGGCCAGGGATTGAACCCGCATCCTCATGGATACTAGTCCTGTTCTTAACCCGCTGAGCCACAGTGGGAACTCCTGAAAGGAGTTCTTATGAAGGGTCCGGAAGGCCCAGCAGATAGAAAGTGAGAGGCGGGCACGGGGCCCTCTGCTGCTTGGCGGGGAGGACATGAGGCCCCGTGTCTGTAAGGCTGTTGCTTTCAAGCAGGTTTCAGGCTCCTGAGGCCCATGCTTGCTTCCTCAGGCTCCGCTAAGGCCCTCGCTAATGTCCACCTTGTCCAGGAGGGCCTGTAATAAGCTGGAGGCCTCTGGGCCCTTCATCGGCGGTGTCCCACTGCCTTCCGAGCTGTCCACTCCGCACTGAGATGAGACCGTGCAGGGAGGTGAGAGCAGGGCTGCCGCCCATTCTTCAGCCCAGGCCCGGAGACCACGCTGGGCCTCCGTTTCCCCTCCTGCCAGGGTGTTTGTGAGATGTTGCTCGTGAAAGTCCCCTTGGCGTGTCTAGCACGTAGTAGGTGCACAACTAGTGTCATTTGTTGTCGCTTCTGCAAGGGGACCGTCAAACTTATTCTGCATGCCTCCCAGGGCTGTTGTGGGGGCCCCGTGGGCTGTGGGACCATGAGCAGCCACCTCATAGCCTTCAGATGTGTGGGGACGGAGTTCTCGGAAGAGCGTCACCTGCCGGCCCAGGGTTCCAGGCGCAGGTGGGGGTGGACCCTGCCCCCCCCCGACGGTGGGAGGACCTCGGGGCTGTGCTGCGGCCTCCGCGTGAGCGCCCAGACCCTGCAGGCCGGCGGGCTCGGCTGCTTCTGAAACCTTGGCAAGGGAGAGGCGGACAGACAGACTCGGGAGGGTTTAGTAGCAGCAGGACACGTGACAAGAAGAAGGAATGTTCCGGAGCCTCGTCTGTCTGTTGGGCTGGAGGCAGGGCCTTTGTGCAGGCGGGTTGTGCTCAGATCGCCTCTGGGCCCTTCCTCCAGCCCAGAGGCGGATTCACCGTGAGGCTGGTGCCGCTTCAGCTTCGGGCCTTCACGCTCCAGGGACCTTTCGGAGGCCTCGCAGTGTGTCCACGGCTCAGGGAGGTTGTGAAATGTGCAAAAGAAAGAAGATATTTTTGCATTCTTTTTTTTTTTTTTTTTTTGGTCACAAATGGCTTTTATTATGTTAAGGTATGTTCCCTCTATACCCACTTTGATAAGAGTTTTTAATCTCTTTTTTTTATTTATTTATTTTTTTTTGTCTTTTTGCTATTTCTTGGGCCGCTCCCACGGCATATGGAGGTTCCCAGGCTAGGGGTCGAATCAGAGCTGTAGCCACCAGCCTACGCCAGAGCCACAGCAACGGGGGATCCAAGCCGCGTCTGCAACCTACACCACAGCTCACGGCAACGCCGGATCGTTAACCCACTGAGCAAGGGCAGGGACCGAACCCGCAACCTCATGGTTCCTAGTCGGATTCATTAACCACTGCACCACTACGGGAACTCCTCTTTTTTTTTAAAAGAGGGTTTCAGGCCCATTCAAGTGTGGATCTGCCCCTGCTCAGACCAGGGGTGCTTTGTGCCAGGAGGTTGGTGCCACCTTGCTGTGTGTCCTCAGGGAGGTTTCATCCCATTGTGAGCCTGGTCGTAGGTTAGAGCCCTCCCTGCCGAGGTGGGATCCAACAGGCCTCAGGGGAACCAGTTCTGGGCCATGCCAGGCCCTCAGCTCCTGCTAGTTGTGTCAGTAAGACTGGAAAGGCCTCTCTGCCTCAACCTTACTCATCTGTGAAATGGACACTCTCCCTACCTGAAAAGGCTGTAGAAAGGCTTAAATAATCTACCAGGGATGAACCTGCCTGGTACAGCGCCAGGCTTGGGTGGGAGCTCAGTAAGTGTTGCTGGGAGCTGGATGGAGTTGGCTCGGGAAGCCCATCCCTGCCTTGTGATGGAGCCAGTTCTGCTGACTGTCAGATTCACCTGTGCTCTGCTGTGCCTGGTGCTGGGCACTGGGTGTGGGGATGTGGTTGCTGGGCCAGGGTGGGTGGTCTGATGAGCCAAGAGGGTGAGAGTGGTTATAGGCTGTGAAGTATGGCTCTCCGGGAAGAGGCCCTTTTGGGGGGGAGGGTCAAGTGGCAGCCACACTGTCCCTTCCTGCTCCTGGAGGAGAGGTGGTAGGGGTGTGGGAGGGTGAGGAGCCTGGCCAGGTTTGTGCCTGGACAGGCTGAGCGGACCTTTCCTGCTCAGAAAGGAAGCCAGGCCCGCAGGGTATGCTTTTCCCGCTGCAGGTTCTGGGAAGGGCAGCTTCGTGGTCACCTCCTGCCCCTCCCAGCCTCAAACCCCAGTGCCCCCTCAGGGAGGGGAGGGAGGAGGGGCCTGGGGCAGGGGCTAGGAGGGACATGGGCTTTGGTGTCAGGCCAAGTTTCAAATCCCACCTCTGTTGCTTTGTTATGTCTGTGACCTTGAGGCAGTTATGTATCATCTTTCTGAGTTTTTCTCAGTTTTCTCACCTTCAAAATGGGAGTGATAGTATCCTCTGCCAACACGCCAGGCTTGTGATCAGGCCCGTGTGAGATCATGTAGGGCTTAGAACAGTGCCTGGCACACGGTGGGTGCTCAATAAATGCTGATTGTCCTTCTCTTCTGCCCCATGACCTTCATCAGTCTGCCTGGTACTCCACTCGTTTAGCCATCTGTGTGTGCCCGCGGCTGGACTGCAGGCTCCCTGCGGGCAGGGGCTGTGGTTTTTCCTCCATCATCACGCTCCAGCCCTCCAGGGTACCCTTCGTACATCTTGAATTGGTTGGCGAGAAATGGCATCAGCCCAAAGGAGAGAGCAATAAGTTTTAGCCAGAAACTCACTGTGCACCTACTATGGTCCTGCCTGAGGCCTATTGTGTGCTCTCTGCCCGGTGGAGCTTGAGTGGCTGCTCGTAACTTGCTGGGACCCTCTGTACCAGTGGCTTTGTTTTCTTCTGCGCACTTAGCGCTCCTGTAGTCAAACCACTGTTTGGTTAAGCCTCCAAGCTCGGCCTCTCCCCACTGGAATGCAGGGACCACCGGAACTGCGTCTCCAGGTCCCAGCGCTTGGCACAGGACACACACATATTTTTGGTGGCTGTCCTTTTCTTTCCCTTCTCTGAATTCAGGCCAGGTCATCCCTCGCAGCCCAGCTGCTTTGTCACTGGGGTGAGTGAGTCACCCTGCCTCTTTCAGCTTCAGCTTCCTCATCTTTAAAATGGGTATAATGGGGAGTTCCCTTTGTGGCTCGGTGGTTAAAGAACCCAACCAGGAACAGCGAGGATGCGGGTTTGATCCCTGGCCTCACTCAGTGGGTTAAGGATCCGGCGTTGCTGTGAGCTGTGGTGTAGGCCGGCAGCTGTAGCTCCTTCGACCCCTAGCCTGGGAACTTCCATATGCCGCAGGTGCGGCCCTAAAAAGAAATCAAATCACATCAAATAAAGTGGGCATCCTGGGGGGGTCCCAGACAATCCAGGGCTCAGCCGTGCCAGGCACAAGGGAAGCTCCTCCCCCCCGCCCCCCGCCCCGGTCACTCGGCTCCTGTTTTGCAAATGATTTCCAAGAGTTGTTCCACTTCTGACCTCAGGGACCTCGCAGCGTCCCGTCCGGCTGGGGGGAGCCTGGGGAGAACATTCCCTTCCTTGCAGACCCTCTCTGCTGGTCTCACAATGGGTTTGGAGCTCTGTGCAAACTGTTTATGTTTCCCCAGCAGAGTTTATTGCCCAACCGGGCCTTCTGCAATTAATTACAAGCAGAGCAAATAGCTTGTCCCCGGGAGGCTGGGCTTGGCGTAAACATTTACATCCAGCCGGGGGCCAGCCCGGGGGCCAGCCGAGGGGCCAGGCTCCTTCCTCCAGACTTTGGAACAGAGAAGGATTAGAGGACTAGGGCTGGGGGGTTGGGGGGGATGGGCTGGGGTGGGCTGGGGTGCCAAAGAGAAACAGCTTTTCTTCATCCGCTTTTCCTGGACGCCTCTGCAGTCCTGGAGGTGCTGGACATGTGCTTTTTCTTCTCATCTTCCTCTGTACCCCACAAGGAGAGCCCCTCTTTGCAGACGAGGAAGTGGAGGCTCAGCTGCATTAAGGAATGCGCCCAAGGACACACCGCTTGTAGGAACGGCAGGATCTGAGGGTGTCCAAGGCAGCTCAGTGGAGAACCATAGACTAAAGAGGGGGTGACTGTTGGGAGGTCACCAAGGGGGTGCTCCTTTGACTGTTCATTCGCTCATTCCTCACCTAAGGGTTGGGCCCCTGTCAGGGGTGAAGGGGGCCTGGGGAGGCAGCGTGATTATTAGTGACTAGCCTGAGACGTGGCCCCCACACTGGATGCTGGAAACGCCCTCGGCATGGTCCCATTAACAGGCTACCATTGGCTGGAGGAGGCTTCTCGAAAGGCTGGGAAGGGGGCGGCCCCTCTGGGTCTCTCATGGTCATAGCCACCCCATCGTAAGCAAAGAGACGGCGCGAATGGAGGTAGTCTCCAGCAGAAAGGGCTGCCTCACGCATCCCAACGCAGGGATTCAGGCGGGCATAGTGGGGCCCCTGGCAAAGCACTGCTTCTAGTGCATTTATGTCTGAGGGGTTAATGACTGGCAGGGGAGCCCTCACTGCTGGCCTGATTCTGGCTCCACCTCTGGCTGTGAGTTCTCTGTTTGCTTGTTTTCTTCTTCTGCTTTTTTTTTTTTTTTTTTTTTTTGGTCTTCTTAGGACCACACCTGCGGTATATGGAGGTTCCCAGGCTTGGCATCCGAGCCGCATCTGCAACCTACACCATAGCTCACGGCAGCGCCGGATCCTTAACCTACTGAGCAAGGCCAGGGATCGAACCTGTGTCCTCATGGATGCTGGTCAGATTCGTTGCTACTGCGCCACGAGGGGCGCTCCGAGTTCTGTGTGTGTTCTGAAGGCCCTTTTGGCCCAGTCCTTCGGCCATGCTGCAGTCCCGCTGTGCAGATAGATTTCTGGAGCCGTCTGCTGGGGGTCATCTCTCTATGCCGGAGGAAAGCTGAGACCTGGGAGGACAAGGTACCTGTTTTGATGCGGCGGGCCTGGATGCTGGACCCTCTGGGCTGGGCGGGTGCTCAGGCCTGAGGCTTCAGGCCAGGCTGGAGACTGGGGCTCCGCCGAAGCCATCTATTCTATGTCACCAGCTCACAGCCCAGAGCCTGGTGTGTGGTAACTGATGCCCGAGAGAGGTGTGACGGGGGGAGAGTGAATGGCTGGTGGGACATGCGGACGTAGGGAAGGACACTCTTGTCTGGGAGGCAGGGGCTGTCAGTCCAAGTCCCTGTCTCTGCCATGAACGAATCTTAGTGTCCCCGTCTGGGAACCAAGAGAACAACAGTCTTCACCCCCAAGGTCGTGGTGAGAGGATCGAAGGCAGCAGGAGACTGTTCACAGTGGACAAAAAGTACAAACAGATGGCCCAAATGTCCATCGGTGGCTGCATGGGTAAACAAGTTGTGGTTTCTTTATTCCATGGAGTATTATTCAGCCATAAAAAAGAATGAAGTATTGGTGTGTTGTAACATGAGTGAACTTTGGAAACGCTGTGTTATGTGTAAGAAACCAGACACAGAGGTTACATTGTGCGACTCCCTTTATATGAAATATCTGGAATAGGTATGTTCACAGCTGTAGAAAGCTGATGGTGGTGCTGGCTGGGGGCTGGGCGGAGGAGAGGCTGGGAGAAGAAACCGCTTAGGAGTGATGGATTTTACTGTGGCGTGATGGACCTGTTTTGGATCTAGGTAGAGGTGGGGCTTTTATACAACATAGTGAATCTAATATATGCCACTAATTGTTCACTTTAAAATGGTAAATTTCATGTTATGGGAATTTCACCTCCATAAATTATGTCTTTAAATTGCTAAAAAAAAAAAAAAAAAGGAAGGAGTTCCCGCCCTGGTGCCATGGGGTTGGGAATCTGACTGCAGCGGCTCTGGTTGCTACAGAGATGCAGGGTTAATCTCTGGCCCGGCTCAGTGGGTTAAAAGGATCTGGTGTGGCCACAGCTGTGGCTCGGATTCCGTCCCTGGCCTGGGAACTTCCATAGGTCGTGGGTGCAGCCATTAAAAAAAAAAAAAAAAAAAAAAGGCAGCATGATGAGGAGGGGTAACTGGAGATGAGATGTTGGGCTGTTGGAGAGAAGATGGGCAGAGCAAACAGCGGTGACAGGGGAAAGGTGTCCAGTGAGTGGCACTTCGGCAGCCTGGTTAAGACCAGGGACTCTAGAACAAGATTTCTCTGGGTGAAAAGTGATGGGTCCTCGGGCAGGTCGTTCAACCCCTCCTGTTTCAGCATCCCCATCTGTTAAATGGGAATAATGAAGTGTTAATTATGGGAATCTAAATCTTTTATTATGGGAATCTTAAAAGTTTTCTTGGAGTTCTTGTTGTGGCTCAGCAGTTAAGGAACCCAACAAGTATCCATGAGGATGCAGGTTCGATCCCTGGTCTTGCTCAGTGGGTTAAGGATCCAGTGTTGCCGTGAGCTGTGGTGTAGGTCGCAGACTTGGCTCAGATCTGGCATTGCTGTGGCTGTGGTGTAGGCTGGAAGCTACAGCTCCGATTCGACCCCTAGCCTGGGAACCTCCATATGCTGCGAGTGGGGCCCTAAATAGCAAAAAACAAACAGACAAAACAAAACAACAAACGCTTTCTTGACGATTAAACGAGTTAATATTTGCCAAGTGCTTAGAATAGAGCTTGGCCTCAAGTAAGTACTGCGTAAGTGCTGGCTACTGTTATCACTCATTCACGTTTTTATGTATTTGTTCACTCACCGAGCACCCCCGCTGAGCCAGGCCTCAGGCTGCCGCAGCTGTGAGCGTGACTCAGGGCCAGCTCTCAGGAGCTCCCCTATGTCCCGGTACCCTTCTCCCTCTCGGTGCTGGCAGCTTCAGCTGTTAATGAAAATTGTCCGTCACTTCCTTCTGTAGAGCTGCCTGAGCAGGCACCATCTCCCCTGGGATCGGGCAGGCCTCCTTTCGAGAACTCCCTGGGTTTGGGGCTGGAGCCTTGGGCTTGGAGGGGAGGCTTGCCCAGGCCTCAGTTTCTCCACTTGTCAAGGGGGGGCAGGCTGGCGGAGCCCCGGTGTTCTTCTCAGCGCTTTCCAGCCTCCAGACCTCTGAGCCACATGGTTCACTGGCCTGTGTTTGGGATGTTCATTGAGATTTAATTTATAAAAAATAGACGGTCTTTTGGGGGCTGGCACTGGGGACAGTAGGGGTGGAAAGATCCTGCCTTCGGGGACTGGGCTTCTGTCTCCCTTTGGGCACAGCCAGCCCCGTCAGTCTCCCCAGCCCCCAGGAATCATTCAGGCTGAGTGTGACTGCAGCTCTCCTGGACTAAAACAGTCTGATTCTAGTCACTGCCCCTGACCGATCAGTCACCCACCCCATGGTGGCACCTCTTCCGCTGCCATCCTTAGTCCGTCACCAATGCATGATCGTATGTCCCATCCTTGCTCTGTGACAACCAAGACACACACACACACACACACACACACACACACACACACAATCACTGGGCCGCTTTCACTCCCACTCCCCCCAGCGAAGGCTTGCTCAGCTCTTGTACCCACTCCCAGCCAGCACTGCCCTCTGATGCCTGCATCCCCCCAACTCACACTCCAGCCGTCTGCCCCCCTCCTCCCCCACCCCCTCCTTGCTCTGTCTCCACCTGCTGGCTTCCTTTCCAGACACTTGTCACCAAGATTGTTTGTCCCAGGGCAAAAGGACAGAACAGTTGTTCCAGGAAGGAGCTGGCTCTCTCTCATCTCCTTTGAAAAACAAAATTGCATCTTGAGTAGCTTGCGTCAGGCATTCCAGAACTCCTCCCAGGTGGAAAGGCTGGACCAGAAGGGCAGGGCTGCAGTGGACCGGGCGGGCCCGAGGAGGCAGGGAGGGCAGAGCCAGGCCAGGACAGATCCCCTGGGTTCTCAGAAAGCCCTGAGATGTCCCCCTCCTTCCTCCCAGATGCAGGCACCAAGCTCTCCCACACACAGATCCCGGCCCTGCAGAGCTTGGAATGCTGTGATCAGAGATGGTTTCCTTGCCTGAATGTTCATTTATTTAGCCCTTCATTCACGCAGCAGTTCTTGCTCTGTGTCAGGCCCTGGGCTGAACCCTGGGGACACAGAGTGGGGTGGGACCTGGTCCCTGCCCGAGGGCTGATGGGGGAGGCTGCGGTGCACATGGACCGCGTGCGTGCGTGCGTGCGTGTGTCTGATACACACCTTTCCTTCTTTCATCCCCTCATCAGCAGATGCTGGCGGAGCGCCGGCCATGTCCCAGGCACTGTTCTAGCACTGGGGCACCAGCTATGACCAAAGCAGGTGCGATGCTTCCCGGACCCGGCTGACGTTCTAGCGCTGTCATCCTAGAGACAAGAGTGATCAGAGTTGAGGGGACAGCTAAAGGATTGACATTTATCCTTCAGTAATTATTTTAAAAACACAAAACTCTTCACATTAGGACAAGGAGAAGCTACCAATCATCCGATAATCTCATTACTCAGAAGGAACCTTCAAAACATTTTTTTTGGTCTTTGTTCTCCTGCTGTGTGTGTTTGTGCACACGTGTGCGTGCACGTGCCTGGTTATTCAGACACAGGTGTGCGTAGACTGTACGGGACATTGGGGTTACTGCCTTCTTTCCCTTCAGCAATTCCCATGTCATTAACTTATCCTAATATCTGTGTTTGCTAATGACACATAAGAGTTCCGTGGGAACGCGCCACGGTTTATTGAACCGTTGCCTTATTTGGCATTTATATTATTTCCAGTTTTTTGCTATTGTAAATGATGCTGGAATGATTAGCTTCGAAGCCCTCTGATCACTTCCTGAGGGCAGAATTCTGGTGGTCCCAGAGGTCCCAGGCGCCGGTGGTCCCTCTCCCAGCCCCTCCCCCCCGACACTTTTTGCCCCTAAGGGGCACCTTCTTTGCTGTGGGAAGAGGAGGGTCCCCCCCCCCCGCCCCCAGGAACTCTTAGCATGAGCTGTGCCATTTACCTTTTGCTGCGGAACCAATCACCCAATAACAGTAGCTCAAAACAACAACATTCATCTCCGGATCTCCTGGTTTCCGTGGTGCAGGAACGTGGGAAGAGGTCAGCTGGGCGCTTCTGGCTCCGGGGGCTGGGCTTGCAGCTGGCACGGGACTGCAGCGTCTGAGTGCTTCCAGCAGGACCCGGTGATACTGTCCCTGGCACCTGGCCTCGTCCCTCCCCTTCTCTCCCGTGGCTTCGTCTCTAATCTGGGCCACCTCATTTCTCACCTGGATGAACAATAGCTACTAAGCACATTGCACTCACCACAGCCAGCTGTTCACACACATGACGCTGCTCATTCAACTCTCACAACAGCCCGAGGAGGCAGGAGCTGTCGAGATCTCTCTTCCAGCCAGCGAATGGCAGATCCTAGATCTGAACTCCAGGCCTCGTTGTTAATCCTGGCCCCTAACTGGTCTTCCTCTGTCGGCCCCCATTTTTCAACCCAGTGGCTGAAGTGAGTGTTTTTTTTTTGTTTTTTTTTTTCCTTTTGGTCTTTTTAGGGCCCTACTCGCGGCATATGGAGGTTCCCAGGCTAGGGGTTGAATCAGAGCTGTAGCTGCTGGACTACACCACAGCCACAGCAATGTGGGATCCGAGCCACATCTGCAGCCTACACCACAGCTCACAGCAATGCCGGATCCTTAACCCACTGAGTGAGGCCAGGGATCATGGATGCCAGCTGGGTTCGTTACCACTGAGCCATGATGGGAACTCCTGCTGACTATTACTATTAATAATAAGAGCCAATGCATATTACTAGGTGACGGGCACTTGCACATTTATTCCTCAGAACAAACCGATGCAATAGGCCCTATTGTCAGCCCCTCTTTTTAGAAAAGGAATCCGGCTGAGGGAGGGGAGTCGGTTGACTGATATCCTCTAGCAGGTGGAGCTTTCAACCGAGGCGGACTGGTTCACTGTGATAAAAAAAAATGTGAATGAAAGAAGGACCTCTGGAGTTCCCGTCGTGGCTCAGTGGTTAACGAATCCAACCAGGAACCATGAGGTTGTGGGTTCGATCCTTGGCCTCACTCAGTGGGTTAAGGATCTGGCGTTGCCGTGAGCTGTGGTGTAGGTCGCAGACATAGCTCGGATCCCACAGTGCTGTGCCTGTGGTGTAGACCGGTGGCTGCAACTCTGATTCGACCCCTAGCCTGGGAACCTCCATACGCCGTGGGCGTGGCCCTAGACGTGCATCACCACAGTGGCGGCAGGGACGTGTATGGGGAGGGGGTGTCCCTTCGGTAGGGAGAGAAAAGGTCCCCAGACAGGAAGTGGACCTGCTTGGGGGCCCCTCTCCCCATAGGACCCCAGCGTTGGCGCCCCCCTCCTGACCATGCTGCAGGCCTGAAGGAGGAGGGTGCCTGTAGGGCAGGGTCGGGTGGGGTGGGGGTGGGGGTGAAATTCTCTCCCAGGTGTTGAAGTCCTGCTGGGGGCCTCCCTTCACCGCTTGGAGGGCTGTCCTTCCCCTCATGCCTCCCCTGAGAGGGAGTGGGGACAGGAGAGCCCCTGTCGTGCAGGTGAGGGAGTGGGGAGACCCAGAGCCTTCAAAGGATTTGTCCAAGTCCCAGAGCCCAGGTCCTGGCACATGTGTGTGTGTGTGTGTGTGTGTGCAGTGGGTGGGGGGCAAAGATGAGGCCTCCCCCCCCAGTCCTGACTCCTATCCCCGCAGTGCATCCTGTCAGAGGAAAAGGCCTCCCTAAGGCTTGGTGGACCAGCCCGAAGTGCCCGCGAGTCCCTGGTTGTCTCGAAATCAGAGCCGCCTGGCTGCCCGCGTCCCCTCCTTTGCATTTCTTGGGTTTCCCACCGGATTGTGGGTTTCTAAGGGCGAGGCCCGCACTCCCCCAGCAGATGAGTCTTGCTGCACGGTATTTTCGGAGTGTTGCTCACTCCGGAGCCGGAGTCCAGCCCGGCCCAGAGTTTTTCGGGAAGCGTTGCTGCCTGAGGGGGTCTTGAAGGAGCGGTGGGGCCTCCAGGTAGAGCCCCATCCCCTTCCTCCCTGAGCCCCGGCCCCTGTGGGTGGGAGCTGGGTGCCCTGGGGGTGGATGGGGCCTCCCCCCGCCCCCGGCAGGGCCACCCGGCTTCCAGAGCCTCCAGCCCCGGACGCCTTCCCAGCTGCCGACCCTCCAAGGTCCCAGCTCCGTTCGCTGACTCCTCCCCACGGGTCTCAGTCTGCTGGGGATTCTGTTTTGGTTGGAAGAAGGAGGCGGAGGTGTTTGTGTGTCTGGCTCCTTCCTCCTCTCTCATACCGCCTCCCTCCTGCCTCTCAAGATGTTTCCTCCGCCAGCCTGGCTCCCCTCCAGCGCTCCCCTCCTTGGCTTTTGCGGGCTGTGGCTTCCAGGGGGCGCCCTTAATGCCTTCCGCCCCAGGAGGGATCCGCAGGGCATGCACTTCAGGGTGGGGCACCCTGCCTCCTCCGCTATCTAAAGCTCGCATCTCCCCGGAGAGGAGGCCAAGGCCCCCACCCCCCACCCCCGCACCCCCTCTCAGGACTGCCTCCTGCTTCCTGCTCGGGGCTCGTCCCTTTCCCTCTCTGGGCCTTGGTTTCCTGGGGAGCCCGCAGCCACGGAGGCCTCTTGGCACAGAGGCACATGGCATGTCTTGTGTTCTGTTGGTAGTGGTTTGGTGCTGCTTTGCCAAGGGCATTGGGGAGCTGCTCCCCACAACGGGGCAGGGCCTGGAACATAGAATTTGCACTACTTTGCCCTGTACCCCCACCTTTTCAAGTCTCCAGCCGCGGTCTCATCATTCCCCAGGGACCTTCACCAGCCCCATCTCTCTCTGCCCTCCTGGCAGAGGCTCCCAGGATGAAGCAGACTCATACCCTGGCCCGACAGAGCTCAGTCTGGGGTCTGGCCGCCCCAGCACCTTGCACTGTGCCTGGAGCAGGGCAGATGCTCAGGCAATATTTGCAGAATGAGCGGCTGGAGGAACAGCTCTGGAGGCAGAGGCAGAGGGCGGTGTGTTGGAGCTGTCAAGACAGACCAGGTGCTGAGAGAGGACTCCTCGGAGGAGGTAGAGCTGATCTGGGGTTTTGAAGGATGGATAAGAGTTGGACAGATAGGTAGGGTGGGAAAGGCATTCCAGGAAGAAGGAGCATCCCATCCACACCCTGAAACGGACGGTGTGTGATTGGGGGCGTAGGGTCTGTGTGAGCACATGGCTGGAGGCAAGGCTGGAGAAAAGGGCCTGCATGTGGAAGGACCCTTTGACCTGGGGGCGGGCACCTGGCCTGCTGGAAGGAGGCCAGCAATTAGCCCCTTCGGCTGGGTCCCAGGTCTTCGTGCTGCAGGCCTGGCCGTGGAGGGCAGCCAGGCCATGCGGGGAGGGCCCTGGGGGGTTGCCAGGGCTTGTCAGAGCTTGTCAGGGTTTGAGACTGTGTGACTCAACCCAAAGCTACCGGTTCTGCTCCCCTGGGCTGAGCAGGTCATGGGATTAGAACCTCTCAGGGCCAGCTGGTTGGAGCAGGCTTTGTGACCACATGTACGATAGAAGCAGGATCAGCTGTGGTCTCCGTCTTTCCTGGCCATGACCCTGGGCAAAGCATTGATTTCTTTATGCTTCGGTGTCCTCTACGGTAAAGGTAATAGAAGCTACCTCTCAAGTTCATTACAGAAATTAACCAGGTAACTTGTGTAAAGTTTTCCTTTTTCCTCCTCACTTCTCTCTGCTCCCCTGCCCCCACCCCCCATCTCCTTAGCACAGCAAGACCTTTGGGCTTTGGCCTCACTAGGATTTGAAGGATGGGGGCATCCTGAGCCCTGAGAGCCCACCTCAGATCCCTCCTTCCTGGATGGAGAATGCCCCTGTTAAATACGCATGCTTTAGGCCAGTGGCTCTGGGTCTCAGGCCACAGCGCCAGCGTCAACATCACTTCTAGAAATGCGACAGTTAGAAAAACACGTTCCCAGGCCCACCACTCACCTCCTGAGTAGGCGCTCCGGGGGTGCCCAGCAAGCTGGCTTTTTTTTTTTTTCTTTTCTTTTCTAGGGCCGCACTCGTGGCATATGGAGGTTCCCAGGCTAGGGGTTTAATTGGAGCTGAAGCCACTGGCCTACACCGCAGCCACAGCAACGTGGGATCCGAGCCTCGTCTGCGACCCACACCACAGCTCGTGGCAATGCCAGATCCTTAGTCCACTGAGCCAGGCCAGGGATCGAACCTGCAACCTTATGATTCCTAGTCAGATTCGTTAACCACTGAGCCATGACAGGAACTCCAGCAAACTGGGTTTTAATAAGCCTTCCAGGTGATTCTGACACAGGCTCAAGCATGAGAACCACTGCCTTGGGGGCACGGAATTCCGAAGGTCTCTCCGTGGCAGGAGCCTAGTTTTGGACCTGGGGTCAGAACACATGGGTGCCCAGGGGCCCTGACTGCATGGGCTTGTAACCCGTGCAGTCACTCGGAGCCTTGAGCTCAGAAGAACCTCTGATTGGTTTAATGCTCTTCTGTCTCTGTCTTGACATCTGAAGACAGAGATGCAAGGGGCTACGCGTTTTCGTTTTGCCCTTGAGCCCGCGGATTCTGTCACCAGGCCTGGGTGATGGTCTTAGGTTAGCTGGGTCTCCTCTCTGAGGCTCACCATCCCCCTCTGTCGGGGAGGGGGCATGAGATTTAAGTGGAACGCCCAGGGGGGTGGGCATAGGTCCAGCAGTGGGCCTGGGCCTCGCTCAGGCCAGAGTGTGTGGCTCCCCGAGGCCGCGTGCCAGCGCTGGGCTCACCTCTGGAGATGCCGCCACAGCAAACAGACACTGGCCTTGGCTTGACGGGGCTTCTGGTCTGGAGCGGGGAGACAGATGCAAGAGATGCACACAGTGAGAACTGCTCTGAGGGCGCCTAATGGGGGGATCTGGCCTGGCTGGGGCTCAGCGGAGGCTTTCTCAGGACAATGAGCAACCGTCTGAGCGGGAGTGGATGAGGACTGGGTGTGGGCTGGACAGTAGTGTCCGGATGGAGGCAACTGCCTTCTGCGGAGCTCTTTTCAGAATTATTAATAACAGATCTCTGGGGAGGCTGAAGGGAGAGAGAAGACGGTCAGGCGGCTGCCTCAGGGGCCTCGTCGCCCAGATTGGGCTCTTTCCCTTCAGAAAGGCCCTAGACCGCATGCATTTGGCGCTGGGAGGGGGGCCTCCTGCAGCAGGGTAGGGACGTGGCTTCGCCAGCTGGTGCCGCAGGCGAGTTCTTCACCCCCTGGAAGCCTAGGCTTTTCTCTTGATGCACACGGGCCCTCCTGTCCCCTGTCGGTGGCGGTGGCGGGGCTGGGGTGCTGGTCCGGGAGATGAGCTCTCAGATGGCCCAGCTCAGTGCCACCTTCAGGCAGTGCTCAGTATGGAGTCGATTCCTCTGCGTCTGTCGAGATGCAAGTGGGAGCCCAGGCTTGGATCAGGAGCCCCTTTGGCCCAGGCTTGCTCCTTTCTTTAACTGTGAGGCAGGTGAGGCTGACAAGCCGTTTCCCAGAGATGATCCGCTGAGATCAAGGACCGACCAGCGTTGGGAGCCCCAGAAGCAGTGGCTTTGGAGACAGCTGAGTACCCATTTCTCCCCGTGCCTTCCCGGGCTAAATGAAACCCACCAGCGATGTCACAGAGGGGGTGAGCTCTCCCATGGGTGTCCTGGGTCCAGGTGCCGCTCTGTCAAGGGTGCAAACAGCTTTCATTTATCGCAGCCGTCGCTGCAGCAGGCCTTCACCGCATTCATGGAGAAGGTCACTGTTAGCTGGGGACCCTCTCCTTGTCCAGGGTCACCTAGCTCGTGAGTGGCAGACCCCAAAGTCTGCCAACTTGGCTCCCATAGTGACACACTGTGGAGGGAGGGGCAGGTCTTGTCCTTTCTGGGCCCCACTGTCATCATGCATGCCCCGAGGGGTGGGACTGACATTCTCGGGGCCCCTTCAGCTCCCGTGTCCGGGCCTGTGTGTCTGGGGAGGGGCGTCTGTGCCCTGGGGAGTTCTGCCGTCTCATCGCCAGGCCGCTGTTGTCTCTACTGTGTCGGAACGGGCTCGCTTCCCCAGGTCCTCTGGGCTCCAGCCTCCCAGGCCTGCCACCCAGGGCCGACCGCTGGCCCTGCTCCCTCCCCCTTAACCCACAAGGAGGAGCAGGGGTGGCCAGGACTGGTGGTTTTTCCATGCGTGGCCTGGGGCTAGGGCGGGGCACAAGCCTGTGGGAGAGATTCCGAAGTGGGAAAGAGTTTGATGGCTCCGACCAAGCTCTGTGTGGCTGGAAGATGGGAGTGTGTGGTGGAGGGGAGCTTGGAGTGGGGGAGCAGAGGTGCCAGACTGCAGAGGGCTTGTGGGGAGCAGTTAAGGGGTTTGAGGCAGAGGAGGGGCCTGATCAGGTCCGCCTCGAGAATGACTGAGAAAGTACCAGCTAACGTTTCACCCTTAACACCGCGTCAGGCATTCAGTAGCCGTCTGTCAGGTTGGATGCTTTTCGTGGTGACAATCCGTCTGAATTCCCGGATCCCACTCCTACCAGCTGGGGGTATTTGGGCCATTCACTAACCTCAGGACCTTATTTTCCGCACCAGTAATACAGGAAGAAAGATAAGGCGCCTTCTCCCGGGGATTTTCCTAGGATCAAAGTGAGAGGAGCCCAGCCATACAGCCAGGGCCCTTCCTCTGTGTCACCTGCCCCCCCTGCTTCCCCGTTGGGGGCTGGGTATTCCTCAGCCACTGGCTCCACAAGGCCCCAGGCGCAGTACAGCCCTTACAGGCAGGGTCTTCCTTCCCAGATCCCTTTCCTGACCTCAGCCTTGGCCCTGCAAGCCGCAGACCTCTGCCTCCTCCTCGGACGCTCCCCCGGCCTTGAAGCCCTGGCCAAGGGGCTCCCAGCCTTAAGAGCCCGTGGAAATTCCCGGTGCGCCGGAGTGACGCGAGGGGAGCATGCGGGACCTGCGGATGGCACGGGCCTCCTCCGAGCCTCCCTTTCCTCATCTGCAAAATGGGAATGAGAATACCCGCTACGTTATTAGTCGCCTGTGGCTCCTGTCACAAGTGACCACCGTTTCAGTGGCCTAAAAACACACGTTTATTCTCATGGTTCTGGATGTCAGAGTCCCAAAATAGGTTGGCAGAGCTGGTTTCCTTCTGGAAGCTCCAGGGGAAAACCATCCGTTTGCCTTTCCTGGCTTCTAGAAGCTGCCTGCATCCACTGGCTCCTGGCCCCTGCTCCGTCTTAGAGCCGTCGGCGCGGCATCATCCTCACGTGGACTTTCCTCTCTCTGACCCTCTTGCCTCCCGCTTCCAAGGACACCTGTGACTGCACTGGCTGTACCCCGATAGTCAGGGTAATCTCCCCATCTCCAGAGCCTTGACCAGATCACATCTGCAGCGTTCCTTTGGACCCCGTGAGGTAACAGAGGCCCAGCTCCATGCATTAGGATGCCAGCATCTCAGGGGGCCAGGATTCAGCCTGTCACACATTGCTTGCAGGGCGGTTGGGAGGATTTAAGTGAGACGAAATGCGAGAGGCTCAAGCAGGACTTGGGACATGGAGACGGTCCCTCCCTTCATTCGTTTCCTCTCCGTCCTCTCTCGGGGCCTGTCCCTCCTGGTCTCAGTACAGAGAGGCCCGTTCCACCTCCCGCAGCTGCAACAGGGGCGGGCAGGCTGTGCCCTGAGCCCAGCCTGCAATTCATAGGAAGCAGCACACCGGGCGCTCTGCCCCCCAGTGCCCCCCGCGGCCCTCGGAAAAGCCCCCCTTTTCCCCCTCCCATGCCACCCTCCCGGGGGCGGGGGGGGCAGACCTCCTCTCAGTTCCTGGCCAGCCGAGCATTTCCCATCATTCCCAGGGATGGCTGATGGGAAGGCTGAGCTCACTGCTCCCCGGGGAGGGCGAGGGGTGGAGGGAGGAGAAGGAGAGGCTGGCGGCCGCTGCTTGGAGACTAGGGGAGAGGAGAGGCCGGGAGGGGAGCTTTGCCGTGGGAGAGGTGGAGGCCTTGGGGTGGAGGGAGAGGGCGGGGCGGGGTCCAGGCTGGGACCTCCTGGGCCCAGCCCTGGCCGCGCTGCTCTGTCTGCCTGTCGGCTGCCCCTCCTGAGAGGCCCCGGTCCCGAGGCTCTGGATGTGTGCTGGGCGTGGAAGCGGGGGTCACGGGCCAGCGGGGACTGGGAGCGAGGAATTGGGCCTGTGCTGAGAAGAGAGCCGGCTCAGCCAGCTCATGTCCCGCCCCTTCCCTCTGCCCAGAAATCGGTACCATGTGTCATTTGGCTCATTGTCTGCCTTCCGTGTACCTCATTTTCCTCATTTGCATGTGTGGGGGGGTGGGGGTGGGGGCGGTAGGTAATAACACCATCGTGGGATTTGAGAGGCAGTGATGTTGAAATGTACACTCTGCTGTGTAAGGATGTGCGCTTTCACGCAGGTGCACGTCCCTTTAACGTTCTCTCTCCTGCATCTCGAGGACCTGGCAAACTCTTACTCATCCAGCTCAGATGTCGCTTGCTGTCTGTGACTTCCTCAGCAGCCCCCTGTCCATCTGGAAAGCGTGGACCTGCTCCCTCCCAAGTTACCCTCTTTTTTGTTAGTTTGTTTTTGTTTTTGTTTTTGTTTTTGTCTTTTGTCTTTTTAGGGCCGCACCCGAGGCATATGGAGGTTCCCAGGCTAGGGGTCGAATTGGAGCTGTAGCTGCCGGCCTATGCCACAGCCATGGCACTGTGGGATCCGAGCCATGTCTGCGACCTACACCACAGCTCATGGCAACGCCGGATCCTTAACCCACTGAGTGAGGCCAGGGATCGAACCTGCAACCTCATGGTTCCTAGTCGGATTCACTTCCGCTGCACCACAATGGGAACTCCCCGAGCTACCCTCTTCATAACCCCCTCTTGGCGCCTCTTGCAGGATCGTTGCTGGTTTGTGCATCCACCTCCCCAGCCGTGCATGGGCGGTGCAGGTCACCACAGAGCCCTCTGCTTCTCAAGGTCACTATGGTTGTGGTAGAACAGAGGCAGGATGGTGAAGGTGCTGGGGCAGCTGGCCTCCCAGGGTCTGGCCTGGGCAAGGTCCCCACAGGGCAGTTTGGAGATGCTGCTCAGAGCAGATGGCCGGTCCTCCGGGGGCAGGAGCCCGTTGCTGTCTGTGATGTCAGTGCTCACGCCTGCTCCCCAGTCCTGCCGAGCGTAGTCAGGACACGGAGGAGGCCGTGTTGGCCATGAGGTTTCCTGAGGCCTGGAAGCCTGCCAAGGGAGGGGGGCAGAGTTTAGGGAGAGGCGTCGAGGTCCTAAGGAGTGTGTCCCATAAGCTCATGCACCATACTGCAGGGACCCCCCAGGAGGCCCGTGACCCAGTGCCTCGGGCCCACCAGATACACAGAGAGGACCAAATAAATGTTGGAAGATGTGGCGTGATGGTCAAAGGCGCGTCCACCCCCTTGCTGTGTGTTCTTGCCTGTGGTTACTTGTCCCCTCCCCCATCTCCATCTCTCCAGGGTTCTGAATAGCCTTGTTCATCCTGGCACTGCAGGTGTCGCTCAGTGCCCTAGTCCTACCGTATATTGAACTGGGACTGTGGTCCAGGACATTCGTTCCCCTCCACACCCTGGAGGTGGTCATGGGACCCCATTATCCAGGTGAGGACAGGTGCAGTGAGGAGCCATGAAGTGCCAGGGTAGAGATCTGGACCCTGTTCCAATGGCTCGGCCCTACTTCTTTCACCATTTGTGGGGCTTCCCAGGGGTTGGGGGACAGATGGCCTGAGCCTCTGGCTGGGGGCAGGTGGAGCTGGTTCCCAGTTGTGACTCCAGAGGGCTAGTGGCTCAGGCCCTCCCCGCCTCCCCTGCCCCCCAAGGCTGTGTGAGGAGCAGGCTGGAGATGGGCTAGCAATCCGGCCATGCTGCTGTGGCCCCGGGGTGTAGGTGCCCGGGGAAGGCGCTGCCCTGCTTGCTACCTCACTGACAGCAGCGGCTCTTGGCTGGCTTCAGTGTGCCCACTGCTTCCGCAAGCCTGTGTGTTCTTGGAAGTAATGGAAACGCATTTCTTAAAAAGGCTCGATAATTCAGCCTTGTCCTAAGAGCAGGTCTTCGTCTCTGCCCAGCTCTCTGGCCTCCCAGGAACGCCTCACACGCATTATCTCCTCTCAGCTGCCCGGGCCCGTGCAAGGTAACCTGACCCGCACAGAGAGCCAGAGAACC
The DNA here is from genome assembly GCF_054392235.1 of Sus scrofa. Taxonomy (NCBI): domain Eukaryota; kingdom Metazoa; phylum Chordata; class Mammalia; order Artiodactyla; family Suidae; genus Sus; species Sus scrofa. The sequence continues at coordinate 9,623,596 of NC_139391.1, read as the reverse complement.
CGCTGAACCCTGTCTATCGGGGGCCAGCTCGGGGCCACCCAGCCGGTCTGTTTATTGTGGGGATGGTGGCCGCGGTAGTGGCGGTAGTGTTTTCACCACTCACAGAGCTCTAGCTGGGATCCGGGGCCTTGCTTTACACCCTGGACAGCTGAAGCTCAGGCTCAGGAAGCAGCAGGGCTGCCTGAGCCCAAGCCCTTGGCTCCCTCATGGCGCACGGTGTCTGAGCCAAGCGCAGGCCCTGCCCCACAGCATCTCCCATCCGGGCGAGCAAATACCCACTGCATCCTGCCTGCCAAGGAGAGAGGTGCCCTCAGCCTGGAGGCTCAGTAAAGTCCCTCTTCCAGGGAATAACGCCTCTTTCCCCCTTGAGTTGTCCTCAAGATGAAACAGGAGGAATAAGGTACCTCACATGTGACAAATAAATTATTATTATTATTATTATTTTTGCTTTTTTAGGGCCACACCCGTGGCATGTGGAAGTTCCCAGGCTAGGGGTCGAATCAGAGCTACAGCTGCCGGCCTACACCTCAGCTCACGGCAACGCCTGATCCTTAACCCACTGAGCAAGGCCAGGGATCAAACTGCAACCTTATGGTTCCTAGTCGGATTCGTTTCCACTGTGCCACAGTGGGAACTCCATATAAGATAAATCTTAAAATAATTGTGGGTTTTTGAGTTTGCTTTCTCTTGCTTTAATAAAATCACTCAGAAATTTCAGACAAAGGATAGCTATGATTTTGAGACGGCTGATAAGCACATGCTTTCCGTTCGTAATACTGCTCTTTCAGAGAACCTCTTCTATCTGAGCTGTACCACACGGTGTTCAATACGGCGAGTATTTGGCTCGGAACCCGCTTAGGATAAACCGTATCTTTCAAAAGTCTCTAATTCTTTTCAGATCCAGAAGCGCTGTTAGTCGATTTTCACTTCCTGATTTCTCAAGCAGATGGTTTGAGCTGCTGACGTTTCTTATTTTTGCTCTGCGACTGTGGGCAAGTTTCTTCTCTGTGTTTCTCCCTATCGAGAGTAGGGATCACGAGGATATTTCTCTCCGGGTTCTTGTGCAGAGTAGATGAGTCGAATACAAGTGTTTAGAAGAGTGCCTGCCTTGTATTAAACTCTTAACAAACATCAGTTATAATCATCATCATCATTATTGCGATTTCTTTCTTTTTTTGTCTTTTTGCCTTTTCTAGGGCGGCCTCTGCAGCATATGGAGGTTCCCAGGCTAGGGGTGGAATCGAAGCTGTAGCTGCCAGCCTACACCAGAGCCACAGCAACTCAGGATCCGAGCCGCGTTTGCCACTTACACCACAGCTCACAGCAATGCAGGATCCTTAACCCACTGAGCGAGGCCAGGGATCGAACCCGCAACCTCATGGTTCCTAGTCGGATTCGTTAACCACTGTGCCAAGACGGGAACGCCTATTGTGATTTCTTAATAAGAAAATACACCCAAATTTAGTTCTCAGATGCAGCCAGGTGGCTTTTCAGTGAACACCCCGTGTTCAGCTGACATTTGCAGAGTGCTGGCCTTCAGCTCGTCTGGGCCTTGGTTGTGGGGCTCAGCTGCTCCCTGGCTCTGCCCAGGGACCTGGGCTCCCGGCTCAGCGGCTGTCTCTTGCTCGCAGCCCCCAGGGCCCTGGGTGAGGCTGAGCTCATGAAAAGTGTCGGCAGAGCACTTTGTGGATCGATGCTAACTAATAGCAGCTCCCTGGAGCTGGCTCCTGTAGGGAAGACCATCGTGGAGGCGACTTGGCCCGGGCTCAGGGACGGCACCGGGGAAGGCCAGTGCTGTCCTCAAGGCAGGACCCAGGAAGGCTTCTCCCTGAAGCCTCCTGCCGCTTTAGCCAGCAGCTAAAGTGCTGAGGAAGTTTGGAAGTGGGCAGGGGGTGTTCCCGGCCATGGGGGGAGGAGGTTTGCCCCTTTAGTGGCAGAATCAAGAGCCCCCACATCTGGCCAGCCCACTCATCTGGTCACTTGCAGGCCAGAGCTGGGTGCCCAGCCTGTCCTAGGTATCTTCTTGTCAGGGATCTCCTACCACTATCTCGCGAGAAGTCAGCATTGCTGGTTGAAATAGACAGCTGCTGGCCTCTGCCCAGACGCATGGCTGTCTTAAGGCAGCTTCCGTTCAGTTGCAAGCATGGATGGGAAGTTGGCATGGGACCCCGTGTGAGGAAGGATGTGGGCAAGCCCCCCCATCCCAGTTCTGTCCCGCTCTGCGTCTTAGACTGAGCTCAAGTCTTTTTTGGGAACTGCTGAGGAGGCAGCAGACAGGGACTGTGCCCTCTGGGAGTTCCTAGTCTGATGGAGAGGCCAGGTCCTGTCCTCTGGGAGAGAGACTGTGTTCTTTTTTTTTTTTTTTGTCTTTTTAGGGCTGCACCCGCAGCATGTGGAGATTCCCAGGCTAGGGGTCGCATCGGAGCTGTAGCTGCCGGCCTACACCACAGCCACAGCCACACCAGATCTGAGCTGACTCTGCAACCTACACCACAGCTCACAGCAATGCTGGATCCTTAACCCACTGAGCGAGGCCAGGGATTGAACCTGTGTCCTCATGGATACTAGTTGGCTTCATTAACCACTGAGCCATGATGGGAACTCTGAGAGACTTCGCTCTGATGGGGGAAATGAGGTTCCTGCTGCCTGGGACTCCCTCTCTGATGGAGGGGGCCTAGCCCTCTGGTCCTCTAGCAGCTCCTGTCTGAGGAAGGAGGCATGGACTTTGTCTGCTTGGAGGCTGAGGGAGGAGTCACGGCCACTTCCCTGGGGAGAATTCTTATCTGATAGAGGAGATCGGACCTCGGTCAGTCGTCAGGAAGGCTCCCTGTCGCCCTGTCTGAGGGAGGAGGCTCCTCGTGTTCTCTCCCTTCAGAGCCCCGTTTGATGGCCTTTGCCTTGGCTCCCCCGTTCCTGGCCTGACTCATGGAGAGCCCGCGTCTGCAGGCAATCGGCACAGCGAGAGCCGAGCAGGGCGAAGCTGCTGTGGGGCAGGGAAGAAGGCAGAAGGGGGCGCTTTAGAGGGGCTCCTGTAGCAAAGGACGGTGACACGGGAGGTTTCCCAGTGGAGATGCCTTTCTGGGACAGTCTGATGGAAGGAGGTGCCTGCCGGTGTGAGTTCCCTCTGGGGAGAGAGGGCGCGCTCCTCCAGGCTGGAAAGGGGAATTTAAGGGTCACTTGGGAGCACCTGTCTTTATGCAGCCAGACCGCTGGGGTGGAAAGGGCCGCCAGAGACCCTGACCCTCTGCCTGTCCGTGTACTGCCAGCCCAGGGACATCCGCCTTCCAAGGCCCGAGAAGCCCAGAGGAGGGGAGGAAACAGGACGCGTATCAGGAACGCCTTTTCCTTTTCTTTGTAACCAGCCCCTCACTCGGGGCTGCGGAGAGCCGATCCAGCGGGGCCTGCCCTGGCCTGGCTGCTGCCGCCTGCAGCCCCCCACGCTGGGTCTCCCACGGCCTCTCCCTCCTCCGTGCACGCAGCCCCCTGCTGCTGGGCTGGTCCCTTAATTTCACGGAGACTCAGGGCTCTCATCCATAAGATGGGGTAAGACTTCCTCTCTGCCTCCTGCGGAAGTTTGCTTTTTCCTCTCTTTATTGGATTTACATAATTTAGTCCTTTATCCATGGATGTGCCATTGAGCACTTCCTGTGTGCTGACCCTGGGACTGGGGGCAGGGGCAGAGAGTGTGGGTGAGGAGTGGTTATGAGCAGACAGGAAGTCTGTTTGGGACTTGTCTGAGGAGTCAGGGGACATCCGAGTATAGCTGTCCCAGGGCTAGTGAGGAGGGGGTGCAGAGAGGATCTGGCTGAAGATGGAGCTTTGGCTTATCAGCATCTGATAAGGGGCCAGGTGGGTGGAGTCACCAAGGCAACTGCTTGTCACTGGCCCTGGGCAGGGATGGAGGCAAGGCCCTGGAGCCACGGCCAGCTGGACTTCACTCGGAGCCTTTGGGGAGCTGGGCACGGGGCAGGGCTGGGGGACCCCTCAGCCAGGGCTCCAGTGGCCGAGAGGAAAGGGCCTGGGATGGGGTGGGGGTGGGGGTCCCTGGTCTGTGCTCCTGGAGGGGTTGAGACCTTCACCTTCGCAGGTGTCGTGGCAGGTGGGGGGGGTGTAGGTTGGATGCGCCTTGGGATGAGGAGAGCCAACAGGCAGAGAGGTCAGACAGCAAAGAAAGTGGTCAGGCAGACTGACCTCTTCTTCTCATGATTTAAGTCCGTCCTCTGCTGGCTGGAGGGCTGCTGTGGGAGCACGTGTGTGTTTATGTGGGGTGTGTGTCTGGGGAGTCGTAGGTGAGATGTGTGAGGGGTGTGTTGCAGGTGTGTATGTGGGGTGTGCTTCGTATGTGTGTGTGGAGTCTGGGTATGGTGTGTATAGGTGTGTGTGGTGTACCTGTAGTGTGGGTGTGAAGCGTACATGGTGTGTGTGTGTAGAAAGAAAGGGGATGGGTTTTGTAGTCTTTGCCAATGTCTGTAGTGTAAAGTCTCCTTCCAGGGATTTCACCCAAACAGGATGTCGTTGACCGTGAAGTTGGGGAAGCAGTGCCTAGCAGGCCCCACCATTGTAGTGCAATTTAGTAGAATAATAGTAAGTGATAAGTTTTGAGTATGTGTTCCTTTTTGCTTGTTTGTTTTTGTTTGTGTTTTGGCTATCAGCATGCGGCCACTTGATGTGGGATCTCAGTTCCCGGATCAGGGATTGAACTTGGGCTGCAGCCGTGGAAGCACTGAGTCCTAACCCCGAGGCCACCAGGGAACTCCTTCCCTTTGTTGTTAACATGAGTTATTTAATGGTGATTTTATTTTAATTTATTTATTAATTTTTGGCCTGCCCCTGGTATGAGGAAGTTCTCCGGCTGGGGGTCACACCTGAGCCACAGCAGTAACAAGGCTGAGTCCTTAATCCCTAAGCTGGCAGGGAACTCCTATTTAATTGCAATTTTAGGTTAGGGTTTCTTACCATCAACACTGTTGACATTTGGGCAGGAGAGACTTTGTTGGGGTCGGGGGGCGCGCTGGCCAGTGCACTGTGCTCGCAGCACCCCCCAGCCTCCACTCACTAGATGCTAGATGCACCCCTCCCCCAAGCTGTGACCACCCAAAACGTCTCCAGCCATTGCCAGATGTCTCCTGAGGGACAGATTCACCTCAGGAGAGAGCCACTGGCAATGGCTGTGTTTAATAACGAGCTCACAGAATCCCTAGCAATGGGACAGTCGGCTCTGAGGCGCCTGTGTGAGCCGGCTTCAGATACTGGGTACTGTCTGGCTAAAAATAAGGCATGGGTTTTTCTCCCCAGAATTCTTTCTCAGGAAAGAGCCACCGCAGACTGACCATAGCTTTCAGTCTGGACAGAGCCCCTGACCACAGAGGACTCTCAGCCCTGACTGGCCCCCAAGTGACGCAGAGTCACCGATGCCCTGTCATACTGATCTGATTGTGAGACCAGAGAGAAAAGTAATACTTCGGAATTCATATCTCATTTTAATGTAGTATATTATTCTATATCCCTAAAAGTTTGTATGTTCAAATTGGCAGAAAAAAGGAAAAAAAAAAAAAAAGAATGAAAACTCAAATAAAACTTTTTCACCTCTGCAGTCCTCCGCTCTGCCAGTTGAGCTATGGAAGGATGCTCAAAGAAATAAAACTTTAAGTAACGTCTTCCCACTGGGAAAATCACGGCTGCTATGGATCTGGGGCTGCCCTGCATGTAGGGCGCTCCTCTGGGGGCTGCACACATCAGAGTCCCACCCTGGTGGCCAGGCCGCCCACCTCTGATTCACTTCTTGGTCCAAGACCTATTTTTTCCCATCTTCAAGCACAGGGTTTGGCCCTCGCTTATTTGTTTACTCACTCATTCAGAGGACCTACTAAGCACACCAATTATACACCAAGGAAGATGCCTGAAGGAAGACAGGGTTCCTGCTTCTGGAACGTGGGATTTCAGCTCCACGCCGTCCACTGGGGAACGAGGGGTGCAGGCTCGTGTGGATGCTGAGGGCTCATGGGGGCAGGATGGAGCCGAGGGAGGGAGATGCGCCCTTGCGGGAGGCGGCTGTTGTGCGCTGGGCGCATCGTACTTTGTAGCATCCCACCCTTCTGCTGTGCTTTTGAGGGAGGGTCTTATCTGTTTGTGGAGTATCTGTCTAACTGCTCCAGAGTGTAGGTGTCCTGGGGACAGGCCACAGGGGCCTGTATCTCCTAGAGCCAAAGAACCGTGTCAGGCCCAGAGATTGGAAAAACAAAAGGAAGAAGAGCAGAGAGGGAAGTCACAAAGATGGATGGAAAGGGGACAGATGGGAAGGAGGGCAGGGGGCAGGGCAAGGCCCCTTTAAGCTGAAGCAGTCCTGGAGGGCTTCTTGGATGAGGTGACCTTGGGAAGGGAGGAGGGGAGGGATTGCAGTGGGAGAACAGGTGGAAAGGCTATTACCGAAGGAGAATAACAGGGCATGTCCCTGGAGATTTCTGGAATGTGAAGGTCTAAACTGGGAAGCGAATATCATAAGCTGCTGTTTTCTGTCTGAGATTGGGAGGGAACAGACGGCTAAAAAAAACAGAAACCTTCTCTGTCTCTTTGGGAGGTCCCATGACTGTCCCCGCCCACCTGAGGGACGTCTGGGCCAGGACCGTCCCCTGGGCTCTGCCGGGAAGGTGGGGGGTTGGGGGATGAGGGTAATAACAGTAATTACGGTACCAACGATGTCCGCTTCCCTTTATCATTCATTCCCCGCTAGGTGCCAGGCTTTAAATTTGCCTTCCCCCGGGTTAGCTATCACCCCCATTTTCCAGAAGATGGAAAGTAGGCCTCAGAGAGGAAGCAAAACTCAAGGTCACACAGGACTCAGGCCGGGTCTGCTTGCTTCAGCGTCTGCCCTGTTTCCTCTGCCAGCACCCACCCTTCCCTTCCTGCCTCTCGACCCTCGAGAAGGCTGGAGAGCGTTCAGGTGCGGTCTGTGGGCTATCTGGGATCCAGCTGCCAGCCCGCTTGGTGAAATTTTTATCAGCCTGTGATTTTCAGATCTCCAGTTTCCTGGTTCCTAGAAGCTGGGCCAGGCTCCTTTACGAAACTCTCCCCTCGGTCCGTGGCCTCCTGGTGGCTCCCCTCCTCCCTTGCCGTGAACTCCCTGAAAATCTTTACGAATGTGGACCGTGGCCGCAGACGTGAATGTGGGCAGGAGGCTGGAGTGATTAGGGTCCGCCTGGAAGCCTGTGAGCAGTCGGAGCCTTGGGGCTTAACTTGGCTGGGCCCCGTCACCCCCTGCCCCTCATCCCTCAGGCCTGCGCCCAAGGGAGCCACGTGGGAGTCCCAGCAGGGATGTGACCACCAGCAGCCTGGGGCTCTCCTCCCAAGTCTGTGACTCTGGGCACAGCCGTGCGTCTCTCTGTGCCTGAGTTTCCTGGTCGGGGTGCAAGATTCTTCTCTCTTTTGGGCTTCGATTCCCCATCTAGAAAATGCAGCAGGCAGCGCTCCCAGAATCTGAAACAAGGGTGACACTTCCTGCCTTCCTGCCTCCTCCCCCTCTCCCGGGCCATCCTGAGAAGCAGGTGCACTAATGGTGGGTAAACAGGCAGGCGATGTTCTGACCCAGGAAGGGCTGTTCATTCTGGCAGAGCAGAGACGCCTGTACACAAATAACTCTGCTACCAGGGAGAGTGTGATAAGGGCCCTAGAAACCTCTTTGCTGCCACAGCCACCTGCTCCTCACGCCTCCCTGCTCCCTGATGGCTGTTCTCACACCCAGGAAAGTGGGTCAGAATGTAGGGCGGGTGTATCTGAGGGTGAATGCCCCCTTTCAGGTCTCTACTCTACCCAGCCGGGCCGTGAGTGCTGTGGGGCAGGGGTGGGGAAAGGTATAGAGTTATGGGCATCTCTGTGTCCAAGACACAGTCCCAGCCATTCTCCTGCCGCCCGAGGGCCCATGGCTGCCCATTGCTTTCTGGCTATGGTCCAAGTTGCTCAGCCTGGCGTCTGAGACCCTTACATCTCGCCCAGGGCCTGGTGCATGGAGGTCATCCGTGGCCCGCCCTCCCCCCCGGTGCTCCTCGGGGCACTTGGGATGTACTTGGGGTTGCCCACTATCTCCCAGACTCCCCCAGTGGACTCGGTTGCCCTCCCCAAGCTTCCAGCTGCAGAGTGTTTTGGCTTCTGCACCTCTGTGTGTTCTTCAAGATCCGCTCAATGCCACCTCCCCCTGCCCCCGGAAGCCTTTCCTGACGGCCCCCCTCCCTCCCCCACCAGACAGAATAGCACGGTCCCACAACAGGGCAGTATTGTGAGTAGCTGAAAGCGTGGTCTCTGGAGAGACACTGCCTGGGTTCCGGTATCTAGCTCTGCACCTTACCAGCTGTTGTGACCTTGGGCAAATGACTTAGACTCTCCATGCCTCAGTTCCCTCATCTGCAAAATGGGGATGATAATAGTACCGTCTTAAGTGTTGCTAGAGAAACAAAGGCGGTCATGTTTATGACACACTTAGAGCAGTAACTGGCACCTGGTTTCTCTCCCGGATGAGTTTTCCGTTGTTGATTGAAATTAGTATCTGGAGGTCACGCCACATTCACGGTATTCATAGCATCCTTCTTTGACGGGAATTCTCTCACGCTCACAAAGCCGTGAATCGTCGCCAGTGCGCTCTCACTTCACTGGTATAAATCTGCATTCATGGGTCATCTCTCCAGGATGAGTTTTCTGATGTCGTGTAGGGCATACTTGGCTAAATGATTTCCCGTAGGTGGCCCGTTCATGGGATTTCCCTCCTGGATGAGTTTTCTGATACTGGCTTTGAGACTTTATTTAGGGGCTCTGAATCCCAGGTTTCTCCTTGGAAAACTGGGAATGTTTAGAGGGAATAATATAATATCTTGATGTGTGTGACGTTCTCTGCACAGCACCTGGCTTTTAGGGACTGCTCACTGCGCAGTGGCCATTGTGGCTGGTGGGTATCTCTAACTTGGCTGTGCCATGGTCATTTGTCAGCAGGGGCCATGAATTGTTCGTCTTAGTGCCCGCAGAGCCTGGCAGTGATAGGAACTGTGTGAATGTTTACCAGGTAAGTGAGTGATAAATGGGAGAGTCATGGGTCGAAGCTGAGCAGAGGCCCCTTTGGGTGTATCGGCTGTATGCCTGGCTCAGCCCGATAGTGGCTGGGACCTTGCCCCTATGAAGCATTTCCTAAGCCCGGTGCTTATTGATCCTGACAGCCAAAGCGAAGTATAGACAGAAGAAAAAATCCCTGGAGTCCACTCACCAAATCATCACCATCATCTTTTGAACCTTCATCCATCCTCACTCTTGACCAGTTCTCTCTTCGGGCATTCGTTCAGCAGCATTCCACCCCACCCGCATTTATTTCCTGAGCACCCACTGTGGCCCAGGCACCACGCTGTGCCCCGGGGATCCAGTGTCAATCACAGAAATAAGAGCTCTACCCTCGTGTAAGTTACGTAAGGGAAGCAGAGGGTGAGTAGACAGACCTTTACGACGTGCAGGAAGTGCTGTGACCGGGGACATGCTGAGTGTGGGAGTTGTGGGGCATCTCATCCAGCCTTGGGGGGCATCGGGGTAGGCTCCCTGGGGAAAGAGAGAGGGAGCAGAAGACACAGCGCAGCAATTCTAACAGCTGACACCGCAGGTCCGGGGAGGGATCTGAAGATTTGTAGAGCCGTGGACTCTGGATTGTAAAATCACGGAATCAAAGAGTCTAACATCAAAGGATTCAGAGTCATAGGATGCATGTTTTCTCTCTTTCATTTACAATATTTTTTCACCGAGACGTGAGACCTGTCTTGTCGGGGAAGCCCTGGGGTCTTCATGGAGTACGTTGTGCTCACTGCACAACACGGAAAAATAAGGCATACACGGAGGAGTGAGTGGGTGGGTGGACAGAGTCTCCTTCAAGCTCTGTTAATATTTAGTTACATTTCCTTTCCTTTCATTCATTTTTTCAGGTTTGTTTTTAGGTTTTGTTTTAAAAATTGAGGTATTCTTTACGTACCCTAGTACTCACAATTTCCGTGTAAAATTGAGTGGTTTTTAGTAGAGTCACAAGGTTGCATAACCATCACCACTGCCTAGTTGCAAAGCATTTTCATCACCCAAAAAAGAAACTCCTGCCCCTTAGCGATCACTTCCCATTTCTGCCTCCCGCCAGCTCCCGCCAGCTCCTGGCAACCACTACCCTGCTGTCTGTCTCCACGTAGTTGCCTATTCTGGACATTTCACATACATGGAACCCAACAATATACGGCTTTTTGTGTCTGGCTTCTTTTACCTAACATGTTTTCAAGGTTCGCCCATGTTGCAGCATGAATTAGTCCTGTTTCGCCCTTAATGACTGAATAATATTCCGTTGTGTGTTTATGCCACATCTAAAAATATATATTCATCGGTTGATGGATGTTTGTTTTCTTCCCACCTTTTACGGCTGTTATGAATAATGCCACTGTGAACATTTGTGTATAAGTTTTTGTGTGGGCATCCTTTTCAGTTCTCTTGGAGTCTACCTAGGGCTGGAATTGCTAGGTCATATGTTAACTTTATGTTTGATGTTAAGAGGAATCATCAGGCATTTTCCAAGGTGGTCGCACCACTTTACACGGCCACCAGCAATGTATGAGCAGGTTCCTGTTTCTCCACATCCTCAGTGGCCCTTGTTCTTGTCCTTCTTTTATTATTATTATTATAGTTGATCTCCAGTGTGTAAATTTCTGCTGTACAGTGAGGCGAGTCAGCTATACATGTATATGTATTCTTTTCCGTTATGACTTATCCCGGGGTCTTGAATATAGTTCCCTGTGCTCTGCAGTGACTTTGTTATGTATCCGTTCTGTGGGTAATAGTCCGTATCTACTAACCCCAGCTACGCTAGTGGGTGTGAAGTATCTCGCTGTGGCTTCAATTTGCATTTCCTCCGTGACTAATGATGCCAAATATATTTTCATGTGCTTATTGGCCACTCATATGTCTTCTTTGGAGACATTGTCTGTTTACATCCATTGTCTTGTGTTGTTTTTTTTTTTTTTTTGGCCACACCCTCAGCATGTGGAAGTTCTGGGGCCAGAGATCAACCCTGCGCCACAGCAGTGACAACACTGGATCTGTAACCCACTGCACCACAAGGCAGCTGTTTTTAATTGAGTTATTTGCTTATTTGTTGTTGAATAGTTCCTTCGTACATCCTGGATACGAGGCTCTTATTAGATATAGAATTTGAAAATATTTGCTCCATCCTGTGATTGTCTTTGCCCTTTCTTGATGGTACCCTTTGAGGCTCCAAAGTTTTTAATGCTGATGAAGTGTAATTTATCTACTTTTTCTTTAGTCATTTGTGCTTTCGGTGTCGTATATCTAAGAAACCATCGCCTTATCCAAGGTCGTGTAGATTTACATTTAAGTTTTCTCCGGAGAGTTTTATAGTTGTAGCTCTTACATTTAGATCTTTGTTACATTTTAAGTCAATTTTTGTATAAGGCATGAGGGAGGGAGGTCCAGCTTCATTCTTTTGCATGTGAATATCCAGTTGCCTAAGCATCATTTGTTAAAAGATTGTTTTATCCCCATTGACTTGTCTTGGTTCCCTTGTCAAATATCAGTTGACCATAAATATATGGGGTTATTTCTGGCCTCTCAGTTCTGTTCCCTTGATCTCTGTGTCTGTCCTTATGCCAGTATCACACACACTTGACTGCTGTAGCTTTGTGGCAAGTTTTGAATTTGGGAAGTCTGAGTCCTCCAGCTTTGTTCCTTTTTTTTCAAGATTGTTTCGGCTATTGCATTTCCATATGAATTTTAGGATTGGCCTGTCAGGTGGTTTTTTTTTTTTTTTTTTTTTTTGACCTGTCAACTAATGCAAAAATCCAGTTGTGATTTTGGTAGAGATGACATTAAATTTGTAGATCAGTTTGAGGAGAATTGCCGTCTTAACGTTGTCTTTTTGTTCTTTCTTTTGAGTATTTGTTGCATATAGAGTTGAGCTCCTGCTAAACATACTGTTTTGATTCCTGATTTATTCTGCTTAATATTCTCTCATAGGCATTTCCCTGTGTCATGAGAGAGGCAAGCTTAATTTCAGTACTATACAGAATTATAAACTCTTGCTTGTTGGTAATCTCCCGAGGAAGGTACTCTGTCCTGGGTCCCACATGAGGCCGGCCTCTCCCCACAGGCACAAATAGACATTGGGAGGATTGACGGCTCACAGAAAAGCAGCAGAATCAGAAAATAGGATTCAACAGGCTGTACAGTCCCTAATAGAGCACGTTTGTTTTAGGCACGTTCTCTGAAATAGTGGATTGGGACCATTTAAAAATTTGCAGCCTGACAAATTTTCAGTTCACCTGAAACAAGAGTTTGACTAAATAATGCTGACTTTTTTTGTATCAGCCCGCAGAAGCTGGTCTCCTGCAGTGACAAACAAACCCCAGATCCTAGTGCTTTAAGAACTTACTTCCTCTCTCAGGCTGCCCCATCTCCCGATCATCCAGCCGGAGAGCATCTCTGGGCTTTAAGTCTCTGGAGGCCCCCCCATCCAGATCACTGCTGGTTTCAGGGAAAGAGGAAAGGGGGTGTGGTAGGAGGAAGAATGCTTCCTCCTCCCCAGCAACATCTACATCCTAATTCTTGGAACCTTTGAAACTCTCGTATCACATGGCAGAGGGGAATTACATTGCAGATAGAATTAAGGTTGCTAAAATCAGTTGATCTTAAAATAGAGAGCTGTAGGTACTCATATGGGTCTTTAAAAGTGGAAGAAGGAGGCAAGAGGAGGTCAGAGCAGTCCCATGTGATAAGAACCACTTCTTTGTTTGTTTTTAATATTTTTAGGGCCGCACCTGTGGCATATGGAGGTTCCCAGACTAGGGGTCCAATCAGAGCTACAGCTGCCAGCCTACACTACAGGCACAGCAATGCCAGATCTGAGCCTCGTCTGTGACCTACACCACAGCTCACGGCAATGCCGGGTCTTTAACCCACTGAGTGAGGCCAGGGGTCGAACCTGCGTCCTCATGCATGCTAGTCAGATTTGTTTCCGCTGAGCCCCGACAGACACGCCAAGAACCCAACTTCTCATTGCTGGCTTTGAAGATGGAGGAAGAGACCTGGAGACATGGAATGTGGGTGGAAAGGGCACAGAACCAGATTTCCCCCTGGAGCCTCCAGACAGGAATGTAGGAATGCCCACATCTTGATTTTAACCTAGTGAGGTACATTTTGAACGTACTGAGAGAGTAATTTAAGCTGGTTTAAGCCACTAAGTTGTGATCTTTGTTACAGCCTCTGTAGAAAACTCATAGAAATGGCATGGGATATCACGCAGCCCTGAATTGCTTCTGCCCGGAAGTGGCATATGGCGGGTCTGCTCATATTTCCTTGGCCAGAGCAAGCTGCATAGGCATGTCTAAGTTCATAGGACTAGAAAAACTTGATGCATCCATCTGCCCAGCCTTCGAGGGGAGTGGAATGTTGGTAAATATAATATCTACTATATCCTTGCTAGCTGCTCCTTATGCTTATGTCTTCTGCTCTCTTCCACTAAAAAACAGCGCCACCACCAAAGAGCTGATGGCAAGTCTATAGGTTGATTTCATTGTCAACTAATGGGTCGTGGCCCCTGGTTTGAAAAACACTGCTGAACAGACCCTCCTCTGCCCAGGCCTCATGGACCCCATGACACACCCTGGGCATAGCTGATTGGCCCAGGCATGGGACACCTGACCGGAGCTGACCAATCCCGTTCCTCTCCTGGGAATTTGGAATTGGGCCATTCAACCAGTTAACAGTGGGAAGCTGAGCAGAGGCAGAATAGAAACAGGGTCGGAGTGAGAACCACACGCAAGCCCAAACGATGGAGGAGCAGAAAAGCCCTGAGTAAGCAGAGAGAGTTGGTCCACAGAGGCAATGGAGCAGCCACACCGAGAGCAGTGCAGCCTGGAGAACATGCAGCCCCAGGGGGAGAGGTGGAGAGAGAGAGCGGCCGCCTAAGAGGCTGATGGCTTCCCTGTTCCTGGCTCCAGCCCCCGTGCGTCCTGGCTACATATCCTTCCCGTGAGATTTTTGCCTCCTTATCATACCCCCTCCTTCTTTTCTTGATGGGTTTCTGTTCCTTGTCTCCAGTGAGTCTTAATCAGCTAGAACTCTACCAGTATTTCTTGTATGGGGCCCGGCTTTGGCTTTGAGGATCAGGCTTGGAGGGCACAGATGGGACTCGGGGGTGAAGCAAACCCAGCCATCCCACGGTCTAGAAATTTGGCTCTGACCTCAGTCTTGCATGATTGTGCCTGCTCTTCAGCGGGGACTGGCAGAAGCTGTCTATGAATGAGGTGTCGCACAGGTAGGGGTCCCGGTGAACTGGATGCACCCTTACAGGAGCCTTCTTCTGACAGCCCTGGGGTCAGGAAGCCACTGGAGTTGTTTTGGGGATGGTGTGGCTGTGGGACAGAGTGGAAAGGATGTGAGCTCGGGAGAAGGCAGCCACAGTTCACCTCTTTGAGCCTCAGTTTTCTCATCTCTGAAATGGGATTGTTGAAGCATCAACCCCAGTGCTGGAAAAACACTTAGAGACCTGACAAGGGCGTACAAGGCTGGAGGGCACGGGCAGCTGCTGCTGCTGCTGTTCGAGGAAGCCGCCAGCCAGCGACCAGCTTCCTGCGGAGGTGGCCCCGGGGGCTGATTGACTTGGCAGAGGTCCGTCCCCACCCCTGGGCCGGCTGTGCCTCCTGCCTCTCCTCACCCTCACGCTCCTTCTCACCCCTTAATCACCCTTTCTTCCTCCTTTCCTCCCGCCTCCTGCCCTCACTTGCCCTCTTTTCTGTTATTCTTGATGTTGATAAAAACACCTGCTTTGGGAAAGCGCAGCAGGGTTGGATGTAAAAGCCCAGCCTCTGGAGGCAGACAGACAGAACTGGGTCTGAATCCTGACTTATTAGCCCCTTGGTTGCTGTGTATTCCTGGGCAAATCACCACATCTCTCTGAATGTCAAGTTCACTGTCTATAAAGTGAGGGTTCTAATGCCCATTTCACAGTGCTGTGATGAGAAAGAACTCACTGGGCACTCAACCAATGCTAGTTCTAGTTCCTTCTTTTTTAAAATGTTAGTTCCTTCTTCTCTTTTTCCCTCCCCGACTGTCACTCCTCTCAGCTGGCCTCCGGCTGCCTCCCGTGGTCAGGGTCCCCCTAGTCCCTCTCAGAGGTCCCTGGAATAGCTTCTCCTGACTCAGTTACTTGTGGCCTTGGGCTTTTGTGGCCTCTCTTTTCCCTCAGACCCGAGGCTCCAGAGAGGTAGGCAGGCTTCTGGAAGCCTCAGAGGCCCCTGTGGTCTGTTCCTTCTCTGGTCTCCTCTGCAGGTCCAGCCTTAGCTTGGGAGCTGCTGGTTCGAGTCATATGATCTGTAATTTTTTTCTCAGTTTAGCAATTATTATACCCCAGCTGACTGTGGCATCTTTACACTCCAAACACGGATAAATATTTATGAGGAGGAGACAAGCCCAGAACTCCTCAGAGAGTTGGGGGTGGGGTGAGGAAGGTGATAAGTCCCTGTTTGCCAGCCAAGCTCAGACCCATCAGTGGTCCCTGGGGCCCCCAAATTAAGGGGTGGGGGTGATGGGGGGGCTATGGAGGCAGCACAGGACCAGCACCCCTGTCCCCTCTGGGGAGACCAGCTGTCAATGTGACACTGTGGGCCTCACCCTGCCTTGTTGTGCTGGATGCTGCTGGGCCTCCTGCTCCTCCAGGTTTTGAGCTGCCTGGATCCTCTCAGCACACGTGAGCTCTGTCGCTCTGTGTCTGCCCATCTCTTTCTGTTTGTAACACTTTCTCTCTCCCTCTCTTTTTGGTTTATTATTTATTTATTTATTTATTTATTTTTGTCTTTTAGGGCCACACCCCTGGCATATGGAGGTTCCCAGGCTAGGGGTTGAATCAGAGCTGCAGCCCCCTCCGGCCTACGCCACAGCCACAGCAACGCAGGATCTGAGCTGCGTCTGCGACCTACACCACAGCTCACGGCAATGCCGGATCCTTAACCCACTGAGCGAGGCCAGGGTTCGAACCTGTGTCCATGTGGATGCTGGTCAGGTTCGTTAACCACTGAGCCATGATGGGAACTCCTCTTTTTGGTTTGTTTAATCATCACTCATTCCATCTTTCATGACGCCCTCCAGGGCAGTGTCCCTCCCCGCTCCCTCCCCGCTCCCTCCTCCAACACCGTCTCTTGTTTCTGGGGCTCTGTCTCTCCCTTTCTTCTGTCTCCCAGCACTGCTCTGAGCAGTTCCGGGCTGGATGTTGGGGAATAGGTGAGGGGCCTCAGGCTCCAGGGGACCTCAGCTTGCTCCAGAAGGCAGAGGGAGCACTTCGCGGGAGTCAGGGACCACACACGCCTCTGCCTGGTTCCGCAGCCGGTGCTCCGCTCTGCGGCCACGGGCACGTCCCCTCCCATCCTGGCCTCGATTTCTCTGCTGTTCCCTTCACTCATTTGTTATTCACCCTCTCAACTTCTGGCTATTGAGTGCTGGCTACCTGCCTTTCATTAGCACAGATCTATTCAACACCTACTAGGAGCACCATTCTAGGAGCTTGGGACCTATCAGCGGACAAGAGAGACAAGCATCCCTGCCCTCATGCGCTGACGTTAGCAGAGAAGGCAGGCGAAACGCAGTTAGCGGGTCATTTAGGTAGTAGCTTGGGAAGAGGCAAGTGCCGGGAAAAGGGAACGCAGAGCAGAGAGGATTGGGAGCCCTGGATGGTGCCGAGAAGCCCCCGTCACATAAGGCCCAGGGCTGGGCAAGGGGATGGTGCGGGGACAGCAATCGTGCCTGGGAGGGAACTGCCCGGCCTGGTGGAGGCTGCAGGATAGGGGGAGCGGAGGGAGGTGATGCCCGGAGGCGAAGGTGGCGGCTGGCTGCGCCCCGGGGAGGATGGAGCAAACGAGCCCACGGTCTGACCTGCCTTGGAGGGACCCCCTCTGCCTGCTGAATGAAGACTAGACCGAGGGGCTGTCTCGGGGCCCAGGGGAGCTGCAAAGGCGAGCACGGCCGCTTGGGTGGGGGGCGCCTCAGAGATGGTGAGAGCTGATCGTGCCAGGCACGGGTCCGGCTCCCAGCGCTTGGATGGTGCTGGCAAGTCACTCTGGGTCCCTGGTTCTTCGTCCTGCTGAGGGACGGCCTGCAGGAGCCTTTTCCTGGGCAGGATGTGCTCACCAGGCCCTCCTGCTCTTTCTCTCCCCAGGGTGTTCAAGAAGGCGAGCCCCAATGGAAAGGTGAGTCTGCAGCACCCGCGCCCCAGCTCCCCCGCCCCCGCACCCCGGTCCTCTCAGGCATCTCTGCTGCCCATGCAGGACCCCCAACACCCGGAGGCATCCGAGGGGGAGACACAGCTCTGTCCTCAGGAGCCTTGACTACAGCGGGAGGGGCCCTCCCAGCACACTTCCTTCCGAGGGCGGTGGTACAGCCCCCCAGGACTTTAGGGGGCCCCTGCCTGGGTGTGGGGAGACATGGCCTCTCCCAGAGGCTGGACCGTGAGTGCAGTAATCGGAACAAGTGCCAAGGGCCTCAGGAGAACTGATTTCCTCTGGTGTGAGCGGCCCCTGGAGCCCCTCTTCGGAGCCCTGTTATCCGGGCAGCTGCCAGGGCCCGCCCTGCCCTCCTTCTCGACAGCCCCAGCTCCATCCTGCCTCCCTCTGAGCTCAGCAAGCAGATATTACTGGCATCATTCTGTGTCAGGTCTAGGCTGAGCCGGTGGGGATGGGGGCCGGGCATACTGAGATAAATGAGGCACAGCCTGGGCCCCTGACAGCCGGGGGGAGGCAGACACGGAAGCTGATGGCATCCATGTGAAGAGGCAGGTGTCAGATAGAGGGAGGCTGCGACCCAGCTGGGTGGGTGGGGAGGGCTGGCTGAGGAGGGATGCGTTTCCAGGCAAGGCGGGCTGGAAGGGGCTTTCTAGATGTGAACTCGTGAACTCACAGGGAGTCTGGGCGCCTGGGGGAGGCAGAGGGCGTGGGAGTTGAGGTGGGGAGGGGGCCGGGCTTGGGGCTTGGACTCCTGGCCTGGGCTGGTGGGTGGCAGCCTGTGTGGGCCTGCATTTCCCTTCTGTGCCCACAGCAGGCGTCACCAGTCACTGTTTGCCCTCCCCTGCTGAGCCGATTTCCATCTTGGCTTCCTTCTTAGCCCCCCTACCCCCCACCCCTGGCCCCAGGCCGCCCCTCCCAACCCATCCGAGCTGGAGCTGGCGTTTGGAATGGGACTCACGTGTCATTTTACCTCTGGGCCTTGAGGAAGCACCAGGGGGTTTTCAGGCCAGACTCCCATGGTTAGATGTGCATCTTAGGACAACCAGTCTGGCTCAGGAGCGGAGACACATCTGAAGTCGGGGTGGGGGGGGGCGCCCAGGCAGCAGCCCAGCCAGGGGCCCAGGCAAGGCTGGTCGTGGGGACTGAGAAATGTGATGGGGGGAGACTTGTCGGGGTTTAGGGGGTGCAGAGGAGTAGGAAGTATCCAGGGTGACACTCTGGACTCTAGCTCTGGAGTGCCTTCTCTGAAGGCTGGCCACCGAGTGAGACATGGCTCGCTGCCTCGGAAAATGAATCCTCCTTCAAGTGGCTCCCTGCAGACCACACAGGGGCGAGGAGCAATGAGGGGCTTGGAGCTCAGTGTTCAGAGCACCCCCTCTCGGTGCCCTGGCCCTGCTCTGGGTGCGCCCCCGGCCACCTCCTGTCCTTTGAGAAGCGCCAAGCACTCCCAATCGGCAGATTCCTTTGCGGCCGCCCCTCCGCCCCCAGTGGTGCTTGGTGACAACCCCCCCGGGCCTCAGTGTCCTCATCTGCAACATGGGAACACCAACATCTTGTCAGGGTTTTGGGAAGAACAGATGCTTTGCAAATAGTACAAGGACTTGCTAGTATTAGGACAAGGGCTCGGGTCCAAGTCCACTTGGGATTTGGATGCGAGTTAGGGATGGGTCCAGGGGTTTCGGGGGCAGCTCCCAGGGTTTCCTCCAGGGCAGGGGCCCACAGCTGCTAACGTGCCCTGTGCCTTTCCCTCCCAGCTCACCGTCTACCTGGGAAAGAGGGACTTCGTGGACCACATCGACCTTGTGGACCCCGTGGGTGAGTCCCTGGAGGCCAGAGGGGAGGGGGGAGGCGGGGCTGGCCTGGCCCCTTCCGGAGCCCGGCGTGTCGAGGCTGCCCAGGAATAAATAGCCTTCAGGTCTCCAGAGGGGCTGGGGCCAAGAAGAGGGCATGCGTGGCTTTTCGCAAACGCTCATCAAGCAGCTGCTTCCCTCGTCGGCGGAGCAGCACGTGAGAGGCGGTGGTGGGAAGGAGTGAGGTCAGAAGCAGGGACCGTGTCCTGAGGGCGAGGAGGATGACCGTGGCCACCGCTCCTCAGAAGGCCTTTTGTACGCCCAGCACTGAGGGGAGCTGCTGTATGGTTACCCCTGCTTTTCGGAGGAGGACACGGCACAGAGAGGTTAAGGAACTTCCCCCAGATCACAGAGCTGGTAGAACGAGGAGCCTGGGTTCGAAGCTGGACAGTCTGGCTCCACCTGACTGCAGCAGCTCAGGTCACTTTGGAGGTGCAGGTTAGATCCCTGGCCCACTGCAGTGGGTTGAAGGATTTGGTTGGCATTGCTGCAGCTGTGGCATAGGTCACAGCTGCCGCTCAGATGCAATCCCTGGCTTGGGAACTTCCATATGCCACAGGGGTGGCCATAAAATTAAAAAAAAAAAAAAAGTTTTTAGACACTGCTAAATATCCCCTTGACAGCAGGGTTGGGGGAGGGGGTTACTCCCCGGTTGGGACCCTAAGAACCTTAGCTCTCATTAGAAGAGCCCCGATCTTCCTGCCTCTTCCTGCTATTTGAAGATCACAGGCCCAGAATGACCCCTGTCTTACAAATGTGGACGGTGAGGCCCAGAGAGGGTAAAGATTAAAGAGGGACAGGGACAAACCCAAGTGAGACCGAAGAGGGTGACAGGCAGGAGAACGGGCCCTGGGAACCTTACGAGGCCCATTCCAGGTGAAGACATTGGGATGTGTCGCCCGGGGGAAAATTCCCAGCAAGCTTGTCATCACATCCCTGGGGGCCGTGCTGGGGCCAAGAGGAGTGGCGTGTGGTCCCAGAGCCCCCCGGGGCAGGGGAGGGGGCAGAGAGAGCAGAGTGACAGGCTTTGGCTCCGGGGAGGAAGGCCTTTGTGACCTTGGGGCAGGAGACCCGGGGAGTCCCTGGGGTCCTTGAACAGGCTGCGGGCTCCAGAGTCCTCCAGGCCCCTCTCTTCATGGCCTGGAGCAGGGGGACCCCGCTTTTCCTCTCCAGCCCTAGCAGGTGTCCTCTGAAGCTCACTGCTCCCTCTGCCTGATGCCCCCTTCTCCCTGAACTTGGAGGCAGGAGGCAGGACTCTGTGTTTGCCTGTGGCGGCTCCAAGGCGGGGCTGCCTGCAGGCGGTCTGAAGCCGGGGCCTTTGAGGGTCGTGGTGGGGGCGCAGGGGCCAGGGGAGGGGCAGGAGCAGGAGGGCTCTGGCTCCCCCAATGCACACAGGCACCCTGAGAACGGCTTGACAAGTGTCCACAGGGCACCCGTTTCATGCCAGGCCCTGTGGATCGCAGAGCACGCCAGAGCTGATCAAATGACCCGCAGAGAGAACTTTCTCCCTTACAGCACTGAGCTGGTTAGTTCTTCCCGATGCTTAACTATCCCCCTGGCTGCCCTTCAAACTTGGGGGCAAGTCCAAGCCCCAGCCTCACACACCGGATGTTTAAGGTCTGGGCCAGGCCCTCCTTCCTCCGCCAGCCTCCGGGATCAGCTCTCCAAGCCTCAGAGCAAGGCTCTTGTCGCTGCCACCATGGGCTGGCTGTCCCTTGGTCATCTAACTGATGACCGTTACGCCCTGGCTCCAGCTTCCCTCCCCCAGGGAGCTTCCGGGGGACCCCTTGTTAGGGGAGTGCCCTTGTCAGGGTCCCCCTCCTGGGGTTCCGCTCAGTCCCTGGCGCCCAGGCACAGAGGAAACCCCCCAGGAAAGGAGGGAAGGGGCCCGGCAGGCTCTGGACATGGGGTGGGCGTGCCCTTGACCAGCTGTGCCCTGGACCTGCCCAGCACTGGGGGCGGGGGGGGGGGTGGTGACCAGGAGCTCGCAGGGCCCTCCCTTCCTAATGTGGCCTCTGAGCTTCTCTGAGCGGCTGGCTGTGGGCCAGTGTGGGATGGGGGTGGTGGTGGGTTAGATGGGGGATGACAGGCGAGGGAGTGCCCCCAAACCAGTCTTTCTGGTCTCCTGGGGTTCTGGGCAGAGAAAACATCCTTTGTCTTCAGCTGGATTCTGCCCTCCCAAGGCCAGGCCTTGGGACATTCTCCATGGGGTCACCTGTGCCAGGCACTCTCCCACCCTCTGCACACATTAATTCACGTGGTCCTCACAGGAGCCCCGTGAGGTACGTAGCCCAGAATCAGAAGCCTGATCCCTACATCCCGCATCCAGAATCTTAGAGCGCTGCACCTTGCTCATAGGCTTGATACAGGATTTCACTAGCGGCAAACCTGACCTGAACCGAGGGGAGGCCATTCATGCCTTCGCCTCTCGGTGAACAGATGCCCGTGTCGCTGCAGGGGTGTTAAGGGGTTTGGCACAGAGCCTGCCGAGGACCTTAGAGAATCTGTGGAAGGTGTGGCCGTGTGGCCTTTCCGCTTGATATTGGGGTTTGGGAGCCAGCATAGTATCTCCCAGATGAAGAAACAGAAGTTATATAACCTTAGAGTTCCCATCATGGCGCGGTGGAAACGAATCCGACTAGGAACCCTGAGGTTGCCGGTTCGATCCCTGGCCTCACTCAGTGGGTTAAGGATCCGGCGTTGCCGTGAGCTGTGGTGTAGGTCGCAGATGCAGCTCGGATCCCGGGCTGCTGTGGCTCTGTGGACCCTTAGGCCTGGGAACCTCCATATGCTGCAGGTACAGCCCTAAAAAGCCAAAAAAAAAAAAAAAAAAAAAGGCAAGTTAAACAACCTGTTGGGTCTGTGAGGCTGGCCTCGGTGGGGGTGGGGGGCATAGTGGACTCGTCTCCTGGGAGCTGCTGGCCTCCGCCTCTTTTTCATGATGCTTTTGGACAGACAGATGGGTGGGTTTGAATTTAACTTGGTCTTTGGGGCTCAGAAGTTTGAGAGGTCAAGTCTGCTCACTCTCTGTTTTTCCTGCAGATGGCGTGGTCCTGGTGGATCCTGAGTATCTCAAGGAGAGGAGAGGTGAGCTGTCCCCCCCGCCAGCCTGTCAGGGGGCCTCTCCTCCCCCAGAACCCCCAGTCCCAAGGCCTCCCTGACTCCCAGACAGAACGCTGGCAGGAGGAGAGGCAGCAAGCCGGTCCCTGTCCCTCCCCACTGGCTCTTCCTTTGACAGCTCTAACCAGCGTCAGAGCAGGTGCTCTGGCCTCGTCTGGCTGGGCGGCCGTGGCCACGCCCCCTTTGGGAGACCCTCTTAATGCCCTTGGCATCCACCCACCCATCCATCATGCTGTCGGGAGGCTGGGAATGCAAACAGGGTAGGAGTTAGGCCCTCACTCACTGTCCAGAAGAGAAGACTGATTCCTGGGGGGGCGAAGGGATGGTCCGAGGTCAGCAGGAAGGCGGGAGGCAGGGGTTGGGCGGGGCAAGCCCTCATGACTTCGGGACACCACCCAGGCTTGTTTTCCCCCGACTCCACTCCCCTGTGCTCCTTCCCGGCCCCTGTGAACCCGTCAGAGCCCCTTCGCCCCCGTGCCCTGGGCTGCTGGGTTGGGAGGGGTGGGGAAAGCTGAACGGACCCAGCAGTCAGCCCCCGCCTCGTCCCAGGGGCCAGGCCCCTGACGGCCCCCCCCCTCCCTGTCCCAAGGGCAGCGCGCCCTTCCCCGGGGAGGCGCCCAGGGACAGATCCATGCCTCTGGTGGAGCCAGTCCCAGGGCTGGGGCGCGTGTTGGCTGCTCCCCGGCCCCCCGGCCCCTCCTCAGTGTCCCCTGCCCCCGCAGTCTACGTGACGCTGACCTGCGCCTTCCGATACGGCCGGGAGGACCTGGATGTCCTGGGCCTGACCTTTCGCAAGGACCTGTTTGTGGCCAACGTGCAGTCCTTCCCGCCGGCCCCCGAGGACAAGAAGCCCCTGACGCGGCTGCAGGAGCGCCTCATCAAGAAGCTGGGCGAGCACGCCTACCCTTTCACCTTTGAGGTCAGGGACTGCCAGCCCCCCGGGGGCCCCATTCCAGAAGCCTCACCTCTAGCAAGCCCCCTGGGTGGCCCCCCCTCCCAGGGGGCAAACTGGGGCAGCTGCTCCGTGCCACCCAGTCCCCCAGCGTTCGCTGGCCAGGGCGCTGGCACTTAACACCGCCTGGTGAGTGTCTCTTCTCTGGGCACTGCCAGGGGGCGTCACCTTTAACCCCTGGGCTGATCCCCAGACCCTCCTGAGTCCAGGTCATTGGTGGGGGGAAGAGGGGGATGGGCCGTCTCCTCCCTCAGACCTGCTGCCCACGAGCCGGCCCCCACCCAGCTCACAAATGAGGAGGGCGAGATTTCCCTGCTCGGCTCCCTTTCCACTCCAAGAATCTGGAGTTTCAAGTTTCCTGTTTCTCAGACTCTGATTCTTCGATCAGTGAAATCTCCCAGCTTTCTGTGGGGGTCAGAGACAGAAAGAGCCACCCTCTCGTGGTTTCCTGTGGCTGCTGTAACAAACCACTGCAAACCGGGTTGTAATTAAACCTGCAAATTAAAACACAACTGTGGTGGGAGTTCCTCTTGTGACGCAGTGGCAACGAATCTGACGAATACCCATGAGGATGCGAGTTGGATCCCGGCCTCGCTCCGTGGGTTAAAGATCTGGCGTTGCCGTGAGCTGTGGTGCAGTTCACGGGCGAGGCTCGGATCTGTGTGGCTGTGGTGCAGGCTGGCAGCTGCAGCTCCGACTTGACCCCCAGCCTGGGATCTTCCATATGCTGCAAGTGTGGCCCTAAAAAAACTCAAAAAAATCCCACAAAGGTGTTATCTTACAGTTCTGGAGGTCGGAAGTCCACAACAGGTCTCACTGGGCTAAAAATCCAGTATCAGCAGGGCTGCCTTGGTTCTGGAGGCTCCAGGAGGGACTCTGTTTCCTTGCTTTTTCCTGCTTCAATTTCACACTCTTTGGCCCCAGCCCACCGCTGGTCCATCTTCAAAGCCAGCAGGGGCCCAGCCTGTCTTTCTCGGATCCCATCTCTCTGATGCTGACTTCTCTGCTTCCTGCTTTCACGGTTAAGGACCCTGTGCTTACATCAGGCCCACCTGGATAATCGGGACCACTCTCCCCATCGCGGGAGCCTCCATCACACCTGTAAAGTCGTTTGGGCCGTTTAAGGCAACAGTGCTGGGCTTTGGAGAGTAGGAGGTAGACCCCTGGGGGAGGCCACTTCTCTGCCTACCACAGCGGACTTCTTGGAAAGACCTTTGCCGCTCTCCTTCTGTGGGGCCTGTGCTGGGCTAAACCCTTAGATAAAGAAAAGCACTGAAATTCTTGGCTTTGCTGGAGGGACCTCTGGTCTCACACGGGGCGTGGCCCGGCGTGGTCTGATGGCGGAGACGTGGCCTGTCCTCTGAATTCCCTAGTCTGATGGAAGGAGCCTGTCCTGAGGGGCCCCTGCTCTGATGAATGGGGGGTGGGGGTGGGGGCGGAGACCCAGGGAGGCCCGAGGTGAATGTGACAGGTCCGTCTGTCCTCTTCACAGATCCCTCCGAACCTCCCATGCTCTGTGACGTTGCAGCCGGGGCCTGAAGACACAGGGAAGGTGGGTCCCCCCAAGGGAGCATCTCTCTGGGTCCAGGACGCTGTGTCCCCAGTCCCCACCTTCTCTCTGGGGGTGCTGGAACCCTCCCTGTAGACACCTCCTGTGTCTAGACCAGGCTGATCCCACCTCAGATGAGGAGTCTTTTCAGATGGGGCGACAGGTATGGTATCATCCTTGCCCCCTGGCTCAGTGATGTGCCCAGGGCCTCTCCTGAGTCACTTGCCCTTCGGTGTTGGCTGCAGAATGTTCTCTGGACAACGGTCGGGCCTCACAACCTTGTGTGGAGGTGCACCCATCACCATTTCTCAGGGGGGGAGACTGAGGCTCGGAGAACCTCTCAGGCCTCAGATCTGCGACATGGAGGTGATGGGACCTGCCTTGTGGCGTGTCCGGAGGGTGGAGTGAATGCTGAAGGGCACAGCGGTCAGTGCGGGGTCCGCGTGCAGGCGGCGCTCCCTGCGCGGGGCTGCCGAGGTCCCGCTGTCCTTGCTGGGCGGCTGCCTCGATGTGGACAGGAGTCTTCAGAGGAGCCGGTCAGGGAGCAGCTCCGTGGGAGGGTCGGATGGGGGAGGCAGCCCTGCACTTTTTCCTTTGCAGCGCAGTGCACGGTGCACGAGAGGGCTCAGGCTGTGGGAACATGTGTTCCTGTCCCGTGGCCTTGGTAAATGAGGGCAGGCCAGCCGTGCCCACAGGAGCCTGCCCTCTCCAAGGCCCTGTGCTCAGAAACCCTTCCCCACAGGCCTGCGGTGTGGACTACGAAGTAAAAGCCTTCTGTGCAGAGAACCTGGAGGAGAAGATCCACAAGCGGTGAGGAGAGGCAGCTTCGGCCGCCTGGGTGTGGGCTGCCTGCTGGCCGTCGGGGGAGACAGGATCGGAAAAGTCCGAAGAGGATAGAAGGAACAATGCCTGGAAGTGTGTGAGGAGGGGCTGCATTCCAGCCTTGGGAACTCTGCAGAGGGCACAGGGGAAGGCTGGCAGGTCGGGAGGGCTTCCTGGAGGAGGTGGCTCCGTTGCTCTGGCTCAGGCCTCAGCGCTTTGTCCTTGGCACCACTCTGTACCCACTTCCTTCATCTCCCTGCCTCTAATCTCTTCCTCTCCAGACTTCGTGTCCTTTAATTTGTTTTGGAAAAAACCTGAAATTCAGATTGTTTTCAACAGTGAGCAAGATGTTTCCCCTGCCATTCTGGCCCAACTTCCCAGTTCTCTTGGGAGGCCATCAGCAGGGGGTTGGGGGTGGCAAGGGGGGTCGGGGGGGAGGGGAGGGAGCTGTGTCCGTGGAGGCCCCTGAGCAAAGGAGGGAAGTGGAGAAGGTGAAGCTGCCCAGGGCAGAGAGAGGAGGAGGTCAGCCTTGTCTCAGAGGAGGGAAGCATTTTACTGGAGAGACACAGCCCTGGCTGGACAGAAAGCCCAGACCAGCTGCCGGGAGTAGCTGGCCCTTACCTCTGGGGTGAGCTGCCCAGCCCCGCTCCCATACCTGCCCCTCCTGGGCTCAGACTGCGCTTGGCCTCCTGGAAGGGCTTAGCCAGCAACTCTGCAGCCCCTGCCCCCAGTCACCGGCGCTGCAACCCCTTGGTGAGTGGGCCAAGTTTGCCACCTGGTGGTTACATGTGGCATTGCAGGCGTCTCCCACTCCAGCCTGGCAGCTCATGTGCGTGGCGAGAGGGAACCCGTCTCCTCTGCTTCTCTGTACCCTTTTTCTTCTGAAGACCTGAGACCAGGAAAAAGGAAGGGGGTTGTAGGTTGTGGTAGGGGGTCTAGCCAGAGCAAGGCGGGGGAGGCAGCCCTGAGAGCCAGCACTCTCAACCTGCACCCATGGGACATTTTAAAGCCACGCCAGAGTTACCCCTTAACATAATACAGCAGCTCGCACTTATCAAGAGCTTATTATACACCAGACACAGTTCAAAGTGATGGACACGTACGAGCTAATTTAATCCACACAGCAAGCGTAAGAAGAGGGTCCTGCCATTGTCGCCATTTTACAGATGAGGAAACTGAGGCCCAGGGGTTCATTTACTCAAGGTCATGCCGTTAGTAAGGGGAGGGCTAGGACTTGAATCCTGGCTGTCTGGCTCCAGGGAACGGAGGTGGCTTCTCTGAGAATCAGGGATGCCAGCACACCCAGCCCCCACGGAGACTGCCTGTCCTGCTGTCCTCCCTGAGCCCCGTCGCCGGGCCACCCTCATCTCACTGAGTCTTTATCTCCTTTACTGGTCCTCGTCGCCTGACTGCATATGCGTCCTTTCCCTGAACTCATCACCTCCTCAAGCCCCCCGTTCTTCCTGGGGCCCTTGTCCCCGTGCACATTTTTATTTAATAAATACTCAGCAGGTATTCAGTACATGGCGGCCGGCGTTGTCGTAGGTACTGAGAACATAGCAGTCAACGATTTAGACAGAAACGTCTATCCTGAAAGAGCTCACGTTCTTAGGTGCCATGGGGACGCAGGAAGTGAAACATAGTCGCTTTCTTAGCATCCTGCTGGCTACCAAGACACAGAGCCACATAACGTGCTGCCACGGGATGGCTTGGCCCCTGATGTGGTAGGAGTTCAGAGCAGTTGACCTTGAGGAAGGAAGGTCAGTTGACCTCGGGGAAGGAAGCGGATGAGGGCGGAAGCTGGAAGGGGATGTTATAGGCTGGGACTGAGCGTAAGCAAAGCTTCAGAAATAGGACCAGATAGGGAGTTCCCGACGTGGCTCAGCGGTAATGAACCCAGACTAGCATCCATGAGGACGCAGGTTCTATCCCTGGCCTCGCTCAGGGGGTTAAGGATCCGGCGTTGCCGTGAGCTGTGGTGTAGGTCAAAGACATGGCTTCGATCTCATTTGCTGTGGCTGTGGTGTAGGCCGGCAGCTACAGCTCTGATTCGACCCCTCGCCTGGAGCCCTCCATAGGTCGCAGGTGCAGCCCTAAAAGAACAAAAAAAGAAAAGAAAAGGAAAGAAATAAGACAGACTATCAGGGGCGATAGTGAGAAAGTAGGGGGAGCTGGGGGACGAGACGGAGGGGCTTGAAGGGGGACCAGATGGTGTCAAGGCCACATGCCCACCTCTGGGTTTTGGACCAGGTTCCAAGGCCGCGGGAGCCATGGCAGCCTCTTAGGCCAGAGAGGGATGTGAGGGTCGCAGGGCAAGGGGTGGCGGCAGGTGACCGTGGTGTCTTCTGCTCTGCCATCCCCTCTAGGAACTCCGTGCGTCTGGTCATCCGGAAGGTGCAGTATGCCCCGGAGAGGCCCGGCCCCCAGCCCACCGCCGAGACCACCAGGCAGTTCCTCATGTCGGACAAGCCCTTGCATCTAGAGGCTTCCCTGGATAAGGAGGTAGGGGGCTCGGGCTTGGCGGGGGGTGGGGGCTCTCTCCCCGGGGCGGAAGCCTCGGATCCCAGCTCTCGGGGCCTCTGGGGCTCCTCGGTAGGAGCTTCCGCCCCCAGCCTGAGGACCACAGGGCTCGGGATCTGAGACCTCCCCTGAGGGATTTGGAGAAGCCTCCTGGGGACGAAAGGGGTGGCCCTTGACTTCAGAAGTCAGAGTACCCCCAGCGGGGTCCTGGGTCCTGGCCCTCCCCCTGCACCCCCATCCTCCCTAGAAGCGTGAGCACCCTCTCTTCCTCTTGGAGTGGGGGCAGCTGAAGGCAGGCTCTTGGGCCAAGATGCGAGTCGAGGCTCTTCAAGGAGGCTTCAGAGCTGCTTCCCCGAGTGAATGGGTCAGTCCTTCCCCACCTTTCTCCAGCTTCTTTCAGACCCTCCTGAGTCTAAATTCCAGGCAGCCGGAACCAGCTGGGCTTTGATATGTCACCTGCTCCAACCCCACCTCGTACAGGGCGGTTCCTTAGGTAACCTGTCCAAGGTCCCACCGCTCTGATCCTCATTATTTTTATTGTTACTGTTGTCATTACGCCTGGGGACCAACCCAGGACTGGAACCCAGAATGGTCACCCTTTAACTCGTCATCTTTCACGGTCCCACAAAGGCACTTAAGTCTAACATGCCTGGTGGCTTAGCATCAGTGGGAAGTGTCTGATGAAGTTGGGGCCCATGTCAGAGTGGCCAAGGCCTGGGGAACCCCAGGAGAAGTCGGGGATCGGGGGGAACCTCCTCTCCCTTTCTGTCACCTCGAGCTTTGGAATCCTCCCAACCACCCCTCTCCCTCCCTTCTCACGCCCCCCAGATCTACTACCACGGAGAGCCCATCAGCGTCAACGTCCACGTCACCAACAACACCAACAAGACGGTGAAGAAGATCAAGATCTCGGGTACCCGGGCGAGGGCCAGCCAGGGGGTGGCCAGGAGGGACTCTTCCCAGGGGTCGGGGTAGCCGAAGGCTCCTCCTTTGCTAACAGCCTTGTAAATAACTACTGGCCCGCGGGGAAGCGCAAGGCCGGCTCTAAACCAAGGGTAAGGCTTTTGCGGCTGGTAGCACCGGCCACTTATGGTCGGTAGTGAGTTTACTGCTGAAGTCCCTTCTTCCCTTAGTTCCCTGGGTTCTGGGTAGAGCGGTCCCGGAGGGGGAGATGTTTGGTTGTGGAAGAGAACGGGCACGTGGGGCTGCCCTTCGGGGAGAGGAGGGGTCCGCCTCCTGCGGAAGCGCCCGGTGGACTCTGGCTGAGGCTGAGCACCCCAACTCGGGGAGCCTGGGATGCCTGGGAGCTGCACCCCGGCTCACCCCACCTTGCTTCCCTCTTCCTCCCCAGTGCGCCAGTATGCAGACATCTGCCTTTTCAACACAGCCCAGTACAAGTGTCCGGTGGCCATGGAAGAGGCTGAGTAAGTGAAAACAAGCCCAGCTCTTGTGGGGGGGAGGGGTTGGGCGAGGAACGGAAACCACTACAGGTCCACATGGCTTTTCATCACCTGACAGAGGGCCTGGCCTCAGATGTCCTTGAGCAGACGATCCTGAACAGGCTTTTAGCAATTAGCCACTTGGTTTAGCTACACAGAAATGCATGCTGCATGCAGGCAGAAGACCCATGAAAGAGAAAAAGACAAAATAAAAGCTAGTGAATCTATGAGGATGGGGTTAGGGAAAGAAGAGAATAATTACACTGTACCAGAAACCTAGATTGAAAGGTGGGACTTTGCTTTGAGCTTCCTGGCAGCCAAGGCAAAGAGAGTAAGGCAGTAGGGTCACAGCTTTTCTTGTTGGATAAAGGAATGATCCAAGTCATTGCGTAAAAAGGGTTTGTGTGGGAGAGTAGAAAATAATTATACCAAACTAAATCTAGTTCGAGGAAGGATGCTGTGGTTGAGCAGGAAACTTTGTCCCAAGTTTGTTAAGGCAAGAGGAGAGTTTTTTTTTGTTTTGTTTTTTTGTTTGTTTGTTTGTTTTGTTTTGTTTTTGCTTTTTAGGGCTGCACCCACGGCATGTGAAGGTCCCCAGACTAGGGGTTCAATTGGAGCTGTAGCCGCCAGCCTACACCACAGCCACAGCAACGCCAGATCTGAGCCATGCCTGTGACCTACACCACAGCTCACAGCAATCCTGGATCCTTAACCCACTGAGTGAGGCCAGGGATTGAACCTGCAACCTCATGGTTACTAGTCAGATTCCTTTCCACTGCGCCACAATGGGAACTCCAAGAGGGGCGATCTTATGTGAAACATTTTTTCTCACTCAAAAGAAGTAGATGGTCCTATTAGAAGACATACCTCTTTTTTCTCCTGCCCTGCAAATAATCTTTTAGGGCAATTGCATTTCGTGTAATTTTTCATGTATGTGTGTGTTTATTTACATACAATAACAGTATTTTTGTAATCTAAAAACATTTTTAAAATGTTACTATCTGGTCTTTGAGATTGTTCTTAATACCACGTAGGAAAACAAGTGATGATTGGATCAGACATGTCCCTGTTATTGGATATTTCTTTTGTTTTGTTTTATTTTGTTTCAGTCTTTGCTTTTTGACACCCTGATTTTTTCTTTTTTTTTTTTTTTTTTTTTTGTCTTTTTGCTATTTCTTTGGGCTGCTTCCACGGCATATGGAGGTTCCCAGGCTGGGGGTCAAATAGGAGCTGTAGCCACTGGCCTACCCCACAGCCACAGCAACGTGGGATCCGAGCCGCATCTGCAACCTACACCACAGCTCATGGCAACGCCGGATCCTTAACCCACTGAGCAAGGGCAGGGACCGAACCTGCAACCTCATGGTTCCTAGTCAGATTCATTAACCACTGCACCACGACGGGAACTCCTGGATATTTCTTATATCCAGTCTTTTTTTTTTGGCTATGGCGTGCAGCAGCTTAATGTGGGATCTCAGTTCCCAGACCAGGGATTGAACCTGGGCTGCAGCAGTGGAAATGCTGAATCCTAACCCCTAGGCTGCCAGGGAACTCTTGATACCTACTCTGTTTTTTTTTTTTTCTTTAGGGCTGCACCCATGGCATATGGAAGTTCCTAGGCTAGGGGCTGAATTGAAGCTGCAGCTGCTGGCCTACACCGCAGCCACGGCAATACTGGATCCTTAACCCACTAAGCGAGGCCAGGGCTCAAACCTGCGTCCTCATGGTTGCTAGTTGGATTCAGTAACGCTGAGTCACAATGGGAACTCCCTGATACTCACTCTTGATTTTAAAAAAGTCAAAGCCACAAGGCATAGATTAAAAGAGAGAAGTGGGGGACGAAATAAAACGAATCTAGGCCCAGAGTAACATAAAATCCCCAAAGAGTGGAAAATCTCAGCCGTCCCTGTGTCCCCAGCACCTAAACTAACAGCCCTCACTGAGCCCTCACTAACAGACTCTCACTGAGAGTCTTGCTTAGTGCTCATGAACCCACCCCCCCACCATTGGGGTTGCCGCTGCGCCCCCCTTCCCCCCTCCCCCATGCAGAGGAGGAAGTGGCCCAGACAGATGTGAGTTGCTCAAGCTCACAGAGCTGGCCAGTGGCTGAACCCAGGCCCCGAGGCCAGCTCTGTCATTGTCGAAAAGGGGGATGGGGGATGGAGCCGAAGCAGATGAACACTTAGCAGTCCAAGCACCCCCCCCCACCCCCCCGCGATGGATGTCGATGAGGGGACTCCAGTAAGGGTTTCGTCGTCGTCGCAGAACCTCGGGGGCGGGGACATGGGTGCTCACTGCACAAATCTTTCAGTGTTCCTGTATGTTTGAAATTTTGCATAATAATATGTTAGAAAAAAATAATAAAGTCTGCTCTCTCCACTAAAAAATTACCCTCGTCAAAAACAGCAAGGCTGCTAAAAAAAAAAAAAAAAAAAAAAAAAAAAAAACCAGCAAGGTGCCAGTGGTGCACTGAATTTTTTAAAACGTTTGGTGGTTTGCACACCCCGAATGAAGTCCTTGGGTCATCTCAGTGTCTGCTGTTTGCCTGTGGAGCAGAGATGCGCCCCTTTTGGGTGACAGGGGTGGGCCTGGTCCCGTGGGTCCTCCATGGAGAAGGGGCTTAGAGCAGGGCCAGGCGGCCCCGTGTCCTGGCTGGGCTGGCTGCGAGGCTGGTGTTGGCCTTGGGGAGCCATCTCCGTCCCTGCCTCCCTTCTTCCCAGTGACACAGTGGCGCCCAGCTCGACGTTCTGCAAGGTCTACACGCTGACTCCCTTCCTGGCCAACAACCGAGAGAAGCGGGGCCTCGCCCTGGACGGGAAGCTCAAGCATGAGGACACGAACCTGGCCTCCAGCACCCTGTGAGGACCCGCCCTCCCTAGCCCCAGGCTCTCGGACGTCCCCCCTGCCCTGGCTCCCCGCCTCCCCCTCATGGGTCCACACCCAGCACCAGCCCAGCCTACCCTCTCCGCAAGCATGGTCCAGGGTCCGTCCTCAGGCCCTTGACCTGCCACCAAAGCTTTCCCCCAGCCCCCACTTCTATCCAGGGCTGCCCCAGGGAGAAAAGTGGACCCCTGGACCAGGCTGTCTTAGTGCTGGGCTCTGCTGGCTTGCCTAGGGGAGGGCAACCTGGAGAGGCTTCCTGTAAGAGGCAGTTGCCTTGACCTTGTGTCTTCAGTTGGATGGACTGTGTCCCCGAGGCAGAGCCAGGCTGGAAGGAAGAAGGCAAGGGAGGGAGGGAGGAAGGAAGTGGCTTCTGGAAGGGTCCTAACAGGAGGGGATGAACCGGGAAGTGGGCTTGGGGAGTGTGGAGAGATGAGGGCAGTGAGCTGGGCTAAACCACGCTCGGGGGTGTCCCTGGAAGGCAGGGGTCCGAGCGCCATATGGTCACTCCTACCCCAAGGTCACCACCTTACTCTGGTGGAGACATGGGGGTGCGGGGATCCATCTTGCCTGCCCGAGGGGGTCTGGCTCTCCCCGGGGGGTTGACATGCCTCTGCAGCCCAAACCCTCTCTCACCAGCCCCTGCATGGCTCCCCATTCCCCTCCGAGCCTTGGCCTCCTTCCTCCTCCCTGGCTCAGATCCTCCCTGCCTTCAGCACCTAGTTGAGGCACCACTGCCCACAGGGTCTCCCCTGGTACCTCCTCCCCTCCCCTCTCTGAACACGGGCGCTGACCCCAAAGCAGAGCGGGATGAGCCACCCCTCACCCCACTGCTGGGACTCAGGCCCCAGGAGGGGAGGTGGGGGGGTTCCCAGGGCCACACAGCCAGACTTGGAACCCAGGGCTCTGGTTCCCGCTC
Organism: Sus scrofa; assembly: GCF_054392235.1. Classification (NCBI taxonomy): domain Eukaryota; kingdom Metazoa; phylum Chordata; class Mammalia; order Artiodactyla; family Suidae; genus Sus; species Sus scrofa. The sequence goes on along the minus strand of NC_139391.1, from coordinate 9,590,263 downwards.
CCTGAGGGCGGCCCTTGCCTTTCTCACACGCTGAGTGGCTCCTGCCCCCAGCACAGCCCGCCCTGCCGCGTCCCGCCTCCCGACTCCCGTCTGTCATCGTGCAGGTTGAGGGAAGGAGCCAACCGGGAGGTCCTCGGCATCATTGTTTCCTACAAAGTGAAGGTGAAGCTGGTGGTGTCTCGGGGCGGGTGAGTCAGCCCAGCCTCGCGGCCGGAGTGCCCTGGGGAGGTCCCGGAGAGCCACACCACGGCCCCCTCGGCCTGTCTGCTGGACCCTTTGGCTGCCCTGTTGCTGCTCTTCCTCCTTCATGCTCCTCTTCCCCCGCCCGCTTCTCCCTCCTGCCCCTACTTCTCTTCCTCTTCCCCATCTGGGTCTGGGCAGGGGGGGGATGGGGGAAGCTTCCTCGGAGTCTGTGCTGTGGGGCCTCCAAGCAGGTGCCATGCCCGTCATCACATCTCAGGGCACAGCGCCCACCCCTGCTCATGCCCACACTCATCTGCTGGGGAAATGGCACCAGGCGCTCAGAATCCAGAGCTGGATTGGGGATGTTCTGACACTCCCGTTTTATAGGTGGGGAAACAGAGGCCCCAACGATAACCCCAACACATTCTGAAATTTCCTCCCCTAATCTCAGGCCATGGGCTAAATTCTGGGGTCACTGCTGTGAACCAAACATAGTCCCTGACCTGGAGTGTAGCCTGGTGGAAGCTCAGAAAGAACTCCCACTTTCCCCATATATGGCGCCTACCTGTTGTTATAAATCTAGAATTGGGCTTCCTAATTTGTCAGAGGGATTTTGTTTGAATTCATGAACTTCAGTGGAAAGATTGGAAAGCCGATAGCATTAGCCATTGAATCCCCTTTGTTATTAGAATGTCACGTGCAGGTGGCACTGTGTAACACCAACCACATATCATAGGACAGCTCAGAGTCCCAAATCCCAAATCCTGTGGCCTGGGACTCTTGCAGGACCCAGCGTCTGCCTCAGGCTTCTAGAGGAATCCTCAGGGAATCCTAAAGTGCCGCCTTCTGCCCTTGGACGGCCTCAGCCTCCCCAGGGCAGGTGACTCGGGGCTTAGCTTATAAGTCTCAGCTTTTAGGTCTCCTTTATAGATGGTGACCCTGGGGCTCAGCTGGGCCTTGCAGGGCGTTTGGCTGAGCAGGGCCTGGGTCTCAGTTCCCCTAGCAGGGCTCCTGTTCTTTCTGTGCCTTCCTGGCTGAGCAATTTCAGCTGCACGGGGTGGGGGGGTGGGGTGGAGTGGGGCCCAGGTCTTCTCTTCCCAGAGGGGAACTGCGGTGGTGAATGAACGTGCTTTCTGTTTTCTTCCTCTCTGAACTCTCTCCTGACCACCTCTCCCGCCTCCTCTGACCCACCCAGCCTGTTGGGAGATCTTGCATCCAGGTAAAGCCCCTCCCTTCAAATGGATCAACCCACCTTCCTGCAGGGCCCAGAGACCACTGGCCTGAGTGTCCAGAACCTCGGGCACTGGGTTGGGAGGACCCTTAGCGGTCACTTTCGATTGCCCGGCTCAGGCAACTAGGACCCTCTCCAAGGTGGGGGGCAGGGGAGGTGCTGTTTCTCCTTTAAAACCTCGACCTGCTCCCCCATCCCACCCAAGTGACAAGGCTCTTTGCAGAGAGCAAAGCTAGCTTCGTTGGGAGTTCCTTTCATGGCTCAGAGGTTAAGGAACCCAACTAGGATCCTTGAGGAGGTGGGTTTGATCCCTGGCCTGGCTCCGGGGGTTAAGGATCCAGCATTGCCATGAGCTGTGGTGTAGGTACAGACGCAGCTTGGATCCTGGGTGGCTGTGGCTGTGGTGTAGGCCAGCAGCTGCAGCTCCAATTCGATCCCTAGCCTGGGAATGTCCATATGCCGCAGGTGCATAAAAAGCAAAAAAAAAAAAAAAAAAAAAAGAGCTGGCTTCATTGCTCTGGGCAGTGGGCCCCGATCAGTCCCTTTTTTATTTATTTATTTATTTATTTATTTATTTATCTTTTTGCCTTTTCTAGGGCCACTCCTGCAGCATATGGAGGTTCCCAGGCTAGGGGTCGAATCAGAGCTGTAGCCGCCGCCGCCGGCCTGTGCCAGGGCCACAGCAATGTGGGATCCAAGCCGCATCTGCGACCTACACCACAGCTCATGGCAACACCGGATCCTTAACCCACTGAGCAAGGCCAAGGATCGACCCGAAACCTCATGGTTCCTAGTCAGGTTCGTTAACCACTGCGCCACGACGGGAACTCGGATCTCTTTTATGGAGTATTTTAGAGAAATGCAAGTCTCCTGGCTGTCAAACGCCTACACAACGAGAACTAAGCGCTGTGGCTCAGCAGGATCCCGAGGAGAGCCACTTTGTAGACACCACTTCCTTGGAAGGACCCAGCTGCATCCTCGTACCTTCCAAAAACGCCTGAGCCCCAGACCCAGTGGTTTAGCTTCTTCCTGTCACAAGATGCCAATATGACTCAGCCCAAGAACTCTCAGTCCATTTGGAGAGGTGAAATTAACTCAGTTCAGTTCGATTCAATATAATTCAGCAAAGACTTCCTGAACCCAATGTGACCTAGCCTTGTGCTAGGGGCCAAGGACTCAGAGAGGCATCAGACATACCCTCTGCCCTTAATTGCCCAGAACCTGGTGGAAGGTTGAGGTTCAGATTCTTCTATCCGTATCCTGGATGGCTTTAGAGAAGATTGGCCGTCTTAAGCTTCTACCAGCTTCCATTCTGATAGCTCACTTTTCCAAGTGAATCTGAAGACACAATCCCCTTTGGAAGCAAAAAGGAAGGTCTTTTACCTACATCACCTCTGGAAGTGGTTCTAGAAGGTAGACGTAGTTACAGCCCCATTTTTCCAAGTGAGTTCTGGGAGACTCAAAGATGTAAAGTGGGAGTTCCCGTCGTGACTCAGTGGTTACTGAATCCAACTAGGAACCATGAGGTTTCGGGTTCAATCCCTGGCCTCGCTCAGTGGGTTAAAGATCTGGCATTGCTGTGAGCTGTGGTGTAGGTGGAAGATGCGGCTTGGATCTGGCGTTGCTGTGGCTGTGGTGCAGGCCAGCAGCAACAGCTCCAATTAGACCCCTATCCTGGGAACCTCCATATGCCGCAGGTGTGGCCTTAGAAAGGCAAAAATAAATAAATAAATAAATAAAGTGCGTCTAAGCTCTTGCGGGGCTGGCGGAACAGGCTTTCTGTTTGCAGAAGCTGTGCCCGTAGCCACTCCATTCCCCTGTGCCCCGTTCTCCCCTTCACAGGACCCTGGCCGCAGGGTCTGTAAGAGGAGGCTTTGCCTGGAGGTGCTCACAGTTGACAGGGCTCCATAGGGTGACAGCACCCTGAATGGAGTGGAGGGGCTTTCAGGGCTGCTTTTGTCTGGAGTAGAAAGCGGGGTGGGGGATGGGGGAGGGGGAGCCACCTTCTCCGTTCTGACCCCTGTTATCACACGGTGCTTAAGGATGTGACATAGGGAGGCAGACTTCTCAGTCTGGCACTTTCCTTTTGTAGCTGTATGGCCTTGGACACGCTATGTGTTCTCCTTGGTCTCAGTTTCCCGGTCTGTACATTGGGTACAATAGCAGGGTTCTTGTGATGATTAAATGAGTGACTCTAGAAGATGCTCTGGCACAGAGTCAGCACCACGTGAATGTCTGCTCTTGTTACCCCTCCGCCCGTCAAGGACAAGAGGAGCGAGGCCTGGTGAGAAGCACCAGCTGGTGGCAGCACCTCTCCTGTCCTGCCCCCACCCCGTCGCTTCAAGGCTCTGTGCACAGTATACGCAGCCCTGTGGCCTGGGTCCCATCCAGGCTGAATTTGGTTAAACTGACCTCAGCAGTGCATCACCTTGACTGCAGGGGACTGGGGCTGCCCAAGCACTTTCGCAAGAGCCTCCTGCATAGGTTGGGAGATAGAACAGCGTGAGAGGGGGAGGAATCCAGCCAGGAAGTTGGGAAGCACAGCGTCAGGGATGCGGGGCTGGCTGTGGTCATCTGAGGCCAGCAGCCGCGCCCCCCCCCCCCCCCCCCGCACCTCTGGAGCCACCCAGTGACCCAGAGGCACACTACGCTGGGTCATCCTTTTCCCACCCCTAGGCCTCCACCCAGCTCGTGGGAATCCAGGGATCCTTCTCAGGAAAAGGGAAGTTCCCACTTCTTCTTGGAGCCAGCGGAAAAGGTCTCTCACTGCAACTCCCAGAGGGACCGATGCTCAGGGCATGGTGGAACCGGGGCTCGGGGCCAGATTTCCTGCCTCCTGGCCCAGAGCTACCTCCTCTGACTGTCAGACCCTTCCCAATCCTCCCTGACGGGACACTGAGTCCCACAGCCTGGGATTGGGCTTGAGGCTCAACGGGTCTGGGTCTCTTTCAGTGACGTGGCCGTGGAACTGCCTTTCACCCTAATGCACCCCAAGCCCAAAGAGGAACCCCCGCATCGGGAAGGTGAGCCGGGTCTGGGGGTCACTGGGATGAGGTTCCGGAGAGCTGCCCCCTTCTCCACCAGCTGCCTATGTCCCCATCACCCACCTCCCTCCGGGTCAGCCTTCAGCCCAGGGTCACCCCACTTCCCCACTCCAGGATCCCCACTTCAGGATGCTTTGTGAGGCTCATACTCCTACTCTCAGGAGACAGAGAGGTCTGGCTCCACTCGCCGTGGGCCGAGGGTGGTGGTGCGAGGGGCACTGGCCGTGCTTGGAGCCCTCCCTCGTCTCACATCCAGGCGTAGTGGAAGGGGCTGCATGGACTCCACAGTCCCTGGACACCATGCCCGTCATTTTTCCAAGTGATACCACATTGGTCATAGTTCATTAAGCCTATGACTATCTCAGTTGAAGGAGACAGTATGACATGTGTCATAAAGAAAGAAAAATGGTCTCACAATTAAACCATGAAATGCCGTTGATTGTAAAATATACCCCTATAGAGTTGCTGTCGTGGCTCAGCGGGTAATGAACCCAGACTAGGATCCATGAGGATGCGGGTTCGATCCCTGGCCTCGCTCAGTGGCTTAAGGATCCGGCATTGCCATGGTATAGGTCGTAGACGCTGCTTGGATCTGGCGTTGCTGTGGCTGTGGTGTAGGCCAGCAGCTATAGCTCCGATTCGACCCCTAGCCTGGGGCCCTCCATAGGCCACAAGTGCAGCCCTATGCTCTTATTAATAAAAAAACATATATATGTGTGCGTGTATATATATATATATCTCCCGAGGTTCAGAGATGTGAAGATGTGAATAAATGGTTGTGTTAGAGTCAGTGACAGTTTTCATGCAACAAATAAATCCAAGCCATGTTGGAGACAGGCCAAAAGGAGCAGGGTGCAGAGACTTTTCTGCCGCCCTGGGGTTGCTGCGAGCCTCTCTGGCCATCCCGGGACCCCCCTCCCTGCATTTAAGATGCCATGGGTTGGTTCTGAGACCAGGGGCCAGCCCCTCTTCTCCACTCCCCTTCTTCCTTTTCCCTTCCCACCTTGGCTTAGTTAGTTGTCCCAGGGTGGGGACTTGTGCTCTCTGCCCCTCGCCCACTCCCCACTAACCTGTGGGCGCCTGCCTGCCCTATGTTTAGTTCCAGAGAACGAGGCGCCAGTAGATACCAATCTCATAGAACTTGACACCAAGTAAGCCAACCTTGCCTGCAGACAAGGGGGTGGGTGGGCCTTGGGGGGGGTGGGTGGGGCTACAAGGTCATTTGCATTTATGCTAATTAACCCCGAGGAGCAGCTGGTCTAACCTCATCTGCTGAGAGCTGCCTCTGCTCGCCTCTTCAGCAACCCGCTTGCCTGCATGTGACTTGAAGGACCCTCGGTGCCTGTTCCTCTTCCTCCTGCCTTGCTGGGGTCTGTCTTCCTCCCTCGTCCTTGCACGTCCGTCAGTCCGTCCGTCCACCCATCCGTCCACAGCGCCTGCTCGGCTGTCACAGGGCTGGTTTGTGGCCCTGGGCTGGGACTCTGTCCTGCCTCGCCTGCACCCAGCCAGTGGACTGAGGCTGTGGGGTGGGGAAGGTTCTGGGGCTCTTGTTGCTTCTGACTCCGGAGGATCGATGTGGATTTCTCTGTGGTCAAAGGCTGTCGTGTGTCACCGGACAGTGGCCTGATGGGGAGGACCTGGGCGGACATCACGAACCACCGCCAGGGCCAAGCAGCTTTCTGGCTCCAGCTCCAAATCTCTGCATCCTTTGTCCCCCAGGAGATATTTGGGATGGGGAGTTTTAGGTCCCATGAGGAGACCCCATGCGGCGGGCTGAAGTCTGTGGGCAGGGGCCTTGGTTGGGCCTGTGCAGACATGCTTTATGGAAGAAGGAAATTCCTGGTTCTTAGAAGCAGTCCTTGGCCCTGAAGCCGCACTCAGGCACCCCCTTCCCACCCACCTTTCCTGTTCCTCCCTATTTGGACTTGCCATCCCCCTCCCCCAGATCCCGTCTCATCCAGGATCCCTCAGGGTAGAATGTGAGCTGGCTCGTCCCTGGAGACAGTGAGCCTTCGTAGTTTCCTCTTCCAAGTCAAGCCCACTTGTTCCTGCGCAGAAAACAAGAATGCTTCCTGAGGGGGAGTTCTTTGGGGGGGGGGGCAGTTTCTTGGGCCTGTTTTTGGGGGATTCAGAATATGCTGTGAAACTACTAGTGATCTGGCCGTTCATGAGGGAATAAGTGCCTCCTCTGGCCCTGGCCCAGCCACACTGTCCCCCGACCCTGCATTTGATGTGTCCTCTGACCCCAGTGCTTCAAGGATGCCTGTCCATACTTGTGAAAAGGGAGACAGCAAAATTTTAGTGTACCAGGGTCAATTTCCAGCAAACCCTTAGGCAAATTCGTGCCTCCTGCTGGTATTTCCACAGCTGGCTGGCTCCCCTGTCACTGACGGGCATCCAGCATGCCACCCTGGCCGGCCTCCCTGTCTGAGGCCAGCCTCGAGGCCCACCTGGTGGCACCGGTCCTCTGACCACTCTGGAGAAGCCCATTCTCCCCGCCATGCAAACATGCCCATTTTCCTTGTCTTTCCCACCAGTGATGACGACATTGTGTTTGAGGACTTTGCCCGCCAGAGACTGAAGGGCATGAAGGAAGACAAGGAGGAGGAGGAGGAGGGCACCGGCTCTCCGAGGCTCAACGACAGATAGACTGGGGCCGGCCGGCCCTCCCTCCGGGCGGCTCCAGGTCCACTGTCACGCACTAGGATGCTTGCTCGTCTTCTTCCTGTCCTGGTCCCCCCTCCCTTTTGTTCTTCCAGTTACTACCAGGGGCCCCCAGTGGTCTTCCAGGTCCCAGTGGTGAACCTCTGGCCTCAGGACTAGCCCACGTCACCTTGCCAACAGGGCCACATGAACCACCCTCACCCCTCTCGCTGCGGTCACCTCTCCACCCCTGCCCCCTTTTCCTGTTGATCCCCAGAAAGGCCAACAGGGCTCTGGCCTTGGAATTTGACTCGGGCTGGGGAGCAAAAAGGGGAGGGAGGGGCCCGAGGGCTCGGAGGGGTGGGACGGGGGCTGAAGACTCGTGGGAGGCCGTCCACTGTTCCCGGTGATTCACGCAGTTCTGGCAGCTAAAACATGACCGCGGTGAAGGCACCTCCTCTGGCTTCGAGGGCCAGACCTCCGGAGAGATCCTCCCCGCGGTTCTCTTGGCAAACACCTGTCCCTACTTTTCCTGTCCCTGCCCCCGTCCATCTGTGACTGACAGTGACATTGGTGAAGGTTTGTAGACCCCAGGAACGGAGCAAAGCAGTTGGACTGACTCTCTTACCAGCAGTTGCCTAGTCTAAGGCAGGTCGAATGAACCAGCCCCTGTCAGTATCATCAGGATGCCATCCCCTCGCTGCGTCGCATCTAATGTGTTTGCCCCGTTTATAAATGTGCACAGAGAAGGGGCGGAGGCGGGGGTCTTCAGAAGGCATCGAGCGTCCGAAGGGCGGCTCTGAGGGATGGGGGGCCAGGCCGGGGGGGTGACAGCCTGCCTGACTCCCTTCCTTCGTGGCCTTAGGCGGGGTCCGCGTTCCCTGGGGAAGCAAGGCTGGAGGGCCAGAGGGGCCGGGGCCACGGGTGTGCTCCTGCCCTTGCAGTTCTCAAGGGCTGGGCGGGCGGGCCCTGTCGGCTGGGAGAGGGCGCCAGAGACTGCTGTGCCCACAGTCAAAGGGGGTCCTTCCCTAGAAGGTGGCAGGAGCCATCGAGAGGCCCTCACCTAAGAGGAAGTGGGGGGTCAACAGCCGTGTTATGCTCCCTGACTAATGTTGGAAGCGAAGCAGGATGGGGCCTGGTTCGTACTGGGATGCGAGAACACGTAGGAATTTTTTTCTAAGAGGAAGGACTCCTTTGTTTCCCTAGGGAGTTGATGACCCCTAAGTCGTTCCCAGTGTTATGGGTACCCAGTACTCTTGGGACATGGGGCATTTCCAGGGCGACAGGGCGGGCAGTTGATGAGGCAGAAAGTGTTCAAAGGTATCTGCTCTTGTCTGGCCTTTGATTCTCATTTACTGTGTGACCTTGGGCAAGTTTCTTTCCCTCTCTGGGCCTCAGTTCTTCCCCTTGAAAACCAAGGGGTTTGACCAGGTGATCACAGAGGATCCTCCTCAGCTCTGCCTCCAAGAATTTGTGAACCTTGGAGCTTCTGGTCTGGTGGGTGGAGTCAGAGCCCTTGACTCTGTCCTGTCTACCACCGGCGAGGATTCATTGGCCCCAGAGGTGCAGGGCCGTGGAGAGGGCCTAGCGCCCCCACCTCCGCCTGCTCCAGGCCTGAGAAGGGCCCCTCTCGAGTCCCGCCCCCGCCACAGGGTGGGGGGCTTCCCTGTAGCTAGCATGAGCTGCTTGGCCCTGGGGGCCGGGTGTTACAGAAGGACAGAGCTTGTCTTTGCTGAGGCGTTGCAGGGGTGGGGTAGGGGGGCTTGTGATGGGCCCCCCAGTACTTCCCACTCCCTTTGGATGGCCTGAAGTTGACCTTATACCCAAGCAGATATATTGATTAGCAAGGGGCTCTCTTGCTCTGTTCAGTCCCTGTCCCATACTTGTGAAAAGGGAGACAGCAAAATTTTACTGTATAATTGGAATTTCGACCCTTCTCGGTCCAGCCCCTCCTGGGGTGGACTGTGCGACCATTTTCCATGGTGAAATTACCCAGTTCACATGCCTGGCACAGTGCCCTAGCCCTTGCCTTCAGGGATCTCATCAACCCTCAACCCTAGGGACACCTACCCCAGGTCAGAACCAAGTCAGCTCGGGGCAGTCGCAATCCTCCGGCCAGTTTTGGGGTCCCTGCTGAATCCAGCCCCTCCCAGAGCTTGCGGGGCCATTTGCCCCCCCGCCCCTGGCAGCTGCAGAGTTGATGAAGTGTGGGAATAACACATGGCCAGCATATGTTCTCCAAGGTTATCTTCTGGAACCTTGGGGGCTGGTATAAGACCCATTAGGATTTGGGGTGACTACAGATGGACCTCTTCCCTCATCACTAACCCAGTCACCCAAAAGCTTTGTCAGGCTGGTTTCTAGCCCTCCTTCCACCTCGAAAATCACACTCACCATTTTGGGTTTATCCCAGCGCTGAGCTGAAATTTCTCCAGCTGCAAGATGCACCACGGGCCCAGTGAGCATTTTTTTCTTTTTTCTTTTTGGGGCCGCACCCGCAGCATATGGAGGTTCCCAGGCTAGGGGTCTAATCAGAGCTATAGCTGCTGGCCTACGCCACAGCCACAGCAACGCAGGATCCAAGCCATGTCTGGAACCTATACCACAGCTCACGGCAACACCGGATCCTCAACCCACTGAGCGAGGCCAGGGATCGAACCTGCAACCTCATGGTTCCTAGTCGGATTCATTTCCGCTGCACCACAATGGGAACTCCATTGAGCGTTTTATTTACTCTTTGAGTCTAGGACTGCAGAAGGGCAGTGGTCAAGTTCATTTGAATCTGGCTTGACCATCCTTGGTTGATGACATCTCTGCTTGGTGCTGAGCCCTGGAGACATAGAGTTGGGTCAGTCGCAGCCCCTGTTGTCAGGAAGCTCATGAACAAGGGAAAGTTACAGAGAAAATAATGGTTTGAAGGCGGGGGGCGGGGGAGCCACTGCATTCAGGGCTCCACGGTTGCTTGCTGGTCCATGTCGCGCCTTGGTGTGAATTAGAAACGGTGCCCCTTCCAGGTGGATTCAACCCACCTTGGAATGCATAGCCCCTTCAAGTGGTCACAGGCTGGAGTTCAGCCCCCCTTGCCCCTGGGACGGGTGCCCTCCAGCTCAGCCATGTGCTACAGCCTGTTGGGACACTCAGGCGTCTTCCTGCGAGAAAAGGCCAGCTCATCTTTCCAAGCTTCGGGTTGGCTCAAGACCCTGCTGTCCCTGGGGCCCCCAAGCACGTCTGAGTCCTGCCCTGCAGTGGCCCTCTCCTCCCGGGGTCAGCCTCCCCGTGTGAGTCCTTGGAGTGAAACTGGGGTCGCCCCCCTGCCCCCCACTGGGCCCCAGGCACCGGCACAGTTCTGGCTTCTCTGTCCACACATTTGGGGCCTGTGCTGACCACACAGCTCCACACTGGGACTTTGTAGTGGGCCCCATGGGTGGCATGTGGATAGCAGTCGGGGCGGGAATAAGGAGCGTGGCCTGGGGTAAAAGTCTACAGGCCGAGGGCCAGCTGGACTTCCTCAGCCTTCCAACCAAGAGAAGAGTTCGGTTTCCATGAAGATAAGGACTGAATGCTTTGGCTGGACTCCACGGGCCTCCTCGGCCTCAGAGACCAAACCGGTGAGGGTGAGCTCGCCTGGGGTCTTGGTTCAGCTGGGGGAGTTGTGGACATGCTGGCCCCACAAGGTACAGTGAAGAGCACACGTCCCTGGAAGCCCACGTCCGCTCCGTCCTGGCTGCCACCACCCAGCTGAGTGACCTTGAGCAACTCATTCAACCTTGGGGGCTCAGTTTCTCTAACTGTGAAATGGGACAGTAATCGCTTTCCTGCCCGACTTAAGGAAGCCGTGAGGACCAAAGAGAGTGAAAGTCCGTGGAGATGAGAATGTCAGCCCTGGAAGCTGCAAACGGCTGCACAGGTCATGGCCCTGCCACCGTGGGCATGTAGCCCAGGGTCACACAGGAAGTCCGCTGTGGGCTGAGTCCTCCTCGCATCTGGCCTTGTCCCTTCCTCCCTTCTCACTTAGGCAGAGGTCAGTCAGGATGAGCGGTGGCCAGTGTGGCTTTGGTGTCCCAGCTGAAAGGGAAATTCTGATATTAGTCAGGAACCCCGTGCCACCAGGCAGTGGCCCCAGCTACCAAGACAGAGGGACAAGGAGGAATAGTGCCAGTGGTGGGGTATATCTTTGCATCAGAGGCCAGGAAGCCGAGGCTCTGATCCCAGGTTAGAAAGAGCCTCCGGTGCTCGCCCAGGGGGACCGAACCCCCCACGTCCCCATTGGAGAACCCCAAGGGTGAGGTGGAACAGAAATGGCCTGCCTGTCCCTTCAAAGTCGAAGCCCCTTCAACCAGAGCTGCCAGTCACTTCTTGGTGACACTTGGGAGAGCTTTGGGCCCAGGGGAAACCCAGCCTCTTCCTCTGAGAGCTGAGCCCCAGGTGACCTGTCCCCAGTGGCATCAGCGATCCCCAAAGGCAGCTTCCCTCCTGCTTGCCACTGAGGGCTGCCTGTTCTCCACCCGTCCAGGCGCAACGCACGAACTCTCAGAGTCTCACACACACAGGACTAGTCTGATGTTTTTAAAGTCAACAAGGACCAAAACCGACTCCCTCCACCCTCATGCCTAAGCCTGCCGTGGGCCTGGTATTCTGCTGTCCTGGCCCAGGCAGCTCCATCACTTCTGTCCTTCCTCCAGGACTGAGATGTTCTAGCTGTGGGGCAGGGTCCCACCTCTACTGCTCCCCTGCAGGCTCACAGCACAGCGGCATCAAAGGGAGGCCCGTTCAAGGGGGAGCATCCTCCCCCGCTTTCTCCCAACTCTTCAAAAGGGAAGTCAAAGCACAGGTCCCCGGGACCCATGATCCCTAGACCCTGACACACTGGTTTTCAAACCAGGTGCTGCAGAACCCCTGGTGTTCCACAGAGCTTTGTCAGGGGCCGCTATGTGGGAAGATGGGGGTGGGGGCAAAGGCTAGGTCTCCAGGCCTCCCCCATTCCCGTTTCCACTGGAACAACTCCGCTTTTATCTGTCTTGCCTGTAGAGGTTTCACCTTGAAACTTTCTTTTGAAGACAAATGTCAAACCACCATTCTGAGGTTTGATCTCAGACCAGCAAGCACAGGTTCTATTCTTGCTTTGTACGTGGGAATGGCTGTCGCATTCCAATACAAAGTATCTTTGTTTTGGAACTTGGGTCTCAGACCCAGACACAAGCATTTGCTTACACACACACACACACAAACACATACACACGCATTTGATGGTTTTGTAACCCATCTCCCCGAAACTCTGGCCTGGGGTTGATTTGGGCAGGGGCCCCGGTGCTGCGAGGAGGGGTCTTGGCCCTGAAATTGGCCCAGGCAGCATGGGGGACTGTGGAGGAAGCCAAGAGGCCTGACCCCCACCCTAGGACCTGTGTCTGTGCCCTGGCGGGACACCCCACTTCCCTGGCCCAGGCCTATGAGATGACAGGAGCCGTGTGATGGGAAGAGAAACTAGAGTTAGGTTCCTCTCGAGGTCCATGCAGCTGGGGGAAAGTCCAGGTTTCATAAAAGAAATGCCGAGGGAGGACTTTACAACAAAAGTCCCTCTTAGGACGGCAGGATTCCTCCAGAGACCCCATAAGCAGCACCTTTCTGTCCAGCAATTCTAATAGGGTTCCGTTTCTACATTCCTGATCAACCGAGTGTGTGGGCAACAGGCAGGTCCCCCAGGAGAGGCTAGTGTCTGTCTGTAGTCCTCTGACTGCTCTTCCTCCTGGCTGGCTCTCGGGCCAGGTCCCTCACCAGGACTGAGAGGTGGGCCCTTTGGGGAGACCTGGACCAGCCCTTGGCATAGAATCCTGCTCAGCCCCCACCCAGGGCATTCCAGGTGAAAATGCTAGACTCAGGGCACAGCAGCCCACGTGGCTTGGGAGGAGGCGTCCCGGTGCTGTCTTATGTTCAGTCCCAGTGCACCCCGGGGAATCGGACCTGTTTCCCCTTGTGCAAGATGGGGGTAGTGCCAGGCTCTGCCCATCCGACAGGAATTACGACAAGGGTCATAGGAGAGGTAGATGGGAAGTGGGGCTCACAGGCTCTGGGTGCGGTCATGGCCTGCACTGCAGAGCCACAGGGCACTCGGGGGGTGAGTGAAGGATGCACTTCCTGGGGCATCTCTGCTCAGTGTTCACGTCTGATGCTGCGGCAGGTGGCTGCCTCTGCCTTTTCAGTGGGAGCTGGCGCTTAGCCTGGCACTGGGTGTGGATCCTGGGTGCGGGGAGTGACAGGTGGCTGAAACTGGTCTCCAGGTCTGTGGCTCTTCTGTTAAGCGATACTTTGGTGACACCCTTATTCCTGGGCCACCTGCCAGGTTTATCTCTTGTACCTGTGGCATTCCTTATTATGTCAGATAACTTATTACCGTTTATTCAATTCTAACAGGACAAATGAACAAAAGAACCATACATAGGAGACCATTAAAGGTCTTTTGTGACAGATGCCGGCTGTGCTTTTATTTCTGTCTCGTAAAGCCCATAGCAGGATATACAGCAGCAAATGCTGTTCCTGATGCCCTGGACTGGCAGATGGGGCCCGTGGCTGGGTCAGGTGTTGGCCCCAACTCCAGCCTGATTCGTCACCCCCCTTCTCCTCCCCTCACTGCCACTTACCAACGTTAGGGCCCGGGGAAGTTGCCAAACCTCTGATCCCTCCCAGACATCACTGGATCCCATGACCCCTGGTTTGCTCCTGGAGAGATGCCATCCCATCTTCTCTTTGGCACTACCGACCACTTCAGCTGGAATCCTGCCCCAGTCTCAGCCCTGGTTCTTTTTCAGTTCTCATCTGCTGCTCGGCTGGGTCTCCCTAAAGTCACTTCAGTTTCCGTGACTTACCTTTACCTGTCCCAAAAGAACACATGGGAGGAGTAGGGATATAGGCAAGGAAGATTCTGAGTCCTACATGACAACGTATTGTATTAATACAAAAGGAAGATGCTGCTGAACATCAGATGACATTTCTAAAAAATTGGCCATATATATGAAGCAATTTTTTTTTTACATTCCTGTAAAATAATGTGCAACTTAGATCAGTGCCTCGTCCTCTTGGCTGGCCAAAAGGTAGTCTGTTTCCCCTGATGCTCCCTTTCTGCCAGAGAAGGGTCATGGGAAGACACTGACATTTGACTCAGGAGACTAGATGAGCTAGAGCTTCGGTTCTGCCTTCCCACATGGACTGTATCAGTCTGAGTCCAGATAAACAAGGCTTGTGCCCATATTTTAGTAGCTGGAGTTTAATCAAAGAAACTGATTATACAAATGTTGCAAGAGTTGAAAGGGCAACTGGGACGTGAAGGACCACTACCACCTGCAGAGGACAAGGACGGGGAGAGGAGGTGGTGGTATCAAGCCAAGGACCAGGGCAGGCCAGCAGAGACCTTGCGGGAGAGGGTATCGGAAGAATCAGAAGAGACACATCTGCTGCTGGGGTGCTGCGCAAAGCAGAGAGAGTGGGAGAAATACTCTCCTCCTCCCACTGGCTGACTCCGATTCAAAGCTAATTTTCAAGGAATCTTGGGAAATGTAGTTTGCAGTGGTCAATGACCTACAGTATTGAGCAGGAAAAGGTCAGGGGATTACATCCCAGACCATATAGGCAAATCACAAGCTTTTCTTTAATCTTTTCATCCCCAAACCAGAAATAATCCTATTGGCCTGGATACCACAATTCAGAAGGAGTGCCCTGACGTCTGTCTAAACAGGGCTCGAAACGTGGGAAAGGTATTTGCTCTTGCCTCTTGGCTTTGAGCTTTTCTCCTACTAACACTGTCATCATGGTGTTTTGAGACTTCATTTCTCTTAGCTTTTAAAAATTCCAGCAAATCAAAACAAACTGTGGAGGAGTTTTAAATTCTGGCCAAGATAGACTAAGTCCACTACAGGTCCTACCGATGACATAAAAACTCTGACAAAAATACAAAACACAACTACCTAATGACTCTAAAAATTCAACAAAAGCAGGCAAATGGTGCAGGTGAGTGAAAATTTGGAGAAGCTGCATGGGAGTAAATTTGCCTTTTATTTCTTTTTTCTCTTGTAGATTTGTGCTGAGATTAGAACCACCACAAATGGAAGGTGAGACATAGCTGAGTCTGAAACTAAATTATTTGACTGCCTCTTAAAATGATAACAACAAAAATCAACATCCTATAAAGGATAATAATAGGATCTAGGGTCTATAAATACAACATTCACAATGTGCAGGATACAGTATGGAATTTCCCAACATACAAAGAACCAGAAAAAGGGACCAATGATCAATGAGGATACATGATCAATAAACATACAAAAATCAGTTGTACTTTTGTATAGTAACATCGAACAACTGGATCCTGACATTTAAAGGACAATGCCAAGTAAAAAGATAATACCACCTACAACAGTGCCAACATGGAAATACTTAGGTATACATAAAGCAAAATATGTGCGTAATCTCTGTGTTCATCTCTAAAGGACAAAACATTGATGAAAGAAATCAAAGCAGACCTAAACAAATTGAGATGTGTACTATGTTCATGGATGGGAAGAGTCAATATTGTTAAGATCTCAGTTCCCTCCAAACTGACTATTGATTCAGTGCCATCCAAATCAAGATCTCTGCAGGATTTTTTTTGGTAGATGTAGACAAGCTGATCCTAAAAGTTATATGGAAAGGTAAAAAACTAGAATCTCCAGGAAATTTTTAAAAGGAAGAACAATCTTGTAGTTCTCTGCTACCTGACCTCTAGGCTTATGATGAAGCTACAGTGATTAAGACAGTGTGGAAGTGGTGAAAGAAGAGACACCCCACATCCATGGAATGCACTTTGGAATCCAGAAAGAGACCTGCACATATTAACTGATTTTCCAAAAATGTGCAAAGGCTATTGAATTTTTCTTTCCAATAAACAGTGCCAGTGAGAATGTGGAGGAACTGGAACACTTGTACATGGCTGGTGGGGATACAGTATGGTACAGACACTCTGGATAACAGCTTGGCAGTTTCTTATAAATTTAAGAATTAGCAGTTCTACTCCCAAAAGACATGAAAAGTCACGTTCTCACAAAAACCTGTACGTGAACATTAATAATGGATGCATTCCTATCTGTCAAAAACTGGAAACAACCCAAATGCTCTCCAACTAGTGTGAATGAATAAACTACTGTACAGCCCTACAATGGAATACTACTCAGCAATAAAAAATGAACAAACTAGTGATACCAATAACGACAAGAATGACTCTCAAGTGCATTATGCTAAGTGAAAGAAGTTAGACTTAGACAAGTATGTATTCCTCCCATATGACATTCTGGGAAAGGCAAAACTGTGGGGATGGAAAGCAGACCACTAGTTGCCAGTGGCTGGAGTTAAGGAAGGGTTGGCCTCAGAATGGCAGCAGGATGTATTTTTTGGGGGGTGATGGGACTGTCCCATATCTTGATTGTCAAAATCAACTGCACGCCAAAAAAGAGTGGATTTTTATGCTATGCAAATATGTATCTCAATAAAAAGCAAAAAAATAAAAAATAAAAAGTAAAAAAGAAAATAGACAATTTACAGCTCACAAACTGCAAACAATATTCACTGGGCATGTACCAGTCAGTAGCTGGGGCTTATGCTGGGTCTTGGAGATAGAAAGATAAGTAAGAATCCTTTCCTTTAAGGAGGTCACAGATTTACAGGACTATAAGACATGACAACAAAGACGTGGGATTGATGGTGAGGGAGGTTGGAGATGGGGGCTGACATGTATTCATGTGGTGCCTTGAAACTACTAAGGAGGAGTGGGTGAAAGAGGAAATAAGACAAGCTTCTTAGAGGAGGAACTGCTTCAACTGAGATTTGAAGGATGAGAAGTTGAGCAGGTGAGAAGAGGCTATAGGCATTCTAGATAGAAAGGGTGGCACACTGGGAGCCTTAGTGGATGAGACAACCTGGGACCTTCAGGGATTGAGGTGAAAATGAAGAGAACCAGAAAGCTACCAGGAG
Organism: Sus scrofa; assembly: GCF_054392235.1. NCBI lineage: Eukaryota > Metazoa > Chordata > Mammalia > Artiodactyla > Suidae > Sus > Sus scrofa. The sequence goes on along the minus strand of NC_139391.1, from coordinate 9,573,169 downwards.
ATGGGATGAGACCATAGCTCTGGGGAAGGAGGCTGCAGATAATCAGTCCAAAGAGCTGGTTTTTATCCAGAAGGTGGTGGGGCAGGTTCTGAGCAGGGAAGAGAGATGGATCAGGTTCATGCCGTTTTAGGATCACTCTGGCTGCCCTGCAGAGGAGGGACTGGAGGGAAAGGCTGGAGGCAGCGGGATCAGGCAAGAAAGAAGCTGGGACAGGGATCCAGCTGAAAGATGGAGAGGCTGGGACCAGGTGGGGAAGCTGGAGAAGGACAGACTGGAGAGGCATTTGGGGGTAGAATGGTCAGAACCGGCCTCCCATTTGACATCTGAACATTCAGTCTCAGTACCTTTGCACTCGCTCTTTCTCCTGCCCGGCTCGGTCTTTCCTGGCTCTTTGCAGGGCTCCTTCTCTCGCATTCTTCAGGAAGCCACTTTCTCCAAGGAGCCTGCCTTCCCATCACTCTTACACCGCTCTGTTTATTTCCCTATAAGAACTATCTCGCTGGATTGTTTTCTTGTTTATGGTTCAACTACGTGGCTCTGCGTTCTAAACCCAACTTGACTCCTTCTAAGCAGTGTGACCTTGAGCAAATTATTCATCGTATGTGCCCTAGTTTCTTCACTTGCAAAGTAGGAATAACAATACCTACTTCATCGAATTGTCATCAGGCTAAAATGGGTTAATGTATGCAAAGTGCCTAGAACGGCCCCCAGTTTCTTCCTAGCATTGTGCTCAGCACATAGTAGGCACTTTGGAAAATACTTGCTGAGGGGATTTGACTAAATGAAAGAAGGAACATTGTCCCGTTCACGAGCAGACACCGCATGTACAGGAAAAAAATCTGTTCAAGATACTGACTCACAGGCTTTGAAAACCTCATGCTTTCCAAAGGAGACAGTTTGGAGGGTGGGGGGATGCGCTAGCGGTTTGGGATGGAAATAATATAAAATTAGATTGTGATAATCACTGTACAACTATAAATGTAATAAATTCATTGAGTAATAATAATTTAAAAAATCTGTTTAAACTGCTTCCGCTCTGCCTCAAGCTGGCCAACAGATGTCACTGCAGCTCCCTGGGTGGAGGAGCCAAGGCCCCAGCAGGTTGAGCCAGGGCGATGCAGCTTACCCGGGGCACTGGACAGGTATCCCAAACGGAGGGCCAGAAATTATCATTGTATCGACAAGTCAAAGCCAAGCGCTAAAGCCAAATTATGTTTTATGTGATTACATATTCTAAAGCTGCGTTTTCTTTCTGTTTTCTCACTTTATTGAATAGTGACAAGGAGCTGGCCACGCAGGCATCTTCTATAACCGCAGCCTGAGTTCAACGAGGTGAAACGTAGTGGGAGATAAACAGAGCGGGCATCCGACTTGCAGGAGAGGAGGCCACGAGCCCTGCGTGACACCTCTTCCTCTGCGCTTTGGATTTGTGTGGGGCAGGGGCAGTGCCTGTGAATCTTCTCTGTGTGCCAGGGTCAGGGATATGCAGAAGGGAGCTGGGCCCGGCCCTGGGGAAGCGTCTGGTCTTCGCCCAGACAACCAATCTGGGCCAGCAAACCAATCAGTACTAATGACGGTCTGGGGGTGTCTAGTGACAGGAGGAAGAGGGTGAGGTCGGGAAATCGAGGGGGGCTTCTTGAGATGTCTGGCTGCTGTCTGTTGGGGCTAAGGCACCCTGGGCCGAGGTGCTTTGTGAGCAAAAGTGGGGGGCCTGGAATAGCTGGGCTCCGTGACTGGTATGGCTGGAGAAGAGCATTCAAGAAGCTGTTTAGCCTGCCTGGAGGACAGGGCCAAGGACAGGGAGCATGTTAGTTACCGAGCGCTGGCAGACTAGCTAGTCTAGCAGTCTAGCACTTTTTCTTTTCCCTGCCAGGTCTTGTCAAAAGTCAGTGGAGTCCAGCAGCCTGGTATAACCCTAGCGTATTTTTGTTCCAGTGTAATTATTCACGGAAGTCCCTTTCGCTCTCCAAACTTTCCTAGTTTGGACGGTCACCTTAGCTCGAGACCCACCTGCCTCCGTTACCATGGTGAGTCCCTCTTTCCTGAGCACAGGAGCTGGATGTTGTCCATCTCAGCAGGTACGGCTGGGAGGAGAGGAAGAGTGAGTCTCATTCCGGGGAACCTCGGAGCCTTTTCTCCTTCTGCGGAGGGGCTGAGATGTCTCTTCCCTTGAGAAGGAGCCCCCATCAGGGTCTCTGCCCGCAAGGGGTTGGAGCAGATTTCCGAGTTTGCTGGAAGCTGCCGATGGAGGCTGAAGAGAGCTCCTTGCCTGTTCCTTGTCGGCTGTTTTCCTACCTCCAGGCCACTGCAGGCCTGGCCGCAGGAGGCAATGGCCACAGGGGTTCAGATCCACAGTGAAGGGGTGGGGCAGCCCTGCCAGGTACTCAGACCCAGAGCAGGAGAGGATGGCCGGGGGTACCCCGAGCTCTGCATCTGCTCTGCTCCTGACACCCTGTGTGACCTGGCTGGGCTCCTGCCCTCTCTGGGCCTCGACTTCCCCACCAGTACCCTGAAGGGTTAGTTGAGATGGTCTGCGTGGGACTGGCCACCCCCGGGAAAGTCGCCCTGAGGCAGTTCTGTGGGCAGGGGGTGGGGGCGGTGAGGGAGGGGTGAGGGCACAGGCGGGGGGGACTCCGAAGGCGGCCGGGCACATCTCCGCAGGAATATTAACTGTCCCCGTCACTTCTCCCAGTCTGGGAAAGGCCATGCCCATAAATTAGGGCTGTGAGTCTGCCAGGAAGAGACTTAATGAAAGGAGGAGATGGACTTCGGAGAGAGCAGGCAGTGCCTCTGGAGGTCAAAAGTCCAGCCCCAGCCTGGACAGAAGGGACCTGGAGCCAGGGAGGGGCGGGGGAGTCCACAGTCAGGGGCGGCCTGGGCCAGGAAAGCAGTGCTCACCACTGAATTCCCAGCAGCCGGCACCCAGTAGGGCCTCACCAATGTGTCTGACTGACTGGGGACCAAATGACACGGCAAGTCATGCCGAGCTCAGATGGAAACCCGGGCCTCTGGACTCCAGCTGGTTCCCCGCCCCCCAGACCAGAAGGGTCTGGATAGGAAAGGGGTCGCAGAAGCAAAAGGCTTCTCCAGGAGATGGTGACGGCGGCTTCCTTTTGTTTTTGAGAGGAAAGGTCAGCTTTGACAGGGTTGCAGAACCCCCGGAAGCCTGATGCGTTTCTGTCCCGGCGCAGAGCTGCCTCATGTCTATCACATTTCTGACAGTCACACACCTCTTCTCTCCCCCCTACCTGCTCTTTAACGGCACATCCTGGATGGAGAGTCCCCCCACCCCCTGCCACCCCGCCCCTGGCACCTGCAGTTCCCTGCCCACATCAAACTTGCCCCAGCATTCGCAGCATCCTATTAGAGACAAAGGCCAGCCATTCGGTGGGTTCTTGGCTCTGCTGAGAGAGGGTGTCGGGAGGGCCGGCCAGACCCCTCCCTCTCGCCTTTTTCGGTGAGGCCTCTCTGTGGCCCCTTCCCTCACCCCCCTGCCTCCGGTGGACCTCTTCTGTCTCCAGTGCCCAGCATAGAATGGGCAGAAGGAAGGAACACGTAAGAGAGCTACGCAGTTCTCCTAGCCCACCTATCACAGCTCTCCACGTCCTGACTTTGCCAAGGGCGGAAGTCCCTCTAGCGCCTCCCAGTGGAAAATGAGGGGAATGCAGAACCATCTTACCCACCCACATCTCTGCCCCTAGCCATTAATGGTCTTCTTGAATTCTCAGACTCACAAGATCTTCTTGCCTCCAGGCCTTTGTACGAGTTGATGAGACTCCTGATCGGTCTCTGTTTTTCAAACGCCTACTCATCCTTCAAAACCCTGCTCATATGTGACTTTCAGAAGTTTCCCTAGGCTGGGTCAGGCCCTTACTCTGAGCTCTCATGATTTCCTTGGATTTCTTTTCTCTAGAACTTGATTGAATATAATTCCTCCCCTGGGTCATTAGCTTTTCTAGGACTGGAAAGGTTATATTCAGTAGAGACTAAGCGAATTGCTGGATTTGCAGAGGAGGCAAGGCTGGGGGCCCTGGGGACCTGCTGATAGTCCCATAAAGCCAAAGGCCACTGACAGGCTGCAGGAAGGGTAGCAGCTCAGAGACAACATTTAATGGCAATCAGGGAATGGCACTAAGGTTAAATGTTGATTGGCAAACATTCAGCACTCGATGAGTTGATTTTTTTTTTTTTGTCTTTTGTCTTTTTTGTTGTTGTTGCTGTTGCTATTTCTTGGGCCGCTCCCGCGGCATATGGAGGTTCCCAGGCTAGGGGTCGAATCGGAGCTGTAGCCACCGGCCTACGCCAGAGCCACAGCAACGCGGGATCCGAGCCGCGTCTGCGACCTACACTACAGCTCACGGTCACGCCGGATCGTTAACCCACTGAGCAAGGGCAGGGATCGAACCCGCAACCTCATGGTTCCCAGTCGGATTCGTTAACCATTGCGCCACGACGGGAACTCCCGATGAGTTGATTTTTGACAACTCTTGATTTGATATCTAGCTTAGCGACAGCTGTCATCTAAAACCCTCAAAAATTTTTGCTGACAATGAACCCACAGCTAGTAGCATTTCTCTGTGCCGGGACTCCCTGCGTGCCGTTTTAGTCTTCATTACCAAGGGGTATGTCTTTGGAAAGGCGGGGGGAGGGGGGCAAGGGGGTGCGGGGCTGACCCGTTAGAGACACAGACCTCTAACCTGCGTAAGCGAGACCATCACTATTGCGTCCTGCGGGATTGGTCGAGCACGCTTTGAAAGTCACTGATGGTTGGGAATGAGTCAAGAGAATTTAACCCCTTCTCCTGAGGAATGACTGGGAGGAGGGAGTTTGCTGGGAGGAGATGAGGAGACTCGTGCACTGCCAACCACTCTGTGAAGAGCTGTCCTGGGCTGAGGTGTGCTCCCGGCCTCCAAGGCAAAGCTGGGACTATTGAGAAATCCCAGGCGGATTCCTCTGGCGCCGAAAGGTATGCACCCAGGAGGGAGGTAGGTGAGTGCCTCATCAAGAGAGGGTGCTCCTTGCTGACATGGCTTTCAAGGCGTCCCACGTTACCTCTGAGGTCCCTTTCAATGTCTAGAAGACATGAATTCTAGAATGACACAGCCCTAAGATTCTAAAATGCGAGAACGCTAGACTTCTGCCACATAAAGGACATAAAGGAGTATCAGCTGATTCAACACAGGGGACGATGTCAAAGCAGCAAATAATGACCACTCCTCTTTCCTGTCTGAGTTAACTGCCTCTGATTCGCCGATGCTGGATTTGCTCCCTGACAGCCTCATCTGATGCTCGTGATTGTCAGTCCAACGCCATCTTCCCCACGACTCCCAACCCCACCAGAGTGATGGATGTGGAATCAAAGGTAAGAGGAGGGAGGTTCCCGTCGTGGCTCAGTGGTTAACGAATCCGACTAGGAACCATGAGGTTGCAGGTTCGATCCTTGGCCTCGCTCAGCAGGTTAAGGATCCGGTGTTGCCATGAGCTGTGGTGTAGGTCGCAGACGCGGCTCGGATCCCTTGTTGCTGTGGCTGTGGTGTAGGCCGGCGGCTACAGCTCCGATTAGACCCCTAGCCTGGGAACCTCCATATGCCACGGCAGCGGCCCAAGAAATGGCAAAAAGACAAAAAAAAAAAAAAAAAAAAAAGGTAAGAGGATGCAGAGGAAGTGTAGGATCCCACCCTGGCTGTGGAGAACCCTATCTCAGGATAAAGAGCAAACTGGTTTGGAGAGCAATGCATCCCATCGGGAAGTCCCTCCACATGTCTAGCCTCAAGCTTACGACATGCAGTCAGAGCCTGTTTCCTCTCCCCTTGTCTGGGAGAAGACACCGAGGGTCACCACTTCACCTCAGGAAGGTCCCAAATGCTCTCCCAAGGGTCCTCCCACCCCCTTCAACGACCAAGGTCAGCAGGAGTGACACGGCGCCATTTACAAGAACGGAGCATCTGAGATTATTGCAGACTTTATAGAAAACTGCTCAAGGGAGACTCAGATTTCTTGGGTGGGGGCGGGAAGACAGGCCTCAAGCCAATATGGTGGGGGAGGGGAACCTCCTGTGCGCAGAGGCAGCTCAGACCAGCCATTCCGCCTGACCTGGGGGTGGGAGTCAGGGAGAGGCAGCCCCCTCCCCTCTCACCAGTTGTGCTTTGGGATCATGCAGAAGGCAGGGCGCTGAGCTCTGACCCTGGACAGGAGGGCTTGTGCCTGAGACAGGAGGAGAGAACCCCCTTCCTCATCCAGAAGGTGTAGGGGGAGGGGAGACAGGGGTGGGAAGCCGGCAGCAAAAATTCCCAGGGGAGGAGTCAATGGGGGGCGGGGAGAACATGAGGGCAGCAGCTCCTGGCCCTTCAGAGACCCCTCCCCCACCCCTCTCTGTGACCCAATGGTCAGGTGACACCGGGTCTGAGGCCAGCCCATCTACTTTGCACCCCCAGGACTCTCCCCTCCAGGATCTCCCACGGGGATCTGCTGGACGGCTGGGGATGCTTGGCACCGGCGCCTGTTTTGCAGGGCTGGAGAGCTCACCCTCAGAGGGAAGCACAGGTGCATATAGCCCAAGGATGGATTCCTCGCTGACCTCGTGAGCAGCAGGTGCGGTACTGAGTGCAAATGATGGCCGTGAGGGGGACGGAGAGCCCAAGACTTGGGCAGGCGGATGAAACTCGGATTGAGGTGAAGAGCCGAGAGTTTGAGACGGGGGACAAGCACTGAGTATTGGGGGCTCAGAGCCAAAAGTGGAAAGGCTGAGGACTGGCTCCGCACTAAGGTGATAACGGGGTTTGCCTGTCCCTGGGACGGGAAAGACAGACAGGAGCTGGGCCAAGGAAGGAGGGGGCCAAGGAAGTGAGGGGCCTGAACCAGAGCCGGGTGGTGGGTGGTATGAAACACATCCACAGGTTGGGGAAGGGTGCTCGATTCTCAGAACCCCCGGATGTAGGTCTCTAGGATGGAGAGTTAAGAGCTCCAGAATGAGAGGGGAAAAAAGGCTCAAAATTCACAAAAACCTTGGGGGGGGGGGGCGCTCTGCCTGATACCGGAATAGGATATGAGGGCCCCTGAGCACTGGAACGGAGCTGAGGGCTCCAGGTGCAGAGTAGTCTAGAGGGATGTTTCCTGTTGAGAGGTCTGGGTGGCGGAAGCAGTCTCAGGGCCTCTAGACTGAAGGACAGAGTCTCGCGCGGGGTCGGGGGGGCGCGCTTTGGGTGGTTCAAGAGGGATGCCAGAGCCTGGGATGGGCAGGTGGGACTTATGGAATCAGAAGAGGGATGTCTCTGGGTCTTTGATGGAGACAATTCTTGGAAGCTGGCGGAGATGGGGTACCGCTTGGGGCCTCCGGGTAGGGGAGATGGCATAATCCCAAGGTCTCGGGTCGGTCGGGGTCAAGTCTCACAGCCCCAAGCTCGCGGGCGTCTCCGACCCACGGCTTCGAGCCAGGCAGCCTCAGTAAGATCATCAGCTGGCAGGGGCGGACCCCAAGCCCCAGCGGGCAGAGTTCAGAGGCCGGAGCCGGGGGAAGTGGCGCGAGAGCCGGCGGGGGCGGCCGGGGCGGGCGCGCGGCGCGGGTCGGCGTCCTGCTCGTAGCGGTAGTGGTAGCCTTCCATCTGGTCCCGGCAGGCCTCGCGCAAGTTGCGCATCCAGCGCTGGATGCCGCGGCGGTTTAGGTAGAGCACCATTAGGAAGATGAGGCCGATGAGCGCCAGAACCAGCCCGAAGAAGACGTAGGAGGCTTCCAGCTCCGGGCCAGCGAGTTCCACTTCTTCCCCGCGACCGTCGAGGTCGCCGTCGGCGCAGCGCAGCCGCGCCTCGTCCAGGTCCAGGAAAGGCCGGTCGTGCAGCGCCCGTGGGGCGGCACAGCGTAGGCGCCGCGCGTCGGGGACGCGCTCCGTGGCGTTCCGCAGCCAGGCCAGCAGGGGGCGCGCGGCACAGCCGCAGCGCAGGGGGTTGTCGGCGAGCAGCAGGCGCGGCGCCGGGAGGTCGCCCTCGCGCTCCAGCGCGCGCAGCTCGTCGGGGCCCAGGCCCGCCAGCGCGTTGAGGCGCGCGTCCAGCTGCTCCAGGCGCGGCCGGCGCAGCGCGGCGGGCGGCAGGTGGCTCAGCGCGTTGCCCGCCAGGCCCAGGAGGCGCAGCTCGTCCAGCGGGGCGAGCGCGACGTCCAGCGCAGCCAGCAGCGCGGGGCCGCCCCGCGCCAGCGCGTGGTTGAGCAGCAGCGAGCGCAGCGTGGGCAGCCCGCGGAAGGCGCCGCCGCCGAGGACGCGCAGCGGGTTGTGGCTCAGGTCGAGCGCCGCCAGGCTGGGAAGCCCGTCGAAGGCGCCGTCCTCCACCACCTCGATGTTGTTGTGCGTGAGGCGCAGCGCGGTCAGGAGCGGCAGGCGCACGCCGCCCGCCTCCGCCTCCTCGCCGTCCGCGTCCCCGCCGGCGAAGGCGGCCGCGCGCAGCACCGTCAGGTTGGCGCCCACGATGGTGAGGTTGCGCGCGTCGGGCGGCACGTCCCGCGGCGGCTGCCGGAGCTCGGCGCCCGACGCGCAGCGCAACAGCAGCCTGGGGCTGCCGAAGCAGTAGCACTGGAAGGGACAGGGCGCGGCGGGCCGGCTCAGCGCCGCCGCCACGAGCAGCAGTCCCGGCAGCAGCGGGCCCCTGTGTTCCGGCCGTCCCGCGCGCGGGGCCATCGCGACTGCCCCCGCATCCAGCGCCCGGGCCGCCGCGCTCACCAGTGAGTTCGGAGCGCCTGGGAGGGGAGGGGCAAGGGAGGGGGGCAGGTGGGGCAAGTCCTTGACCCGGAGCTCCTGGCGCTCGCGGTCGGTCCGTCCGCTGGCTTTGCAGTCCGAGGAGGCTTCACTTTCCTGGCTGGAGCGGGAGGGGTCAGGCGGGGAGCCGAGCCCCCCGCCCCCGGTGCCCTCCTCGCCCTGCGCACCGGCCTCCGACTTCCGCGGCGGTGCCGGGCTCCGAGCCGAGTGGGCAGGGTTTGCCTCCCCCCTCCCCGCCTCCTGGCCTCCTCCTCCGCCCCCAGTGGTGTCTCCGCGCCCTCCTTGCAGAGAGGCGGAGTGGGAGGCTCCCGAGAACCAGGGCTTTTGGCTGCCGCTCTCTGTCGCTCTCTCCTCTGCCTCCTCGGCTTCTGGGCTGCTGAGAAGTTTGGCTCCGAGGTTCTGACTTGCCTCCGCTTCATCTCCCCCTACCCGCCGCGTTTAAGCTGGTTCCTCCCTCTCCGGCACGTGTGGGGCGGGGCCCGCCCGGGCGGGGAGGGCTGGCAGGTGGGTCAGCATCACCGAGAGAGAAACTGGGGGGAAGACGTTCGAGTTCCTCCGACCAGCGCAGGCAGGGATGAGGGGTGGGCTGGGCAAGAACCTCATTTTTCCGCCTCTTCCTAATCCCTGTGATCAAGCAGAAGGCTGCGCTAGGAGGGAGGAAAATCCCCAGCCTCAGCCCCCTCCTCTGCGACCCCAGTTACATCAGGCCTGGCTGGGTCGACACCCCTGCAAGTCCCGCGAGACCACCTTCTTCTCCAGCCCCACCCCATCCACCCCGAGGAAGTCGGCAGCATCCCCTGCCTTCTCCCCACCCCTCCTCCCCCCAACTCACTGGCTTCTCTGCCCGAGTTCTGGCATCTGATTTCCTCCACCAGGCTGGACTCCTCCCCCAAGCCCTCGCCTAGGCCCTGGGACTCAGTGGGTGTGGTGATTCAGCTCTTTGCCATCCCCTCCCTGCCCCAAGACCTGGGGACCCCTGCTAGATGGTTCTGGGTCTCAGGACCTGAGGGTTGGATGCCTGCCCCTCCTCCCCTCCAGGGTACCCCACCTATACATGGTGAATGCCTCGGAGAGTTCTGGGCTCCAGAGGTTGTCCAAACAGAAACAGTTTTGCAGCATGGAGTAGGGGTCTCAGAGGGGGCTGGGGCTGAGCTGTTTTTAGGTTTGTTTTGTTCTGGATTTTTTTTTTTTTTTTTTCCCCAGAACTGGGAAGCTCAGGACCTGATTTAAAGAGACAGGCTCCTGAGAAGGGAACACTCTTGGCCTTGGCATGAATTATTCAGGCTAGAGAGGCTGACACTTGATCTGAAGGCCCTTCTGGTATCAGCAGAATTAGTTGGGATAAAGGCTCTGTGCCGCCCCCCACCTCCCCGCCCCCGAAGAATCAGTCAGTCTCTTTCTTCTGAATTAGGATTGGTTGTTGAGTTGACTCCTTCCGTGAGGTTATATTTAACTGATCCACCGACAGAGCGATACCACTTAAGGAGAAGAGGTAGACCCTGTGGTGGCCTGGGTCTCAGGCAAGGGCCAGTGTTAAGGAGCAGGGCTTTTGATGCTGGGGGTGGAGGGTAGCCCTCCTCTTCCCCTCCCCTCTCCGTCCCCGTCATCACTCCCAGGTATTGGCAGAAGAGAATAGTAACTTGCACATGCATATCGGCGTGTCCGATGGATGTACATGCGAGGTTGCACATGTACAGTAGAAGCTTGACACATAAAGAGACCTAGGTGTGTCCACATGTGAGCACACAGCCTCATGCTCACTTGGGTGTGCATACACATGCATAGGAAGGCTTGCACAAGCTTGTGCACAGCTCCAGGCAGGCTCAGGTGTGCCTCTTACAAGTCCATGCAGGCTCATTCACACACGGGCACATATGGACATAGATTTGAGAGCATCCTGATATGTGTCTGTAGACCCATAAGCACATACATATTTGAACATTCGTACTTCTGGATCCATGCAGGTGTTTGGGTGTGTTCTCAGAGGGGCACGCTTATGGGCTGATGCATGGAAGCACGTGCATCCAGAGGTTGCCCATCTCACTCTGACTGAGCCCACTTCTGCCGGCCACCATGCCCCTGGTCTGTGGAGTTAACAGGGCGTGGTGTCCTTTCTCATGTGGGCACAAGGACTCAAACAGATGCTGTTGAGGCTGAGCTCTCAGCTCTTGCCCCAGTCCCAGCCATGGCCCATGGCAGCTCTAAGCCCCAGCTCGGACATCTTCCTCAGTGGGAGGCACTGGCTCTTCTGCACTATTGTGTTTTCAGTACAAGGACTAGCATGAGACTGGGCAGTACATGTTTGCAGATGAATGAAAAGTTATTTGTCTCCTTGTCCTGCTGCATGGAGCCCCTTCTGCCTCCAGCCACTAAGAAATCACAGACCAACTGCCAAGGCCACACCTCCCTCCACAGGCCCCATGGTGGCTGGTTTCTGATTGGCTGATGGCTCTCCTGGAAAAGGCCTGCAGAGGAGCAGGCAGCTTTGCTTGGTGGGGGGGTGGGGGTGGGGGGGTGGGGTGCAGGTGCTAGACACCTCCTTTGGGGAAGGGAGGTCTAGCGAGAACCTAGCACCATCAGGAGCCAGAGAACAAGGCAATGACTATTTTATAAATGGGAAGGAGAGCCCAGAGGGTCAGGGACTTGCCCCAAAGCCTGTGGTCCTCAGGGCTTTGCCTGGAAATCTGGCCCCAGGGTCCTTTCCCAGGGCTTTGTCCAAGGTGGTAGCTGTGTCTGAGCGGGGCCAGCACCACAGGGAAATCTCACCCTGACCCCAGGAATCTGAAGCTAAGAACAGATGCCAGGGTGGGTCTGCTGTGACCTTGGGCCTCTCTTCACCCCTGGACTGTCGGCTTCTACTTCTGCAAAGAACGTGGGCTTCTGAATTCCTGGTCGTTTCAGAGCTATTGGGATATTATGAAAGGAAAATATTTTGAAACAAGAAACACTGTGTCATTAGGGCCCGGGGCCTGGCACCCATGTAACTCTGCATGAAGCACCGCCCTTTTGGGGACTCATTAGCTCCCATGTCGTTTTGCTCTGTTCCATCTTCCTTCATCCCCCGATACCACAAATTCATGGTAGCTGCTAACAGGGACAAGTCTGCAGGTGCTGTCTCTGCCTGTGCCTCCACCCTGCCTTCCCCCCATCTCCTGTTTGTGCAGGTGTTCCTCTCCTCTGTCCAGGACCCCATGGACCCAAGTTTGTGAGTCATTTGGGGGTGTCTGTTCTCTGGGGGAACAGCCCTCTCCCTTTCTGGGGTTGTCCGTGTTTGGCATGCAGTAGGTGTTCAGTAAATGTATGTCCAAACTACAGAACATTAGAGAACAGGTAAGCAGTTGGAAAGATAGTGTTAATATCAGAAAGAGGCTTCTCCACCCCAAACTGATCAATAAACAGTGCAACTCCAGCTAAAAAAAAAAAAGTCTCTGTCCAGTAGCTTCTGAGGCTGTGTGTCTGTTCTCTGATGCATCCAGTGGGTTTTTCTCACTCTTTGCCCCACGTGGGCACTCTCTGCCCTCCCCTGGATGTTATTTCTCCACTCAGGCCTTCTGCCCCTTCTGCTTGAGCTCTTTCCTCCTCCAGGGAGCCTTCTTGGCTTCTTCTCTCTCCTTGAACTTCACGTAGTGATCAGAGGGGGAGAGGTCCCCTGAGCCCCCTGAGGGTTGGCAGTTGGAACTCGGGCCCAGTTGTCGGCTCAGAGCTCAGCGTGCAGAGGGCCCCAGGGAACACTTACTAAATGCAGTACTGATTGAGAGATCTCTGGCTCCGTCCACCCTGTGAAGCAGGCTAGGTGAGGACCCCCCCCCCCCCCACCCCCATCTACACTTGACTCAGGAGACAGCTTCCCAGAAAGGTTAAGTGCTTTCCCCAAGGTTGCACAGCTGACCAGGGCCTGAGCATGCCAGCAGCTCGGGTTTCCTGTTCGTTCATCTCCCTTGCCGCAGCCCTCCCCATCCTAGATCCTCTCTCTAGGGAGTGTGACTGGGTCAGATCCCAGGGGAGCCTGTGGGCCAAGAGCTCAGGCCCTCAGGGTTTTCTTAGGACTCAGCAAACGAGTCACCCCAGCCCCGCCCAGGCAGAGTGATCCGCTGCCCTGGGCTGGAGTGACAGGCCCCATGTCAGCCCCACTGGACCCCAGTTCTTGAATCTGTTATCCCACAGGGTCTCAGGGCCCCCCTCAGCTTTCCAAGGCGCTGTCCCTCCCCTAAACTCCAGCTCCTACCCTGGATCCCCTTTCTCCCGGCAGAGACCCTGCTCTCTGGAAGCTCCTCTAGGCTTTGGTACAGAACCTGATGAGGTTTTTGACTTCCCTGAGGTCACCCGGCAGGTAGCGCTGCCCCATCTGCCTCCAGCTCCATTTCTAACAGGACAGAGTCTCCAGTGCCACTGGAGCCTGTGGGCAAGTCTGCCTTTCCCACTCTCGGCTTCTCTGTCTGCAAAGGTGCGTATGTGCACAGGATGAGCTAGGAGGGCTTTTGAGTCTTGCATCCCTTGGCCTTTTAAGAATTGGGGGTTGTGGAGGAGAAGGTAATACTGTGACTTGCCCGAGTCGGGGGCCCTCACCAAATTGTGACCTTGAACTTGGCCCCACCCTCCGCTATAGGGCAGTGGGAGGACGGTCGGGGGGTCCTCCTGAGTCTGATGTTCGAGCAGCCTGCAGTCCAGGCTCCCTTCATCCCGGCAGCCCTCATGCTGGCCTCCCCTTCCCTCCGCTCCCCCTTCCTCTGAGGCAAGTGGAGGAGCTGCCTGGCAGGCCTGACATGATGAAGCTCAGTCATTAGGTGGCGGGGGAGGCCCCAGGTTCTCTCCTGGAGCTTCTGCGCTGGCGGGGAGGGGCACACTCCACGGCGGCCTCTGCTGTTCCCATTTCTCCCTCCCCCCTGCCCCCACCACCGCGAAATGGGAAAATCCATAGGCCCAAGATTCATTTTCTCCATTGAGTCAGCAAAGGCCACACTCTGCTTCTGAGGGGCGGGCCAGTGGCTTTTAAATAACTCTCCGATATTTAATACCCTCCTCCTACATTCTGTGGCCTGGGCCTCTGGGGAAAGGCTAGAATAAACGAGTTGGATGAATCCTCTGAAAGTCTGAAAGTCATAAGGGCTCCTGCCCAAATCTTCCCCCCCTCCAGACCCCCAGGCCATGGGGGGTGGGGGGGGAACCCGTTCCTTACCACCTTCGCACTGTGCTGTATAGTTTCTAGGCGGTACCCCAGTTTAGAATTGGAAACGAGTTTAGAAAAGGGGATTTACCCCATTTGTCTTTTGGTCTTGGTCTCCGGCTGGCTGTGTGCTTTCGAGCAGGTCCCTGTCCCTCTCTGGGCTTCTATTTCCTCACAAGGTGCTTCACCCTGTGGGTTTCCACTTGTTCCGCGTGGGTGCTCTCTGCCCTCCCCTGGATGTTATTTCTCCGTTGCAGCCTTCTGCCCCTCAGGGCTCAGCTTGAGCTCTTTCCCCCTCCAGGGAGCCTTCCTGGCTTCTTCTCTCTCCTTGAACTTCACGTAGTGATCAGAGGGGGAGAGGTCCCCTGAGCCCCCAGAGGGTTGGCAGTTGGAACTCGGGCCCAGTTGTCGGCCCCCAGCTCAGAGCTCGGCGTGCAGAGGGCCCCAGGGAACACTTACTAAATGCACTACTGATTGAGAAATCTCTGGCTCCGTCCACCCTGTGAAGCAGGCTAGGTGAGGACCCCCCCCCACCCCCATCTACACTTGACCTCATCAGCCTGTGGGTTTCCACTTGTCCCTCTAGCTGTTCCATTTCCCGAGTTACTGCCCTGGTCCAGGTCTCCTCTCATGGAGCTACTTTTTGCCTTCTTGGGGAAGCTAAAGGGTAGGGCAGACTGAGGCGCAAAGCCAGGCAGCATCTGGCCCCAGGATGTCAGCGTAAGTCGGGGACAGGTGTGCGTGGGGGGATGGGGGGGAGGCACAGAGTTGGATTCTCAGGAGCCCTGCCCACCCCCATCCCTGTTTCCTTTCTTTTGCACGTAGAGGTCAGGACAGACCCAGGGCAATCATGTATGTAAATCTTGGCTTCCTTACAGCTCAGGGTCTCTTGGGTTTCAAGGCAGTTTGAGGAGGTAAGAGCAAAACCCTCTTCCTAAGCTGTGTCAGGGTCAGGCTCCTGACCTGAAGTTAGCGGCCAGTTCTCCCGGCTTCACCACTGTTCCGTGTCATTGGGAAGACAGGGATTGATATCTCTGTTGGTTATATGAGAACCCGGGAGGTTAAGAGATGTGCTTAGAGCCACCTCAGATGAGTGATGGAACAGGGCCTAATATCTAGGATTTCTAATTCCCAGCTCATGCCACCGCCTGCTCTGGGAGGAAGTTGGGGGCTGAAGGGTGGGACTGGAAGAGTCAGGTGGCCTCCTGCTTAGTCTGGGAGTGATCTTATTTTGCTTGACTGCCCTGGCATCCTCTGGGGTCCTTATGATCCTCCTCTGCTGTACCAAGCCTTCTACTTCTAACTCTATAGAATCTTAGACTCAAAGCATTGAATTCTAAGAACCGCAAGGCTTGGAGAGCCGTAGAACCATGATCTGTTCGAATCAGAACATAGGATTCTTATGGTGTTGGTTGTATGAATGGTGGTAAAACAGAAGCTGCAGTAGGTTGTTAATATTGATGTTCCCCAATGAAACCTGCCTGCTGTGGCCATGCTTTTATCCTGTCCCTTCCCACACTGACTTCGGTTTGGCCGTGTGAATTCCTTCAGCTCTTGAGACATCAGCAAATGTGATGCAATCGGAGGATTACAGATTGCTTGTGCCTGGGGTCTCCTCTCTTCTTGCTCCCCTGAGATCTCCATGTGTAGAAACCTAAGCTAGCCTCTTAGAGGAAGAGACCAGAAATGAGCCACCCTGCTGAAGCCTGCTAAACCAGCAACTCTCAGATGATCTTCCAGCTGCCTGAGTGACCCCAGATAAGATCAGGAGACCTACCCAGCTGGCCCAAGCCCAAACTGCTGACTTGCAGAATTGTGAACAAATAAAGGGGATGCTCTTTTGGGTCATTAACTTTTGGGGGCTGGTTTGTTACACAGCAGTGGATGACTGACTCAAAGCCTTAGAATTAGAACGGTAGATCTTAGTCACCGATTCCACATACTGCTACAATGACAGTATCATAGATTTCTGGGACCAGAAACTGGCGTCTTTGGTGTAGTACCAGAGGAGTGAAAGGGCCCTGGGACCTCACTTCTTTAACTCTCACCTGTGCTGCACTCTCTAATTCACGGACCAGTGGACCCACTTGCTCTCTTCCAACCTGGAGTCTTCTGCCCCAGGGACCCTGACTCTTTAGTGTCTGCCCTTCGTGTCATGCCGTCTTCTTGTTCCACCTCTCAACCAGTCTCTCAGTTCCATCCTTCTTTAGGGAAACTTCCCATATTGATCTACTTGCTCTGGTCTTGGGAGATAAATGTGGATTTGGTGGACGTTTGTCCTGGTATTTATCCCAGTTCCTGGCACAGTGCCTGGTACAGAGTGGGGGTCAGTGAACATAGCTGGAGGGAAACCAACCATCATCGCCATCAGGAAACTTCCCTCTTTTCCAGCCCTGTCCCCTCATTACTGCAGTCCATGAACTGTCCATGGTTCTGAACGCCTATCCTTGCTACTGTTTGCCTCAGAATGGCTACTTCCCAAGGGTAGGAATCCTGGAATTCAATCAGTCTCTCCCCAGCCCCCTCTCTCTTCCTTCCTCCCTCCCTCTCTCTCTCTCTCTCTTCATCCCTCCTCTCCTGCCCTATCTCCCTCTCCCCCCACCCCATCCATCATATACAGATCATTGGCCCAAACTATTTAATGCAAACTAATATGAGATGATATATACTAATTAGGCTTAGGTTTAGCCGTGTGCATCAGAATGCCCCAAACAGCAGTCTCTTAAATGATATGGAAGTAGTTCATGTTTTTCTTTCATAGAAGAGAACATGGTTCCAAGTCAGCCCAGAGTCTGAACAGCTGCTCCATAGTTATGAGAAACTAGCCCTCCTTCCAGTCTCCCACTCTGCCTTCCCTAGGGTGTAGTCCCTTATGGTACAAAATGGCTGCTAGGGCGCCAACACTCACATCAGGTAGCAGATGGAGGGAAAGGATAAATAAGGGTACCCCCTCCCTTTATGGGCACTTCCCATGATTTCAGGCAGCACTCTCACCCGCATGGCCACATCTAACTAGGTTCAAAGGGCCTGGGAACTACAGTCTTTTAACGAGGGGTCGATTTTCCTAGCAGAAAGTTGTGGTCTTTATTACTGCGGAGGAAGGAGAAATAGTTACTGCAAAGTAACTGGAAAGCTCTGACATTAGTACTGGAACAGTGGTGTTGGTGACAGCGACTGTGGCATCCTAGTTGTGTTGATGGTGACAGCAGCGGTCACGGTGGTAGAGGGAGTGGCAGTGGCGGTGACAGCGGTGATGAGAGTGGTGGCGGTGATGAAGAAGGACGTGATGGCGAGGGTGGTCACGATAAAGCTGCTGGTCCATAAACGCTCTGATCCAGGAGCACAGACTCACTCAAGCATCCTCCTGGACCAGGAGAAAAATGGGAAGATAGACCCAGTGATGCCAAGGTGTCTGGTGCTTGGGGCCTGCTCCAAGCCCCAGGGGAGTGATTTCTGGCCCTCCCCTCCGCTGCTTTGCGGTTCATCAGCCATGAGACTCTCACCTTCCTGAGTCCAAGTCACCCCCAGCCGAGCATGAATCAGATTTCCCCCACACCCCATTTAGGCTGGAAATAACTCTGGAACGAAAATGTAAGGCCTTAGGGAGGGGAAACAGGAAGGGTGATATTGGACTTCCATTTATTAGACAACAAATGTTGACGCAATTTGTTGTTTCAGTCAAGGAAATCTTTGCTGTGAAATATACAGAGAAACACATAGACATATAGTCTCAGACACAGAGATGAATGGTAGAGAGAGCTGCAGATGTGCAGAAACAGGCCCGTAGTCATGGAGACCCGTAGCCACAGACTCACGAGGAGGCACTAGGCCATCTGATTCCATAGGACGACCTTTCCTGTTACCCCAGGGTCCCATGCACTGAAGCCAAAAGGACAATGAAGAGGGGGCTCAGAGCTCAGTAGCCACTCAGAAAAGGAGGCCTTTCGACCTTTGAAACCTGTCTTGCCTGGGGTGAGATTGTACCAATGCACTGAGGCCTGCCCCGGGCCAGCCCAGGTTCTGCGGCTGAAGGTGACCAGAGGGGTGGGACTGGAGTAGGAGGGGGTGTGTCCTCCAGGACGTCTCCCCCCGGGGGCCCAAGGACACACCTGGAGGCCATTAGCAGAGGAGCCATCAGGCTCCGGCTCCAGGTGAGAAGGCGTGATGGGAACATGTGGCAGCCTCCTGGCCGCTGGAGCTGGAGCAGGGAGGACACCTTGGCCCGAGTGGATCCAGCATCACTCCCCCAGCACCGCCCCCCCCCCCCCAGGATGCGGCGGTAACCACAGCGCAGGCCCTGGTGCTCAAGATGGGTGGTGAGCCCACCTCAGCCCTTGGACACCAGATTTCCTGACCTTCGTAGTGACACTCCTCTTCTAGGGAGCCTTCCAGATGATTCCACTGCCCCCTTTCCCACCGCCCTGCCCCTGACCTACCTACCCTTTCCATCGATCTGTGCTTGTCGGTAAATGGCAGCCCTGCCCGGCCCAGCAGCTGCCGCCCTCCTCCTCTCTGCCTGGCTGGAGCGCTTTTTTTTTTTTTAACTACAGTTTCAGTTCTTTCCAGCGATTGACGATTTTAGGGTCCCCCTGGAGTCTCAGGGCCCTTTGCTGCTAAGCCTTGGCCCTGGGACTCGTAACTGCATCGTTTCCCACCACGGGAGCGCTGGCGCTCCAGCTCACCAAGGATCCCTAGAGAGCCCCCCTCTTTACAGACAGACCATCTCGTGCCACCCAGCCTAGACCTCAAGACCTGGAGGTTTCCTGCCATCCCAGAGCTTCTGGTCCTTTCCAGCCTCCTGTTGGCCATTTCCAGGGATGCCTTAGTGCCAGTTTTTCCCATTGGGTTCCATTCTAGTTCCCTCCCTTTCCCCGACTGTGTCCCCAAGTGGTAGAGAAAACATTCAGCCTCAGGTGTGGTTGGAGTAGCTTCCCCCAACCCTCATAAGGTCTCCTTCCCCTGGGGAGCTAGCTCTATGACTGCATCGCTTTCTCAAAGGCTGCGAGTGGGCAGGAGGACCTCGAAGCTGGCCAGAACATGGGTTATTAGCTGCCCCACGCATTCCTGGACGTCGGGCAGGAACCTGGGACAGACAGTGGAGGAACCTGAGCAGTTCCCTGCTGCGTGGCCCTCCCTCCGCGCCTGGCAGCCCCAGGGCACACCCGCCGTAGACAGTCCTCCCTCCTTAGCGCGGTGCTGGTGCCTCCTCGCTGTGCCGGGGCTTTAGCTCGGCCCTGCCCATGGGTCCCCGGCCCTGCCCTGGGGAAGGAAATAAGAAGCCAGTTGCAAGTTCAGAAAAAGAAAGGCTAAAAAGGAGCCCACAATCGGCCCTAATTAGCCACTGGGAAGAGAAAAGGAGGTCAGAGGACTGAGTCGACTTCTGAAAGGAAGCACCTGGCAGGCAGAGTGGGGCTGGTTGGTGCTCCACGCCACCCAGCATGGGGCTGGGCCTCGAGCATCCGGACCCACCCGACCCCCAGACTCCTAGGGCCCCCAGCTGGGGAGGGGCTCCACTTCTACCCACAGGCCCTTTGGAAGAGGCTCTGGATCTCGGGAAGGGGGAGGAAGGGCCATGGGAGGAAGGGAGCCGGAGGGAGGGCGGAAGCCAGGCTGACTTGACTGAGCATCCCTCGTACCCAGTGTGCTGAGTTGAGAGCTTTACACATGGTTGTGTTTAGTTCTCACGGTGGCTCTGAAATGGAGGTACTTTGGCCCCAATTTTTAAATAAAGAAGTGGACCCTCAGGTTAAGTAGTTGACCCAAGATCACACAGCTTAAAAGGGGCCGAGTGGAGAGTCCAGCTCAGGCTGTGGGCTCTGCAGCCTGTGCTCTTGGTGCTATAAAGTGAGCGCTCAGAGGGCAGAGCCCTAGCCCGCGTCATCCCTGTGCCCCCAGGACCCAGTCTGGGGAGGGGCAGGCACATGGCACGTGCCGAGAAGAGCGGTGAGCTCAACAGGCA
This sequence comes from Sus scrofa, assembly GCF_054392235.1. Taxonomy (NCBI): domain Eukaryota; kingdom Metazoa; phylum Chordata; class Mammalia; order Artiodactyla; family Suidae; genus Sus; species Sus scrofa. Next base: position 9,553,305 of record NC_139391.1, on the reverse strand, counting down.
GAACAGGCTGAACCAGGGAAGGACATAAAAAAGAGGGGGACAGATGGAGGGATGGGGGCGGCACTGCCTCTGGAGACAGCCAGATCACTCCGGTGCCGGGGGCCCCCATGCAGGGGACCCCCAGAGTGGGGTGGGGGGCTTTCCTGGGGCTGAGGACCGTGCTGGACTGAACACAGCCTGTGCCCAGCCATGAGGGAGACAGGCAGGGGACAAGTGCATGTCTTCTCCCCACTTTGCTGCTCCTCCTACCACTGCCCCACCCCAGACCGTTCAGCTGAAGCAGAAAACAAAATGAGGAACCCTTAGCTTTTGCTGGAGCCATGCCACCCCTGCCTGGGCAGATCACCAGCAGGCCAGCTGGGCCGGGGCCAGGCTGTGGTCCAGAGCGGCAGGGAGTGGGGGGCCGGGGGGCTGCGGAGGAGAGGAACATCGGGCCTTAGGGCAGGGCCACTGTGGGCAAGGCACCCCTCCACACTGGCTGCTGCTTCTGGCACAGGCTGAGTGTCCCTAACACAGGAGACAGGAGGCAGGATGATGAAGGGGATGGGGCCCCTCCTTTGGCTGCCTGTGAGCACCCCAGTAGCCCCTGGGGTGTAGGAGAGAGAGATTTGGGGTCAGGCTGACGTCGCATAGCAGCTGGTTCAGTCTTCACAACTACCACCCTGAAAGCTAGTGATTCTCAACCCTGATTTTAAAGATGAGGAAACTGTGCCTCGGGCGAGGAACTTGCCTAAGGTCACGGAGTGAGTAGGAGGAGGGCTGGGAGTCTACCCCAGGCTCCTTGGCTCCAGGCCTGCCCTTAATCACGATCTCCTGAGAGGAGCAGCAAGAGGCTTGCCTGTCTGCACCCACCAGCAATTAGGGGCCCCTCGGTATTGTGAAAAATGTCACTGGAGTGTGTCTGATTAGCCTCATCAGTGCCCAGCATGGGACACGTGTGTTTTTAAGATGGATTACCATTATCCTTGGCTGAAGAATTGCATGGGGTTTTCTAATTACAAATTATTCCTGCTGGATTTCATTATGCTCCCTCTTGTCCTGGCTTTTTGTGTTCTCAATAATCTTACAAAAGTTGAAAATCATAGTTTGCCAAGCTTATTTTCTAGGTCTTAAAATATACAGCTAAGCTTTTATTAAGGCACAGTGTTGTTATATACATATATTTTTGTTGTTGGTGGTTTTTTTTTTTTTTCAGTGTTGTTATATTTTTAACAAGGGAATGTTTGACTCAATAGTGTAGGCAAGCGTTTGAATTTCACCCTTCCACATTTATAATGAGTCAAAAGAGCAGGATGGAGATTTACCTTCCTATAGTAAAACGTTCATTCAAAAAGCAAATTTCCTGGGTTAGAGGGAGATTCTTAAAATGTTTCGAGCTGTTTTCAGTCAATAGCCAGTAGTTGTAGCTAAGTAGTCTGGGTAAATTTGGTCATTTCTAAGTGAGACTTTTCACTGAGGACTGAACATTCTTTCGATTTAACGACATTAACAAAGAGAGCAGATAAAGAGTGCTTTATAGCATTAAAAAATGAGGAAGAAGAAAATGCAGCAGTCAGCAGGACCCAGCATGGGTTTACCTAAAGGAAATTGGGCTAATCTCCCATCTCCTCCTTGGGGAGAACCTGAGTACTAGATCTGCGGTCGGTCAGAGTGCTGAAAATCTTGATTTCAAAAAGGCATTTAGAACCTCTCCCAAGGTATTTTTCTGGCAAGATGAGGGGCAGGATCAGATAGTGATCCTCGAGGGGAACCCCTAGCTGCCTGGCTAGCAGGTGCAGGAGAATTGATGAGTAAATCAAGGGCAGCCTGCAAGGCTGAGTAGCACTACTCGGGCTCCAGCCTCCATCTGACCAGCGGGTCTGATGTGTTTCTGAAGGACTTGGATGAGGCCAAGTAAGATGTGTGTCTAATCTGTGGGCGCGAGAGTGACTGTGTCAGGTGGACAGATTGGGTTTCAAAATGATCTGAATCGACTTGACCTACAGGTTCAAGTTCACCCAGGTAAATGTCAAGTCCGTACCTACCGGGGAAGAGGTTAGGGGAGGGAGAGGGGAAGGATTTATGGAGCACACACTATCTGCACACCCTTTGAATAAGATCGTTCATTTAGTTATGAAGCCCCTTGAGGGAGGACGTTGCTCTCATTGTATAGAGGAAGCAGCTGAGGCCCTGCGGGCGGAGCTAAGCCCTGGCTCTAGGTCATGGCTAGAAACAGAGCTGAGATCCAGACCAAAGCTGGTCGGACTCCTCAGTCCAACCGCTCACGAATTGTTTGGGATGCAGTGGAGCTTAACAGCGGATTATGCGAGAAGACAAAAACACCCATTTATGTGATGTTAGCCCCCACGTCGAATGCGGGGGCTTTCCTGAGCCTCAGTTCTGAGACCACCCCGGAGCCAGGCGTCGGGCACAGAGATGAGAACATCTAGCCCCTGGGCAAGCTGAGCATCTGGTCGAGGCAGAGAAACCAACACCACCACAGGTGAACTGACAGTTGTGGGCATCCTGGGCGCTATGGGGGTCTAGGAACAGGGGCCTCCTGCCTCAGGGCATCCGAGGACGGTTGATCTGGGAGGTCAGGGAGCACACGGGTTGCCGGCCCAGGTAGAGGACACCGGCCTGGGCATTTGATGTCACCCCCTCTGCTCTGGGCTCACTACGAGCCCCGGGAAGGGTTGGGGCTAAAGGGATGGGGAATTTTGCCAACCCTCCACTCCCAGCCCGCAACCCAGAAATGGAAGAGAGCAAGAGGAGTGGGTGTTCTGGAAACCAGCGTGAGGGCCGTGCCTCTGGGAACTCTGGGAGGTTTTGGGACCTTGGGCTCCAACCATGAGGGTTCCTTTGTCACCGCCAGTGTGTCCTAAAGCTCTTCCATACAGTGAGAAGGACCAGAAGCGGGTGTTCAGGGGCAGTGGACAGGCAAAGCGCAGATGTCCTAAGCATCATTTGGAAGAGGAAAGGACAGACCACGTCCTTGGGCCCGTGGGGGTGACGCTGTGAAGAGGCTACGGAGGTCTACGCGGTGGGGGTGGCCTAGGTGGGCAGAGGCAGGAGGTCAGGGGACGGAGGAGGGGGCTGCTGAGATGCAGTTGTCAAGGTCTTCAAAGGCCACACCATGTGGGCCTTGCCGGCCTGTTCAAGATGTTCACTTTTATCCCAAAGGCAAGGAGAAGCCACTGAAGGCTTTTTAAATAGAAGAGGTGACAATTTCATGAGCTTTTTGGAGAGATCACGGTCACTGCAGGATAGAAGAGGGGCCACATGTGAGAAGACAACTGAGGGGATGCTTGGAAGAGCACAGGTGGGTGGTGCCACTGCCTGGACTGTGAGGCGATGTGGACGTGGGGAGACTTGGTGGGTTTGTCCCTCGGAGACAAACTGGGTCTGGGGGCAGGGGTGGGATGGCTCTGGAGTGCCTGGCTTGTGGATGATGAGATCATTCACTGAGAGAGGGGAGATGAGGGCAGGGTGGGCAGAGAGGGTGAACTCGGCCTTGGTCCTGACGAGAGAGATGCCCGGAAGACCAAGTGAAGCTGCTGAATGGGCAGCTGGACACTGACGTCTGGGGTTTAGGAGCCGTGTCAGGGCTGGAGCTGCAAAGCTGGGGGTTGTTGGCATTCAGGTGGTAGTTGAAGCCACCTGCTTATTCAAGGCCCTTGGGATCCCCTGCCTTCCCTGGGGATGCAGGGCCCCGTCCTGCTCCGAGGCTGGCCCCGGGCCGCTGCCTGGGCTCCCACGGCTGCCCCATCACAGTGCGTGGTCAATGTCTGCCTCCCTTCTTAGGTGGCGAGCTCCTCGAGGGCAGAGACCACATCCATCTCTGCATCCCCAGGGCTCAGCCGGGGGCCTGGCACAGAGGAGGCATGGGTGGCAGTTTGATAACAGAGGCATGAACCATCTCTCAGTGGAGTGGGCATGAGTTTCCCACCCTAGAAGCACATGCATAAGGTTCTAGAGCCCACTGGGGAGTAGAGGGGATTCCTCTGTCCATCAGGTGTCCTCTCGGGATCCTCTGAGCCCTGGATTCGAATTTCCAGGACCTGAGTCACATTCCCTAGGGAGGAGGAAGTATTATTTCCTCTCATCCCTGAGTCCAAACCTCTCTGTGGCCTCCTCCTCCACTGGAGAGGTTTCTGGAGGCTGTGCTGACCTCAGCAGATGCTGCCCTCCCCCTCAAGCCTCTCAGCTCTGGAGCTGCCGCCCCAGCGTAGATGCCTTGTTAGAGGTTCGCAGAAGTTGCTGAGGTAGCTTTGGCCTGGCCGCTAGGGCTGGCTGCCTGCCCTGCCCAGCTTCTTCGACCTCAGCCCTGGCCTGGGCTCTCCTCCCTTCCCAGCCACCCCTACGCTACCCACTGCATTCCCTACTGCAGCAGCTTGGCCACTGCAGGAGCCAAAGTGGGCCTCCACCTGGAGATTCTGGGGGCTTGGCAGGAAAGGGGTGTACATGGAAGGAGGAGGCGGGGGAGCAGACTGGGGTGAAGAAGCTGGGCAGGGGGGCAGGGGATGGGCCTGGAAAGGGGCAGTGTGACACAGAGCAGAGGACATGCAGGATTATTTAGCTTCCTGGCTTTGCCCAGGGAGAAACTGAAGAGCTGGAAGGGAGGGGCTGGGAGGGGGGCAGGTGGGAGAGGGCCCAGGAGGCTGTGACTGTGACAGTCCCATCTGCAGGAGGGGCTGGGAGCTATGAGGGTCCTGGGGCGGGAGGTTCAGGAGTCCAGGTTGACTGAGATGGACTGTTTTCCTGTATGAATCAGGTGTCTCCTGTCTTGTCTCCCTGTTACACGGGGAGCTCCTTGAACACAGGGACTCTGCCTCCTCCATGTGACTGGGATATTCCTAAGGCGGGGACTCGTCTAGAGTCTCCCTGAGGTGGGTAGACACGGCCCAGGCAGGACCAAACCTTCAACCTCTGTCCAACCACAGCCCTTGGCGTTGGGGCAGCACAGAGAGGAGAGGGGACTGGGCCCCTGCAACTCAGACAAGGAGACAAGAAGACACCTCAGTGAGGCCTAAGTTGCACAGGGCTGAGCAGCCCTGCCCCCTTCGCAGGTGGGAAGGGGGAACCTCAAAGCCTGGGAAATGGGAGATAAAACCAGCAGAGAGGAAGGTTCCAGCCCCTCCACCCCCGGGGGCTGAATTCTTACAGAGGCAGCAGAGCCTGAGAACATGTACATTGTTACAAAAGGTGGGAATGCTGCAATCTTCCTACCCTGGCTCAGATAACTGGCCAGGCAGTGACCCACGCCAGCTATGCCAGCTACGCCAGCCTGGGTAGCAAACACTGTGAGGGACAGCCAGGCTGCTCCAGAAAACCCAGAACCCCCTTGGCTTCCAACCCACCATAGAACATGACCACAGGAACTTAAAATGGACCAAGACATGGCTGTACCATACCCTTTGTTAATATCATTTTTATGCCTGGTTTTAAAATAAAGCTTATTTTACTGGTTAGTTTCAGAGAGGGCTCACCATAGAAAATTTGAAAAATAGAAGTTGAAAGAAAAATAAATAGACCCACCATTCCACTATCCAGAGATTTTTTGGACAAATTTCCTCCCAGTCTCTTTTCTATGCATACTTTCTCCATAATGGTGTTAACACTGCCCCGATCTTTAACATTGTTTTTATTTTATCTTATTTTATTATTTTATTTACTTATTTTTGTACTTTTGTCTTTTTAGGGCCGCACCCGAGGCATATGGAGCTTCCCAGGCTAGGGGTCTAATCAGAGCTGTAGCCACTGACCTGCGAGACAGCCACAGCAACACCAGATCCAAGCCGCATCTGCGACCTACACCACAGCTCATGGCAATACCAGACCCTTAACCCACTGAGCGAAGCCAGGGATTGAACCCGCAACCTCATGGTTCCTAGTCGGATTCGTTTCCCCTGCACCATGACGGGAACTTCCCTATTTTATTTTTTCTTATAATTATTAAGGTAAAGCATAATCTTTGGGTTTTTTTTTTTTAAAGGAAAGTACAGAAAAAAAGCACAAAAAATCAAGAAAAAATTATTCACAATCCCATTAGCCCATAAATCATTGTGTGAAGATATTGGAATATTTACTTCCAGTCATTTTTCTGTGCCTCACACTTAAAACACGTTAGGAACCATAAGTACAAATTCTCTGTGTTTACAATTTGGGAGATAGCATTATGTATTTATAATAACAAAATCACCCACCTGTATTTGAATCCTGACTCCATCACTTACCAGCGGAGTGACTTTGAGAAAGTTACTAGACCTCTAGAACCTCAATTGCCTCATCTCTAAAATGGGATCAATCCTTACCCAGTGAAAAAGAGAGTTTGCTCAGTTCCCTTGCAGTGCAGCAGGTTAAGGATCTGGCATTGTCACAGCTTCAGACCCTGGCCAGGGAACTTCCACATGCCGTAGAGAGAGAGAGAGGGTGTGTTAGCTGTGCAGATTTGTTTATATAGAAGTCCTGGAATGTGTCCAGCATTTAGGGATAGTAGGCATCTGTCACATCTTGTGCTGCCTGTGACTAATCTATTGCCTTTTTTTTTTTTTTTTTTGAGTGAATATCCCACTAGGTCAGTTCTTATGGCACCTGGGATGGGGATCTTCCATTTCAAAGCTAAAAGGGGCCAGATATTTTCCCACTGCCACCATCTGCCAATTTGGCCAGTCCCTGGCTCAGGACTTTGATGTGACAATTAGTGAGGCTAGGAAGAATATTCATTCAAATTCACTTGTGCTGACATGTAGCAGTGCCACGTCCAGGTGTGCAGTGTTGTGGAGATGTTCAAAGGTTGGTCAGGCTGGTGGAGGTGTTGGGGCCCCCTGTTCCCATGGCATGAACTTAGCTGTGACTCCATCTGCCCACTCTTGATTCTCCAGCTTTCTCATCCATTCTGAGCTGCCCAGTGGAACTGCTACATTTTTTTTTTTCTGTTTTGCTTAGTCCGAGTCAATTTCTGTTGCTTGTAATCACAAAGGTTGCTTCCTAAATCTTTTCCACAGTAGCATAAATTTTAAGCACGAACTTCAATTCCCAGCCAAAGTTTTAATGCAGACAAGTCCTGGATGTGCCTGAATGTTGTGCTTAATGCTGATCTTTTGGACAAAGAACAGGGTGACCCTAGATCTGTGCCTTGTTGCTCAGCCCAGAGCCTGTGTGGAGAGAGGAGATACTCAGAGCTGCTTGAAGGAAAGAATGAAGGAAGAGAGAGAGCAGGCAAGGGATGGATTCCTACGTGCCCACTTTCTGCAAGCAGTTTGTCTGTGGTCCACTTGAATTTCTGAGTTTTTATGGGCCTCTCCCTGATGAATCCTGTGACTTGAGCAGCCTAAAACCATTGCAACTCATTTTCCCCTCCCGTGTTTTCCATTGGATGGCGTGACCCAAGATAAAACCCTGAGTAGCTCCCCAAACCTTTCCAGTCCAACTCTTAACTGTTTCTCAGTCCATGCCTTGCCTCCCTCCCCAGGATACCAGCTTAGTCTGTCATTTTCTGTCATCTATCTGAATTTGCTCATGGGGACCTGACCTTGCTCGCCACAAGACTGGGCTTCAAGAGTTAGGTATCAGGCTCCAGAGGCCAGGTCACGTTTGACCAGCAGGACTGCTTGCCTGGGTATCTCAGGCCTTAGGCAAGGGGCTGCAGGCAGACCCAGCCAACAAGCAGAGCACCAGAGATACCAGCCAGGCCTGGATCTCACCTGGAGCCAAGTTTGGGACTATCAGTTTGGTAAGGGGAGGTATTTGTGTGCCTTTCTAGAACTCCTAGAGGGCAGGGGATGAGTCTCATTCAGCTCTTTATCCCCCGCTCCCACTCCCCCAGCCCCCCTCCCCAGTCCCGGCATAGGGCTTGGCATACTGTTAGGGCTCAGGAAGTGGGCATTGATCCGAGACTTTGGGGTCACTGCCTCAGTCCCCCCTTGGCACGCCATCCGAAGCTAGACCTGGACCAGCTACCTCTCCTGCCTCAGCTCCCCGCTTCCTATCTCATGCTCTAGACTCCATCCACACCAACTAGTTCCCTGAATGTGTGCCAGGCTGTCTCAGCGCCATGCTTTCGTACATGCTGTTCTCTTTGCCGAAGGCCCTCCCTCAACCGGGCCAGCCTGCCGATCTCCCACTAATCCCTTCTTCCTTTTAGGCTCAGTAAGTGCAATTACCACCTCCCCTGGGGAGCCTTCTCGAACTGACCTCGTGACCCATCTGGGTCCTGCGTGCAGTGACACCACTAGGCCACACTTCTGCGGGAACTGGGTCTCTTTCTCTCCATACTTCCAGTGCCCAGCCGGGGCCTGGCACAGACGGCAAACCAGGGGGTGTTAGGTGGCCCTCTACCCCCCAACACACACACACCTGGAAGGCAGGAGATGCAGCTGGAGAGGTTGTAGGACCTTGAATGCCAGGCTAAGGAGAGAGGCCTAGTCAGGTTTCATTTTTCAATAATCCTGGTGGCCAGGACCCCCTCATTTTGGGGAAAGAAGATTGATTTTTCAGTTTATCCCTCCCCTAGCCCAGAGAATAGGGGATGGTTTTTGACAGGAAGGTGGGCCTCTGCCTGACGTCATGGCCTCCCCTTCCCCTGGACCCCCTTCCTTGCCTGCCTTTACCCCCAACGCCTGAAGTCTCTTCCCCCAAAGCTTGGGGTCCAGGATCCAACCGCACTACTCAAAGGCCAAGTCCAAACCTCATCCCCTGTTATGTAAGTGAATTATCCGCTGTTCCCAACTAGCGCCAGCCAGATCTCCTCCTCCTCCTAATTGATTTAATCTTCTCATACCAGAGAGCTGGGCGGGGCTGGGGAGACAGTGTTGATCAGATGCCAAAAAGTCAGTGACGTAGGCTCGTTAATTACAGAGAATCTAGGTCATGGATTGGCTCTGGGTGGCTGGTGTTTTTCCCCTCCCCTGCCATTTGGGCCTCTCCAAGGCCATTTTCAGCTTCTTCTTAGATTTTTCATCTTCTCCTTAGACCTCAAACCTCAGGCCTAAATGGAGTGAAAGCTGAGGGTCCCATTAAACCCTATTTCTGCCTCTCAAATCTCCCCAAACCCTCCGCTCAGGATGGAAATGCCCTGCATTCCAATCTAAACACAGCTCAGTTAACCTACTTGTTGAGGACTGAAAAGATACACAGATGATTTAATTTGAGGATGGGAAGAGCCTTCAGAGATGCCTTTATTTACTTCCCACACCAAGCACGTCTCCCCTCTGTAGCTTCTCTGATAGAAGATGCCCAGATCCTACCTGCGCAGCGCCACGGATAGGAAGCTCACTTCTCTAAGAAGGTTCTCCTCTTGTATTGATGTCCTTTCTCACGTGGGGCTGAGCTCTCAGCCTTGTGACTTCCTCGGGGAGCCAGTTTTGCCTCTGGAGCCACACGGCCGGCCCCAGGACGGCCACCTGATCCTGGGACATGGTCATTGTCACCCCTAACTTTTCTCTTCTCCAGGTTGAACACCTTGGTTGTTGTTGATCTTCTTCTTCTCCCCTCCCCTCCCCCCCTCCTTCTTTTTTTAAACCAGCTCTTCACTTGGTAGATTTTACAGATGACTCCTCTCTGTATCTCTCAGGTAGACAAGCCATGGATGTCATCACCCCCCACCCCCCACCCCTGATGCACAGAGCAGAGCACAGGCTCCAGGGCAGTGTGGACAGCTCAGGTCAGGGCTGGACCCCCACCCTGTTTGATCTTGATGTTAGACTTTCATTGATACCAAGCTGAGATCTTTTGGGGCCTTAGTGCACTTTGAACTCTACTTGGGTGCAAAGTCCACTCACCCCCGTAGTAATTTTTCTCACATTAGCAATGGAAGGTCTCCAAGAAAATGATCTTTGTTATATTAGGACTATCTCCATGTTTCCCATAATTCTTCTATCCATATACCCTGACATTTATCTTTCCATATAATCACGTAATTATATATCCACTCTTTCACCCACATGACTATATACCTATATATGAATCTATCCACTCACCAAACACACTATCCACCTACATACCCTTCCATTCAGGTGTCCCCATGCATGTACTCATTCACCTGTCCATCTGCCCACCTACCTACCAACCCAGTTGCCCATGTATCCATTTTCCTTCTGCCTCTACAATCATGTACTTATCTGCCAATCCATCCATCCACCCACCCATATACCCACTCAGCCATCCACACATCATCCCTTCATCTCCTCTCTCTCCTAGTCACCCATACATCTATATTCATCATCCGTCCAACTCTCTATTCATCCATCTAATACTGAGATTCTATTACATTTCGAACCTTGTGTTGAGTATTCTGAGTGATTCAAAGCTGAATAAAATACAGACTCTCTCTCTTCACTCTTCTTAGGAGAAGGACAGGAGCAGATAAGGCAGTTGATGCTGAGAGTTATAAAAGAGGAACAAAGAAAATGCTTTGGGGATTCAGAGGAGATATAAGTGGCATCTGGATAAGGCTATGGATGCCTTCTCACCAGGGGAGACTTTTGGTTTGAGCCTTGAAGGAATGGCAGGCGGTATTTGGACATACATAGATGCAATGGAAGTAATTTCAAGAAGCAGCAGCACATCCAAGATATAGAAAGAATTCCTATCTTCTTTTTTTTTTTTCTGTCTTTTTAAGGCCACACCCACAGCATGTGGAAATTCCCAGGTTAGGGGTAGAACTGGAGCTGCAGCTGCTGGCCTATGCCACAGCCACAGCAATGCAGGATCTAAGCCATGTCTGTGACCTACACCACAGCTCGTGGCAATGCCAGATCCTTAACCCACTGAGCGATGCCAGGGATCGAACCTGTGTCCTCATGGATACCAGTCGGGTTCATTAACCTCTGAGCCACGACAGGAACTTCGTGTCTTATTCTTTATATCCCTGCCAAAGTGCCTAGTGCAGATATGGACACACATTAGTAACCTAATACATACTTTCTGATATTTTTTCATTTCTTCTCGACAGGGGCACCTCCCAACACTTGATCAGGATCAGGATAAGAATTCATTCTTTCTCTTTAAGAGGATTCTACTTTTGCCTTGTTAGATGGCCTTGAGCAAGTCACAAAACCTTTCCAGGTCTCTCTGAGTCTAGGGTTGAATTTCTGTCTCTATCAGATGATCCTTTTCCCGTAATCTTAGTTCCCTTTACTGTGCATTCTGCAGGGAGGTCAGCATTTCCACACATCTTAATTTTTCTTTTCTTTTCTTGGCAGCAATGAACACAATCCCACCTGTCTTCAACGTCTTAAGACTCATCCCCAGGCAAACATCTGCACTGGCTCTAGTGTAGAGGGAGGGACATGTTCCGAAAGGGACATAGAAATGAAGTAGAAGCCAGGAGCCATGAACTCAAATCCACTTTTGCCTTGAGTTTGCTACATGACCTTGGGCAAATCTCTTTCCCTCTCTGTTTTAAAGTTTCCCCCTATAGAATTTTAGCTCTGAACACCACATTTGAGATCATCTAATCCAACATTCATCTTACAAATTGAAAAACAGGCTCAGAGAATGTACCTGTTTGCTCTAGAGCATGTCAGAATTAAGCTTCAAATTTTCTGACTTTCAGCTCAGGGTTTTCTTTATCCAACGACTACATTTTATCACCAGTCCTAGCCCCCAAAATCTTGGGGAGAGCGTCCTCTCCCACCTCCGTTCTCCAGGAAACAATAAGTGAGTCTTGCAAGCGTTCTGGCCGGGTATTCCTGATTCATGCCTAGGTGGGGGGCTGGGCAGGCAGTATTTAAGAGCAAGTATTCCGAGCCTGACGGAGTTAATTATGTTCATCAGGGAGAGAGAAGAGAAAGGAACAAGGCGCTCTGGTTATCTACTGGGCCTTAATCAAATTGAGAAACGAGGAAATCCATCACCCAGAGGCTAAGGGAGTTGGAGAGCTCAGCTTCCGCTGGCTCCAAGTCCTGTAATGGGTTGGGTGCTGTCCAAGGTGCTGACATCTTCACTTACTGCTCTGGGTTGCTGGGAGGAGCTGGGAGGGGCCGCATGGGGCAGAGGGATGGCAGCTTTTAGGAGATGGCCCAGGATAGAATGGAAAAATGTCTGGACACGTTGGGGAGAAGCTAGAGCTCCTAATCTTTCCTTTTCCATTTGCCTGTCTGATTTAGAGAAAATTATCCCTTCTTAAATCTAGAATCTTGGGCTGGGATTAGGGAAATGAGAGGGGAGTGCCCTAGAGCCTTTGATCCCAGGGAGTGCACCCCCCCCCGCCCCTGGCATGAGGATGGAAATTCAGTCTTTGTCCTTTGGAACTTCCACATATTAAGGGGAGATGCGGCTTCTGTTTTTAGAAAATCCTCAGTTCAATGGCAGAGAAATGAACTTGCCTTTGGGAATTTATTAATCTGGTGGAGAATCATCATTCTGCCTTTAACTCTAACTCAAGTATGATATAAGGGAGGCAAGGCACAGACCCTGTTTACAAGGAGCCTTCAGTCTAATGGGGAAGACATGGTCTTTCTTTAGAGAACTCTGAGTTTGGCTGAAGAGACATGCCTTAATTTAGAGGGGAATGTCAGTTATAATCAAAGGGACAAGATACACAGATATGTTAAAAGGTGCACTATGAAAAACCAAAGAGTCAGATCTTTACATTTGTAATTGAGGTTATTGGTCCTAGATGTTTTGTGTCAATCAAGGAAGGCTTCCTGGTAGAGGTGAACATTTTGAGCCCGTAGACCTTAGGCCTCCTGAGAATTACAGCCAGGCCTTTTCATTCTTTTATATCCCTTTTGGAATTAGCTCAAGTCTGGGCACAGAGAAGGTTCTTGTTTAATGAACAATCAGCAGATAGGGAGTGAATATTACTTGGTGGGTGTGGAGACAGCTGAGTGAGGATGAGGTAGGAATCAGGAAAGAGGACTGGTTGGAATGGAATGCCAGAGGTTGGGGGTGGGCTAGGGAAGGCAGTGGGATGATAGCATGAGCAGAGCAAGTAGCCCAATGTGTGCCCAGGACAGTGAAGCACAGCATATGGAGCAACTCCCTCATGTTTTTGGAGCTGGGGAGAGACACTCTATTGAATCTTGGGTTATTAAAGCTAGAGACTATTAAATTACAAAATCATAGACTGCTCAGCTTCTAGACCCACAGAGATGTGGAAAGTTAGGGTATTAAAAATCATAGCATCTTAGCAGGGCAGAATCACAAGGGTTGAAATTATACAACTGTGGAATATTAGAGCCAAAGAGTCAAAAATCCATATTAGAGAATCTTAAAACCCAAGAATCTCAGTGTCAAAAAGGAAAAAACCCCAACAATTTATTGACTCCCTCTATTTGTATCAGTTATGGTGCTGGGAATGTTGGAATATACTAGAGTATATTATCCTGTTTAATTCCCATGAGAAGCTTTAAGATGTTCAATCCCATTCCTACTTAATGCAGTACTTCTGACAAATGTTTATCAAGACAGACTTGCATAAATTTCACCACAGGGAAGACATTGCCTCAGTGCATACCTCTACCCCCTGCTGAATGGAAGCTAGGAAGCTCTCCCTTATATAAGCTGCATTCTGTCTCCCTGTAGTGTCCCCACACTGGTCCAGTTCATGTCCTCTGAGCTCCACTGAGTAAGTCTAATCTCCCACTCACATGACAGCTTTTCAGATGGCTAAAGACAGTCCTTATTTCTTTCTTCTCTAGGATAAGCTGGTTTGTTCATTCTGTAGCTAGAAATGGGACAGCAAGTCAAAGAATATTTGAGCTGGAAAAGCTCTTAGAGGTCATCTTGTCCAGAGACTTCCTTTTACCGCCAAGCAGTATAGAATCATGGTCAGGAGCCTGGGCTTTAGAAAGAGATGAGCCTAAATTCAGAATCCAGAGATCCAGCACTAACTTGCTATGTAACCTTGGGCTTCGATCTCCTTATCTATAAAATAAAGAGAATAATAATATCGACATAGCAGAGTTAGTTGATGCGAGGCTTGATTGAGATAATGCAAGGGAAGCTCTTAGCAGCATGCCTGGCACAAAGCAAGCAGTCAATAAATATTAGCTATGATTTTTGGAGGCCCAGAGGGGGCAGGGACTTGCTCAAAATCACAGAGCAACTCAGAGGCAGAGCTGGGGTGAGACCAAGGACTCCTGCCTCCCATCTCAGGGTCCTTTCCTGTTCCACATTTTTACTCTACCTTCCTGGGGGAAAGGAAAAAAAAAAACAAACACAGGGAACTGGAATACTTGGCTCACTGAATCAGTTAGAATGCAAGTAAGATGAAACTTGGTTTAGAGTGGCTTAAACCTTCTCTTTCCTTAACAAGGAAGCTGAAGGAAGGTGAATCCAGGATTGGTCTGGTGATTCAACCATGTCTCTGCTGACCCAGGCTTTTCCCATTCTAAACCTTGAGAGAGAGGCCCCTTGTGATCACAGACTGGCTGATGTGACACCAAGCATTATGTCCTCCCAAGCAGGAAGAAGGGGTATGGGGGCAAAAGGGGTCTTCTCTCTTGCCTCTCTCTTACCCAAGAGGGGAGGCTTCTTATATCTCACTGTCCAAAATAAAGTCACATGTCCGCTTAAGAGATGACTCACTGGCAAAGAGGAAGGGCATTTCCATGAATGGCTTGGCTCATCCTTGGGAACATTGCTACTGGAAAGAGGAAAAGGGGATTGGCTGTGGGAGGCAACCAACAGTGCCTGGCATACCCACCCTCTGTCTCTTTTCTGGGTTGGGCTTCCCTCTCAACTTGGCCTCTGCCAGGTGGCCTTCTCTGATTTCCACCTCCTTGTCTCACAGACCCTCTTGCACCATGTACGTGAGAATTGCCCAATTCGAGTCACAGTCTACTTTGCTAAGCTCTCATCTTTTCATGTCCAAATCTTGTCTTCCCAGCCCCTCTATGAGAATTGGGAGAATAATACCAGCTACTCATGAGCAAGAACGTCTTGGGTGCCAGGCACCATTCTAGGCACTTGTGGTAGCTTACTTCCAAATGATTCCCAAAGAGCCACACCTGCCAGTATCCATTCCATTTTGTGTTCCCTTCCTACACTGTACCAACGTTAGTCTGTGTGACACATAGAATATGGTAAAAGTAATGGTATGTCACTTCCAAGGTTAGGTTATAAAACATACTGTGGCTTCCATCTTGGTAGATTCTCTTTCTTGGATCATTCATTTGGGAGGAGGAGACCTCTTTCCCTGATGCATTTTCTCTCCCAATTACATTAGTTAGCAGCTATTACATCTATTGTGTATATGTGATTCAAGACAAATAGGTTTATTAGAAAAAATATTGGCGTTTTAAGAGGGGGCATCCCTGCGCTCTTGGGCAACCTTGGCCACATTAACTGCACTTTTCTAAGCTTTGGTTTCTTTATTCACCATACAGGGACGATAGCCCCTGTTCCACATTGCTCACCAGGAAGCCATGAGGATCAAGTGTGAAGATACTTTGTGAAATGTAGAGAAGAAATTGAGGGCCTCGACCCACTTCTTCAGTTTCATCACTCACCATGATCTCCTAGACTGCACTGTTGCCCTGCTGAGCTAGTGGAAATTTCCCAAGCCTGCCAGGAGCTCTCTGTGTGCTGAGCTTTTATTCTGTGTAGTTTCTTCTCCCTGAACACTCTTCCCAACTTCTCTACCTGGTGCGTTCCTACTCATCTTTCAAGACGCATCTTAGATGTCCCCACTTCTAGGATGCCTCTCTTGACCTGGTTCAAGGCCTCCTACTTCTCTTGATTAGAGCACTAGTCTCCTGCCTGAGCTCTGGGCCTCCAGCTTCCCTCTTCATTCAAAGCCCCCATGGTGCAGCCTGCAGCCTTTCTAAAACACAAATCTTGTCCTGTCACTCTTGGCTTAAAATAACCGGTCAATTGAATAATCCATCAATCAATGCTTCAAGGGCTCCTCTTTGCCCTCAGGAAGACATCCAAAGCTTTCGGCTAGAACTCAAGGCTTGGTCCCCACTGGTATCTCCAGCCTCAGCTCTCCTCTCTCTCCTGATGGCCCTGCACATGCAGCGCCTCCCAGCTACACCACTCTTACACCATAGTTTACACCAGCCTGCCCTCTCGTGTCTTCCTATCTCTGTTGGTCCTGTTGTTTCTCAGGCCCACTCACATCTGCTCTCCCTGGGGTTTCCCATCTAGTCTTTAAGGCCAGATCTGATTTAACCTTTTCTGGGAAGCCTTCCACAGTGGCCCCAAGAAGCAGCCCTGGCTCCCTCTTCTTCTCTCTGCAATATGACTACACATGCTTTTGTTAATCGTTGTCAGCTTGTCTTCTTATACTGGGGTTTTCCTGTACCAGACACACGGCTGCGTGCCCAGCATTGGCAGCACAGGGAAATAGAGCAGCCATGTGATCTGGTGGATAGTACGATGATTGAATGAATGAATGGATGGCAAATGAATGAATGAATGGTGAATGAATCCATCCTTGAACCACCACTTTTTGGCCAGTCTTAGAACTGTTGTTTCCAAGGATTAGCCCATTTCATAGCAAAAGGGGAAGCAGAAGGAAGGGACTGCTCTGGAAGGGAGAAAGAAAATCAATAAAAATGTAAATCTGGTTGAGAAAAGCTGTCCCAGGCTGGCTGTGGGGAGAGATAAGCCTGGGCTGACTGAGCCCTGCCTGACAGTGAAAGAGAGATTAGGCGACAACAGCACCGTAGCCGGGGCAGGGCAGGGGGAGCATGTCTCCCCTCCGTGGTGCCTCCTCCCTCTGACTTCACTGCCCACTCCCACCCCCACCTGCTCCTTAAATTCTTTCAGGGACATGGGAAGGGACAGGAAACTTACAAATAGTGATCCTCAGGTGCACTGCCTGTGCATGAGTATGTCCTCCTTATTTGGTTCTCCAAGCTTCTGGGAGATCAACTCACATTACAGGTGAAGAAAGTGAGAAGCAGAGAAGTTAAATCTTGTTCAGGGTCACACCATGAGCCAGTGGCAGAGTCAAGATGTGAACCCAAATCTGACTGACTCCAAAACTCCATTTTTTAAAAAAAAATTCCATTCAACTGGAGGGCTACAGCCAGGCTTCAGGTGGTCCCCGAGCTCTGAAATCAGAGGCACACTGGTGTATACGTTTGTGTGCATTTTCAATGGCGAGTCCATCTCTTTTATCAGATTCCCTAAGGTGGTTGTCACCACCCCATGGCTTATACCCTGCTGTGTCCCTGGAGATGGTGGCCTTTGAGCTGGGTCTGGAAGATTGGGTAGGACTTCATGAAGCAGGATGGAGAAGCAAGCAGTGGGGTGGGGCGTGAAGGGGTCCAGCTGCGTGGAGGGAGGAGCACATGCGGGGCTCGTTGGGGGAGAGAATTTGACATGTCCAAAGAGTGGCAAGGGGGCCGTGGATTCTTGCTCCTCATTTATTTATGCTCCAATTGAGGCTCCTGGCTCCCGGCTCCTGAGGGGCACTGCCTGCCCTGCAACTTCCCAGCGTGGGTATACAGGAAAGGAACTCCAGGCTGGGCATCAGGATGCCCATTCTGGTGCCAGCTCTGTCCTCTGCTAGATTTTACTGCCAAAAAATCTAGTAGGAGGGGTTCCCGTTGTGGCTGAGTGGTAACAAACCCGACTAGTATCCTTGAGGACATGGTTCGATCCCTGGCCTCACTCAGTGGGTTAAGGATCCAGTGCTGCCGTGAGCTGTGGTGTGGGTCACAGACGTGGCTCAGATCTGGTGTTGCTGTGACTGTGGCTGGCAGCTGCAGCTCCAATTCAGCCCCTAGCCTGGGAACTTCCATATGCTGTGGGTACGGCCCTAAAGAGGAGAACAAAATCTAGTAGGAGACTTAACACCTTCTCCTACAACTCCCAGGGACAAGGTAAGAAGAAAATGAGGTCACATGTGCAGTTGCTTGAGGCTTCTCATTGGCCAGAGGCTGTGTCAGGGAAAGGGCTGCTCCCTGGAGCCCCCAGGCCCCGGGAAGTCCTCTGGCCCTTACCTGCTCCAGCCCTGGCTCTCAGCCCCACATCTCACTTGGAGTTACTCCTGGAGTCTCCTCATCCTGACTAGCCCGGATTTTTTTTTTTTTTCTTCAGGGCTGCAACCACAGCATATGGAGGTTCCCAGGCTAGGGGTTGAATCAGAGCTGTAGCCGCTGGCCTACACCACAGCCACAGCCACGCAAGATCCGAGCCACATCTGTGACCTCCACCACAGCTCACGGCAACGCTGGATCCTTAAGCCACTGAGCAAGGCCAGAGATCGAACCTGTGTCCTCATGGCTGCTAGTCAGATGTGTTTCCGCTGCGCCACGACGGGAACTCCTCCAGCCTGGGTGTTTTTAAGCACAAGCACCTCATCTTTAAGTCTCAGCTTAACCTCAAGATGGACTCAGTACAAAGCTATGGCTGTTTGAGCATCAGGGCCTCTCCTCCGCCCGGACAGGGAGAGGCATCTGCAGTATGTTGATGCTGTCAGGTTCTCGGGAAATATGCACAGGTAGACACTTTGCCCACAATGGGGCAAGATTGCCAGTTCTTTCCGCTCCAGCTTCCCTTGTGTCCCAGTTTCCCTTTAACTGAGGTGGTTGGCACGGGCCTGTCTGGGATCTGGCTGAAGGGGACTGGAGTTGGGGATCAATTTAAGTTGGGTTCACAGGGAGATTTTATATCTCTATATGCAGTTCTCGGTCACTTTTGTGTACAGATAAATCATGGCTGGCTTCCTCTGTAGAGAAGATGGCTTCTAGGAATCTTCCTACCCATAGTCCAACCCGTTTGGCTCTGTGACATCAAGGTGTCATATCCAGAGGTCATCCTGTGATATGACTATGTCTTCTGCTGCCCAGCCCTGGACGTATGCGGGCAGTAGAAGAAAAACAGATTTGAAATGTACAGAACCAAAAGCTAGTCTGTAGAAAATATTTCCAGTCGTTCAAAGGAAAAATTGTGGAAGTTTGCCCAGCAGTTAGTAAAAAATCTTATGCTGTTTTTCTGAATTGTGGAATGTGTATGTTTTGACTCCTTTTTTTTTTTCCGTTCTAAGTAAATATTCACCTTCTTACCTAATTTTCTGTTCCTTTTCTTAAAGAGGAGTCTCCAGATTGTATAAGCTTCAGTTCCCCACACAATCTGGATCTCATTCTAGTGCTACCGTTACTTTTGTGTGATCCTGGAGAAGTGGCTTATCCTTCCTGAACAGCTCTCTCTCCTGGAAAACATGAGTGACAGTTTGGACAGGTGAGGACGTGGAAGGCCCTGTGACTTTGTTCCATTTCTGAAACTGTTCCTAGAGGAAGCTGCACAGCCAGACAAAAATTAGACCAGAATATACAGGTAGGGGAGGCTGTAATGTATGAGACATCATGGTGAGCCGTGCATCCAGTAAAACTTAAATCGAAAAACTGGCCATAAGGTGGTTGTTGCAAACTGCAATGCAGTTTATAAGAAAGGATTCTGGAAACAGAAGAGACTTTACGCAAGAACAAATTTAGTAGTGAGCTGTATCTATAATTCCAGGTTATTCCTGCAAAATCTGGGAAACAAGAGGGAAAGAAAAGGGGTATGAAGTACACAGAGCCTTCTCTTGTTGGAGGACTTTGAAATTCCTGGCATGGATAAATACAGGCTCAGATATTTGTTAAACAGTTGAAGGTATCAGCTAGTAGAATAAAAATGGGGCCGAGAACTCTGGTCCCTCTCTCTTCTTTCATGTGGGATGGCCTCGAAGCCCTGCCACTGAGAGAGGCATAGAGGGCCAGAGCCAGGTGCGCCCCAGGCCCCCAGCTTCTCCCCCAGCTCCCAGCAGAGGGCTGGACACAGGGTTCGGGAAGCCCCTGCTGATGGCTCCCCGCCTCCTGCCTCCCAAGTAGCCAGGCTGGGGATGGGTGGGGACCAAATGGGACAGGAGCAGAGGGAGAAACTCTCCCCTTCCCAGAGAGAGAACCAGGCCGGAGAAGACTGGCCATAAAACAAGCCAAGCCAGGACAAGGCCTGACACAGACAAGATCTGCTTGTTCAGACCCAAGCATCCCATGGACCACTTGTTACACAAACCCAGGCATTACCCCAAAAGCAGGTTCTTATGCCAACCCAGGCATCACAGAGAACCAGATGTTACCCCAAAACAGGGGTGTCACAGACCCAAACGGTGTCTACACACCCCAGGCGACACCACATCACTTAGGAAGGGATGAAATTAGAATTCTCATCACAAAAGTCACAGTGGCTTAGGTGGGCCCGGGTCAAAGGTGTGAAATCTTGGCAATGAATGGTACCAGTGAGTCTGTGCTGAATGCTTGGTCCTTGAAGTTAGAAAATGCCCTCCACCAGAGACCCTAAGGCACAGTCACCCACACTGTAGCTCCCTGAGGGCAAGGGCTGGGATTTCCTGAGTCCAGAGAGTGAATCCCCCAGCTCAGCCAAGACCCCTGGGACCCTCACACCAGGTGTCCTGAAGGCCCTGCCCAGCCCGGATGTCCCGAATGTGACCCATTCCCTCCCCAGTGGGTGTCCCCAGAGCTCTGCCTCCAGGGGGCGCCAAATGGACACTTCTCAACAGAGGCTGGACAGGCTCCACCTCCAGCAGAGCGGGCTTGGGGAGGAGACCTGAGTCCCTCCTGGCCACAGAGAAGGTCACCGTTGGAAGGAGCCTGAAAGCTGACAAGTTCATGTCCACCTGATAGAGGTAGAGGCTGAGGCTCAGAGAGGCGCTCCAGGTGAGCAGCAGAGAAGGGCCAGGACCCAGTGTGCAGGGCCACCTGGCCTACTACTGTCCACTTCTCCATCCTAGGGCCCTTGGGGAAAGAGATGCAGTCCTTCCACCCAGGAAAGCCTGGTTTCAAGTCAGCTGTGCAGCTGGAGGAGAAAGCGGGGAAACCCTAGTGCTTCAGGAGTGGCCAACGCAGCAACCCCCCACGTAATTCTTTGGTTCAGATGAGAAAACAAAGGCCCAAAATGGTCAGTAACTTGCCCAAAGCCACAAAGCAAGTGAGCAGAGGACTCAGAATTGGAAAATGGGGCTCTCGACACCCAATCTCAGGCCAAAGGCTCTTGCTGTGGCTGCCACTCTTGGCCAAGGTGGGGGGCCCAGGGATAGCTCACACTCTGGATTCCTCAGGCTCCTTCTTTGGCCCAGACACTAACAGCTGCTGCTGGAGGCCAGGGCTGGACATAGTCGCCTTGGTCCCCTCCTCTTTTTCCTGCTGTCTCAGGATGGCCAAAATCAAGGCGAAGCAGGCCAGGGAGCCTGTCTTGAAGAAGAACTGCAGACCAATGAACCTGGGAGAGAACAAGGAATCCCTGAACACAGGAGCGCCTTGTCCAGGGCTTGGGTGTCCTGGGGATGGGAGCAGAGCAGGGTCAGCAGTCATCACCCATTGTGTAGTTGGAGACATTGGGGCCTTGTAGGGGAGAGGCCTCTGGCTGCAGGGCAGTGGGCCCTGTCACCATGGCCTTGGTTGGGGAGACAGGAGAGCCCTTGGGAGTTGATCCCCATGGGGGGTCCTTTTGTGGAAGGGGGGAAAGGCTCTGAAAAGGGAGCCTCCAGTCGGGGCAGAAGCCCGGGCATCTTCCCTGCCCTGTCCCCCCTGTCTTGTGACCTGGGCTAGCCCCGCCTCTCTCTGAATCTCTCTAAGGGCTCAGGGGGTCTGACAACTGCAACTCTGGATCACCTCACCTGCCACAGAAAAGAAGGATTCCCTCTCCCCAGTTTGTCTAACTCATCAAGGCTCTTCTTTAATTTTCCTCCTCAAGGAAGCCCTCCTGGACCCATGTGCTCCTCAGAGCTGGAAGGGACCAGCTTCCTGCTCCCAGCCCTGCTGGCAAGTCCTTCTGCCCAACTGCTCATCTATCCCAGGGCCAGTGGCCTCTCTGCCTTCAGGTTCCTTTGGGCTCCCCATTGTACAGATGGGAAGACTGAGTCCCAGAAAAGGCAGGTCTCACAGTGAGGGAGACAGAGCTGAGCCTGGATCCCAGGCCTCCTGAGCCTAGACAGTCATCTTCCTACCCTGCCTCAACCTGCTCCCTCCCGCTGCTGGGCCGCTCCAGTTCCCCCTCACTCAGCCAGCACAGACTGGTTGGGCCGGTTATCAGCTGTGTGTCCTTGGGCCAGTTACTTAAATCTCACTTTCCCTCATCCATCAAAGGGGTAGACAGAGTCCAGCTCACAGGGCTGGTGAGCTCACCGCTGGATAGAGCACCTGTCACCCTGCAGGCGGATGTCAGTGGACCTCCCCTCCCTGCTGGTGTCCTGCCTGGGACCCCAAGAGTATTTCCAGGTTTCCCAGGCAGCCCCCCTGGCAGCTCTCAGCCCAGGTCTCACCGGTTTCGAAGCAGGTCGTGGTCATAGTAGCGACAGACGGCCCGGCGCCCACAGCTCTGGGCCCAGTACACACAGGTGGTGTCGATGGCGCTGCCGTGGATCACAGGGCTGGGCATCCAGGCTGGAGGAGGAAGTGCTCAGGGGACAATGGAATCTGGCATTCCTGTACCCCTCCCACTCCTGGCATATGTAACCCCCGAGGGGCTCCGAGCCCCTCCGGTTAGGTCTTCAGCCTTCAGGCCCACCCCTTACACTGGTATTGGGTGCCCTCTCCCTCATGGGCTGCTTAGCCGCTTGCGCACCCACCTCCAGGGCACCTACAATGGATCTGCGGCCCTGTGGGCCAGTGCACCCTAAGGCCAGGGACTGGGTCCCACTCCTCCCTGTGCCCCCCTGGCCCAGCACACAGTGGGTATCAGGACCAGTGGTCCCCAGCCGATTCCTTACCCAAGACTCTCTGGAGCATAAACTGGATCCCTACAGCCAGAGTCTTATCTTCTTTCTTCACTCCCCTAACGACAGGGACACAGTGACATGAGGACTGAGTGAGTTCCGGCCTTCAAGGGGCTCTCACCACCCTCATCTCTCCCATCACCCAGCCCCACCTGCCCCCAGTCTAAGGCCCTTGGACAGTGACCCAGCCCCAGCCTGCCCCCAGTCTAAGGCCCTTGGACGGTGACCCAGCCCCAGCCTGCCCCCAGTCTAAGGTCCTTGGACGGTGACCCAGCCCCAGCCTGCCCCCAGTCTAAGGCCCTTGGACGGTGACCCAGCCCCAGCCTGCCCCCAGTCTAAGGTCCTTGGACGGTGGGGCTCAGGCCCTATGCTCCCTTCAACCCGCAGAGCTAGGTCCCCAGCTACATCAGGGCCCCAGGCTGGCCTCCCTGGGTCCTGGTCACAGATACCTCCCCTCTTTCCCACTCCCTGGTCCCTCCGAATTCTTCCCTTCCTCCTACACTTGGCAAAACCTGGAGCTGGGCAGCCAGACACAGCATTTAGCTTCCCAATCATTGTAATGCTTCAGCCTGGGGGGCCCTGCCAACCCCTGGCTCCTCCTCCTGAGTAATCCCAGCACCTGGCATCTATCTACAGCTCAGTCCTTCTGCACTGTGCGCCCACATCACCCCCATGTGGTAGGCATAGTACCAGGCCCATTTTACAGATAAAGAGACTGACAGATGTTTCGACAGGTTAAGTGACTTAGCCTGGACCCCACGGCTGCTGGGTGTCAAGGATCAGAATTCTGCAGCTTTAATGCCACTTAATCAGGCTGCCGGCTGGGGCATCTGAGTCCTCTACTTCTGCACTTATGGCCAGATATGGATCTAATGCCTTCTAATAGTGTAAGGGGCTCCAACCCCCTTCTAATTTTCTAGAAAACAGGGAATAAGATAATCCCAACATAATGAAAATTTGGAATTATCCTGCTCTGCCCCTTATTCCAGCCCCCACACCAAGAGACGCTGACTTTGGCTTCAGGTAACAGTTTGCAGTCCCATCAGGCACCCTCAGGACAATGGCCAGAAAGATCTAGCACAGGCTGGGTCCAGAGTGGATACTGACAGGGGCCTAGGTGTGGCCTCTCCCTCTCTGTGGAACATAGTGTTCGGGGCTCTGGGCTCTGGCATCAGGACTGATCCACCCAACACTTGCTGTGTGACCTGGGGCTAGTGCTTGAATTTCTCTGAGCCTCAGTTTTCTTATCTGTAAGATGGGAAGAAAACTACATCTCATCAGGTTGCCAGGAGGATGAAGACGAGGGAGAGTCTAGTCTGCCACGGGGGCCCGGGACACGTCCTCCTTTGAATGGCTCCCTCCAGATTCCTTGTCCTGCCTGTGGTTAAGGCCCTCTTGGTACCACTGGTTCCAGTCCGCCTCTGCTATCACCTTAGGATGAGCATGAAGGAGGGCGTGTGGGTGACGCTGGCCACTGCTGCACCCAGGCTGACCAGGATCATGAAGGGCAGCACCAGGTGGCTGCAGGGGGACTCGCAGGAGCCCGCGGGCACAGGGCTGCCCCCCGCCACGCAGCTGCAGTTGGTGTAGAAGACCTGGGGGGCGGGGGAGAAGAGCCTCAGGAACCTCTAAGGACAAGCAGGCGGCCACGGGCCGAGGCCCTGGGAGGCTTATGAGAGACCCGTGGACACAAACAAGCTGGGGCAGAGCTGGCTGGATGCTGGGATTTCGGAGCCTTTGCCTGAGTCAGGACGGCCCGAGCTGGCAGACAGGCTTTCGACACACAAATGGGCTGAGGCTGGGCTGATGCCGTGGGGAGAGGTGGACATGGAGGAGGGAAAAGCAGAGCATCACACCCCCCCACACACACCCTCTACACACACTCTCACCCCCCCACACTCGCACATAGGCAGTCATTACATATACACACGGACTCCACATATGCAGCCCCCCCAACACACACACATGTTCACATGCTTACGTACTCACACTCAAACAGCACCGACACTCGCTCGTTCTTTAACCTGGTGATGCCAGCATACTCCACATCCCTGACTGTGCAAGGAATTAAAGCGTGTTTGGGGGAAGGAACTCAGATTTTCCAGTTCTTTCACTGAAGTCTTCCAGGACACTGGATTCTAGAGTGGGTTCTCCAGGGGCGATTCACGCACAGGATGGAGAGAGGCAGAGAGCACAGTGGGAGTCCTGGTTCCCCAGGTGAGGGAGGGGCAAGGACGTCTTCACCAGAGAGGGCTGTTGGATTGGGGCCTACTGCATGCTTAAAACGTCTCGGGGACTGTGCTCCTTTTCCTGGATTATGTCATGTGGCTCTACACTTCATGAATTTATCTGAGCGAAGCATTTAGCACAGTGCCTGGTATGCAGCAGGCACTCAATACTGTCACCTCCATTTTGCAGGCCAAGAAACCGAGGCACAGATTAAACCATTCGCCTAAGGTAACAGAGCCAATAGGAGGCAGAACAGGGATTCCAACCAGATGGCCTGGCCTCAGTGCTCATAGGCCCATATCCACAGGCGATCACTTGTCCCCTGGGGCCCCTGGAGGGGTCTCAGAGAGATCCAACCAGGACAGGACAGTGAGTGCTAGGAGGCTCGAAAGCCTTTCCAAATTCAAACAGTTTACACGGCTCGGGGGCACCTGGCTAGCTTCTGAAGCACCATCGACCAGGTGCTTTGCTCTGCGCCAGCCCAGGGGCCCAGGTCGCTCCCTGTAGGAGTCTCAGGCTTAGATGCTAATGCTCAGCAGGACACACACACTCCCACCCACCAGCCCAGGGCCTGAGGGAGGTGGGTCTTGTCCCCACTTGTCCTTTGGGGACAAGGAGGAGAAAGCGGAGGAGCCAGCTGGTCCTGGTGTTCTTCCTAAGGTTGGCACAGAATGCCCTGCTGCTAGTTATGCTGCTCTTCCTCCCTGCGCACCCCCCACCCCCCAGGAATTCCTTGAGAGCAGGGTCCCTTGGCTCTGGGTTTGTCCTCAGCCCCCCTGCACAGGGCCTGGCACAGAGGAGGGGCTCCGTGGAGGTTTGTTGACGGAGTGACTGACTGAATGGACTCATTGCTCCAACCTCCCCACTGGTCTCCCGTCTCCCTGTCTCCTGGCCTGCAGTCTGCATTCTTCCTCCTTTTTTTTTTTTTTTTTTTTTTTTTTTTTTTGCCTTTTTAGGGCTGCACCTCCCACATATGGAAGTTCCCAGGCTAGGGGTCCAATCAGAGCTGCAGCTGCCAGCCTACACCACAGCCACAGCAACGCCAGATCCAAGCCACGTCTGCCACCTACACCACAGCTCATGGCAACACTGAATCCTTAACCCACTGACCGAGGCCAGGGATTGAACTCGCATCCTCATGGATGCTAGTCAGGATTGTTACCGCTGAGCCACAGAAAGACTCCTTGGCCTGCATCCTGTTCGCCTTCCCCCTCATTATGGCCTCAGATGTGATCCAGCAGATCTGACCCTGTCACTGTGCTTAAAACCCATCCAGGTCTCCCCATTGCTCTCTGGAGAAAGTCTCCACTCATGGCCTCACATTCAAGGCCTTCCTCGCCTGGGCCTTGCTTTTCCTCTGTGAATCCTTAGGCTTCTGCTCCCAGAAGTTCTTTGCAGTGTCTTGAAACACTGCGCATGTGTGTGTGTGTGTGTTTGTGTGTGTGCGCGCCTGTGCGCATGCATGCACACAAGCAAGCTGTATGATGTGTCCCCTGCCTAGAAAGCCATTCGCTGGTTTGCCTGCTCACTCTTGAAGATCCAGCACAAATCCCGAGTCCTTGGAAGCCTCTGGAACCGTCCCGGGGGCTGCATCTCCTACCATCCTTGTCTGTATGTGTGGGGCCCACCTCTCCTGCCCGTCACCCCCCCGGGATTCCTGAGTTAGTTCCTTTTGCCCCGCCCCTGCCTGGACAGCTGGGGCCACATCTGATTCACCTCCGAGCTCTGGGCCCTGGCACATGTCTGGGCTGGGCTGGCAGTGAGAGCTTATTGAAAGCATAACATTCCACATCTGCCAACAGAAAGAGGCGGATGACAGAGAAGAGCCAGAGGATGAGACCACTCCGAGGTGGAGGGTGTGACGGGCACACAGAGACGGGGAGGGCGGAGCCCGTGGGAGGCAGAGGGGGCGGCCAGAGGCCTCACCCACCTACCTGGCTTTTGTCCCGAGCCTCCTGGACTAGCCGGCTGGTGCAGCCTGCGTGACAAGGCGTGAGGTACTCCACACGCGCGCTGGAGTCGCAGACGGGGTTAAAGTCATCGGATGGGCAGGAGCAGGGCTCCATGCAGCCTGGAAATAGCTCCAGCCCAGGCTGGGCGCTGCGGGGAGAGAAGGCCCGCCTGTTGGTCCAGCTCTCCCTCCCACAGGCCATGGAGCCAGAGCTACCTCAGCCCCGGAGAGCCGTGGTCAGAGATTTCGGCTCCACACAGAGGTTTTTCACTGCCAGGGCAGCTCCATCACAGGCAGTGATGAGCCCCTTGGCATGGACCCCACAAGAGGCCTCCAGTGGGAGAAGGGGGGGGCAGAGTCTGGACCAGAGGCTCTGAGAGCCCGTCCAGCCCCAAGATCCTACAGGTCTTTGAGCTGCGTCTGCAAACGTCTCTGCTCCTCAATGACCCATTTTTAGAGGCTGTAAGATAAATTCTTCGCAGAACGTAGTCTCAGCTGAAAAGGGCCTTTATCTGATGAGGTGGATGTGACTTCCTTTTCTGAGAGCACTCGAGTCGTCCATGTGGGGCCCAGTCAGGGTACCTGCGTAACTGGGATCTCTGAGCTGCTCCTGCCTCTCTCTGGCCTGGTTCTCTGACAGGTTGGCGGGTTCTCCTTTCCCACCTCCCTCCTGTCTTCTCTTGACCTCTCTCTCACTCTAGCAACCCTGCCTCCTGTCCAGGGAACATTTTAGTTCCACCCAGCTCCCTTCGGAGGGCCTGTCCCCCTGCCCCAACACCCAGGGGTGTCCCTGTTCTTGTCCAGCCAGGACCAGATGGGGTGCACAGGGGCAGGAGATCAGAAGAGAGGCAACTCAACCTCTCTGTGGCTTGCTAGCCTGCTGTCCTCATTGGTGAAACAGGGATGGTGGCAGGACCCGTCCTGGAGATGCCGTGAGGGTTCAGGGCGATGGAATATGGGAGGGGCTGGCACGTGGGAGACCCTTGGTTCTCGGCAGCTATTATATCACTAGGTGTGCTGGAGTATGAGGAATTCTCCTCAATTTGATCTGCTGCTCCCCAAAGACATCTTCAGTGACTTAGAACTCAAAGCTCAGTGAGTAAATTGTGAGAATATAGAAGAGAACGTGGGTGAGATGAGATGCCAGGGTCAAGGTGAAAGGCAGAGGAAGAGAAAAACGGGGCATGTGAGGTAGGCTGGTTTTCCCCCACTTGCCTTTTAAAAAATCATGGGAAAATAGTTATGTACTTTTGACTCGGAAAATCATTAAAAGGCCCCGGCTCCCTCCTCAGCCCAGGGGTTTCATGCAGGCCTGGCTGGAGCTCCACCTCTGTGCCCAGACTAGGCTCTGCAGAAGGATGCGTCCTGGACCTTTGGGAAAAGGAGAAGGGAGACAGAAGGTGGGCAGAGAGAAGGGAGACGGGGAAGGGGCTGGCGAGGTGGGACCGGGACCCAGGGGCAAGGGCTGAGCGTTTCTGGGCTGAGGCTCCCTGTAGTGACACAGAAGGAGCCTCAGGTGTGCAAAGTTGGCACCTGCGTGGAGGGAGGAGACGTTGAAGAATAGGAGGAAACAGAAAAAGTTGGGGACTTCTAGCTGAGTGTGGGGCCGCCGTATGCCTGGGGCAGTTCCTGGGCAAAATGGAGTCATTCTGGAGACGAGGCAGTGTTGGAACTTCCAACCTTCCCTCCAAGACGGCTCCCAAGGAGAGAGGGCCTGTGTCATGAGGGGTCGGGGGAGAGGGAGAGGGAGGGATTTTCAGAAGCTTTGCTCCTGGAGGGCGGGGGCAGGCACTGGCCCCCAGACAGGAGAAGAACTCCAATGTTAGGGTCATGGAACAGCAGCATTGTAGCTCCCAGGCTCTAAGGGCCAACGATCTCCAAAGTCTTTAGGCTAAACTCCTTCCAGGGTGTAAGCTTGCTCTGCAGCACTCCCAGCAGGGGCCTTCCAGCTCCCACCGCCCACCCCCAGCAATGAGAACTCCATGTCTACTGGGCAGGCCTTTCCTCTGCCAGGGGGGCAGAGCCTTCCTCAGGCTGAGCTGGTCCTGCTCCTGTGGTATGGCCTCTGCTCCAGCCCTGCTAGGCCACTCTGCCTTACTTACGCCATCCACCCTGGTGGCCTTGCCCTGCCCCGGCCTCCACGCCTCCTGAGGCCTGAGGGGTCCTGCCCGAGCAGTTCCATCACTCCCTCTTCCAGGGGTACCTGACACCTTCACTGGAGCCTTCGGGAAAGAAGCCCCACTGCTCACAACTGATCCCGGTGGGGAGCTGAGGGAGATTTGAGGTGCCCCCTTGTCCTGGCCTTATCTGGGCCACCCCCTCGCGTGTCCCCGGCACCCTCCTCCAAGCTTATGCCCGCAGGCTCCCGCCCGGACTCACCCAGGCTGGTGGTTGATGCCCGCGATATGGTGGGTAGAGCAGCCCATGAAGAAGAGGGGTGTGCTGAGGAGTAGGCATAACAGTGCCCCCAGCAGGCAAAGGATGCCGCAGTGCATGGGGCCCAGGCGGAGGCGCTTGACCAGGATGCCCCCTGCCACGATGCCCAAGATGGCCAAGGGGATGGTGAGGCAGCCGATGAGCAGGTTGGCGTAGGAGGCTGTGACGGAGAACTGGCGCTCCAGGAACTTGGGCAGGAAGGTGGCCATGCCCGCCACCATGGACGACATGCACACCTGGGACAGGACCACCAGCAGGAAGATGGGGTGGCGCAGGGTCCGCAACAGCACCCTGGGGAACACTGTGGGGGGAGCGGGGAGAAGGTCAGAGGGGACCGGCCATGCCACGCGTTTCCGCCCCATCCGGCGCCGTTCACATCGTTCCGTTCCTTCGTCTCACGGCCTTGCAGGTGATTCTCTTGCACTCAGCCCCACCCCATTTGACTCCTTTCCACTTAATTCTGTTCTGTCTTTGAAATGCGGTTGCCTTCCTTGCCATGGAGTCAGCCTTTCATTTGACTGCATTTCCTTCCATTCAATGCTACTCAAGATGCGATTCCACGTGGCTCTATTCCATTTCGATTCTATCTCATTCATCCCATCCCATCTCACTTCATTTCTTCTCTTCTATGTATTCATCTCATTTCCCCCACTCAGCTGTTTCCATCCTGTCCTGCTCTAGCTCTTTCCAGGCCAACCCAGGCCTTCGTCTTCCCTTTTGTGTCCCTGACATGGGCCAGCATCCGCTCCCCTGATCTTCCCATTCCTAGTTTGTGTTTGTTTCTTCAGAGCACTTTACCTAAAATCCTACACCTTTAACCCATTTAGCCACATTCTTGTCATCCCACCAGAATGTAAGCTTCGTTTCAAGCAGGGATCTTTGTCTGTTATGCCAGTTGCTGAATCTCCAGAGCCCAGGATATAGTAGTTACTCAACAGGTAGTTAAAGAATGAAGGAAAGAATGAGTGAATGGACATAGAAATGAATAGGTAATCAAACAGCCAAATATTGGGGCAGAATCTAAAACCTCCAGAGAAGGTGAAAGCTGAGAAGGCCTGGTGCTGGGCTGTTTCCTGGAGGTAGGGCCTGAGGAATGGGGCACAGCTGGAGCAAAAGCACGGAGACAGGCGTAGAATTGACAGCTCTGGCTTTGAAGCTGCCTCCTAAACCAATGCCTATGTACAGGTCTCCCCCCTTGCAAGTCGCTAAACTGTTTTTTTGTTTTTTGTTTTTGTATTTTTCTAGGCCACACTTGCGGCATATGGAGGTTCCCAGGCTAGGGGTCTAATCAGAGCTGTAGTTGCTGGCCTTCACCAGAGCCATAGCAATGCGGGATCTGAGCCATGTCTGCAACCTACACCATAGCTCATGGCAATGCCGGATCCTTAACCCACTGGGCAAGGCCAGGGATCGAACCCGCAACCTCATGGTTCCTAGTCGGATTCGTTAACCACTGTGCCATGTCGAGAACTCCTCCAAGTCACTAGACTGAAGGGCACATGACATTGAGAAAGGCCTGGCCTGTGGGCACATGACATTGAGAAAGGCCTGGCCTGTGGGCTTCAGGGCCTTCATCAGCGTAGGAAGAGCTGATACTGGAAGGAGGAGAGCGCGGGCCCTGGTTAGGGGAGGAAAGCCAAGGCGATGGCCAAGAAGACTTTGCTCTGACTCGTGAACTCTCTTCACTAACAACAAAAGAGAAGAGGTGTTTCTGCCCTCAGGAGGCTACACGGATTTAGACAAAGTGAGGGGAGAGAGGAGCAGAGGCCTTTGTAAGAAAAGGCATCAGAGGCACAAGGCCAGGCTGGGCTGGAGGAAAGAAGGCCACGGGCTCCTCTGGGCGAAGTGGGGGGCCCTTCTGTTCTGGCAGCAGAAGGACCCCGGCCTCTGCCACAGAGATTTCCCTCCATCCTCAGCGTATGACCAGGGCCAAGCCAGCTGGTTCCCTGGCCCCCTGGGCCTGGCCAAGAATGGTTTCCTTCAGAGCCAGAAAATAAAAACAGAGTCCAGGCAGGGTGGGTGGGAGCTGGGGCCATGGAATTCCCCCTTCTTCGTGTCCCAGGTCAGCCTCCTGGCCCTCGTCCCTTTCCATACATGCCATGTACATTCAGCTGGCACCTGGGATGGGGAGGGTGTGACGCCAGGCCTTCACCCCAGGGCACTGCTCCAGCTTCCCTCCCTCCCTGAGCTTCCCTGGCCAGGAGTAGCCTGGATTTGGCCCAAGCTGTATAGGTGACCTCATTGTACAGGTGGGGACAAGACAGGAGCAGGGACTTACCCAAGTTCATCCAAAGAGGTCGCAGCCAAGCCAGAGGGCCCCGGGGGTTTCCTGACTCCCGGGGTAAGGGCCGTTTCCCCTCTATCCCCCCCCCCCCCCCGCTGCCACCCCATTCAGCATTCCTGTGTCTCTGGCTGCCTGACTCCAGAAGGTTCCATCTCACAGACTGCTTCTCTCCCATTCTCCTG
Organism: Sus scrofa; assembly: GCF_054392235.1. Lineage (NCBI taxonomy): Eukaryota > Metazoa > Chordata > Mammalia > Artiodactyla > Suidae > Sus > Sus scrofa. The sequence goes on along the minus strand of NC_139391.1, from coordinate 9,521,566 downwards.
TGCTAATCACTGCAGTGCACTTTGTCCCCATTCTCTATCTCTCTCCGCATCTGCAACCTGTGCCTAGAACAGATGGAAAATTCCTGGAGGGCAGAGTGATGCCTTCCCCTTAGATAGGGATGCCTGAAAGAGAGCTCTGGGCTGTCTCTAGCTCAGAGACATCCTTCTCCACCGGACAGGGCCTTCCCTTAGCTCAGCGCAATGTCTCCTCCCATCAGACAAACCAGGGCCTCTTTCCAATTTGAGACTATGTCTCTCTTCTGAGACGGGGACTCCTCCTGCACGGAGGCCAGGTCTCCACCATTAGACAAGGCAAGTTCTCCCTCCATCCAGGGACTCGGTATCCTCCATCAGACAGAGACCTCCGTGTCTCTCATCAAAGAGGGCCTCTCCCAGCTCAGGGACCATATCTCCCCCATCAGAGAGGGCTCTTCCTTAGCTGAGGGCCCTCCCCCCCCAAGAGCTTAGGACTCCTCCAACTGAACGGCCATGGTTCCTCCTCCCTCTGCCTCCCTCCTGGCCCTAGGTGGTCAAGGCTAAGCCTCAGGATCAGACGGACCCCTCTGGAGCTCAGCAGAAAGCCCAGCAGCCAGGGTGGTGGACCAGCCACAAGGCCTATGCTGGCCCTGCCTTGGCCTGCCCCCAGGATCATGTAGGAGCTGAAACCGTCAGAGACAGTCTGGCCCAGGACACCCGCTCCAAGATCCATTTTCAGCAACTGGCCCCAGCTTTCCTCTGGGCTGGAGCCAAAGCAATGATTAATAAGCTCTTCCACGGAGCATCATACTGGGGCCTTCCAGCAGCTGGGGGTGACCTGAGGTTAAGGCATCTAAGCCCCTGCTGCGAGGCCCAGTACACCCCTTTCCTGGAGAAGTGGAGTCCTGGAGAAGTGGGGCGAGATTACTGGCATACCCCAGCATGGAATCATAGGAAACTCTTCCCAAGAAGCAGATCGAATAAACTTCCTATTTGCAAAAGTCCTTGTGGAGGGAGGTGGTTCAAGCAAACTCTGTGGTTATCCCACTCCTAAACCACAGGCAACTCAATTTACTGACCTGGGACATGGTCAGAGTAATAATAGGAGGGCGGGGTGGTAATTGAAAGAATAATTGTGTCTTATATAAGCACAGTTTTTTAAAAATAGTATACAAAGGGCCTTCCATTCATCATCCCAGCTGAGTCTCCTAACAGTCCTTGAGAGAGGCAGAGCAGATTACCGATCCAGTATTTCAGATGAGGAAACTCTGGTTAGGGGAGGAAAGTAACTTCAGATTGTGCCCAGTTAGTGTCAGGGCTGGGTCTCTAACCCAGGGCTTCTGACTCATCATCCAGGCTCTACAAGAGCCTGGCACACAGCAGGCACTCAGTCAATGCCTGTGGGATCAGACTCTTTAGAAATGATGGTGGGGTCACAACATGGACCCCAGTTACAGATAACTGAGTTCATAGTCTCGGGGTCGGAGTGACATGGATCTTACTTCTGTATTAACGGGGAAACAGAGGCCCAGAAAGGAGCAAGGACCTAGGACAAAAGCCCAGGTTTCTGGACTTTAGCCCAGAGCTTCTTCCACCCATGCCACAGCCTAGGAATTTAATCAGTATTTACTGAGAGCCTCCTCTTTGCAGGCTCTGGGGTGGGAGAAGAAGGGTCACAGAAGAGCTGGAATGGGCCTTGACCCTCAGGAGCTCGCGGCTTGGGAAAAGGGATGGACAACACAGATCCAAGCTGATACAGGAACTCCAAGGTTTTGGAACGCTGAGAAGCGGGAGAGCCAGGCTGGGGGAAAGAGAGAATGGCTTTGACCTAGAGGGATGAGGAAGATTTTAATAGATGGCAATAAAAAATGATGTTCAAGGCAAAGAGGATCTTATGAGCAAAGGACCGTACGGTGCTCACGAGGGGCCTGTAGGCATGGAAGATGCATCGAGAGAGGCAGGAGGGGCTGATCCTGTACAGTCCCATGTGCCTCTCTGGCCCCACCTCTGGCCTGAGCTCACTTACCTTTGATGAACTGGATCACAGTCAGGTCTGGGGCCATCTGGGCTAGGCCATCCTTCTTTTCTGGAGACGCTCCAGGGCTCTGCTCAGATGGGGAGTCCTCACCCTGGGAAGACACACAGCCAAGGACAGTCAGCTGGATGCCAGGCATTCTGCGCAGGGAAGCTCTGGGCCAGGGAAGGGAGCTCTGGGCCGGGGAAGGGAGCTCTTGGAGAGGACAGCACAGGGTCCACCACCTCATCAGGAACAACAGGGGCCAGCAGAGTCCCTTTTGATATTGGCCCTGCAAGTACTTAACAAGTGGGATTTTTTTTTTTTTTTTGACTACTCCAACAACTTGCATAAGTTCCCAGGCCAGGGATCGAACCTGAGCCACAACAGTGACAGCGTTGAGTGCTTAACCACTAGGCCACTAGGGAATTCCCTTAATAAATGATTTTGAAAGAACGGATGAAATCCCAACGGTGGAACTTGGCCATCACCATTATGAACATCGTTTTTGTTTAATTTTTTTATTATTCAATGAATTTATTACATTTATAGTTGTACAATGATCATCACAACTCAATTTTATAGGATTTCCATCCCAGACCCCCAGAGCATCCCCCCACCCCCCGAACTGTCCCCTTTGGAAACCATACATTGTTCAGAGTCTGTGAGTCTGTATCTGTTCTGCCAAGAAGTTCATTCTGTCCTCTTTTCCGAGTCCCCATCCCCGTTATTAACGTGGTAACAAGACACGTCGCCATGAAGTTCCCACCATAACCCCCCCATCATCGTCATCCCCAGCACCTTCACTCGCCCCATTCACGTCACCAAGGCCGTCAGGAACGAACGACCCGTACCGCCCTCACTGTTGTCACTGTCCCGGTCAGTATCCCCCACTGCCTGCGCGATCTCCACCGCTGTCACCTGACCCTTAGAATCACCAGCAACACCCATGATCAGAATCACTAATACCAAGATCACAGGCTCTGACAGCCACGCAGGAGCACATTCGTTGCGAGGTTAGGTAACGTGCTCCGCATCCCACAGCGAGAAAGTGGCAGAACTGAGATCGGAGCTCAGGCCTGCCCGAGTAGAAAAAGCATGCTTTACTTCTTAGGTCCTGTGAGTCCGAGTCCTGACACAGGAGGGGCCGAATTCGGAGGCACCTTTGTGGGGTGATGCGAAGGGGCCTGAAATCTGTCTTATTTCTCTGAGTGAGGCACTAGGGGTCTATTATTCATGCATATCTCAGAGCGGTGCTGTCCAATGGAGCAGCCACCAGCCGCATGCGGCCTCTGAGCACTGGAGCTAATGGCTGGGCCAAATTGAGATGTGTAAGATACATATTGCATTTCAAGGACTTAGAATGGAAAAAAAAAAAAAAGAATGGAAAATACATCATGATTAGTTTTCTATATTTACGAAATGCTTAAAAGAGGGTTTTTTTTTTTTTTTTGGTCCTTTTAGGGCCTCACTTGTGGCAAATGGAAGCTCCCAGACTAGGGATTGAATTGGGGCTGTAGCTGCCGGCCTACACCACAGCCACAGTAACACCAGATCCAAGCCAAGTCCACCACCCACACAGGAGCTGGCAGCAAGGTTGGATCCTTTAACCCACTGAGCGAGGCCAGGGATTGAACCCTCATCCTCATGGATACTAGTCAGATTCTTAACCTGCTGAGTCACAATGGGAACTCCAAAATGAGAATATTTCACATACAGTGGGTTAAAGAAAATATTTTGTTAAAATTAATATCTCGGAAGTCCCCATGTGGTGCAGAGGGTTAAGTATTCGACGTTGCCACAACCGTGGCATGGGTTCTCTCCCTGGCCTAGGAACTTCCACATGCTGCAGTTCCGGGCAGGAAAAAAGAAATTCAGTTCTTTTCCTTCTGAATGTGGCTCTTAGACAATTTAGAATGCCATTTATGGCTCACATGATATTTCTTTTGGACATGTTGCCCTAAGGAGAACTAGAGAAGTCCCCTCCTCGGTTCTCAGTCCTGGCCCAGCTGTGGGAGAGCGTGGGTCCCTGGGGGGGTGGGTGCTGCCCCAGGATCGGAAGTCAGAGAGGCGGGGACAGACTGCCAGCTTCCCACGTTTCTTATCAAGGAGGGGCAGGCTTGCTCTTCAGACAGGTAGCATCTTGTTAGTTCCTTGCCTGGGGTTCCTTGTCCCGAGGGAACAATAAAAACAAACACCATGTCATCTGCTGCCACATGTGTAACTCTGTGGTCGACACCTCACTTTCACAACTACCCTGTCCTTTAATTCCCACGAGTCTGATGCAGGGCCTTATCACTGCATCTATTTCACAGAAAAGGAAACGGAGGTCCCCAAAGGGGAAGTGTCACCCCGGAGTTATTGACAAAGCAGGGTCTAGTACCGTGCCCTGTACCCATCTTGCCCTCTGGGGTTTGTGGGGGAGAGAGACCTCAGGGGCCGGGGAGGGGGGTCTGGAGGGCATCCATGGGGAGGGGAGGTCTGGGAGCGGACAGACAGGAAGGAAGGTGTTTTGACGCAGGGGTGCAGTACCTGCAGGAGGGCCGGCGTGGGATGGGACCTGTCGGGTGCGGGACGTGGGGGAACCAATCTGACCACGGCCGAGAACCTCTCCGGGAGGGAGCAGGGCAGTTAGGAGGGCCGGGCTGAGGGGTCTGGGCTTTCTCCTGCAGGGGGGACTGAGAACACAGACCTCCAGCCCCTGTCTCTATGCTCTCCAGAAGTTTCCGCCTCTCTCCCCGCATCTGTTTTGAGGAATCCTGACTAATAGTGGGCTCCAGAAACAGGAAACATCTAGCCTCTGCTCAGACTGGGTCTCGGAGCACAGTCTATCTGGCCTGCGGTTTGCCCAGGTCAGCAGGTCTGGGCCGAGGGGGCTGGTCCAACTTCCCTTCTTGGGCCATATGCTGACTGCTGCAGCCTGCAGGACTGGGTCTCTGTGTGTGGTCCAGCTGGGCCTCCAGGGGGTCCAGAAACTGTCCTCAGAGGAAGCTGGGTTCCTCAAAAGATCCAGGCCAGGGCTGTGACCCCAGCCCCAGGGAGCCAGTGCTGACCCTGGGGGATGATGGGGAACTCTCTGTCAACTTTCAGCTTCCATCACATGTGGCCACAGGAGGCAGCCACGGGGATGGGGTTATCTGCTTAACTTCCCATCCTCTACAGGAAGGAGATACTGTTTTCTAGCAGAGTTCCTGAGCCTCTGAGCTTTGGGAAGGAGCAGCGTGCCCCTGGCTCCCTTACAATGGGATTCTTGCAATTGGCTGTGACTCTTTTCTCTTTGGCTACTGGAAAGCTCAGGAGCAAATAAGTGGTTCAAGGATACCAAGCAAATTCATCTCCATCTCTCTCCTGTTCTGATAACTTTTTGCTGTTATTTCTGGTGTCCTGTTTCTCCTTCTTGATTGAGGGACTCAGCACATGCCTAGCAATGGCGCTTCCAGGGCCTGGATTCCACGTTTCACTAGCCAATCCACCAGGTCATTTAATCTCTCTGTAAATCAGTACCTTGATTTAAAAGAGGGGTTAGGAGTACCCATCGTGGCTCAGGGGAAATGAATCTGACTCATATCCATGAGGACACAGGTTCAATCCCTGGCCTCACGCAGTGGGTTAAGGATCTGGTGTTTCTGTGAGCTGTGGTGTAGGTCACAGATGCAGCAGGGATGTGGCGTGGCTGTGGCTGTGGTGTAGGCTGGTGGCTATAGCTCTAATTATTCAACCCCTAGCCTGAGAACCTCCATATTCTGTGGGTGTGGCCCTAAAAAGACAAACAAACAAACCAACCAAAGGAAAGGTTAATAAATGAAACTATTTCATAGAATGGAGCGCACTTAACACAAAGGGCTCAGAAGAGGGTACGATCAGAGCAGGCGATATGTTTTGGCCTGATTTATTGGCCCTGTACATGTGTTTGGTGTGAGCTGCCTCAAACCTTTTACGGAATATAGTGAAAGTAGGAGACAGAAAAGCATCTAAGAAGAATACAAGAGAAAAGGTAATTTTCCCCTTATTTTTTCTTTTAAGACCTGGCCTGATCTGTGCTAAGAATGAGCACTCCTGGTTACTGAGCTTACATATCAAGTATTAAATCACCCACTTTTTAGCATCACTTTGCCTCATTTCCTTCTTACAAAAGCCCCAAGACGTAGGTGGTATGTTTCTACCCATTTTACAGATGTCAGACTTAGTGAGTGGCCAAGTCAGGATTCACACTCTGCTGGTGTGGTATAGACAAGCCTGCTGTTGGTCTCCCTCCCTGCCACTGAGGGGTGCCTCAGACACCGAGGAAACACTTGCATGGTGCCTCCTGGGCCAGGTCAGCTACCGGGCACTTCTCTTCTGTAGCCTCCGTCTCTTCCTCTGTCAAATGCTGTATTGGGCTAGATCAGTGTTCTTTTAAAAACTGGTTTTTAGCAGCAGAAACCTTTTCTCAATGGAAATCTCACTCAAAAGACTAGTATAAAAACCCCAAGTAGAACTGGTCTGATTGAAGTGTGTGTGTAGGAGAATTCTGGTCCTTCGCCCTGCTGGAGCACACCTAGCCTCAGTCCCCCTATGGTGGCACCCTTAGGATTCTATGGGGTGCAGTTTGAAAACCACTTGAGTAGACTACCCAAAAGGGCCCTCTAGCGCCATTGTTTGGGGAAGCTCTGATCTGCACCTGCGGGAAGAGGAATCCTCTCTTTAGTTTTTGGGGCTGAGATCCGGCCTTGTACAGGCCAATGCAGTGGGAGGTGGTAGTGGCCAAGCTATGAGCACAACCTTGATTGCCTCTGGGCCTGAACCCTGCTGTCCATCAGGCAGAGTGGAGGTTGAACCGGATGATCACATGGAGTTGGCAGAACTTGCCTAGTCTTCTGCCCATTGTACAGACAGGGAGACTGAGGCCAGAGACCTTCTCTGGGTCACTCAATCTTTTTTTTTTTCTTTTTTCTTTTTTCTTTTGGTCTTTTTGCTTTTTATAGGGCCACTTCCCAAGGCATATGGAGGTTCCCAGGCTAGGGGTCGAATTGGAGATGTAGCCGCCGGCCTAGGCCAGAGCCACAGCAATGCCAGATCCGAGCTGCATCTTTGACCTACACCACAGCTCACAGCAAAGCCGGAGCCTTAAGCCACTGAGCAAGGCCAGGGATCGAACCTGCAACCTCATGGCTACTAGTCGGATTTGTTAACCACTGCACCACGAACGGGAACTCCTCAATCTTTATCTTACATATCACCATCTCCTGGATACCAGCAAAAGCTGCATTTGCTTCTAGGAGGGTATCTTGGGGACCCCTGAGCCTGGGAGGGGGTGCTTGAAGGGACTTCAGAAAGGGCACCCCTTTTATGTGCTCCCCCTCCTGTTCCTACTCACTGCAGAAGATACACATCCCATGTCTGAGGACCTGGGCCTTCTGGCTGCTGATTTTGCCTAACTGGGCCCTTCCTCCTGTCCCTCCACTTCCCCATCAGTGGCTTGAGGGGGCGAGGCCAGCCTGAGCAACCGCGAGCGGACCCAGCCAAGGCGGCCTCGGGAGGCGGGGGAACAGTTCCTCCCACATCAATATTTATTGCCCCAGAGCTGCTGGAAGCAGATCATCATGTTCTTAGTCTTCGGTTCTTTTTTAAGAACCTCTCACCCCTTCCCTCCCCACTCCCCAACCCCGTGTGCTGACAACGGAATGAATCCAGACAGCCAGACAGGTTCACAGCCGGGGAGCCAGGGTTTCAAGGCATCACAGAGACGCGGCTCTTAAAACGCAGCATCTCTGCATTACAGCAACTTCAAGTCAAGGAATTGTGCATTCTCGGAACCCAAAGTACATAGAAGATTGATTGCTTCAGGAATATAACCTCAGCATCTTGCACAACGGCACATAATGAAGAAGTGACTTGCTCAAGGTCACATGACTGACATATGACTAAGCCTGGCACAGCCACGTTCACCCTTGTTTCTTCCACCTAGTCTACCCCATGGCCCAAGTGGCAGTTCTTCTCTGTACTGATGTAGGACCCAAACTGGGGACTACCCGAAACTAGCAGCTCTGTCTCTTCCTTTCCTCTGTGATCATCCCCGCTTCTAAGAACTCTCACCCAAGTTCCAGGAATTCTATCTCATTCACATTTTGGCTTGTGCTAAGCAGAACCGGGAAGGACCATGTGTGGGTCCAAGCCGTCGTCTTCCCCGGAAATCGGTCCTCTCCAGCGCCTGCCTCCCCCTGCTTCTGAGCCCACATCAGCCTTTTGCTGTCTCTGGGGTGCCCATCCCACAGCAGAGCAGGATCCAGGGCTGTGGGGTCCCCTCCCACGCTGCTCTTTGGGCTCATCCCCTGCCCCACCTTACTGCCGATGCCCTGGTTCCTGCCTGGACCAACGCCATAGCTGTCGGATCCATCACCCTGCCCCCAGCTGCTCTCTGCACACTCCCCTATCCTTTCAGAGCCTTTCTGTGCTTAGCACCTGTCATAAAGTCACAGGACTCCCTGCTTCCTGTCCAGGGCTACCCACCCCTCTTAAAACCGGCAGGAAGGCTTTTCCTGATCTGGCCCCTGCGGGCTGGTCAACGTCAACTCTCTTTGGTCCCCCGCCCTGCCCCGTGTAGACAGCCCCTGCCGCAGTAGGGGTGAGACATGGGATGGTGAGGTTTGAGGGGCAGTGGGTGTGGGGTTAGACCCCTTGGGACCAGGTCCCAGCTTTTCCAGGCAGGGACATTTTCAGCCCTTCCTCTTATGGCCAAACTTGCTTGCTCTAAGGAGGTCCTATCTCATATTATGGCAAACATATTCAAATGCACCATCCTGCCACATTAAATTGAATTATTCTTGCTGCAAAATAGTTGACAAGATTTTTACAAATTGTCCCTTTGAAATTAGAATTACTTAGTGACAACCAACTTCCTTAATTTATTATTGTGATTTCTCAACAAATACCTCCCGTGAAATAAGAAGAAACGTATTTATATATTTCTGTGCCACCGGTTCCTGGCACAGAACTCCAGAAACGCTTGAACATAAGGGCGCTAGGAGAATCTTTTGTTCTAATATTTTGTCTTTGACCTGGTTCCTGACACAGAGCTTCTAAGATCTTTGTACTTTGCTGGGATCTCAGATGCTCCTGACTTGGACTTTTTGGACTTTCCCTTGGACTCTCCTGAGTGGTAGGAACATCCTTTGTTTGAAGGAGGTGATGCTGGCCGGCTCCTGGATGAGGACAGCTCACCAGAAAGATCAAGCCATGATTGGAAGCTTGGAACTTTCAGCCCAATTCTGCAGAGAGGGGGAGGGGCTGAACATGGAATGAATAATCAACCATGCCTACAGCATGCAGCCTCCATAAAAATCCCTGGAGTATGGAATTCATAGTGCTTCCAGGTTGGTGAACACAGCCAGTGCCAGGTGGGTGATGCACCCCAGCTCCTCGGGGACAGGGGCTCCTGTGCTTGGCTTCCTCCCAGACCTCACCCTATGGGTCTCTTTGGCTGTTGGTCTGTATCCTTATCATATCCTTTATTACATAATGCGCTGGGAAACAAGTTTTCCCCGAGTTCTATGAGCCAGTCCAGCAAATCATGAAATGCAAGGAGGGGTTGGGGGATCCTCCAATGGGGAGCTGTGTCAGACAGAAGCTGTGTGGGTAACTCGGGGACTCTTCTACCTGGGTCTGGCCTCTGCAGTGGGGGTGGTCTTTTGGGGTTGAGCCCTTACCCTGTGGGGTCTGGCATTGTCTCCAGGTAGACAGTGTCAGCGTGGAGTCCCGTTTAGGACACCCAGTGGATGTCACAGAGAATTGATCAGTGCAGGAATAACCCCATGGACTTGGTCACAGAAGTACTGTGTGTCGGGGGGGCGGGGGGTGTAAAGGTGAAACAGGAATACTCTTCCTTTATACCCCCGGACTTGGGAGAAGAGAAAATCTAATGCACAAATTTTCAGAATGTAAAGAAATCTATAGGAGTACTAAAGAAAAATTAATGAAGCTGACATTAATGACATAATTGAGCTTTGGGGTTTTGTTTGTTTGTTTTGCTTTTTTCTTTTTAGGGCCACACCCGCAGCATATGGAGGTTCCCAGGTGAGGGGTCGAATTGGAGCTGTAGCCTCCAGCCTATGTCAGAGCCACAGCATCGCAGGATCTGAGCTGTGCCTGCGACCTACACCCCAGCTCACGGCAACGCCAGATCCTTAACCCATTGAGTGAGGTCAGGGATCGAACCTGCATCCTCATGGATGCTAGTCAGATTCGTTAACGGCTGAGCCATGCCAGGAACTCCCATGACTGAGTTTTTGGAAGACATTTCTATTTTGTCATTTTCTTTTGTATTTTAGAGTCAGTTTATTGTTTTTCAGGCCTCACATTTTTGTGGGTACCCGGAAAACTTAGAGACCGCCGGTCTAGAATCATCTCTCCTGCTCAGTGGCCCCACGTGGTCCCGGCGTCTCCTCCCACCTGCGACCTTGAGTGCATCCTTGCACCTTCTGGGCCTCAAGGTCCTCCTTTGAGGAAAGAGCCCAACCAGCTAAGCAGAGGGGTTCAGTGAGAGTGCCCTGACGGGCCTCGGCAGCTGTTACTTGTCAGAGAGCTTCTGTCCTCACCAGGCTGTGCCTGATTTAAGGGCAGAGCCTTGAGCTGAGCCCAGGGTCCAGCCCGATGCCTGGCCCAGGGGAGGCACGCAATGCATGTTGGTCCCCTCACTGTTCCTGAAAAAGCCAAGTTCATTTCTACAGGCAAATCCTTTGCCCAGGGTGGTTCCACACCTAGAATCCCACCCCCCTCTCTTTTCTGCGCTTCCACCCATCCTTCAAAGTCCAGCTCGGGTCCCCTCTCTTCAGAGCCGTCTTCTCAGATGCTTCTGCAAACCCTCCACCTCCTCCTAGCTCTCATCCTTGCTCTAGCACATTCAGAATCTACCAAACGCTTTAAGTAATGAGCAGAAAGGCAGTAGGGTCGTAGTTGGGGGTGTGGGCTCAGACAGGCTTGGCTTCTGGTCCCAGCCCTGTCCTTGCTGGCCTTCTGATCTTAGGCAGGTCACTTCCATCTCCAGCCCTCGATGGCCTCAGCTATGGAAGGGACTCACTATGCAGGGAGGCTGCGGGAAGGTGATGGAGCCTGGACAGGAACGGCTTTGTGAGCTGGGAAATGCAGCACCCAGGAAGGATGAAGTTTAATGTCACCAAGGAGGACCCATGGGTGGGGGCTGGAGCCTGGAGTAGGGCAGGGATGCAAAGGGGGCTTACTTTGCTGACAGGTGAGTCGGAAACTGCCAAGACCTTGCGCCGGAAGCGAAGCTCATGCTTCTCCTTGGGCATCTCCTTGGGGAAGAAGAAGTAGGGGATGGCCGCCAGGGCCACTGCGCCAGCAGAGATGAGGAAGCCCAGCCACCAGGCACCCACCCATCGGGGGTCCTTTGATGTTAGGCTGATGCCACCTGGAAGAAAAGGCCATGGTGATGTTGGGGTCAGGATGGGGTGTCACTTCTTGGTCACCACCCAGGACTGGCCTGAGACATGAAGTGGCCTGGGCCCAGAGTCAGGAGACCCAGCTTCCAGTCGTGGCTCTGACAGTTATGCCTTGTGTGACCTTGGGCAAGTCTCTGGCCTTTCCTAGGCCTTGACTTTTTCAACTACTAAGGCAATGTGTGCTGTGGTCACTGTCATTAACTTTGGAAACGGACTGCTGGGTCTGAATCCCACTGCTAACATAACCTTTGGCAAATTAGTTAATCTCTTGATGCCTCAGTTTCCTTCTCTGTAAAATACAGATATCAGTAGCACCTACATTATAGGGTTGTTGTGAGAATCATAGAAACTAAACTATGTAAAGCATTTAGAGGAGTTCCTGTCAGGGCTCAGTGGTTAATGAACCCGACTAGCTTCCATGAGGATGCAGGTTCGATCCCTGGCCTCTCGCAGTGGGTTAAGGATCCTGTGTTGCCGTGAGCTGTGGTGTAGGTCGCAGACGCAGCTCAGATCCTGAGTTGCTGTGGCTCTGGTGTAGGCTGGTGGCTATAGCTCAGATTTGACCCCTAGCCTGGGAACCTCCATGTACCACGGGTGTGGCTCTAAAAAGACAAAAACACACAAACAAAAACATTTAGAATAGTGCTGGGGGAGTTCCCTGGAGGCCTAGCAGTGAAGGATTCAATGTTGAAACTGCTGTGGCTTGGGTTTCAATCCTAGCCCAGGAACTTTGCAGGCTGCAGGCATAGCCCCTCCCACCCCCCCCGCAAAAAAGAATAGTACAGGCCCATAAATAGTACGGGCACATAAATGCCAGAGCATGAGGTGGGAAGGTGAGCAAGGAGTCTGTAACTTTATCAAGTTCCCCAGGTGATTTTGCTCCCCTTCCAGGTGTAATTGGGACAAGATTATCCCAGATGTACCTCCTGCCTGAAGTGCTTACATCTCCCATCAAACCTACTGACTCCCTGGCAAGTCGGGTATGTCCTCTCTCAATCACCACAGAATCTGAAAACACTTTATTTCTATTTTTTATTTTTTTGTCTATTTAGGGCCATACCCGCGGCATCTGGAAGTTCCCAGGTTAGGGCTCGAACTGCCTACATCACAGCCACAGCAATGTGGGATCTGAGCCGCGTCTGCGACCTACCCCACAGATCACAGCAACACCAGATCCTTACTAAACCTCTGAGCCACGATGGGAACTCCTGCAAACACTTTATAACAATTTAGATGCATGATGACACCAACCCCGTGAGTGGGGCTGGTTCCCGGGTGCTTGATCCTGAGCTCCTCCGGGACGGGGCCCAGAGTACACAGTCAGCACTCAGCAAATGTATCTGTAAAGCTGGGAGTGGAGCTGCCTTTGCACCGATTCCCTCCTCCACTTACTATGCCCTGGCTTCCGGGTCAGGCTGGTGGGAGCTCACACTCGCATCTCTTCAAACCCTCCGCCTCTCACTTTCAAGTCTGTGCCTGCAGTGAACATGACCGGCCCCGCTCATGAAATCCCCAGAGAGAAAGAAGGACTAGGGAGGTGGCACCCTGGTCCACAGAAATGGCACATCCACCCACGAAGGTGTCACAGCAGCCAGGATGATGTCAGCAGAGCCAGAAACATAATCCCTTGCCCTGAGCTGGCGTGTGTCTGGGAAACTGATTCCCGGACTCCCAGGACTATTCCATCAAGGGAGATAGGAGTTGCAGGAGTTCCCGTCTTGGCGCAGCGAAATGAATCTGACTAGGTTGCAGGTTTGGTCCCTGACCTTGCTCAGTGGGTTAAGGATCTGGCATTGCCATGAGCTGTGGTGTTGGTCGCAGACGTGGCTCGGATCCGCGTGGATGTGGCTGTGGCGTAGGTCAGCAGCAACAGCTCTGATTAGACCCCTAGCCTGGGAATCTCCATATGTCGCTACCAACTCTTGTTCAGAGCTGCCTGGACCTGTCCTGACTTTTGCAGGCGCACTTGGGCAAAAACCTGGAGAACAAGAAACAGAATCTGGTGCGTCCATCTACTCGATCACCTGAGGCATCTAGAGCTTGCTGAAAAATCTCCAGGTGCAGGATGGGACATCTGAACAGTGGGAGGCAGAAGGCAGAGTTGGGGGATCAGAGCTGCTTGGTGACCAGCAGGCAGCTGAGATGCCACAGTGACCTGTTCTACAAAGACGCCACTCCCATGCCCCTTAGGGCACCAGAGATGGAACCTACCCAAACTCCTCCCTCCTGGCTGCCTTCAGAACAAACTTTGGTCCCACTCCTTGGGCCACCTGACTATTTCCTGGAGCAGAGACTGCTGTTCCCCAGATGGTGACCTTGGCACAGGTTGCCAGGCTCCGGGGTTGTCAGAACTGGTAGAGTCCTTAGAGGTTACCCAGTGGATTTCCCACCTGAGACAGGCTCAGGGTAGCTGAGTCCTGCTTCAAAGTTCTCTCCAGCAGGCCAGCGTCCTCTCTGCGTCATCTGGGGCTTGTTCCCCCTAAAGATGGGAGCCCTCTATAGGCTGAGAGAATATGTGGCCCTGTCTGCCCCACAGCGTATCCGAACGTGGGGCTGGGGGCCTGGGCCAGCTCAAGGGTGGAACTGGGTGAGGATCTGTAACACCAGTGATAACTACAACGCCCCATTCAATGCCACTGTAGAGCTTATGGCTACCCTCTCACCACATTCTGACTGCAGCCTTGGGAGGTGGACAGGACAGAGCATCTCAAAGATGGGAAAGCTGAGGCTCAGAGAAGTTAAGAGGTAGGTCTAAGGTCAGTGGGACTGCTGGGATTTGAACCTGGGTCCCCCCAGGCTCAGTGTCTCCTACGATGCTCAGTGAGCTGGGTCTGCGTGCTCCTGGGGACAATTGCGTGTGCCGAGGCTCACCTGCTGGCATTCGATCGATGTCCACGTAAAGGCGCAGCATGAGGCCTCCCAGCCCATAGGCCATGCCTGGCCCCATCATGGTCACTGCAAACAGGATCCCTGCAACAGGATGCCTAGGTCAGGCCCCACTGGCATGGCTGCCCGCTGCAGGTCAGCGCCTGCCCAGCCTCCCGTGAACGCGAGCAGCCCATTCCCCCGCCCCTCAGGCCTGGGAAGCTCTCCAGGGCCTCTCTGGCCACATGGAGCAGAGGTCAGGGACTTGTACCCAGCCCGACCTGGCCCCCGCTCAGAGCCCCAGGCGTGGCCGGGTCCTTACCCAGGTAGAGGGGTGAGTTGCTGCTGTGGGCAAAGTCGTCGATGTAGGAGATGCCAAAGGGCTGAATGGGCACCCCGCCCACGCCGAGGAGGGTCTGGGCTGTGAACATGATCCCTACCACGGCCAGATGCTGGACCTCCGTGGAGCCTGAGCAGCTGCTGTTGGACAGGGCTGGGGCTGGGGCTGGGGCCTTTCTGGTGGGCAGGCACAGGGATGCCTCAAAGTCCTGAGACAGGTCCGCTGAGAGGTGATAAAAAGAGAAGAGCAGTCGCTAAGACTTACAGCACTTATTGGCGCAAGGTACTGTTCTGAGTGCCGTGTGTGTAAATTATCTGACCCCGCCACAAACCCAGGGCATGGGCGCTCTCATTTCGCAGATGAGAAAACTGATGCTCAGGCAGCAACCAGCAAGGGGTGGAGCCAGGATTGGAACCCAGCAGTCCAGCTGCAAGTCCATGCTCTTAAACGGCCCTGTGCCACCTATCTGAGCAGAGGTATGTGGAAGTGCCATGGCCATGGTGGCTCCTGGGTGGGGGTGGGGTGGGGCTATTGAAGGAGGTAGAGTTTGGACTCGGGGAAGAACAAACAAGATTTTCCAGAAAGAGAAGGTGGGGAGAGGTGTTCCAGGAAGAGGTCACAGCACATGCAACACCAGGGGCTTGAAAGTTCCGCAGGGCTGTCTCAGGGTCAGGAGCAGGCTGAAGGCAGGGCCTGGACCTCAGAGGGCTCTAATGCTCTTGGCCTTCATTTTGGGAAGGGCTCGGGGTCAGCTTGGGACACAGATGCAGGGTGCAGTAAAGGGACATTTCTTAAATTAGTACCAGACATTCGTTTTCTGTAACTCACCAATATTTGGTGAGCAAACTTAAAGAGACCCTCATACTATTATTATCCCAAATGTGGGTCTAGGAGGGGCCTTCTGTCTGTGGTTGGCCCCGCCCTTTCTGAAGCCGTGTCCACCTGGCCCAGAGAGCCACTCTCTGGAGCTGGAAAAAGCCACGTGAACCAAGGGCAAGGACCTAGAGCCTCACCCGAGGCTGCATGAATTGAAGACGGTGAGACTGACAGAGGCCATTGCTCAGCCCCTCTGGGTCTTGGCGTCCTCATCTCTCAAACAAGCTTCCTCAAATTCAAGTTCCACAAAAACATGGATTTCAGAAGCAGAATGATCCAGTAGTTCAAAGCAGGGGCTCTAAGGGCCAGGCTACCTGGGCATCTCAGTGCTCCACTAGTGGCTGGCCTTGGGGAAGCCCCACCCTCTCTGTGCCTCGGTTTCCTCATTTGCAAAGTAGGACAATGATAACACCTGCTCAAAGGATGGTAAACATTAAGAGTGATGAGCGGTGCCTGTGTACAGGGCCTGCTAGACATTAGATAAGAGGATTATACAGCTCTGTCTTCTTTTTCCACCCCGGGGTCCCCAGAGCCCAGCAGAGGGCCTGCACATAACTATTAATGAGAATTAATTAATTACTATTGCTGAGGAATGAGTGAAGGAAATAGCTGTGACCGTCAGAGCAGGTGGTATTTTGGGGGTCACCACGTCTGGTTCACCCATTTGACAGATGTGGACACTGAGGCTCAGACAGGAGAAGGGCTTTGCGGGCCTGGGGTTTCCTGGGGAGTAGCAGGGCGGTGTGCAGCAGTGAGCATGAAGAACGTGTGTGATCCTGTGCGGGAAAAGCTCTGTTAAAGTGAAAATTCTGCACAGAGAAATGCGAGGAAGCATCATTCTTCAGCATCCCCATCCGGCCTCTGGACAGTTCTCCGCTCAGGCCCCGACAAGCACTCTGCCTGCCAGAACTTCCTGCCCCCACGTGGCCATCACGCATGCGTCTCCCACCACCTGATATGCCCCCTCTCTCTACCCTGAGGCCCAAATGCCACCTCCCCCAGATCACTCCATCCTCCAGTGTCCTTCCCCTACTCAGGGCTCTACGGCTCCCTGGCCGTATCCCCAGGTGCCGGACTCTTCAGCCTGTGGCGGGGCCACCCGTGCTCATGCCAACACTTGCTCCCTTGGAGCTTCTTGAGGGCTGGTCATATCTGCTCCACCTTCCACCCCTGGGCCTGGCATGGAGTAGGAGCTCCGGGGTCTGAGCTGGTGGGAGGGCGAGGGAGGAAGGATGCTTTCTGACAGCCCTCCTCCCCTGGGAAGCCTTCCAGGATGTCAGGCTGGACTGCGGGCTCCTTCCTTGGGCTCCTACAGCCCTGTCCTTCCTTCTTCACACAATTGATACCCTGGGCAGGGGAATGGGAGGGGTTATTTGTCTCTCTTCTCTCCCAGACTGGGAGCTCCCAGGAGGCAAGGACTGAGTCCCCTGAGAGGGTCCACCACAAAGTAGGCAGTACTAGGGTTTCTTGGGTGGACCCCATATGGGAAGGGGTGGTGGATGGGGAGTGGATGGGCATGTGGATGGATAGGTGGGCGGATGGGTGGGCAGGTAGGTGGACGGATGGGTGGATGGGGAGGTGGACAGATGGGTGGATGGGTAGGTGGATGGATGGGTGGACAGGTAGGTGGATGGATGGGTGGACGGGTAGGTGGACAGATGGGTGGATGGGTAGGTGGATGGATGGGTAGACCGGACAGGAAAAACTGCTTGGGTCATTCTCCAAGGGATAAGCATTCATCTGTCAAGGTGATTCTCACAAATCCCACTGGGCTAAACAGAGGCTACACTATTCCTAAAATTCTTTCATGTTTTTGTCTGTGCATTCACTCACTCATTCTTTCTTTCATCAATATCATGGCTTCTTGTGAGGCTTAAATGCATCAATACATGTAAAGTGCTTAGAAGAGTGGTGTCTCATAGGTGCTGGGTGATACTGCTATTATTAGTCCACAAACATCTCCTGAGAACCTACACATGCCAGGCCCTCGATGAGGCTGTGTTATTAATTCACCCCCACCTCAAGAAAAGACAGTGACATACAAGCAGGCCCTCACCCCTCTGCCCCACTACACCCTACCTCCCTGCCCAGGGCTGCCAGAGGACCCGCCGGGGCTGAGACTGCTGGAGGCAGTGGAGTGGGTGGGGGGGGGGGGACTAGCAGACGTGCTGGGAAGCTGGGCACATCCTGACCGACGGAAGCCTGGGGATGGGCCCTGGTGCATGGAAATGCAGCAACTCCTGTCCACCCTCAGCCCGCCCCCTGCTGCTCTTACCAGGGCTGGTGTGGTCGTAGCGATACGGCTCTGAGATGAAGTGCGGGACAGTCATGAGCACGCCTGCCACGGTCACAAGGAGAGCACCATAGCCAATCAGCCGGGGGCGATGCACTCGGCTGCCAAAATAGCTCACGAACACGATCAGGGCTGTGTTCCCCACCTGCAAAGGGATGAGGGGACCCATTAAAGTGGAGCAGGGGGCCCTCCGTGTCACCATGGCCAATCTTGGTCTTCCCTTCTATAGAATGGACTAGCTGTCTGAATACGAATCATTTGGGTCCCTCTTACAAATACCGATGCCAGGGCTTCCTAGGAAGGGCCCCACTGCTCCCACTATGGAGAGAATTGAGAGCAGCGTGGACAAGGCTAGAGGTTCAGTTTCATTCTAGAATACGGGTTGGAGCCCGGGTTAGAACTTGGGGTGGTGGGGCAGTCAAGGAGAGGGATCTGAGCTTCCGGGACGTCCTGAATGAGTAACAAAGTCTAAAGCCAGAGGACTCAGGCTTGGAATTTCAAAATCCTCAGATGTGGGTGCTGGAGGGCACTTGAGGGCATGCAGGAAGGGCAGGCTCTGTGTCGGACGCTGGGTGTGTACCCCACTCAGCTGCTTACTGGCCGATCACCAAGGATGAAATACTCACCCTCTGAGCCCCGGGTTCCTTGTCGGCCGAGTGGGGCAGAATTAGCAGAGGGCCAGTGGGAGGGCTGACCCTGGGAAGGAGGGCCATTCTCCATTTTATAGACGGGACACCGAGCCCTGGAGTCAGGGAGCGACTTGCCCAAGGCCCCAGAGCTATGTAATGACGTTCCCTTTCCCCCTCTGAGATGGGGAGTTGGGTGATAAGGAATACTGAGGCTGTGGTGCAGACCGCAGGCCTTGGTTGGGAGGAAAGTGACACATCACTTCTGGAAAGTACAGATGGCCGGAGTTCTCCTTGTGGCTCCGCCATAACGAATCTGACTAGTATCCATGAGGATGTGGGTTCGATCCCTAGCCCTGCTCAGTGAGTTAAGGATCCAGCATTGCCATGAGCTGTGGTGTAGGCCGGCAGCTGCAGTTCCGATTCAACCCCTAGCCTGGGAACTTCCATATGCTGCAGGTGTGGCTCTAAAAAGACAAACAAACAAACAAATAAAAAAGACAAAAAAAAAAAAAATGGAGTTCCCATCGTGGTGCAGTGGTTAACGAATCCGACTAGGAACCATGAGGTTGCGGGTTCGATCCCTGCCCTTGCTCAGTGGGTTGGGGATCTGGCGTTGCCGTGAGCTGAGGTGTAGGTCACAGACGCGGCTCGGATCCTGCGTTGCTGTGGCTGTGGCATAGGCTGGTGGCTACAGCTCCGCTTAGACCCCTAGCCTGGGAACCTCCATATACCGTGGGAGCGGCCCAAGAAATGGCAAAAAGACAAAAAAAAAAAAAAAAAAAAGGCTAGATAGCCAAAGGACCATTTTGTATTGTTTCCTGGTTACTAATCCGATTACACTGTGCTAATGTACTCTATTCTTTTTGTTACAGATTATCTTAATGGTAGGCCAGGGTAATAAAAGAGATTAAAGAATTCAAATAATTCAAAAAAAAAAAAAAAAAAGGGCGGGGAGAGAATTTTACAGAAATCTGCAGAGGGTGGGGTAGAGAGAGAGGGTTCTGTGGACAGCGGCCTTCTCCGAGGGTGCAAACATCTGGTGGGGGAGGGGCTGGGCACAGCTGGACTCTGATCTCCAAATCCACCCAAAGCAGCTTGTCTACTCCCCACTGCTTGGCCCTCCGCCCAGAGGCAGAGGCCCGTGGATCCTGGGGCACCTCCAACCCTGGCATCCTCCCCGCCCCCCCCAAGTCTGCCTTGGATCTGATCTGAACCTCTCCCACTCCTGTGGAATTGACTGCCTCTGATTCCCTCCTGGGACAGACACTAGCTGGGTGCCTGGAAAAAGCTAAAGGACCCGAAAGGAGAGTGGGTGGATATGGGGACCCTGGCTAGCTCTGAAAGCCTCCCCCGTCCCCGTGCCCCAGCAGAGTGTCCCCAAGGGCGGCTGGGAAGTGGTTGTGATGGGGTTGCACGTGGCACTGGGAGGGAGGGGCTGGGGTGGCGGGGGTGGAGTCTCCGCAGGGTCTGCCCCTGAGGCTGCCCCGGGGCCAGTACCTCGTTGAAGGCGGCCAGCAGCCCGGAGGTCTGACTGGAGAGGCCGAAGCGCTTCTCCACCGTGGAGATGGAGCTCTTGAGGTAGCCGGAGATCATGAGCTGCGCCAGCTGCAGCAGGCTGTGACACAGGACGAAAAACTGCGGGGGCCCCCGCGGGGGCGGCAGCAGCGGGCGGGGGGGGGGGGGCAGGGAGACGGGTAGGGAGACAGAGATGGAGATGGAGGGAAAGTGAGGCCATGAGGTAGAGAAACAGAGAAACGAGCCAGAGGAGACAGATAGGCAGCAGCAGAGAGACGGAGGGAGGCAGAGACCAGAGCAAAAGGGGAGAGAGAGAGAGAGTTAGGGAGCAGCACACGGCTTCTCACCCGGGCCTAAAACCTGGAAAAGCCGTCCCGGGTGCCTGGGGGTGTGGTGGGCACCGGGGACCCACATGAAAGCCAGAAAGCAGGGTCTTCATGGGGCCCAGAATGGTGGGAAGCTCTCTGCCCCTCAGAGCACCCGTCACCAGGCTGGACTGGAACCCCCTCCCTGTTCCACCACTCTGCCCCTTTCTCCAGGAAGCTCTCTGCCCCACTCTGTGCTCTCTGGAAGCTCCCCTGGGCGGCCACCTGCACACAACAACCCCCCCCCAGCTGCCCAGCCCCACCCCACCCAACCTCACCCACATACCCCACCTGCCTGCAGTTCTACAAAACTGGCAGAATTTCTAAGGAAAAAAAAAAAAACTTGCTTCAAAGAATTAAAAATAGAGTGTTTATGCCAGAGCTTGAAAAATAGTCTTTGTTCTTGGTTTCCTCATCTGTGCAAGAGGGTGACATCCCTGCCTTCCTGGGTTGCTGTGAGAACTAAAGAAGATCATGCGGGAAAGATTCCAGCGGATGCTTGGATGTTTAGTGCTGCCCCTGGCGGAGCCAGAGCTCCCAGGATTCATACAGGTTCAGGGTCACCAAGGTCCTGCTCTTTCCTACTAGAAAAAGAGGCGGCAAAAAGACTGGCCCCTCACTGCCCCACAGAGAAGCCCCTCGGGAAGGAGAGAGCCTGGGCCTGGAACCGAGCTAAGGGCTGCTACCTAGATCACTGCCACCCATTCTACAGGAGAGGAAACTGAGGCTCAGGGAAAGGGAGCAATGTGCTTGGTGTTTCATGGCCAGTAAGTGGTAGAGCCTGCCCTGCCCAGCTCGGATAACCCCGCTCCTGCCAGGCCCTGAGAGGTACCTTGATGCTGTGGAACACACTTGGCCTCAAGTCCTGAGGATGCAGGCTGGCTTTGCCTCCAGGTGTGTCTTCTGTGCCCATCATGGCCTTGGTGTCTTTGTCTGGCACCTGGAGCGCCTCACCCACTGGCCCTGTGGGACAGACAGCCGGGGGTGAGAGTGGAGATGACCCAAGCAGCCCAAGGTGTTTCAAGGGGTGGTGAGAACCTGTCAGCCTTCTTGCATCGTAGGTGCTGGAAGGGCCCTTCCTGAGAAGGTGGGTGTGTGCTCCATATGCCCACGCTAGCCAGATCCCACTGGGACCGTCTAGTGATGCCTTCATTTCATTCCTAGCATAAAGCATCCTTCTAAGGAGAAGATGCTGCCACACAAGCTTTAAGCTGTGGCCTTACTGTAGAAATGCACAGCCTTAGCCGCCCTGGGGCCTCTAGCTGTGAGACATCCAGGGCTCATGGAGGCTGAGTCTCGGTCTGAGTCTGTCTTGCTCAGTCTAGGATCAGAGGTCTGGGACCAGGCGTAGGGTCAAGGCTTGGTCCAACGTCAGGCCATAAAGGCTTCACCTAGGGTTAGTTTTGGAGAAATACCATCACCTGCACAGGGCACCAGACTACATGTAACCACAGAGCTAACCAGCCCAATGCCCAAATCATGCAGGAACCGTGTTGCTGGGCTGTGCAGAAAGGGCCCTCAGAGGTCACCCCATTTAACCCCTGCCCATCCACCCCTGGTCAAAGAGAGGCCCCAAGTGTGGAGATGCCTCAGGAGGCAGAGCTGGGTTAGAACCTGGATCCTCGGCCCCATTGCATGTACCTCCCATGGTAACCGCGGTAACCACGTCAGGCTCCCCCTCACTGCAGCCCTTTCGGAGGCATCTCTCAAGGTCTCCTGACATGTAATCTCAGCGAGGAGCCAGAAGTCTGGCCTGGGGAGATTCCACCCCTTCATTTAGAATGAAAACCACCTGCACCTCCTGGCAGGCCAGGCCTCCTTGGCCTTCCTCCCCTCCCGAGGCCCCACTTCCTGAGGAAGCCTCTCCATTGTGTCAGATCCCTCTCAACCTGGCAGGAGCTTCCCCTCATTCAACAAACTCCATGGGGAAGCTGAACACTGCCCTGAGGACACTTCTAACCCAGAGCGGGGAGGTGGGGACTCCCACTCCATCTCCAGACCTGGAAGGCAAACTCAGGGAGGGGGGTGACAGAGAACCGCCACCAGAGAGGGTTTTGTGCTCCTCATAACGAGGTACCTGGAGCCGGAGGAATTTTTAAAAATTAAGATATAATTCACATACCATAAAACTTACCCTTTCAGAGTAGACAATTCAGTGGTTTTAATATATTCAAAAAGTCATATACCGTCACCACTACCTAATTCCAGAATATTTTCATCACCCCAATAAGAAATCCCATACCCATCAGCAATCATTCCCCATTCCTCCCTCTCCCAAGCTCCTGGCAACCACGAATCTATTTTCTAGCTCTCTAGGTTTGCCTGTTCTGGATATTTCATATACATTCATGTAAATGAAATCATTAAACATGTGGTCTTTTGGGACTGGCTTCTTTCAGTGAGTATAATTTCTCACAGTTCATCTACGTTGTGGCATGAATCAGTACTTCATTCCTTTTGATGGCTGAATAATATTCCAGGGCATGCATGTGTATCTATCACATTTTGTTTATCCACGTATCTCTTGATGGACATTGGCGCTGTTTCAGGTTTGGTGAACACGCATACACAATTTTTTGCGTGGACAGTTGTTCTCAGTTCTCTTGGGTATACAGCCAGAAGTCAGGCTCTTGGGTCACATGAGTTAACACTCGATGTTTAACTTTCTGAGGAACTGTTTTCCAACACTGACACTCCTGCCAGCAGTGGATAATGGTTGCAATTTCGCCACATTCTTGCTAATACTTATTATGGTCTGTCTCTTTTTTTTTTTTTTTTTTTTCAGTTCTTTCACAATCTATCTTGACTTATCATGGGTTTTTTTTTAATTTTTTTTATTTTCCCACTGTACAGCATGGGGGTCAGGTTATCCTTACATGTATACATTGCAATTACAGTTTTTTTCCCCCATGTCTCTTTGTTTTGTTTTGTTTTTGTCCTTTTGCCTTTTCTTGGGCCACTCCCGCAGCATATGGAGTTTCCCAGGCTAGGGGGTCGAATCGGAGCTGTAGTTGCTGGCCTATGCCAGAGCCACAGCCACGCAGGATCCGAGCCGCGTCTGCAACCTACACCGTAGCTCACAGCAACACTGGGTCCTTAACCCGCTAAGCCAGGCCAGGGATCGAACCTGCAACCTCATGGTTCCTAGTCGGATTCTTTAACCCCTGAGCCACAACGGGAACGCTTGGTCTGCCTCTTTGATGAGAATCATCCTCATGAGTGAGAAATGCTATCTCATGTGGTTTTGATTTGCAGTTTCCTAATGACGGATGAGGTGGAGCATCTTTTCCTTGCTTATTGGCCATGTCTTTGGGAAAATGTCCATTCAGAGAGCTTGAGGAATCTGGCTGAAGAAATGGAAGCGTGTGTGACTAGAGAGATGTCCCTTTTCAGAGGCCTGAGCACTCAGAGGAAACAAAGGAGATACTGAAGCAGAAGTAACACCTGCCAGGGAGAGCTAAGTGATTGGCCTAGGTAAGGGGCGTGGAGGGGGCTCTGTGGAGACCCCTTCGAAGGAGAAGAGAAGGTCCAAGCCAATGTGGCCTCAGGAGACTGATGGGACCGTTCCTGAACCCCGGTTCCTCTGACCAGCAGAAACCAGTCACGGATTCCAGCCCAGATCCTGTGCGGGCTCATGTGCCTATTCTACATGCTCCTGAAGCCTTGTCCACAATGCGCTGCCTCTGTGCTTCTGCGGAGGACCCGAGGCTCGCAGGTAACTAGCTCCGCTGGCTCTCACTGGCGCAGGAACTCAGGCCCAGGTATTACCCTCAAGGGGCCAGGCCAACCAGGTGATGAGGCTGGAGCAGAGGGTGGGAGGGCAGAAGTCCCTGACCTGGATCCCCAGCTCTGAAAGAAACCCATGGGATGGATGAGGGAGGGGTCAAAGGGTTACTGGGCTAGCGTAGACCCTTCCATCTCCCTGTGGTTCAGTCTAGAGTGTGCGCCTCTGTGTGGACGAGGGAAGACCTGGCCCCGTTCCCCGGGGTTCTGGGAGCAGCCACCAGTCAGTGGCCAGTCAGTCACTAACCAGGGCTGGTCAGATGGGTCATCAGCCCCCTTTTAGTCCTTCCTGTGAGCCGGAGGCCGCCACAGAAGGGCTGGTAGTAGACGGTCTGACCCCCCGATAAGGAATAGAACTCCCTCGAAAGGAGGGTCCCGAGTCCAGGGCTGTGTGTCCACCTTATGTGCTGTCTCTGAGGCCCTTCCTGTCCTGGGAGGGTTTTTTCAAGGACCAGTCCTGACAGGAGAGAGGGCAGCTGAAGAAGTGAACATGGGCCGGGCCAGGGTGGCCTACAGGAATGAGGGGAGACGCAGGGAGCCAGGCCCCAGGAAAAAATTCCAGCCTCTCCCTCTCCTAGGTGGGCAGTCAGTTTTGGGGGCCCCAGGAAGGCCAGGTGGTTCCAAGGGCTGGCAGCCCACAGCCCCAGAGCTGCCAGGCAAGGGTCTGTGTGACTGTAGTGGGTCACGCAGCTGGTCACAGACACAGGCACCCTCATGTCCATCAGCTGGCAGGTCACCAGTCCACTAGTCCACTGTCCTTTAGGAGACTTGTCTGCTGGGGCTGTCAGTTGACCGCCTGCCTTGCTGCTGCTCAGCAAGCTGGTCAAAGAGTGACTTTGAAAGCCTGCCAGCCTGAGACCTTCCGATTAGTCTGAGACTCTGGGGGTCTGCCAGGCAAAGGGTCTGTCTTTCCTTTGACCAGGAATCTGAGTCTTCAGGGAAGGGGCCAGGTTCCAAGAGCAGCCTGACAGGGAGGGCTGCTTTTCTCGGCCTCTTTCCTGGAAAGGCTCAGAGGCCTGCCTTCCCCAGCCACCTCCCAGCTACAAAGAGCAAACCTCAGGCAGATCTGGGGCTGCAGGTAGGTTTCAAAGTCCTCAGACCTGGGTCTGAACCGCAGCCCCATCACTGGTCTGCTCTCTGAGCCAGGATGTGGGACTGTTCCCTCTGTAAGGTGAGGAAGTAGCATCTATGTCAAGCAAAGACAGCTCAGTGCCTGGCTCAGGCCTGGCACACAGTAGGTCGGTCCCCTGAGGGCGGATGCTGTC
The DNA here is from genome assembly GCF_054392235.1 of Sus scrofa. Classification (NCBI taxonomy): domain Eukaryota; kingdom Metazoa; phylum Chordata; class Mammalia; order Artiodactyla; family Suidae; genus Sus; species Sus scrofa. The sequence continues at coordinate 9,496,208 of NC_139391.1, read as the reverse complement.
CCCTCTCCTGATAACCTTCAAGAAGCTCCGAGGTTCAGGGCCCAGCTAAACGCACTTCCTTCCAGGCAGGCCTGGCTCCTCCACATCAGGGCCCCCCTGTCATCACCGTCACTCCTTCTCTGGGTCATCTCTCCGCTCCCATCCCAGCCCATCGTCCGCAAGACCCAAGGACCTGGACCCCCTCCTGCCGTGCACATACTCTAGCTGGGGAGGCAGCTGCCCAGACTGGAATCCTCCAGCTGCAATCCCTCTGTGCGGCCTTAGACCAGCAGCCCCTCTGCCTCCTCGTCCTCAATGCAGGGATGGCAATCCCCACCCCACCCTGCAGAGAGCACCTGCCGAGAGCCAGAAACTTCCACACCCACTCAGCCTGGGCATGCCTTACCGACTATGTGAACTTGACTTTGCTTTACCGCCTCATTAGCACTTTTTCTTCTTACTGTTCTTACACTGAGCAGCCCCAGCAAATGGTTTGATTTTTTATTACAGGAACTTCTGGAAAGACAGAGCGACTCTTCAAGGGGAACCATCAACAGAGTGTGCACCTCAGATTCTTGGACTATCTTCCCCCCAAATCCTCGCCTTGCTCTTTCTACCAACACAATTTTATCATGATTCTTTCCCAATCCGAGGCAAGCCTCCCTCCCCCACCCCCCTCCCCATCCTGCAGAGCCGGCCTTAAAACAAACTTCCAAATTCTCAACAAATATTGACCTTTCCTCCCCACTCTGAGACACTGCCAAAGCTTGGAGAAGTGGTGGCGTCCCTTACCACAGTAAAGAGACTTTGTCTGAGCGGCAGAGTGTGTCAGGAATGTGCAGGGAGCCAGCAAGGACATAATGCATCATAGGTGCACCGTCAGCATGGTTCTCCTCCCTGTCAAGTGCAAACACCTCGCCTGCCTCCGTCCTTGCTTTGGGACCTGAAGGAGCGTGGCCGAATCTAGAACCCGGGAATGGATGGAGAGGAAGTTCCATCCTGGAGGGAGAGGGGGAGCGAGGAGGGCTGGCTCCCTGGCTTGGCCCCACCCCCACAGGAAGTGGGAGGATGGAGGACTTTGTCCTGGGGTTGTGCTATGCGCTGGGCTGGGCACACGCACCCATCCTCTGAGCAAACCATTAGGGTAGGTGCTATGAGGAAACTGAAGCAGGGAGAGGGGATGGGCTCTTCCAGGTCCGGGGCTGGTAAACGGCAAAGCCTGGGCTGGAACTTAGATCTGCCTGTCCCCTGACACCACAAGGTGGTAGCTGCCAACGATGGACTTAGGACAAGTGGAAAATGCTCCTCAGGTAGCCATTTCTTTTTTCTTTTTTTTTTTTTTCTTTTTTTAAATGTCTTCCTTAGGGCCACACCTGCAGCATATGGAGGTTCCCAGGCTAGGTGTCTAGGTGTCCAATCAGAGCTGTCGCCGCTGGCCGATACCACAGCCACAGCCACTCGGGATCCTTAACCCACTGAGCAAGGCCAGGGATCGAACCTGTGTCCTCGTGGATGCTAGTCGGGTTCGTTAACCGCTGAGCCATGCAGTAGCCATTTCTTATTCTGGTCCAGCTTCCTTCCAGTGAATTTTCAAAGGGGGTTGTATGGAGATAGTCAGCCATTCCACCAGCTGACTCTTTTTAAAAAAATTTTTGGGCCATGCCCATGGCATGAGGATATTCTCAGGCCAGGGACTGAACCCGAGCCACAGCAGTGACAGGGCTAAATCCTTAACTACTAGGCCACCAGGGAACTCCCTACCAGCTGACTCTTGAGCAAGTCAGTCAGTCAGTCACGGGTCGGTAAACACCTGACAGGCCTCAGAGAGCACGGTCCGGGCGAGGCGGGACAGAGAAAGGTGCTGAGAAGGACGTGTGGCTCCCGTCTGGGGGACGTGCTCATGACAAAGGTTAAGACTCTTAACCAGGGCCCAGGTTTGAACTCTGAGGAGGGATGTGGTGAGAAATGCCGAGAGAACCTGGGAGGGTTGTCGCATCCTGAGGGCTTAGCCCAAGGAGGGGTAGGCAAAGGCCACATTTTCTCCAGAACTTTCCAGCCTGTCTCTCAGCAGAGACAGCACAGACTAGGATCACGTAGACCCAGTGTGGCCTTGGGCCAGCAACGAGACCTCTCTGAGCCTCTGCAAAATAATGTCTCGCGTCTCACAAGGGTCCCATGGGATGAAGTTCAAACTCCGAGATGTCCCACATTGTCGTCTGGTCAGTGTTTGCCCTAAATTCGCCAGGGAGCAATTTCCAAGCCTGGGCACCAGGCTTCAGAACCTACCATCCTCCTGTGGGACACTCAGCCCCAGTGTTATTCTCTCACCTCCTCCTGATCCCCGAAGAGGCACAGGCACATCTGGAAGCTTCCTTCCGCTGTCTCCTGTCTGCCCTTTCCACTCCTTCCCTGCCTGCTGCATTCTAAGGCCATTTATGGGTTTCTTTTGATAGTCTCCCCCTGTGAGAGAAAGAACGACCTCTCGTCAACACCTGCCACCACACACGCTTTGCTGGGGCCATCGGAGGAGCCAGCAGAGAGAGAACACAAGGCAGAGCCCTGGCCAAAGGCTCCATATGCAGCTGTGTGAACTGTGCACCATGAGGTGACCAGCGCCCTCTGGAGTTGTGCAGCGCATAGCAGTCCCGCCTAAGGACATCTGACTCTCAGATATTTTTCTTGGCCTTGCATAATGCTGGCTTGCTGAGTGTTTTTACGTTAGTTGCCAGCATCAGGAAATTTCATATAAAACTCCCAACTTTTGTTTTTTCTTGGAAGATTAGTAGATCTGGCAACACTGGGCCCACATTTCCAGTCGGGTTTTTTTGTTTTGTTTTGTCTTTTAGGGCTACATCTGCTGCATATGGAGGTTCCCAGGTAGGGGTTGAATCAGAGCTGTAGCTGCCGGCCTATGACAGAGCCACAGCAGCACAGCATCTGAGCCACATCTGTGCACCACAGCTCACGGCAACGCCGGATCCTTAACCCACTGAGCGAGGCCAGGGATCAAACATGCTTCCTCATGGATGCTAATCAGATTCATTCCCGCTGAGCCACGATGGGAACTCCTGGGCCCACGTTTCCATGTGAAAACACTCACCTGGTCTCAGACTGCCGACTTTCATGTGGCGATTTGGCCTGTCAGAGCCCCTTTGGGTCCACCTGGCCTACTTTAGAACCCTCTTCGCCGGCCTTTGAGCTTCCCCATCTGTGCCCCATAGCAGCCCTGGGCCTGAGGCGTCTGCTGGCCAAGAAGCCAGGGCTGCATTAACCCTCTGAGAGGTGAGGCGACAAAGCCAGAAAGGGCCGTGACTTGCCCAAGGTCGCCATGGAGGGGACAGAGCTGGTCTCTGCTGGTTCTAGGAGTGAGGATGAAGATTAGTTCCATACATCCTGACAGCTCAGCAGGGCAAGTGGCTGGGGTCCCAGAAGCCAGCAGCCCAGGGCTCTGCTTTCAGGGAGCTCCCAGGGTGTGTGTGTGTGTGTATGTGTGAGATGGTGAGGCAGACATTTAACAGACATGTGCTCACTCTGTGACACAAGGAGTTCCAAATCTATAGAAACATAGTGAGAGGTCCCAGCCTACACTGGAAGGTTCTAGAAGGCTTCCTGGCAGAAGAAACATCAGAGTAAAGGGCAGAAGTATGCAAGTGCAAAGACTGCTCAGGGAACAAAGAGTCCAGCAAGACTGGAGCGCCGGGTTCAAGGTGAGGAGGTGATGCTGAGATGTTGGAGGGGCTAAGCTCTGACCGCCCTTGAACACCAGACAGGAGGGCTGGGCTTTGTCCTGAGCCCAGTGGTGAGGTCTGATGTGGCTTCCTGGGAAGGCGTCAGGTGCCTGCGGAGGGTTAGTGGAGACGTCAGGATGGGCGCTGGGGCTGGGGAGACGGCAGGGGTGGAGTCCAGGGGACCGAGTGACCGGAGGGCCTGGGCCAGGTCGTAGCAGTGGGGTGTAGAGTAATGAGCTGATGGCCCCCGGGGAGGTGGGAGGGCTAGGACTTGGTGGGAAAGCAGGTGGGTGGGGAGTAGGGGGGACTGAGTTGTCCTGGGGTCAGGGAAGCGGGGAGAGGTGAGGCTTGGGTCTGTGTACCCCATTGAGGGCAGGTTTTAGGGTGATGGTCTCAGATGTGGTGAGACTGGGCTGGTGAGAGTCTCTAGGGGGCGATGGCCAGGGGGCTCTCAGTCTGGAAGGCCTGCAGGCAGAGACCGAACAGGAGGCACACATGGGCAAACTCGCCTTGAGAGGGAGCAGCCCCCACCATACGACCTGATGGAGGAGGACAGAGCAAGAGAAGGAACCCATCCTGCCACCACAGTCAGGGGCCAACACTGAGCGCGTGGGGGGCGGGGGGGCGCGGTAGTGTCACAAAGGAGCCGGGATGTTTCTGGAAAACCTACCAACCTTATACCTTCACACCAGAGCGCAGAAAAGGAAATATTCCCAGCAGCACTGGGCCATCCGTCTGTCACAGTGATGGGAGAGACCGCTCTCCAGAGGTGATGGGGTGGGAGGAGGCCGACCCCTGCCTCCAGCCCCTCCTACCCCCGAGATTGTCCTGGGCTCCCCAGGCCTGCCGGCTCCCCTGCCTAGCTCCGGAAGCCCATGCCAGCTGCTTCTCCCTCCGCAAACCTCACCCCTACTCCTGATCCAGGTCCTCAGCCCTTTTTCAGGGAGGCCAGGCTAGTCACCATCCTGCATGATTTACGTTCCCCTCTTACCTGCTTGATTAGCCAGTGGACTCTCCCAGACAGAGGCTGTCCTCTCCTGGGTCCTGATGGAGCCTATCAAGTTCCTGTTGAAACCCTCTGGGCCAGAAGACTTTGAAATCAAATATTTGTTTTGCCCCACGGTGGCTCTGACCTTGAGAAGTTGATTTAGCCTGTCTAAGCCTCAGCGTCTGCCCCCGAGCACAAGCATTTTGGGTAGGATTAAAGGAAAATGCCCTGCCTGGTAGGCTGTGGTCCTTAACAACGGCTAACCCCCTTCCCCCCAACCCCATCTGCAGCTTGGGACTCCAGACACCTCAGCCTCCAGGAGGTCAAGGCCACCCCTAGTAACCACTCTTCTCTGGCCCCAGGAAATGCTTGCCATTCGCCAAATTCATCCTATGCTTTTTCCGCTTCTCAGCCTTTGCATGTGCTGTTCCCTCAGCCCGGAGTGTCCTGCCTTTCCAGCAAACCGCTTCTCATCTTTCAAGCCTGGCCCGCCTTAAAAACATGATGGTTGAATTGAGCTAAACTGAATGAGGGAGAAGAAAAAGTTGGGGTGGGGGTAGGGGGTTCTGGGGAAGCAGGGGCTGCAGTGTGGGCCTGGGCTGGGGTGGGAGCCGTGCGGGGACACTGAAGCTTTCACTTCCCAGTGTGGCCTCACGGGCGCGGGGTGAGGGTGGTCTCTGGCTTTGGACTTGGCTGTCATCTTTGGGAAATTCCTCCTAGCAAGACCCTTGGATGGTCTCTTGGGAGGACAGCATGCGGCAGGCATCCAGCTGTTGCTTTCTGGTGGTTTCCAGGCTGGGTCAGAGACCTTGTGCTGGGACTTTCTAATCCCGATTCTGGCCCTGACTATCCCATCTAGACCCGAGATGACCCAGGAGACAGTGATGGGGGGGAGGCGGCAGAGCCCTGAGCCCACAGGGAATCTGGATCAGCCTCTTTAGGCCTTAAACACGGCACCTGAGGCTCAGAGACATGTGGCTATTGACTCAGGCTGCAGCAGCTCTCCCCAACCACGAGTCCCAGCTCATCTTTCTTTGTGCTCACATTATTCCCCAAGGCCCCATTGCAACCCCCCTCACTCCTTATCATGAGTCTTGAGTCCTCACTAAGAGTAGGCTTTCATGACTGACAAGGGATTAATCTCCAAAATATGCAAACATCTCATGGAGCTTAATATAAAAAAACGAACAACCTAAGCAAAAGAAATGAACAGAAGAATTCAACAGCAATGTCTCCAAAGAAGACAGAGAGGTGGCCAAAAAAAAAAAATATATATATATATATATATATATATGAAAAGACGTTCAACATCACTAATTATTAGAGAAATCCAAGTCCAAACTACAGTGAGGTACCACCTCACACCAGTCAGAATGGCCATTATCAAAAAATCTACAAACGATAAATTCTAGAAAGGGTGTGGAGAAAAGGGAAGCCTTCTACACTGTTGGTGGAAATGGAGGACAGTATGGAGGTTCCTTTAAAAAAACTAAATATAGAACTACCATATGATCCAGCAATTCCACTCCAGGGCATCTATCCAGAGAAAATCACAATTTGGAAAGATACATGCATCCCAACGTTCATAGCAACACTGTCTACAATAGCCAAGACACGGAAGCAACCTAAATGTCCATCAACAGAGGAATGGATCAAGAAGATACGGTACATACATGCAATGGAATATTATTCAGCCATAAAAAAGAATGAAATAATGCCATTTGCAGCATCATGGATGGACCTAGAGATTATCATACCGAGTGACGTAACTCAAAGACAAATATTATGCACTATCACTTATATGGGGAATCTAATAAAAATGATACAAGAGATCTTATTTAAAAAACAAAAACAGGAGTGCCATTGTGGCACAGTAGAAATGAATCCAACTACTATTCATGAAGATGTGGGTTTGATCCCTGGCCTCGCTCAGTGGGTCGGGGATCAGGCATTGCTGTGAGCAGTGGTGTAGGTTGTGGACGTGGCTTGGATCCCCAACTGCTGTGGCTGTAGCTCCGATTTGACCCCTAGCCTGGGAACTTTCATATGCTGCTGGTGTGACCCTAAAAAGCAATAAATAAATAAATAAAATTAAAAAACAAACTCACAGATTTCAAAACCAATCTTATGGTTACCATAGGTGAAACTGTTGAGGGGCGGGAAGAATTGGGAAAGTGGGAATAAGGTACACACACCACTGTATAAAAGAGATGATTAATGAGAACCTCCTGCACAGCACAGGAAAATCTACTCAATAGTTTGTAATAACCTATATGGGAAAAAATATGGATATATTTGGATGTATGACTGACTCACTTTGCTGTACACCTGAACCTAATACAACCTTGGAAATGAACTATACTCCAATAAAATAAAATTAAAAAAAAAAAAAGAGTAGGCTTTCGAAGCAGGTTGGAGGAAAGGGAACAAGGTCATGGGGTGGGGATGGGGGGGTAGGAGCATGGGGAGGCAGGAGGACAGCATCTCTGCTAAGCCTTCCCCAATAACCCATCTCTGCCCAGCCTGTACAGAGTTCTGCGGCCTCAGGAATGGCTCATGTCAGATCCTCTCCCCAAGAGGCTCCCAGCCTGGTAAAGTAGGCATTGTTTCCCATCACTTCAAGTATTAGTGCTTAGGGCTCTGGGCTGCAGCCCAAGAGGGGGAGCAGGAACTCAGTTTACCTCCTCTGTACCCCTAGGGTGTGGCTGAGGCCTAGACTGGCATGGAAGAGGGAGCCAAGGCTGCTCTTACAGAGAGGCCGTCAATATTTCCTCCAGGGACAGAAAACTGAGCTTCTCAGCACAGGAAGGGACCTAGGGACCGCTTCAGCTGACCCCTAACGTCTAGCGCACAGGTGAAGAAATGAGCCCCAGAAAGGGACAGAAGTAGACTGGGCGCTGGCTACCTGGCACCCATTTGCAGGGTTTCAGCAAGCTCACTCGCCATCTGGTTCCCAGCTGCCCGAGAACTGGCCCATCAGGCAAGGCCTGGCCTGGGAGGAATAATGCCTCTGCCCGCTCCCCAGCCACTAGCTCCCAGAGAACAGCTAGCTTTGTCTGGAGGCAGTGGAGGAGCACACAGGCGGGTGGAGGCTCACCAGCGTGGGCTGTGTGGCCGGAAGAGAAACTGCTGAGGGCAAGGGCATAGGACGGAAAGGGCTTTGGCATTGGGCAGACCTGGTTCTGGCCCCTACTCTGCTGCTTGTTTGCTGGGTGACCTCGGACAAGCCACTTGCCCTCTCTGAGCATCTGTTTCCTCACACATTAAAAAGGGGCAGAGCATGGCACTAAATTCTCATAAAGCCAGTGATGCAGCGTTGCAATTCGGACCTGGTTCTTTCCCTTGCCCCACCTCCCTGTCCTGGGTTGGCCCACATTTAGGTCTAGGACAAAAAAGAGCAAAAGAAACAACACCAGGCACAGGGAAGGGTGAACACAGAGAGGGTCAAACAGCATATGGGAGAGAGGTTACTTCCAGCTGGGAAAATCAGCCTGGAAAGCTTCCTGGAAGAGGAGGAGGAGTTAAAAAAACAGGGCAAATTTCACCAGGATGGAATGTGGGCAGGTGTCTTCCAGGTAGAGCTAAAGCCGAGCGATGAGGCAGAGGTAGGAAAAGGTAGGAAAAGCCGGCTTCTCTGAATCGCAAAGTGGGAATAGCCTAGGGAGAACATTTTCTCAGGCCCCTCCTCCACTGATAGGGAAGCGCTGCCTGTTGCCTAAGGGCACGTGGTGAACGGCTGGTGGGGCCTGGCCGAGGGCCGGATCGGACCCTGATTCCTCTCTCTCTGGTGCCTGCCCCTGGCTGGGACAGCTGGCCCCTCTCCCTCAGGAATGGGTCCCTTCCCAGGCTCCAGGCTGGGTATCCTGCCCCGCCTGCATCGCCACATTCCCCAGAAAGAGTGCACAGGGGAAAAAGCCTGGCCACAGCTCAGGTTGGGGCTCAGGAAGGGAGGCCAGAGGTGGCTTCTGGTGGCTCAGTGGGGGTCAGCCTCCTGCTGCACGTGTGGGAAGTGGAGGGGCAGCGAGAGAATATTCTGGAGCTGCGCCCTACCCGGGTCAGGATGACAGCTGGAGGATCAGCGCAGTACAGCCAAAGTCACTAGATTCTTCCCGTATCCACGGGATCACCGACCCTCTGACGCCAAGGCTGACTGGGAATTGGGGTTGTCAGTGGCCCATCTCCAAACCAACCCACCCAAATCTGACCCCGCTGTCACCTCTCCTGGAGGAACTGCAGAGGGAGCATCCAGCCCTACCCTGCCTTCCACGCCACAATCCTCAAGCCGTGGCTGCAACACAGCCACGCCTGCCTGCTCGGCCAAGGAAGCCCTCACATCGTGCGTGCCCTGGTCGCAAGTCCGGCCTTGCCTGAGCAGGCGGGAGGCACACGGATGGCTGGAGGGAGGCCAGAGGTGATGGCCACAGCGTGTCCCGCCCCAGAGCCACTGTGTCTGAAGAGCCTTTGTTTCTTCCACCTCCCGCCTCCTGCCCAAGAAATGCTCCACTGGGAGCTCCGTTTCCAGAACCACGGCCCTCTCCACATGGTGCTTTGGTCACATGCCAGACTTGGCTTCTCAAGGCTTCAAGCCACCTCCCCTGCAGACTCCTCCCACACCACCGCCACCCGGTGCCTGTAGGGCTCTGCAGGTCGCTCTCTGCATCAGCTCCTTTGCTGTGCTAATCTTTCCGCTTCTCCGCCTGCAGCTCTGTCTCTCTTCTGTGGCTCTTTTGGTCTGGTTCTCTCTTTCTCTCACTGCTCTGCTTGTCTTTATTTCTGCTGGTCCCTCCCGCAGCCCCCTCTCCTGCTGGTCGCCCCTGTCCCTGCAGATACTCCAGCTGACACCTGTCGATCTTTGTCTCCAGCTGTCTCTGGCCTTCTGTCTCAGCCTTTGTCTGACTCCATCTATCTCTGGATTTGCTTCGTCTCTGACTACACGTCTATCTGTTTTTATCTGCTTTGTCTCTATCTTTGCCTGCTTCAGAGAAGGAGCAGGGCTCGAGGAACTGGCAGGGGGCCTGCTTTCCAATCCCATCTTGGGAGATCAAGGGAGAAGAGAACCTCAGGGAGGTCAGGCTGGGTGCCCTGCCTCCAGCTGAGTAAACAGCTAGTCCTGCCCCTCTGGTCATTATTCATTCAGCACGCCTGCCCGCTCTAGGTCCAACCACATGCCTGGCTCCCCGTAGGGACCTGCAAGCCCCCTGCTGTGCACAGCACACTTGCGTTAGCTCTGTAGCCTCACCCTTTGCAATGCCTCTCCCTTACTTTGTCTGGACTTACCTATCCGGGGTCCCATGACTTCTGGGGTGCGCTGTTTCAATCTCAGGACTGGAGCTCAGCAGGAGAGAGGAAGCGCAGACCTCTCGAGGGCTCCTGGAGATGGGGATGCCCGGCGTGGGGACTCCAGGCACCAGGTCGGTCGATGCTTCTTGGCCACACAGGACAGCAGCCACCTCTCAGCCTCCCACCGAGTACGGGCTAAGAAGTCCTGCTCAAACTTGACTGCACTCCCCAAGTGCCTATGTCACTTGTTCCTTCTCTCTCTCTTTCTCTGAATTCCTCTGATTTCTGGCCAGGGCAGCCCGGGGCTAGAGTTGTGTAGGAGGCTGGGTCTGTTTAGATCCAGCCCCACGGATGGGAGGAGGCTGCTGACTAGCCTCCCCTCCGCCTGTTCCTTCCCAGCCCCTAGGCTTGGCATTTCCCCTGGATGTTTTCTCCTACTAGCGGTGGAGCTGGAGCCGTGAGGGGCCCCGCAGAGGGGAAAGCGGCTGGGCCGGGCCCTCCCAGGCCTGGGGTCATTCAGTGCTGATTTTCCTGAGTCTCCTCTCTGCACCCCCATTCTCACTCCCAGCCTCCCCCCCACCAAACTGTTGTCCCCGTCCTGGTACCTTTCCCACCCTCCATGAGCCCCAGGCAAGCCCCTTTCCCTCTCTGTCCCCCTTCACAGAACCTCTGTCCCCCTTAAGCTCTCATCCTCTCCCATCGAACCCCAAATCCTGTCTCCTCTCTGGGCTCCACAAACCCAGAGCAAGGAAGGACCCTATCCCCTGGGAATCAGAGTGGCCAGCGCCTGCAGGAGGGATGGCGGGGTGGGGGATGGGGGTGGGTGGGGGGCGGGGAGGGGTAGCAGGGGATGACTCATGGTAGCAACTCCCTAAGTAAGACGATCTCAGTGGAGGGGGCTGGAGAACAGAAGGGCACATATAACACCGGCCCAGGATTTTGGGGACTGTAGCCTGAGGATGGAGGCCTTGGAGCCAGACCCTCTGAGTCCCATCTCAGCCTTGTCATTTACCAGTCAAGTGCCTCAGGCAAGTCCCTGCACCTCTCCTGGTGTCAGCTGCCTCATCTATAAAGAAGGAGCAATCGTCCTCCCTTGCAGGGCTGCTGTGCAAGTTCAGTGAGTGAGAACGAAGCCAAGCCTGAGGCCCGGAGCTCTGAGAAGGTAGCAGCAGAGATGGGGCTCAGAACAGGGCAGCAAGAGGGACAGCAAATCTGGTTTGCTCCTTCCAGGTTGCTCAGCACTTTCACGCGTGAGGTCCTGTTGGGGCCTCCTAGTGGCAGAGGGCGCCGGGCACCTCTTCCTCCACTTTGCTGATGAGATGTTGAGTCTCAGTAACCATCCAGAGGCCACCTTTTAGTAAGTGGTAGGGTTGTGCCTTGAACCTCTGATGCCAGGAACCAGGCTTTTTCCTCTGCCCAGGCTGCGATTTTCTGAGGAAGACCTCTGGGTTTCCCCAAATCCAAGATACAGAAGTGAACCCAACTCGCTTCTGAGAATAGAGTGATATGAGGAGGTGGAATTGGAGTCCAGCTTTGGAGGTGCAATGACAGACAGACATCAGCCCCACTTGGCTCCTAGTGGCTGTATGGGATGCTAGAAGGAGGTGGGGTGTATCTGAAATAATCAGATCAGCCTGGCACATAGTAGGCCTTCAACTGATACTCATAGTGTGAATCTCCGAGAATCCAGAAATTGGAATGGAAGACCATCACTTGGGGAAAGGTCAACAGTTGGCTTGGGTTGATAGAAAAACCAGACCCCCATCCTGCTTAAAATCAGGGTCTCTTAAGCAAACTGGCCTAAGAGCAAATTGACTCTCTCTTTAAATCCTTCAGACTGAAGTCCACCCACAGAGTCGGGCAGAGGTGCAGACTTCCAGACTCCAAAGTGCAGGTGCACGGTTGAGAGAGGGAAGGTCCCTTTAGACTTTCTGGAGGCTTACTCACCTCCATCTTGGTCCTGAGGACTGCGTATGGGGTGGCATAATCTGGGTATAGGCTGGGACCAGCGTGGCTGGCTACGTTCACTTCATCAGTCTTTGAGCACAGCAATGCACACCATCCTGCAGGGCACGGAACATGCAGTAACCTCAGGCATGAGGGAACTTCATTGATGATTCCAGCCTTCCCAGGCTAACACAGCCGAGTCCAAGTATATTCCCAAACTTAGCTGTAGAACAGGAGCAAGAGTCCAGTCCCCAGAACCTTCTGGGAGTTAGATTAACAGGACTTCAGACAGTTCTTGGGCTGATCCTGCAGGGAGGTCCCACTCTGGGTGGCCCGGGCTGGAGGTTCAACCAAACTGGTTTGCGCCCCACCTTTGCCACTTGTGGTATGGTGTTTGCCGAGCCCCGTGCATTTGACAGAGCCCCGTGATGTGTGTGCATGGCAGCACCATCCATGGAGTCCCACAGTTTGCAAAGACAGACACCCTTTTTTTAAAGTCCCACACTGTTGGCAAAGCCTGGCATGGTTTGCAGAGTGCTGCAGCTTCCAGGGCTCTGCGACGTTGGTACAGCGTCTTGCGCTGGAACTGATGCTGCTTGTGAAACCCTAGGCTGTTTGCAGAACCCAAGCCCTTCTGCTCTTTAAGTCAACCCACGTGGGAAAATGCCTTTTTGCCAATGAGACAAAATAGGAGACTCCTCATTTTGTAGAACCATCTGAATTTGGGTACAAGGGAAGGGTCCTGGGCTCCAGCCTCAAGACCTCAGTTCTGGTCCCAGATCAGTCGCTACCTCGCTGTGGGACTTGGAGCAAGTCCTGTCTCCTCTCCGGGCCTCAGTCTTCTCATCTGTTAAATGGAAATGGTGACATCAAACCACCCACCCTCAGAACTGTTAGGAAGGTCACTGTAAAGACGCCTGGAGGATGGGGAGCAGAGCGGGGGCGGGGGGAAGAGGAAGAGTGGCCAGAGGCCCCTTCCTGAAAAAAGGCTCCAAACTCAAATGGCCACATCAGCATGTTTACTCCCACTTCCCTGTGGCCTGGCAGCTGGGGAGCGGATATCTATAAATGAGCCCTGGGCTAGGCAGACAAGTAACGGCCTCAGCGCCTCAGCCATCCCTACCCCAGATGCTGCCTGGGGGTCTGACCCCCAGCTGTGCTGACATCCTCTTACGCCTGGCTCATTAGATCTGCCCCTAGAAGGCAGTGTCATATTTATTTCACCCATGAGGCCTCTGACACGCAGAGAGGCCATGTGACTTGCCCAGGGCTATCTGTCAAGCAGATATCCGGGGCTAGGATCTGCGCCAAGGGCACCAAGGCTAGATGCATGGTAGTAAGAAGGTCAGAGCAGGGAAGAACTGGGAGCTCACTTGATGCAATGCCTCCCTTCTTCAGATTGGGAGACTGAGGCCCCGAGAGGGACAGGCTCTGATGTTTTGTGACCACGAAGAAGTCACAAATCTCTCTCTGGGCTTTAGTTTCTTCCCCTAGTGGAGGAGAAAGAGACCCCCTCCTGCCAAGGGTTCAGGACTTTCCCCTCTTTGTTGGCATGGCTCCTGGATCGGAAGGCAGCAAATTTCCCAACAGGGTAAAAGGGAAAACATGGATCTGCAGGCAGGTGGCCGTCCGGCCTGGCCACCCAGCCCTCCCCACCCTGGCTCAGCACACCCACCCTTGCACAGCCCATGCCGTGCTCCCTGCAGCCTAATTGGCCTGGAGTTTCTTCCTGGAGAAGCCCTTTTGCCCTAACAGCAGCCTTCCCCTAAGAACACCTGCCTCCACCTCTCAGCGGCCTCTCCCTCCAGCTCAGAGAGAACACGTTCTCTGCTAGAAACTCTGCATCCCTCCCTGAAAGCAGCAGCCCTGCGTCCCAGACAGAGCATGAGCTTGGGCCTCAGCTGCTTCAGTCTTGACTCAGTAAGAAGATCTCTGAGACTCAACTTCCTCACATGAAAAGATGTCAAGAAACCTGGCAGGGCTCTACTAAACCCAATCATCTCACCCTCTCATCAGTCTGGGTGTTTGAAGTTCTCCCAGGAGACTGTAAACTCCCCAGTGGCCAAGCTGGGTGACCTGAGACCAGTCGCTTGCCCTCTCTGATCCCCAGTGCCTTTGTCTGTGAAATACCTTCCAGGGCTGTCCAAAGGCTCAGAGGGGTTGATGGATTGTGCTCGCTCCGTCTGAGAGCTGAGCAGACATAAGCCGATATTAATATGGCGATGATGTAATGATGATGAGTCTCGGAATTCTGGAAGCAGAGGATGAGGAAGAAGCAAATGAGATGCGTGCCAGGTCAGTCTGACCTCATTGACAACCCCATGCGAATCAATCACTGCGAAGGCCCTCTGAAGCGGAAGGGCGCTCACGGGCGAAATGGGGGCTCACGGGCAGTGGGGGCGGGTGGGTGGGGGGAAGTTATTAGCAGCTACTGTTCTCTGAGTGCTGCCCGCTATGCCCTCTCACAGGGCCCAGACTGGACACTGGCTGGCCCGTGGTCCCCAGCCCTGGGTCTGCCACTCACACACGCCCTGGCATTGGTCAGGGCCTCTCTCCTGCCTGGTCCTCAGTGTCCTTATTTAAAGCGGTGAGAGTGGGCTCACTCTGCTCTGCCCGGCTTTGGGGAAGGAACCTGGGAGCTGATGGATGTACCGCTGCTTTTGTAAAGTGCTAAGTACGGGACATGAGGGATGATGGTTATTAATAATCCTGCTCCTGGGAGAGAGGGCATGGGGGAGGGGATGCAGCAGAGGCTGGGGGAGGGGAGTGAGCATCTGCCCCTGGCCGTCAGGGCCTCAGCGCCCCGCAGACTTTGTAACACTGCCCCCTGGGGGTCAGAGAGGAGGTCTGTGCCCCTGGCTCTTCCAGGAGAGTCCAGTCCAGGAGGAGGGACCAGAAGGACCACTGTCGGAGGAGGCTGAAATGGATGCTCCTGAAAGAGCCCAGTGAGAGCAGTCACTGCCTGCTCCCTGCTCTCTCTCCTCCACACTCTCAAATCGGCCCACTTCTTCCCATCCTGCTGTCACTGCCCTGGTCCTGCCACCAGCAGCTCTGGACTGGAGAGTCCCAGCCTCCTCTCCATCTCCAGGCTCTACCTTCCTGTGAGCCAGAGAGAACCTTCCAGCCCTTCAATCTGCCCATGCCCTTCCTGCTTAAAACCCTGTCCCCACCTTGGCCCCCCAATAACCTCAGGATAAACCCATCTCTCTCAGCCTGACATGGAGTGCCCCCAACTCTCTGTCTTTTTTTTTTTTTTTTTTTTTTTTGTCTTTTTAGGGCCACACCAGTGGTACATGGAAGTTCCCAGGCTAGAGGTCGAATCGGAGCTGTAGCCACCTGCCTACACCACAGCTACAGCAACACCAGATCCGAGCCTCGTCTTCGACCTACACCACAGCTCACGGCAACACCGGATCCTTAACCCACTGAACGAGGCCAGGGATTGAGCCCACATCCTCCTGGATACCTGTCGGGTTTGTTAACTGCCGAGCCACGACAGGTACTCCTACTTCTCTGTCTTCTGCCAGATCGGAATTTCCACTTGCAGGTGAGGGGAAATGGTGGTTAAGCCCAAGGCTTTGGGGCAGGAATACTGGCTTCTCCATAGGGTAGCTGGATTATTGAACTCATTGCTTGTTGGGTTTTTTGGTGCGTACGTGTGGTAGAATATCCAAAATGCAAGATTGACCATTTGAACCATTTTACGTATAGAGTTCAGTGGCATTAAGTTCAGTCACATTGTTGTGGCATCGTCCCCACCGTTCATCTCCAGAATTTCTGCATCTTCCCAAACTGAAATTCTGTTCCCAAGAGTGAGTTAATCCTTTATGCTTCTGTTTTCTCATCTGCAAGTTGGGACTGATAAGTGGACAGCTTTGCACAGTACCTGGGAGGTAAGTAATAGACGCTTAACAATCATTGCTACTCTTTTATGCTCTGGAGGAAAGTAAGTGTGGCAGCACTGCAGGGGTTGTCTCTAGAAGTCCAGGGCTGTCACAGCCCAGAGTCATTTCTGTGACTGGCAAAGTTTATGACAGCTGCTGGGGAAGATGAGTCACTTCCTCCCCTGAGGAGGCGATGAGCCTGGAGATGGGAAGGCAGGAAGCAGAGTGAGCTCGAGCAGCTGCTTCTTGACCAGGCTGGCCCTCCTAGGATGCTCTGGGGACCACTATGCAGGCAAGGAGGATTCTGACAGGCAGTAGGGTCCAGTGTGGGCCCGTTTTCATCAGTACAGTTTCTTTTTCTTTGCTTTGCTTTTTTTCCTTTTTTTTTTTTTTTCTTTTTTAAGGGCTGCATCCTTGGCATATGAAGGTTCCCAGGCTAGGGATTTAATCAGAGCTATAGCTGCTGGCCTACACCACAGCGCACGGCAACGCCAGATCCTTAACCCACTGAGCGAGGCCAGGGATTGAGCCCACAACCTCATGGTTCCTAGTTAGATTCGTTTCTGCTTTGCCACAATAGGAACTCCCCCCTTTCTTTCTTTCTTTCTTTCTTTCCTTCTTTTTTTCTTTCTTTCTCTCCTTCTTTTTCTTTTTTTTTGTCTTTTTAGGGCCACACATGCAGCATATGGAAGTTCCCAGGCTAGGCATTCAATCGGAGCTGCAGCTGCTGGCCTACACCACAGCCACAGCAATGCGGTATCTGAGCCAAGTCTGTGACCTACACCACAGTTCACGGAAACGCCGGATCCTTAACCACTGAGCGAGGCCAGGGATCGAACCCAAGTCCTCATGGATACTAGTCAGGTTTGTCACCGCTGAGCCTCAACGGGAACTCCAGGACTCCTGTCTCTTGAGTGAAAAATATGGACTATCTTTCAGAAATAGCCACAAGGGAAGGCAGTTCACAGAAGCAAACCAGTCTATTCCCTGGAGTCCCTCAGACCTGAAATCTGCGAACAATGAGCTGTGTATTTCATTTTTCTAAGCCTCAGGGTCCTTGACTATACAATGAATGTGATAATTATGACTGAAATTCATTACAGGACAAGTATTATCCAAAGTACTTTATGGAGTTCCCGTCGTGGCGCAGTGGTTAACGAATCTGACTAGGAACCATGAGGTTGCGGGTTCGGTCCCTGCCCCTGCTCAGTGGGTTAACGATCCGGCGTGGCCGTGAGCTGTGGTGTAGGTTGCAGACGCGGCTCGGATCCTGCGTTGCTGTGGCTCTGGCGTAGGCTGGTGGCCACAGCTCTGATTAGACCCCTAGCCTGGGAACCTCCATATGCCGCAGGAGCGGCCCAAGAAATAGCAAAAAAAAAAAAAAAACAAACCCAAAACAAACAAAAAAAAAACAAAGTACTTTACTTGTATTAATTCAGTTAATGTTCCAACTACCTATGATAATCCTCCATATCCTGCGCAGCTTAGTGCTGTGCAGTGAGCAGTAAGGTCTGAGGCACACATGCAGTGGTATCACAGCTCCGCTGGCCGTGTGGTAAGATGCGAACGATCACCACACAGCCTGTGACGGCTTTCACAGCATTTCCATGTACCTTAGCATGACACACACCACAGCTCATTCACCAGAGGAAGCTGTGACAGAGGTGCCGGTGGGCCCCAGAGCTGACCACTCCCCACGAGTCCTCTCACCTGAGGAGGCTGTGACAGCTGTGCACATTTACCTCAGATATGACCACTGACCACAAGTCCCCTCACCCCAGAAGGCTGTGAACGAGGTTCACAGGTATCCCAGGCGTGACTGCTGACCACAAGTCCCTTCTGGGGAGGTTTGACTGCAGTGGTCATGATCCCCAGACCTGATCCCTCACCAGAAGTCCCCCCACCTGAGGAGGCTGTGACAGAGGTGCATGTGGACAACAAACCTGACCACTGACTACAAGTCCCCTTTCCCAAGGAAGCGTGACTGCAGCACACCTGTACCCCAGACCTGACCACTCACAATTTGCCTTGCCTGAGGAGGCTGTGACAGCAGTGCCCATAGACCCCACACTTGACCCCTCACCACAAGTTCCCTCACCTGAGGAGGCTGTGACAGCAGTACAGGAGTACCTCAGCGGTGACCCCTTACCACAAGTCCCAACCCTGAGGAGGCTGTGACAGCACTGCATTTTATCCCAGACCTGACCCCTCACCACAAGTCCCCTCACTTGAGGAGGCTGTGACAGAGCTGCATGTATATTTCAGACCCGATCTCTCACCACAAGTCCCCAAACCTGAGGAGGTTGTGATGGCCGTGAAGGCATACCCCAGACGTGACCTCTCACCACAAGTCCCAAACCTGAGACGGCTTTGACAGAGGTGCATATATACCTCAGACCTGACCACTGACCACAAGTCCCTGCACCAGAGGAGGCTGTGACAGCAGTGCCCTTGTATCCCAGACGTGACTGCTGCCCGCAAGTGCCTTCTCCTTGTTGGAAATTACAATAACTCTGGCTCAGGTCGTCAGTGTTGGAAAGTGAGACATATGGACAAGGAGAAATCTCGACAAGGATCTTTACTTCTGCAGAAGGGCGTGGGCACTCCAAAAAGTGTGCGCGCCGAACAAAGGACCCTCCCCTATTTATCCCTAACGCAGGTGATGTACCTGTCCCCTTCCCATTGGTCAGGTCTGGGCGCACACTCTTCCTGGTTGGCTAATTTGAAACAAACTGTTACTGCGAGAAGAGGGAAAGGGGAGGGGGAGGGGTCGCAGGAAGGTGAAACGGAGCAAAATGGAGTGACCAAGATTTCCTTTGATAGAAAAGATATTATGTTACTTTCCACATCCTGAGGAGGCTTGACTGCAGCGCACGAGGACCCCAGACCTAACTGCTGACCACAAGTCCTCTCACAGGAGGAGGCTGTGATGGCAGCGCAGGGGTACCTCACAGATGTCTGCTCACTACAAGTCCCCTCACCCAAGGAGGCTGTGATGGAAGTTCCAGGTTACCTCAGAGGTGACTTCTCACCAGACACCCTCACCTTGAGGAGGCTGTGACATGGTGCACCTGTACCCCAGACCTGACCCCTCACCACAAATCCCCACACCTGAGGAAACTGGGACAGCGGTGCCCACGTACTCAGACATGACCCCTCACCACAAGTCCCCTGACCTGAGGAGGCTGGGATGGCTGTGAAGGCATACTGCCGACGTGACCCCTCACCACAAGTTCAAGCTGGAGAAGGCTGTGACAGAGGTGCATGTATACCTCAGACCTGACCAATGACCACCAGTCCCCTCACCTGAGGAGGCTGTGACAGCAGTGAAGGGGTTCCTCAGAGGTGACCCCTCAGCACAAGTCCCCTGAGGGGGCTCTGATGAAGGTGCACTTAACCCAGAACTAATTCCTCACCATAAGTCTCGTTACCTGAGGAGACTGTGACAGAGGTACCCATGGACCCAGACCTGATTGCTCACCCCAAGTCCCTGCCCCCAAGGAGACCATGACAGCAGTGCCTTGTATCCCAGACATGACTGCTGACAATAAGTTTCACCTCCCAAGGAGGCTTGATTGTGGTGCACATGGACCCCAGACCTGACCAGTTTCTACAAGTTCTCTCACATGAGGAGGCTGTGACATCAGTTCAGGGGTACCTCAGAGATGACTGGTCACCACAAGTCTGCAAACCTAAGGAAGTTGTGATGGCCATGCAGGCATACCCCAGACATGACCTCTCACCACAAGTCCCCACACCCAAGGAGGCTGTGATAGCAGTGCCCGTGGACCCAGACTTGATTCCTCACACAAGTCCCCAAATCTGAGGAGGCTGTGACAGCAGTGCAGGAGAACCTCGCAGGTGACCCCTCACCATAAATCCCTGAACCTGAGGAGACTATGACAGCAGTGTCCTTGTATCACAGATGTGACCGCTGACCACGAGCCCCTTTTCCAGGGAGGCTTATCTGCGGTGCATGTGGACCCCAGACCTGAACGTTCACCACACCTCCTCTCCTGTGAGGAGGGTGTAACAGCAGTGCGGCAAGCCTGAGATGTGACCCCTCACCACAAGTCCCCGCACGCAAAGAGGCTGTGACAGCAGTGCCCGTGGATCCAGACTTGATCCCTCACCAAGAGTCTCCTCACTCGAGGAAGCTGTGACAGCAGTGCACCTTTACCCCCCATCTGACCCCTCACCCCAAGTCCTGGAATCTCAGGAGACTGTCGCAGCAGTGCTTATATCCCAGACGTAACTGCTGCCCACAAGTCCTCCTTCTACGAAGGAGCCTTAACTGCAGACCTGACCATTTACCATAAGTCCCTGACCCTGAGGAGGCTGTGACAGCAGTGCAAGGCGACCTCAGAGGTGACCGCTCACCATGAGTCCCCAAACCTAAGGAGGATGCGATAGCTGTGAAGGCATACCTCAGACGTGACCTCTCACAAGTCCCAAATCTGAGACAGCTGTGACAGAGGTGCACGTATACCTCAGATCCGACCTACGACCACAAGTCTCCTCACCCGAGGAGGCTGTGAGGGCAGATATGGGGTACCCCAGATCTGACGCTTCGCCACGAGTCCCCTCACCCAGAGAGGCTGTGACAGAGCTGCACATTTAGCTCCGATCTGGCTGATACCACCTCCCAAGCTGTGACAGCCATGCGTGTGTACCTCAGACATGGCCACTCAACACCTATCTCCTCCTCTAAGGAGAAGGCTGTGGCACAGAGAGGTGAGGAGACTCGCTCAAGGTTACACAACTGGTAAGAGGCAGACTGGCATAACCTGGCCCCAGAGCTCACGTTCCTAACTATGGCACTTAACTGTCCCAAGGGCTAGTGAGAGGACTTTGTCATCGGTCCACTGGTCACTCAACCATGGGGTTGAAGACAGAGCAGCGTAGGAGCAAACCACCTTCGCCTGGGTTCCGGAAAGAACGTGGATGGGATCAGGGTATCCGTGTTCTCCGCAGGACCCCGGTCAAAGAACATTAAACCTCATACCCTCAGGGAACTTTCATTAGCCAGATCCTCTGCCTCTGGAGGGAAAAACCTTAGAGGGAAAGCTATCCGGGATGGCCCCTCAGTGGCTGTGGTGGCGATGGCAGAGAACACGTCTTCACAGCACTTCACAGTTTGCAAAAATCTCATCTAGCATGTCTTCTGAAACCTCCACTCCAGCCAGAATTGCTGGTACTACTCTCCTGGTTCACAAAGAGGAGATGGAGGCAGAGAGAAGCGAAGTAATTGCCCAAGGAGAGCTGGCAAGTGGAGGGGCTGGGATTTGAACCCAAGGGTGTTGGCCCCTGAAGCTGATGCTACACTGCCTCCTGGTGGCAGGAAAGTTGGTGACAGTGATAAGTGTGCTGGAGGCGCGGTCTCTTCTCTCCCGAGCTCCAGGAACCTCTTGCCCGCAGCAGGAGGCAGCCCAGATTCTCCCCAGCCTTTTATAACTTCCCTTTCCTCCTTGGCACCTTCATTTTCTAGCCTCTTGGCTCTGTTGGAGCCTGGCGCCAGCGAAGGTGAGGAGCAGCAGGGGTGAGACGGAGACAGACAGGGTGTCACTGACGACTTCCCGGGGCAGAGGGCTGTGGGCGCTGCCTGCCACTCAGGGGGAGCTTCAGAGGGCTGCCTGCCTTCGCTTAGGAGCTCAAAGATGTTCCTGAGATACACAAGCTCCTCCTGGAGACATTTCTGGACCTCCCCACTTTCTCAAGGGGGAGAGATCCGGACTGGGTGTGCTATGGGCTCCCCATGGCCCCAGGAGAGAGATGCAGGGCTGTGTAACCTGGGTGGATGCTTATGACACCTGCCGGCACCTTTCACCTCTTCTCAGCCTGCACAGAGCGTGCATTAAGTGAACAAGCCCTCATTCTGGGAGAGGCAACCGTTTCAGAGAGCTCCAAGCCAGGCTTGATTCACACGGGTCTGGAACCAAGACCTGAGCACATAGGCACTATCTAACCTCCCACACCCACTCGGTGGGGAACAAACACCCCCGCAGTCTCAGATCTTCACAAAATTCTCCTCCACTCTTGTCTTGAGCTCTGCCGCCCTACATGCACCGCGCCACTAAATCCGAAAACTTGCTTTTGTCTCTCTCTCATCTCCTTCTCTCCTATCTGATCTGACTCACTGGGAGCTGGACCCTGAGCTCAGAAGTCCCTGTCCTCCTCCTCTGCTGACTGTCCCTCCCACTCCCCTCCTGTTCCTTCCTCCTCCCCCTTTCTACTGGCCAATGCCCATCAACCAGTGGTAGGAATCTGTTCAATTTTATCTTTTTATTTATTTGTTTGTTTGTTTATTTATTCAGGGCGGAAACAGCAGCGTATGGAAGTTCCCAGGCTAGGGGTCAAATCAGATTTGTAGCCTCTGGCCTACACCACAGCCACAGTCATGCCAGATCTGAGCCACATCTGCAGCCTATACCACAGCTCATGGCAACACCAGATCCTTAACCCTCTGAGCGAGGCCAGGGATCGAACCTGCATCCTCATGGATACTAGTCAGATTCGTTTCCGCTGAGCCACAACGGGAACTCCTCCAATTTTAAAATGCAACAAAATCTCCCCTGACCCCTCATTGCCCTCCAGTCACCCATGTCTCTTTACAAACATCTTGAAAATATTGTTCACTTTCTCCATTTACCCCCTAAATGTCCATGTCCCCAAACTCCCACCCCCACTGTTCCACTGGACCTGTCCAGGCTGAGGTGGGCAGTAATTTCCTCCTTACTGGATCCCTCAGCCCTTCTTTTTTTTTTTTTTTTTTTTTTTTTTTTTGTCTTTTTGCTATTTCTTGGGTCGCTCCTGCGGCATATGGAGGTTCCCAGGCTAGGGGTTGAATCGGAGCTGTAGCTGCCAGCCTACACCAGAGTCACAGCAACTCGGGATCCAAGCCGTGTCTGCAACCTACACCACAGCTCACAGCAATGCTGGATCGTTAACCCACTGAGCAAGGGCAGGGACCGAACCCGCAACCTCATGGTTCCTAGTCGGATTCGTTAACCACTGCGCCACAACGGGAACTCCCCTCAGCCCTTCTTAACTGATCATCTTTCCAGTTTCATTAAGCAGCTTTTACTGCTGCTGGCCACGCGTGCCCTTTGGAGAGCTTTCGTGATGTCACATGCTCCTGGCTTTGCTTCGCTCTCTCCGGCCATTTTTCTCCCCAGCATGTTTTGCCAACCCTTCTTGTTCTGCCTCATTCTCATGCTGGTTTACCTCCAAGGTTATGTCCTTACTCTAAACCCTCTCACTAGCCCCATAAAACATAGACCTTCCAAGTCTTTGTATGCAACTTGGCTCTCTCCTGAGCTCCAGACTTAAACCCTCCAATTTCTGCTAGACCTCCCCACCTAACTATCCCATGGGCTCCTCTAATGCAACATGTCCAAGACCAGACTCCTTGTCTTCCTCCAAAACCTTCTTCTACCTACACTGCCCGCTGCCACCTGCTCCACCCCATCAACATCACCGCCCTCTGCCTTGTCACCCAAGCCAGAAAGCCAGCCTCATCTCACCCTCTTGCATATGCAGTTATCAAATTCTGACTATCCTTCCCCTGGAAGATTTCTCTGATTCTTGATAGTTAAGAAGCAGGAGGCTTGGATACTAAAAACTAGGGTAATGAAACCACTGCTCAGATGAACTGAAGTGAAGCATGTGACCCCCTGGGCACAGTCATTGGCACAAGGAAGCACTCAGTAAAGGGCAGCGGCTTCTGCCATCATTACCATCGTTCCTTCTCCTTCTTTCTCTCCCGCCATCTCGCTCCCTGGCTGGCCTCCCTGCCTGTTGCCTCTCCCGCTTGAATCTCTTCTCCTTGTGGCAGTAGGTGTGATCTTTCCGAAACGTGCACCTGTTAGTCCCCTGCCTGAAGGCTGCCGTGGTTCTCAGTGTCCTCGTGCTGAGTTCATATTCCTTGGCCTGGAATTCAAGACCCTTCTGGCTCTGGCCCCTGCCGACCTCTTTAGCCTCGTCTTTGGAGACTCCCAGTCTCTCCCTCTGTTCCACATCCCAAACACACTTTTCTCTGCCCCTCGGACACAACTGCCCCTTCCTGACTCTGCCACACATTTTCCACCCTGTCCCTGCCCTGTTGGCCCGGAGAGCGCTCCTCCACTGCTTATAATTCACAACCACCTGAAAGATGTCTTCTGAGAGGCAAGCCTGTTTTGTTCCCTTCTCTGGGCCCATCAGCTCTGCAGTAGCCCAGATCACACTAGACATGATGGGGGGTCAGTTTTTTCCATAGGCTATGCCACCCCCCCCCCCGACGCTGTCAATTCACTGTGATCAGGCACCCAACCTGAAGCCAGCTTCATTTACCGTGGAATGAACGCTGGACCTCAGTTCTCCTGATCTTCAAAGTGTAAGACTCTTGCTGTAGCGTGGATAGCTGTGACTGGTGAGTCGACCATCTGCGGCTACCAGTTACACCAAGATTGCAACAGCATTTTTACTTTCAGTACAACCAAGCAGCTCTGTAAATAAAATCTTAACATTTTGGGCCTGTTTTTTTTTTTTTGGTTTTGTTTTGTTTTGTTTTTTTCATGCCTTTCTTTTCTTTTTAATGAAACTTTTTTACATTAGGACATTTTATGTGACAACTGCCAAAAAAGTATTTTTAAGAATTTAAGTGAAGTAAACACCTTCCTCTTTGGTTAAAAAACAAAACAAAACAAATTTTTTTTAATTTAAAAATCAAGTAGACAGCAAAGGCAGAGAGCCTGGTTAACCCAGAGGAGAACAAGAACCCTGGGCAATGGAGGAAGATGAAGTCACAGAAGGCTTCCTGGAGGAGGTTTGACTTAAGAGTTAATAGATATCGAAGAAAGCGTGAGGGTGAGCCAGAGAGGGCAAACGAGCGAGAGAGCGTGCAGCTGTGGGAAACGGAGTGGCTCTCTGTTCCGTCACACTCGTTCCTCTTGCCTCAAAATACTCAAACTGTCCTCTCACCCCCATCTTCTGGCCAATAGCACAGCACTTTACAGTTTACACAGAGGGTTTTCACAGCTTGTTCCTGATTTGTGTGTTTGTCTTAGAGGCTAGCCTGAGAGTTGGCTAATCTGAGACTCCATTCTGCCTTGTCCTCGGCCCACTGTGTGACCTGGGAAATTCCTTTCACCTCTGAGCCTCGGTTTCCTCGTGTCACATGGGGATGGCAGTTGATGCTCAGTAGGTAGCAAAGCCTCCATAGACCACAGAGTTCTGTGCCCCCGTGAGGACTATTAATCTTGTTGTTCTAATATCAGCGAAGCCCAGGGGAAGCTGCTAACCAGCCACTTGGGTGTCCCCAGAAAAACATTACATTTGGCCCTATTAGAAGGGGAGCCTGGGGGCAGGACCCCAGCAGGCTAAGGATGGGAGGGCCTGAAGATTTAATGAAACCAGTCTCAGCCCCGGCCTAGTCCTCCCCACTGAAGCAGTGCTGGCCTGGGGAGAGGAAGGGACAGCTGGAGTGGCCCAGGTTGCAGGTGAGCTGAACCACCTTCCTTAGGCTGCAAAGGAAGTGCCTGGCACCTGTCAGAGACCAGGAGGGACAAGGTTCTGAAAAGGCACAGTTTAGAGGAACAGGCAGCGAGGGCCCCTCGCCCCAGTGTAAGAGGGGCTCTAAGGGAAGGGAGGTGGCCTAAAATCTTTCTGCCCCAATTTACAGCATTCCAGGCTGGCTGCTGATTTACTCTGTGGCTTTGGCCACACACAGCCCATCCCTGGGCCTCGCCCTCCTTGTCAGCAGCAATAGGGCAGCAGGACAAGAAGTTCTCCACAGCCAAGGGTTTGATTTCTCAGAAATGCTGGAGGGGAAG
Source organism: Sus scrofa (assembly GCF_054392235.1). Classification (NCBI taxonomy): domain Eukaryota; kingdom Metazoa; phylum Chordata; class Mammalia; order Artiodactyla; family Suidae; genus Sus; species Sus scrofa. The sequence continues at coordinate 9,470,590 of NC_139391.1, read as the reverse complement.
CCCTGACGTGGCCAGGACAACACAGACGCCATCTCCAGCCCCAAGGGACCCCCTGGCTGTGAGGGAAACATGGATGATGACACACAGAACGATTTGGGCCACCAGACAGGGACACGTCAGTGCTTCTCCCTTGGTGGGCCTTTGGGAGCCCTGGGCAGGGAACCTGGAGTCTGCTTCAGTGCAGCTCTGTCACCAGCTCCTTGTGTGACCATGAGCAAGTCACTCCTTTCTCTGAGTTTTTTTTTAATTTGAAAAACAGGGGGAGGCGCATGGGGATTGGACTACATTGCTCGCTTTTAAGGACCTTCTGGCTTTGATGTTCTGCAATTACCCTGCAAAGCGTGTCCAACCCGCTTTCATGGGCCCAGTCAGCGGAGGGAACAGCTTCTCAGAGTTGCCGTGGCTTTCAAAGAAACGTGGCATCTCATAAGATGCTGAAATAAAAGAATAAAAATTCCCCCTGGCTAGCTGATTATGGGAAAGAGTTCTGCTTAACTCAGGCAAACCCTTTTATTCATGAATTCATTTATGAACACTATTTGTTGAGGGTCTATCATGAGCCAAGCTCTACCAGGCCCTGGTTGTACAACAGTGCTGCCCAGGACACAGGGCCTGACTGTCACAACCTTTTCCTATGGAGATGAACCCAGTTTACCTTTCTCTTAAATCCGTTCTTGAAAAGAACATTTTTCTAGCCATGGAGAGCCTCTGTTTCAGAGTCCATCTGAAACTAGTTGAAAATGCCCTCGGAACAAAACAGAAATTCATAACTCTGACATCTGCCTAAGAAATGGAGAGAGGAAAATAAAACCTTTGCCCTGACTCTTCCCCGGGGGAAACGAGAGCTTCCGAAGCCTCCAGGTGTCTTGGCTTGGTGGAAAGAGTCCAAGGCAGAGCCAGAGGCCTGGTTTCCAGCGCCAAGAATGGTACAGACCAGCTGTTGACCTGGGCTGCTCCCAGCTCCCACCCAGGCCTGACTCTTCATTTGTGAAGAAAGAATCAGGGACTCAACGATCCGAGGGCTGGTCCCACGCTTCCTTGCTCTGTGATGTGACAAGGCTTTTGTTAGAAGAGGGAGAAGCTGGAGGTGGTTTTGGAAAAGCAAGAGCATCTGCACCAGGGGTCACAGGGGCAGAGAGGCGTGATCTGAACATCAACGCGACCTGGCCCTGGATCGCTCAGTCAAGGTGAAGGGCAAGTCAGCACTTCTCTAGCTCAGTTCTGGGGGTTGGAAAGTCTCGCCTGGGGGGTCTTGGGCTGCCAGGCCTATGCGGAAACCTTCTTCAACAGCCTGGGGAGGGGACTGACTCCCTGCACTGCTTGGTCTTCTCTCCTGACACTGGTTCTGGGGCTTTTCAGTTCTCTGTAGTTCCCCCCGAGCTGGGCATGAAATGGCTAAACAGTGACATGTGCTAAGCTGCAGCCCGGAGTGGGAAAGACCCCAGTGTGATGTGGGGTCTGGCTTTCCCCCCCCGCCCCCCAATACGGGGAGAATCCATCTTCCACTTGGATTCCATTTGGGAAATGACTCCTTCTACCCAAGGCACGGATAATGCCTCTACCCTTGTAGGATCACCAACCTCTGGGGTTGTTGGGGACTAAGGGATTTCCTGGGACATTGGACTTGCAGTGCCAAAACCGGCAGTTTTGGGCAAATCAGGATGGTTGGCCCCTGGATATGACCAAGAAACCGGACACAAAGACAGATCCCAGGGCCCCAGCAGACACTGCACAGAAAGGGGAGCTGTTCTTGGCTGAAGCAGATGGCATTCTGCAGCAGCCTTTGGGGCCGGTAGCTCTCCCTGCCAATAAGATTTCATAGAAAGGGGATACTCCATGATCTGATTGATATGGTTCATTTATGTTACTTTTTTTTTTTTTTTAAAGAATCAATGGATTGAGGGTGAGAAGTTTGCTTAAAGGTGTAAGTTCCCATGCTAGGGGTCGAATCAGAGCTACAGGTGCCAGCCTACACCACAGCTCACAGCAACACCAGATCCTTAACCCACTGAGCGAGTCCAGGGATTGAACCTGCATCTTCACAGATACTAGTCATTTTGCTTCACCTACACCTCAATGGGAACTCCTTGCTTAAAGGTTTTTTAATCCAGTTCCTATTGATATAGTTCCTATGTTGAACTTCCTTTGCATCATTTCAGCCCAAATACCCCAGTTTGCATACCTCTAGTTATATGGAATTCACTCATTTTCAAGCCAGTCTTTTGCCTTATGGGATAGTTCTAATTGTTAGAAAATTATTCCCTGTATGGGACTAAAAAAACTCTGGGTCCCTGGAGCTTCTAAAACTGGTCCCCCAGTTCTTTGTGAGTCTTGTAACTGCCCTTTGACAGCCCTTCAGGCACTTATATTCACCTCTCTTCCCCACCAGACAGAACCAGCTTTTCAACCACTGAGCATTAGATAACTCACCATCTTGGGCATCTTGGTTGTGCAATGGAATTCCAGACACAAAGAAACTGCTGGGGTTAAGATCCATGATTCGAAAGGAAAAGATGCATGTTCTAGCTAACGATTCCTTGATTTTTCTGGTTTCCAGTATGGGCTGATGTTTGCTGTGTCTGTCTGCAAACTTGCTGATCTGACCCACTATGGAGTCCACCTGTAATGGATCAAAGGACTCCTCACCTGTCTTCTACCTGGTGGGCATCCCCTCTCTGCCTGAAACCCTCTTCTTCCTTGTCTTCTTGCTTTTCCTCTTAATTTACCTGCTTATCCTGGTGGGTAACGCCCTGATCCTGGTGGCCGTGGGGACAGAGCCCAGACTCCATAAACCCATGTACTTCTTCCTGATCAACCTCTCAGCCCTGGACATCCTCTCCACTACAACCACCCTCCCCAAAATGCTGTCCCTCCTCTTGCTTGGGGACCACGTCTTCAGCTTCCCCGCCTGCTTCCTGCAGATGTACCTCTTCCATGGCCTTAACTGCTCTGAAGCCTTCATCCTGGTGGTCATGGCCTATGACCGCTACGTGGCTATCTGCCGGCCCCTGCACTACCCTGTGCACATGACCCCGCAGACCAATGCTGCCCTGGCGGCCAGTGCCTGGCTCGCCGCCCTCCTTCTGCCCATCCCAGCAGTGGTGAAGACCTCCCAGATGGCATATGACAACATTGCTCGAATCTACCACTGCTTCTGTGACCACCTGGCTCTAGTTCAGGCCTCCTGCTCTGACACCACCCCCCAGACCCTCCTGGGCTTCTGCATCGCCATGGTCGTGTCCTTCCTGCCCCTCCTCCTGGTGCTTCTCTCCTATGCCCACATTGTGGCCTCGGTGCTTCGCATCAGCTCCCGAGAAGGACGCTCCAAAGCCTTCTCCACCTGCACCTCCCACCTGCTGGTGGTTGGCACCTACTACTCATCCATCGCCATAGCCTATGTGGCCTACAGGGCTGACCTGCCCCTTGACTTCCACATCGTGGGCAACGTGGTGTTTGCCATCCTCACACCTGTCCTCAACCCTCTCATCTACACCCTGAGAAACAAGGATGTCAAGGCAGCCATCACCAAAATTGCATGTCGCCAGGAGCCAGGACATCCTGGGGGCCCTTGATCCTTAGATGTACTTAATTCTGTTCCCAGGATATCAGTGTGCTAAGAAGACAGAATGCCATCAAAAAAGTTCCTTGAAGGAAAGAATGACATAGCAGGGCTGTCACCAAAGTGGCACATCCCCAAGACCCAGGGCATTCTGAGCCACTTGATCCTTAGTTGCAACTAATTTAGCTCCCTGGACACCAATGACAGTGCCCAGCACAGAATAAACACAGTATTTTAAAATGACTTACTGCAGCCCAAATTGACTTTATTCAGTTGACCAGAGAGCTAAAACCTGCTACTCAAATATGGGATCAAGAAGTCCTAGAAGTTCCCTGGTGGCTCAGCTGGTAAAGCAGATTTGTCACTGCTGTGGCACAGGTTCAATTCCTGGCCCAGAAACTTCTACATGCCATAAGCAGGGCCAAAAGTAACAACAACAACAACAACAAAAACAAAAGAAGTCTTCCCACAGGTGCTGTGGAATAATTATAGTTTTCTTGTTTTTACTCAGTCCTGAATGTGATGATTAAAATTTGATCACCCAATCACATATATCTGGACCATACTTCCCTTAAAAAAGACACAGGCACCCGCATGTTTATTGCAGCTCTATTCACAATAACCAAGACACGGAAACAACCCAAATGTCCATTGACAGATGATTGGATTAGGAAGATGTGGTATAAACACACAATGGAATACTACTCAGCCATAGAAAAGAACGAAATAATGCCATTTGCAGCAACATGGTTGAAACTAGAGACTCTTATACTGAGTGAAGTACATCTGAAAGAGAAAGACAAATACCATGTGATATCACTTATATCTGGAATCTAATATATAGCACAAATGAACCTTTCCACAGAAAAGAAAATCATGGACTTGGAGGATAGACTTGTGGTTGCCAAGGGGCGGGGGGAGTGGGGTGGATGGGGAGCTTGGGGTTAACAGATCCAAACTATTGCCTTTGGAATGGATTAGCAATGAGATCCTGCTGTGTAGCACTGGGAACTATGTCTAGTCACTTATGATGGAGCATGATAATGTGAGAAAAAAGAATGTATACATGTATGTGTAACTGGGTCACCATGCTGTACAGTAGAAAAAAATTGTATTGGGGAAATAAGTATTACAAATAATAATAACAACAAAAAATTTGATCACCCAATCATTTATAAAAATTTTTACTAGGTGCTAGAGAAAGAAATAAACCAGACATAGTTGCTGCCCTCAAGGAATCCATAGTCTAGTTTGAGAGTTGGACTCAAGGAAATAGTGTAAGGTGATAGAACAGAGAGAAGAAAAGGTGGCTGTGGGAGCCAAGAAGTTAGCATTCAATTCAGTGTTAAAAATTTCTCTTGTAAGTTCTTAGACTTTTGGCATTGATACCACTTTTTTTTTTTTTTTTTTTTTTTTTTAGAGCTGCACCCGTGGCATATGGAGGTTCCCAGGCTACAGCTGCCAGCCTGCACCACAGCAATGCGGGACCTGAGCCGCACTTGTGACTTACACCACAGCCCGCAGCAATGCTGGATCCTTAACCCAGTAAGCTAGGCCAGGGATCGAAACCACGTCCTCATAGATCCTAATCGGGATCGTTAACCGCTGAGCCACAAAGGGAACTCCTGATACCATTTGTTTTTTAACAAGTACTCAGGCGTCAGCAATATGGTCGGGTGGGAGGCTTAAAATAACTGCATAAGAAAATCACTGGCTGCTCTAATCAGGGAACTCTGATAGGGTCCACGTTCCTGTCCAATGGGAAGAATCCGTTTTCAGCTTGGATGCCCATTAAAAAGTGATGCTGCCTGCCAAGAGCCAGTGGGAGGAAGTCAGAGTGGCTCCACGCACCATTGCCCACAGTGACCCATTTGGGGGAACTTGTGCTTCCAGTATTGACGCTTCTGGCCTCTGGATTAAGCAGTCCTGATTCAACAGAAGACACAGTAAATCTCACTAAGTTTAGAGTTACAACTTCTGCCTGGTCATTTTCAGCCCACTGTGCAAGTGGACCAGCCATCAAAAAAAGGAGTTGCCATCCTTAGAAGGCCAATGGACCCTGATCTCCTGGAGGAAGTGAGACCGCTCTTACATAATGGGGGCTTCGAGGTCGGTCCTCAGGCACAGGAGCATTTCTTGTTTCTTCCATGAACTTTAACTTTTAGTGGGCAATTAAAGCAACCCTAGCTTGATGAGACATAGTGACCAGGGTATCCGAACTGTCAGGGATGAGGGTCTGGGTCATGCTAGAAGGAAATCCATCTAGACCAACTGAAGTGACAGAATGTGAAGGAAAGAGGTTGGAATATAGGATGGGAGGCAGAAGAGAGAGAAGATGAGTGTCACTGGTGGCTTTGGGACTGACTGCGGCAACTGGGGCAGTAGTTAATCCTTTGCTTAGACATTCTCCCTGGGAGTTCCCCTCATGACTCAGCGGAAACGAATTTGACTGGCATCAATGAGGTTGTGGGTTCGATCCCTGGCCTCGCTCAGTGGGTTAAGGATCCGGCGTTGCTGTGGCTGTGGTGTAGGTCGGCAGCTGCCGCTCTGATTTGATCCCTAACCTAGGAACTCCCATGTGCCATGGGTGTGGACCTAAAAAGACAAAAAAAAAAAAAAAAGAATTTTCCCCTGAAATTGTGACTAATCAGAATCCTGGAAACCCTATGTCCAAATGGAGCAAACTTTTTGTGATAAGTATATGACGTAAGAGGTTCAAGGCTTAGACTGTGAAGTAGACACAGCTGGTGGTCTGCCCTCCAGCAGCTGAGCGTTAGCTGCTAACACCTCACACACATACATCCCAAAATAGAGGCATAATGGCCCTGGATCTTGTTGCCTTTCTTTTGGGAGGCAGGGAGGGAGCACGAGAGTAACGTTACAAGCAGAGCAGACCAACCACTGGGTACTAAGCCATCTAAGCTTAGATGCCAGCTTTTGATTGCGGAACGTGGTAAAGCCAGCTGTTTGGCATCTAGAGACCCTGAGAGCCCATGAAAGTTGCATCTTCTCCTGCAAGAAAAGAGTATCACCAGTCCCCCTGGTAAACTGAATATGTGCAGGCAGCCTCTGGCCTGGATCTTGCTAGATAATACAAACGAAGCTCCTGGAATAATTTTCAAAGACTCCTGTCCTACTCCCATCATTATCTCATTAATCCTCTCCAAACCTCTATGAGCTGGGCAAATTATGTTCCATTGTTTACAGCTGGAGAAACTCAGACCGGGAGAGGTTAAGTAATTTACCGAAGGTGACAGAGTTAAAATATATTAGAACTGGTATTCAAAGCCCAGACTTGTCCCTTTGGACCCCACGCTCTTAGCCACGATAGAGCAGTTAGAACAAAGGCTGGGGAACGAAGTCTTGATCAGCCCAGCAGCTCTGATGTTAAGCATGAGCATCAGCGTAAGTCATTTCACTTCTCTGGACCCCAGTTTCCTCCTCTTGGCTGCCTGCCTCCCCTGGCTGTTTGGGGGACTGGACCGAATAATGTCAATAAAAGCTGCCCCATTGATTGTCAAGTTCTGGAACCCATGCGGGCCGATAACAACATTGTTCTCATTATCAGCAAATCCCAGAGGCAAGTCCCCTCCCAACACCTGCTCTAGGAGGGGCCAAGAGGTTGATCCTGGGTGACTGGGTGGGGCTGAGTGCCCCCAAAGGAGCCCCATCTTGAGGGAGAGGGCCCCAGCAGGCCTGGCTGAAAGGAGGGTTAATAAGCTACAGCCTAGCACCTACCTGCTTCTCTCCTGCCAGGCCAGGTTGGAAGACACAAAGAAGACACCACAGGAGACACCAAGGTAGACGGGGCTTGGCAGGTGAGTGGGCTGGGGATGAAGTGCCAAAGCCCAGCAAAGACCAGAGTGGGGAGATGGGGCAAGGATGGTGGGGGGCGCGGTTTAGAACCAGGGCCAGGGATCGGGAAGATGGGCTGGGTGTATACAAGAGGCAGGCAACCAGGATCCAGGTTGGCTGTGCACATGTGGGCTGTGGGACCTTGGACCACACATCCCGGCAGGTCTGTGTGCTCAGAGGTGGGATTCACATCATCCTGGCCAAGTCCTTCCCACAGGAAGGCAAGGCTGATGACAGCAATGATAATGAAAACGCCAACAGACTTCGAGTTCTTACCTGTTCTGGGCTCTTGTGTAGCATTGTCTAAGCATTCTTTCCACAAGAACTCACAACAAACCCTGGCCATCACAGATGAGGGAAATGAGCTCAGAGAGGGGAGAGCGACTGGCCCAAGGTCACGCAACTGCAGGTAGGAGCTGGGATTGGAATCCAGCCCTTTCCGACTCACAGGTGCACACACTTGACCACTAAGGCCCACAGGACGTGATGGAGGGCAAGTCCCTGGCTGGCAGCAGGTGCTCACTAGGCGGGAGAGCCTTCATCCTCTCCCTATGGAGCACGGACCCTGTGACATGCGCTCTGCCAAGCCCGGCGGCGGGGGGACACCCCAGAAAGAGTTCATGGAATTAGAAACCCCTTAGAGATCGTCTCCTCCAAACCCCTCACTGTACAGGTAAGAAAACCAAGGCTCAGGGGCCCAAGGTCACAGCAAGCACGTGGGAGAGCTGGTCCAGGAGCCAGGCCCCGTGGTTGCCGCTCCTTTACAGCAGGCTGCCTCCTGAACAGCCTCCGCTCTCACCCCTCACCGGCCATGGCCTTGAACGAGGGCCTGTCCTCCAACCCTCAGACTCTCATTTGCTAAAGGCCACAGCCACTCCCGGGAGGCGCTGGATGACGGACAGGGGGGACATACCTGAAGTGTAGCACCAGGTCGGACACGTGCTGATCGGCTTTGCTGTCCTTCCCTGTCCCCACCTGCACCGTCACCAGCTCGTAGACAGTCAGTGCCAACAGGGAGCACGCGTGGGGCAAGTTCTGTGCCCTGGGAAGCAGCGCCCTTAGGCCCTGAGCCCAGGCTGTGTCACTCAGGTATAGTGTGCAATTCAAAGCAAACCGAGAGCCCTGACCGGTGACACAGGTGTGAGCAAGTCCAGCCACGTGTGGCTAGTTCCTCTGATGGGCTCGAGGAATGGGCTTTGAAAGAGCAAAGGTGAAATTCTTTGGGGATGTATTTGTGGTGTCCCTCCTTGGCTGATGGCGCAGTGCCACCTGGCAATGAAAAGCCATGTGCCACCTCTCCACTGTGGCCTCACATCCCTACCTCCATCCGCAAAGCAGCGGGACAGAGCAGGGGCAAGAGAGGTAGCAGAGTTGATGGCTTCTAAGGAGCCCTCTGGCCTCAGCTCTCTGTGTTTCTGCCCCTCGGATCCTCCGTTTTGCCTCCCCTGGGCCTGGCAGCCGTGACCGCCTCTCTGAGAGCAGAAATGTCCAGGGCAATGCAGTTTGCATTCCTTCAGGTGTGAGGAAAAACCTGGTGACCACACTATTTGGAGTGGGGTTCTACCTAACTGAGGGTAAACCTTTTAAAATGGAGACCATCAGGTCACGCTCTTGCCAGGTCCTGGGGGTGGCCTCTGAGGTTCTCTTCCAAGGAGCACACACGCGGGCTGGTTGTCTCTTCCCCGCTCATTTCAGACAAAGCATTGGCCAGTCACCACTTCCAAATCTAGAAACCAGGCTTCATGATCCAAATCAATCACAGAGCAAACCTGTACATTTTTAAAAGGTGGTGAAGACGGGTGGCGGAGGGGAATCTGGCTGGAAGAGAAGATTCAAAAAACCCTTTTTTTTTCTAGTCTGATATTCCATGATTCTAGGACCTGAGAAGTGTTTTTTACCTAGTTTGTTTTGCATTTGTTTTAGAAAAGAAAGAAGGTTGCTGTCATTCCTAGGAATTCAAAGGGAAACCCCTGGTGAAATCACTAGGGTTCAAACAGCAGTGATGCAAATATAAACATGAAGCTGCCTGAACTGCTCATCAGAGACTCCCCCTGAAGTAGGGATGAGCCCGAATCGCCTCGGCTCAAGCCCAGAAGCCCCCCTGTTGATCCCAGTGCAGTTAGCAAACATCCTCTGATATAGGGGTTCTTGTCTTTGGGCAGCTATAGCTTTTGGTTCCCTGGGTCCTTTCCAGCAACAAGAGGTCTCATGACAGCTCCTTGTGGCTTCTTCTGAGCTGGTATTGGAGGAGCCAACAGCAGAATGGGCATCAAAAAATGAAACAGCATCCCCACTGGGCTGTGACAGCCAGGAGGAAGGAAGGTGGCAGATGCAGGATGCACCCTCAATGGGGGGGGGGGGAGATACATCTGCTTGGACTCCAAAAGGGAGAGAGTTGTCCTGCTGAAGGCATTTGTCCCTCTCATCGATGCCACATGAGTGGGAGAGCACCCGGAGAATTCAGCAGGGAGAGAGGCAGGTGGAGCTGCTGCACCTGCAAAATGAGAGGGGGGCCATTCACTGAGTCTTGAGTAGCCTGAGCAGCAGCATGTGGCAGAAAACCCAAGAAAAATCAGCCCTTCCTAGTGAGGTGGTGATAGTGATGTTACTTTAAAAAAGAAAAAACAAAACAAAACAAAAACAATAACATAGGAATATAAGAGCTCATCTAAGACCTGACGCCCAAAAGATAGTGTGGGACTTGGAGCAGAGACGAGACAGAAATTCTTTCAATGCACTTATCACAGTTGTAACTAGATAATTAACTGTGTTGTTAGCTGCTAAAAATACCATCCTTCTACTAGAATTGAAGCCCCGTAAAGACAGAGGCCTCATATGCCCTGATTACCGTGTACACTGTAGCTGCTTACTAAACACCTGATGGAAGAAAGAAGGAGTAAACTGTAGGTTAAGATAGAAGAATTTATCTTGGATGGTTCCAGTCCTCTAGGGATTTGGATTGCAATAATTGTAGATGGGACCATGCAGAAATCTCCTTGCAAACTCCTGTTTTATCCAGTTTCCAGATGATCTGGTTGCCTGTTGCTCCAGCATGTAGTTCTGTCCCACCATGGATGCCACAGCCTGTAATGGATCAAAAGACTCTTCACCTGTCTTCTACCTGGTGGGCATCCCTACTCTCCAGGGGTCCCTCTTCCTCCCTGTCTTCTTCATCTTCTTGTTCTTCTACCTGCTCATCCTGGTGGGTAACGCCCTGATCCTGGTGGCCGTGGGGACAGAGCCCAGACTCCATAAACCCATGTACTTCTTCCTGATCAACCTCTCAGCCCTGGACATCCTCTTCACCACAACCACTGTCCCCAAGATGCTGTCCCTCCTCTTGCTTGGGGACCACGTCCTAAGCTTCCCCGCCTGCTTCCTGCAGATGTACCTCTTCCATGGCCTTAACTGCGCCGAAGCCTTCATCCTGGTGGTCATGGCCTATGACCGCTACGTGGCTATCTGCCGGCCCCTGCACTACCCTGTGCACTTGACCCCGCAGACCAATGCTGCCCTGGCAGCCAGTGCCTGGCTCGCCGCCCTCCTTCTGCCCATCCCAGCAGTGGCACAGACCTCCCACATGGCTTTTGCCAGCACTGTTTACATCTACCACTGCTTCTGTGACCACCTGGCTGTGGTCCAGGCCTCCTGCTCTGACACCACCCCCCAGACCCTCCTGGGCTTCTGCATCGCCATGGTCGTGTCCTTCCTGCCCCTCCTCCTGGTGCTTCTCTCCTATGCCCACATTGTGGCCTCGGTGCTTCGCATCAGCTCCCGAGAAGGACGCTCCAAAGCCTTCTCCACCTGCACCTCCCACCTGCTGGTGGTTGGCACCTACTACTCATCCATCGCCATAGCCTATGTGGCCTACAGGGCTGACCTGCCCCTTGACTTCCACATCGTGGGCAACGTGGTGTATGCCATCCTCACACCTGTCCTCAACCCTCTCATCTACACCCTGAGAAACAAGGATGTCAAGGCAGCCATCACCAAAATTGCATGTCCCCAGGAGCCAGGACATCCTGGGGGCCCTTGATCCTTAGATGTACTTAATTCTGTTCCCAGGATACCAGTGTGCTAAGAAGACAGAATGCCATCAGTAAAGTTTCTTGGAAGTTCCTGTCGTGGCACAGTGGTAAACGAATCTGACTAGGAACCATGAGGTCTCGGGTTCAATCCCTGGCCTCGCTCAATGGGTTAATGATCCAGCGTTGCTGTGAGCTGTGGTGTAGGTTGTAGACATGGCTGGGATCCTGCGTTGCTGTGGCTGTGGTGTCGGCTGGCAGCTACAGCTCCAATTAGACCCCTAGCCTGGGAACCTCCATATGCCGCAGGTGTGGCCCTAAAAAGAAAAAAAAGACCAAAAAAAAAAAAAAGTTTCTTGAAGGAAAGAATGACTTATAGCAGGGCCAAAAATACACCATTGAGTCTTCCCTTTTCATTAATCATAGGCTAGGTAATAAAATCAATCCTTCTGTGGAAAGAAATAGAATAAATAAGATAAAATACAAAAAGGAGATCTCTGGTGGCCTAGTGGGTTAAGGATCTGGCATCGTCACTGGTGTGACTCGAGTTGTTGCCATGGTATGGGTTCAATCCCTGGCCCTGGAAATTCTGCATGCCATGGGTATGGCCAAAAAATTTTTTTTTTTTTTTTATCTTTTTGCCTTTTCTATAGCTGCCGGCCTATGCTACAGCCACAGCAACACAGGATTCGAGCCAAGTCTGTGACCTACACCACAGCTCATGGCAATGCTGGATCCTTAACCCCCTAATCGAGGCCAGGGATTCAACCAGCAACCTCATGGTTCATAGTCAGATTCGTTAACCACTGAGCCACAATAGGAACTCCCCCCCCCAATTTTTTTTAAATATATAAAAAGTCATATAAAATATGAAAGTATCTTTTTAAAAGTATTACATAGATTTTTAAACATATAATAAGGGTAAAAGGTAGTAAGATGGGAACACAGAGAGGTTAGTTATTGAGACAGAGAGAGGCATATAGATCAATGAAACAGAATAAAGAGACCCAAAGGAGACCCTTGAATATATGGGCAACCGATATATATGTTATGATATATAAATGACATTGCAGTTCAGTATCAAAGATGGATACATAATAAAAGATATTAGTACTATCAAGGCTCCAAATGTCAAAAATGAAATGTGTCTCTTACCTCAAAGAAACACAATCAATCTCAACCTAAGTATGAAAGGTGAAACTATGAAACTGTATAGAAGACTGTAATTCTGATTTGGGGAGGGGGAAATATTTCTTAAACAAGATTTTTTTAAAAGGATGTAAACCTAGAGAAACAAGTATAAACTCAACTGCTTTCAAATGTAAAATTTCTATTTATCAAAAACACCAAAAAAAAAAAAAAAAAGAGAGAGAGAGAGAGGGGAAAGTCAAGCTACAGAACAGAAGAAATTTTTTTGCAATGCATATAATCAACTAAAAGACTCAGGAGTCCTGGCCAGGATATTTAGATTCATCTTATATCAATTTTTTAAAAAGGTAGTCAAGCCATTAGAAAAATGAGCAAAAGAATTCACAAGAAGGAATAAATGTCCAATACATATAAGAAAATGTGCCCAACTTCTTTAGTAGAAGGAAAAGCACAAATTACAACAGTTATCACTAGAAACCACTCGCTTCCACTAGAAATAGTTAGCGCTAGAAACCAAATGTCAGTCTGATGATACCCAGGTTGGCAAGGATATGGGTTGATGGGGCACTCATACATTGAGAGTGGGAAAGGTTTTTTGTTTCTTTGCTTTTTCTTTTCATGGCCGCACCTGCAGCATATGGAAGGTCCCAGGTTAGGGGGAGAATCAGAGCTGCAGCTGCTGACGTATGCCACAGCCGCAGCAATACCAGGTCTGAGCTGCATCTACAACCTACACCAAAGCCTGGGGCAATGCTGGATCTTTAACCCACTGAGCAAGGCCAGGGGTGAACCCATCCTCATGGACGCTATGTTGGCTTCTTAACCCACTGAGCCATGACAGGGACTCCGAGAGTGGGAATGCTAATTGGCACAGACAGACACTTTGGAAAATGGTTTATCACTATCTTATAATGTTGAGGACACACATGCTCTGTGATCTAGCACAGCAGCATTTCTTTGTGAAATGTTCATAAAAAGTAACACTACATATACCAAGAAAATATGAAGGAGGAGTTCCCGTTGTGGCACAGTGGAAACGAAACTGACTAGGAACCATGAGGCTGCGGGTTCGATCCCAGGCCTCGCTCAGAGGGTTAAGGATTTGGTGTTGCCATAAGCTGTGGTGTAGTTCGCAGCCGCGTCTTGGCTCTAGTGTTGCTGTGGCGTAGGCCGGTGGCTACAGCTCTGATTAGATCCCTGGCCTGGGAACCTCCATATGTCACGGGAGCGGCCCTAAAAAGAAATAAAAGACAAAAAAAAGAAAAAAAAGAAAAGGAGGAATTAGGTATACATGCGCCATAGAGGAATCTCACATAGTGCTGGGTGAAATAATCACAACTCAGTTATACAAAACTCAGGCACAACTAAACTGCATTTTTGATCAATACATACAGATGTAATTATGAAGAAAAGAGAAGGCATGTTTATTTAAAAGTCAGAATCACAGTTATTTCTGCAGGTGAGGAAGAGGTTTGTAATCAGAGAGGGCTACCAAGGGGCTTATGGGGTGAGGTCAAAATTTTGGTCTCCCCTGAATAATAGTGACATGGTATATTCTTTATGATTAGACTCTATATACTTAGGCTTTGCCGTGAGCTGCGGTGCAGGTCGCAGGCGGAGATGCTGTGGGACTTCCCTCCTGATTGGCTGGAGTGACAATAGGAGGCGGTACCGGTGAATTTAAAGGAGAAGGTGTGAAAAAGTGTAGAAGAGGAGACAAGGGAACAAAGCAGGAAAGTATAGGACGACTACCTGCCAGCATTAAAGTCTTATTTGAGTGAGGTTTATTGTCTGCAGAGCCTTCTTGTGTTAAACTCAGATACATCAGGAAAATACTTAAAATCGATTTCATTTTTACCTAAAAGAGCAGTTCTCCTCCTGAGTTATAGTATGTGACTACCTGTGCTAATGTTACTGATTCTTCCCAGTGGAGATGGTTTTTTTTTTTTTTTTTTTTTTTTTTAAGGCTAAGCTTTGGGGCTTTGTTGTATCTGCAGAGATGATCTGATTTTTTTTTTTAAATCGACCCTCACAAATGGCTGCCTAAGCTTCTTGTCAGAAAAATCAAATCTGTCAGCAAATGACATAAGGTGTCTTTCATGTGTTACGTGCACAAATCATGAGCCTACTATGTGCTATATTTTATAGCTCAGTGTTACTGGGAGAGGAAGGAAGAAGAAAGAGATAAAAATAAATTCCAAGATTTCAAAAGCAACTTTAAAATACTTCTAAACTTAATTAGAATATTGAGCTCTAAAACTGACTTTAGTTGTCACTTAAGTGAAAACATTTTTGCAGCCATGAAATTTTGGTTACATTTTAAGAACGATATTTATGTAATACCATTTTTCTGAACTGGTTTTTTTATATTCTTGATGATAGACAAAATATTCTTATTTTCTGCTTTCTATTTGTATTCTAAATAGTATGGTTCACTTTAATTTCTTGTATCTTCCCCTTAAGTTTGCTTCAAATATATTCCCAGAATCATTTGCACTTACCCTGTCTAGTGTCACCTTTGAAGACTTCGTTATTTCTAAGTTAACTTTGTTTTGTTCTAAGCAGTGCATGTTTTAAATAACCTGCCCACTTTTCCTAAGCTGGGTCACCAAATGCTACACCCACAACATGTGGAAAGTGAACAGCACCCTCCTAAACAACCAGTGGGTCACAAAAGTAACCAAAGACAAAGCAGAACATATTTTGAGATGAATGAAGATGAAAGAACAATGTGCTGAAACTTATGAGATGCAGCGAAAGAGAGTGCTTAGAGGGAAATTTATAGCTGTAAATAATATTTACGTTAAAAAGGAAGATAGCTCTCAAATGAATAACCCAATTTTTAACTTTAAGAAATGAGACGAGAAAAGCAAACTAAGGGAGTTCCCAGTGTGGCTCAGTGGTAATGAATCCAACTAGTTTCCATGAGGATGTGGCTGTGGCCAGCAGCTACAGCTCCAATTTGACCCCTAGCCTGGGAACGTCCATATGCCGTGGGGTTTGGCCCTTAAAAAGACCAAAAAAAAAAAAAAAAAAAAAGAAAAAAGAAAAAAGAAAAGCAAACTGAACTCAAAGCAATCAGCAGGCATGAAATAATGATAAAGATGAGAATGGAAATAAATGGAAAGAGTAGAAAAACAATAGAGAAAACAGACAGAAGCAAAATTGGCTCTTTGAATGTATCAACAAAACTGACAAACATTTAGCAAGATGGGCAAAGGAAAAGGAAAGAAGACCTAATTACTAAAATCGGTAGGACGCAACGTTGTCTCTATGAGGATTTGGGTTCGATCCCTGGCCTTGCTTGGTGGGTTGAAGATCCTGCATTGCTGTGGCTGTGGCGTAGACCAGTAGCTGCAGCTCCAATTTGACCCATAGCCTCGGAACTTCCATTTGTCACAGATGCGGCCGAAAGAAAGGAAGAAAGAAAGAAAGGGAGTTCCCATTAAGAAAGGAATTCAGCTGGTTAAGAACCTGACATAGTCTTGTGAGGATTCGAGTTCAATATCTGGCCTGATCAGTGGGTTAAGGATTCAGGTGTTGCCATAAGCTGTGGCGTGGGTCACAGATGTACTTGGATCTGGCGTAGCTGTGGCTGTCGTGTAGCTTGGCAGCTGCAGCTCTGATATGACCCCTAGCCTGAGAACTTCCATATGCCTCAAGTGCAGGTGTGAAAAGAAAAAGAAAAGAAAAAAAATGAAAGAAAGGACATGACCTCTGATTACAGAGACATAAAAATGATAAGAGACTGCCACATAACATCTGAAACAAAAAGCTGAATTTATCCCTTAAGCATGGAAATGTTTCGTTTGTGGCATAGTTTATTTCCGAGCAACACAGGGAGCTGACCTCATAGGGTTGTGGAAAATCTGGAGATTAGGCGTTGGTGGACTTTTAGGAGGAGGAGGAGTGTCTAGAGACTGGTTTGCCTTTAGCTCTGGAAGTGTGGTTACAGCAGTGAAGCGGCTGCTGGGTGGCTGGCTTTCAGCAGTGTGTGTGCTGATGCGAAGTTGTCATTGAGTGATGAAACAGGTTTAAAAAAAGTTCTGATGACTATTTGTCACCATGGCTACGGAGGAGCCAGTCATTTCCTAGAAGTATGGGAACATTTTTATGCTCAGAGGTAATGAAATAAATCATATTTTATCCCATAATGGTAAAATGGTAAGTCTCAGAATGTTGGCTTTTGACAAGGAAATCTCAGCCAACTCTTAACTCTCCTATTGAGGTTCATTTTCTTTAGTAAAACCAAACAAAATTAGAAACCTGAAGGGAATCGAGGTCTCGGTTTTTGTTGGATGTCTCCAGCTTAACTGCAATTCTACCAACTGTTGTACTCCAAGTGGATTCTTCTGGCCCAAGTCCCCAAGTCTCTTAATTAGTTTTATCCATAACACACCAGAAAGTCTTTAGTCATCCTCGTGTTGCTGACAGCTGGGTCTGGATGGTCCTTAAGGAGTTCTGTAGTCTCTGAGAGACAGAAAACAGATCAAAAGAATCCACCTGTTGTGTGGATTGTTATCTGCTGATTCTGCAGAATTCTTTGCCTTTAACTTAAGAATGATTATATCTTCTCCCCCAGAAACACCTCTAGCATTTACATTTATGATCTGGAAGCAAAGATCCATAGACACAAATTTATTCCAAATGCGAAGTTCTCTCTTCCATCAGAGGGAGAAGGTCTGGAGAGAAGATGGCCCATATAGCGCTTGTTTGCTATTCAAAGAAACGACGGAACCACCTTCAGCTCCATGGTGAAGTTCATTAGATCACGAGGAGCAGCTACAGCCTCTGCTGTACCAGTTTCTGCTTTCCATGAAGTTTGATACTCAGCTGCCAATGGCTTAGTATTCTCGAATCCTACACTATCTGCTATGGAAGTCTCTTCTCTGGGCTGAAATGAATCATTCATGCATGGTTTCTCCCAGTTCTGGGCAGCAGCCTCAGGCACTGGTGTAACAATGTCATCCCAGTCATTGCTGTGACTCAGCATCCTCAGAGCCTCTGGGTTTGAAGCTTGGACTGTCCCGGTACAGGCATATACACACAGATTTTATTTTATCTTATTTTATTATTTTATTTATTGCATTTTAGGGTCACGCCCACAGCATTTGGAAGTTCCCAGGCTAGGGATCGAATTGGAGCTACAGCTGCCGGCCTGCACCACAGCTACAGCAACGCCAGATTCTTAACCACTCACCACGGCTAGGGATCGAACCCACAACCTCATGGGTCCTACTCAAGTTCGTTAACCACGGAGCCATGAAGGAAACTCCAACACACACATTTTAGAATCTGCTTACCTCTTGGCCCAGAATTCCTACTTCTAAGGATCTATCTCAGAGAAATATTTGGGTATATATGTCCCCAAATACATATTAAGAGGATGTTAATTATAATATTATTCATAATAGCAATAACTGGGTACAACTTAAATGTCTGTCGTCAGGGAAATTACTACACAAATGTCATGTCCACGCCATCAAATACCAAATTCAGATAAAAGAATAAAGTAGATCAGATAAACGATTCCAAGGCTTGGTTTCTTTCATTTTTCTCTCAATTTAATTTTTATTTTACTTCAGCGTATGCTAGATTTACAATGTTGTGTTAGTTTCAAGTGTCCAGCAAAGTGGTTTAGTTATACGTATATTCAATCTTTTTCAGATTTCTTTTCCCATATTGGTTATCACAGAATTTGAGTCAAGTTGCCTGTGCCAGACAGTAGGTTTTTGTTGATTATATATTTAGTATGTAGTAATGTGTATATTTCAAGACATTAGGTTAGAATATAACGGGATAAGGACAAAATGATTCAAGATATGCTAAAAGCAAAACAAAGCAAAACCACACACACGCACATGTTTAGAAAAGGTCTGACACGAACACACCAGTTTAGTAACAGTGATTTCCTCTGAGGAAGGAAGGAGAAAAATGGGGAAGGGCTGGTGTGAAAACTTCCACTTTTACAAAAGAAAGCTCTGGATTGATGAAAATACTTTACCAGGGGATCTATCTGTTGCATGTGAAATTTTAAAAATCACTTAAATTTTGTACATGTTACTGAAAGAATGACAGAGTCAGAAATAGAGAGCTATGGAGCCAAAGGAAGCATCAGGAAGCCGAGGCAGGAACCATCTGTGACTTGACCTTGGCCTTGGGGCACAGACCTCCGCCTCACATATAACAGCACTAGTTCTATTCAATCATGCAGCAGGTTTTTCCTATTTGGGTTGATTGAAATAACTGCTCTTTTTAATTGAATGTTTATCATGAAATCTTACCGATAGCCCATTACACTCTTTTTACAGATAAGGAAGAAAGGCTCAGTGAGGGAAGGGATTTGTCCAAGGTGACGTAACTGGAAAGAATTCAGATCACAGCCACCATGTGCTGCTCACTAAGCTGCTGAACCCGTCCAAATCCCAGCTCTGCCACCAGCCATTTGCACGACTTTAAGTCCACCAGTCACTCGTTGGACCTTGGCCAAGCCACTTCTCTAGATCACAGTTGCCTCAAATGTCAAACACTAGGAATAAACCTAATGGCTGTTGTGAGACCAGACAGGCCAGCAGGAAGCAAACTGCTTCATTAGTGATAAAGTTCCGGGACTCAGGAGGGTGGTTAATGATGCTGTTTTCATCCTCCGCAAAGCCCAGAGCCAAGTCCCCTGCTCCATCCTAGGAAGTTGCTCCCAGCTGGCAGGGACAGGGTCCCATAGGAGAGTCGACTTAACAAAGAGCGCCCAGCAGGCCCTGGCTCTGAGGTTTAATGGGCCGTGACTCAGCCCCAACCTGGCTCTCCCCCTAGGGCCAAGGTGATGACTCCACAGATGACACCAAGCTGAATCGGGCGGGTCAGGTGAGCGGGGCTAGGGAGGGAGTATCTGCGTGGCTGAGGGAGGCCTGGGGCAGGTAGAGCCATGCGGAGGAGCCTGGGGGCGCCCCCCTCCCATGTGTGAACCTCAGGGTCCCCATGTGCACACACTGTCAGATTGTGTGACTGTGGGTCAGCGACCCCAGCAGGACAGACAGGGATGAGCGGTCACAAACCAAGAGCCCGATGGTATGGTTAGAGTTTGTCACAAGGAATCCAGGCCCATGACAGGTAAAGAAATGAGACTATTGACTGAGGCCTCTGCCACCACTGAGCCACAGATGGGGGACCTGCAGTTCAGAGACAGAAAATGGAAGGTGGTGGGGCCAGCGTGGAAACCCAGGTCTTTCTCACTCCAGTTAAGGAGCCCAAACTCTGTAATTCACACATGTCCTGCTCCTCTTCTGTGGGAACAGCACAAGTTAGGGGAACTATGAGAGAATGGCATGGATTTGGGAATTGCAATGACATGTAATGGCACAAAGACTCTAAGGAATCAAGCATGCAACAGGAGCTTCACAAATGGGAGAACCTCACTCTCCCTTCTTAGAGGCTTGGGCCACGAGACATCTCTGACCCCTCACCGGGCCACTCAAAAATGTGTACTGAGGAGTTCCCACTGAGGCTCGGCGAAATCAATCTGACTAGTATCTATGAGGACACAGGTTCAATCCCTGGCCTCGCTCAGTGGGTTGAAGATTCAGTGTGGCCATGAGCTATGGTGTAGGTTGCATACCCGGCCTGGATCTGGCGTTGCTGTGGCCGTGGTATAGGCCGGCGGCTATAGCTCTGATTCGACCCCTAACCTAGGAACCTCCATATGCCACACCTGTGGCCCTAAAAAAAAAGACAAAAAAAAAAAAAGTGTGCTGAGTTGGGAGAGACGTTTCAGATGGGAAAAATGAGTTTCAGATGGGAGAAAAGAGTCTCAGAGGCCCGAAGTCACAGCAAGTGAATGGCAGAACTGGCCCAGAAGTCAAGATGGACTCAGTCCTTTGTAACAGCCTGGCTCCAGAACAGTCTCTGCTCTCAACCCCTCACCACGCTTGAACAAGGCTCTGCTCTTCTCCAGCCTCCAGCTTCTCATTGTTGAAGGGGTGTACCTGCTCCCTGGCAGGGTGGGATAATGGGAGGAGAAATATAGTGTTGGGGTGGACTTTTGGTAATTGGTCTTTCTGTCCTTCTCTGTCCCCCACCAGCACTGTAATTGGCTCATAGATGATCCTGACCAAGGAAATGGTCTTATAACAACATTTAGTGTCCTTAAGCCCTGAAAGCATCCCCGTGGAGTCCCTTTGCGGAGCACAGGGTTAGGGATCTGGCATTGTCACTGGGGTAGCTTGGGTTGCTGCTGTGGTGTGGGTTTGACTCCTGACCCAGGAACTTCTACAGGCCAAGGGCTTGGCCAAAAAAAAGCCTCAAAAACAAACCATCAAAAGCCCTCTATAATGTGTATTCAAAATAAAGTCATTTAATTAAGGCAAAAAAAAAAAAAAAAAGAAATGTAAAGTCTAGAACATTTCTGATTTTTACCATGATGCTACACCAATGCTTTTTAAAAGATGTGGAATTCTAAAGTCTTTCCAAAACATTTTTTGGTGTCCCCATCTGACTAATGCCCTAAGCACGTACTTTGTTTGTCTGTTGCATAGGCCCATTCTGCCCAATAGACGTTTAGAGAAGGGAAGTGCTTCAGTGCCTTTGGGGTGAGCAAATAAACCTCAACTCCATGGTCTGACTTGTGGCCCCGAGTAGGTGGAGCAGCCTGGGCTTATTGATGAATTGTCCCCAGGCTCAAGGTGATAATCCTGCCCAGATGCTAGTTTAGTTCTGGTTCTGTCACCACTGACTGTGTGACTTTGGGCAAATTATAGCCCACATCTGAGCCCCCCTGTTGTATTCCTAATCCGTATAAGAAAAGGATTAGACTAAAACTATTTCTTGCTAATGACCCTTTCATTCCAATTTTATGATTCAGTAGCAAAACAAAGCCAGTTGGGAAAGCTGCATTCGGGCTCCTGCCTCTGGAGCACCGGGTCCTGAAAACGGTGGTGGTGGATTATTAAACAGAAACAATCAGTCTCCATTACAGCCCCTGCAAATGCTGGCTGTCTGATGGAGCCGTAGACACAAGACAACCCAGTGTGATCAGTGATGACAAAGAAAAGTGCAGGAACCCAGAAAAGAGACGCCCAAGCCAGGGGGACAAAGGCCTCACGGAGGAGGGAAAGATGAGGCAAGAGCAAGGAGTGGCCATTTGATGAGAGTAAGGAGAAACAAAGCTGAAGAGAGGGTAAGGAATCAGCTTCGCTCATGAAAAATCCTTATGAACACTGGGTGGGAACCAAGACACTGGGTTTAAGACCCACCTCTGCTATGAACTTAAGGGCTGACCGTGAAAAGACACTCTGTTTCCAGACTTCAAATTCAGACCCCTCAATAGAAATGGGCCAGGAGTTCCTGTTGTGGCTCAGGGGTTAAGACCTGACATTGTCTCTGTGAGGATGCGGGTTCGATTCCTGGCCTTGCTCAGTGTGTTAAGGATCTGTTGTTGCCACAAGCTGTAGCATAAACCTCAGCTGCAGCTCCAATTTGACCCGTAGCCTGGGAATTTCCATTTGCCACAGGTGCAGCAGAAAGAAAGTAAGAAAGAAAGAAAGAAAGAAAGAAAGAAAGAAAGAAAGAAAGAAAGAAAGAAAGAAAGAAAGAAATGAGGGAGGGAGGGAGGGAGGGAGGGAAGGAAGAAAGAAAGAAAGAAAGAAATGGGCCAGAGGAGGGAGGAGGAGGTGTACGACTGGACTTGATAGCTCTGAATTTCTGCCCCTCAAACCCCACCTCAGCTTAACTCAGTGACATTCAATCCAAAATTGACTTTTTTCTAACAATGTGCAGGAAAATGTGATCAAGAGTTGGTTGTAAGTAATTATGCTTATACTTAACTAGAGAGTAAATATAGAATTCTCATTCCAGAATCCTTTGTTTCTGTGGTTTCCAAATATTCCAGTGTCCAGATGTTCCAGTTGCCCATCTTGCAAAAATCCAGCTCTGTCTCACCATGGAGGCCACAACTTGTAATGGATCAGTGGGTGGCTCACCAGTCTTCTACCTGGTGGGCCTCCCCTCTCTTCCAGAGTCCCTCTTCCTCCCTGTGTTTTTTATTTTTCTCCTCTTCTATCTTCTCATCCTTACGGGTAACACCCTGATCCTGGTGGCCGTGGTGACAGAGCCCAGACTCCATAAACCCATGTACTTCTTCCTGATCAACCTCTCAGCCCTGGACATCCTCTTCACCACAACCACTGTCCCCAAGATGCTGTCCCTCCTCTTGTTTGGGGACCACGTCCTCAGCTTTACTTCCTGCTTATTGCAGATGTACCTCTTCCAAAGCTTTACCTGCGCCGAAGCCTTCATCCTGGTGGTCATGGCCTATGACCGCTACGTGGCTATCTGCCGCCCCCTGCACTACCCTGTGCACATGACCCCGCAGACCAATGCTGCCCTGGCGGCCAGTGCCTGGCTCACCGCCCTCCTTCTGCCCATCCCAGCAGTGGTGAAGACCTCCCAGATGGCATATGACAACATTGCTCGAATCTACCACTGCTTCTGTGACCACCTGGCTCTAGTTCAGGCCTCCTGCTCTGACACCACCCCCCAGACCCTCCTGGGCTTCTGCATCGCCATGGTCGTGTCCTTCCTGCCCCTCCTCCTGGTGCTTCTCTCCTATGCCCACATTGTGGCCTCGGTGCTTCGCATCAGCTCCCGAGAAGGACGCTCCAAAGCCTTCTCCACCTGCACCTCCCACCTGCTGGTGGTTGGCACCTACTACTCATCCATCGCCATAGCCTATGTGGCCTACAGGGCTGACCTGCCCCTTGACTTCCACATCGTGGGCAACGTGGTGTATGCTATTCTCACACCAATCCTCAATCCTCTCATCTACACTCTAAGAAACAAGGATGTCAAGGCAGCCATCACCAAAATCGCATGTCTCAAGACCCGTTCTGGGATAGGAGACTTTGACCTTTAGATGTGGCTAATTCTGCTCTCAGGATACCAAGTAACAGTGTCCAGCACAGACTGGAACAGAATAAATAATCTTGAATGTATAGATTAATGAATGTGCGGTAGGAAGAGAAAATTCAGTTGAGCAGATGGCTTCAAAAGTTGTCAGGATTTCCCATCGTGGCTCAGTGGAAACAAATCTGACTAGCATCCATGAGGATGCAGGTTTGATCCCTGGCCTCACTGGGTGGGTTAAAGAGTGTTGCCATGAGCTGTGACGTAGGTTGCCGATGTGGCTTGGATCCCAAGTTGCTGTGGCTGTGGTGTAGGCCAGTGGCTGTAGCTCCAACTGGACCCCTTGCCTGGGAACCTCCATATGACATAGGTGTGGCCTTAAAAAAATAAATAAATAAATACAAAGTGGTTGTCATATCTTGGTCCGAGGCTTTCGTCCAGTACAATGGAATAATGTTAATCTTTACATGACATCTTGATTTGTTGTATAAGAATTTCACTACTTCATAATTCAAAAAGCCTTTTATTTATTTATTTATTTTAAATTACTCAAATGAATTTATCACATCTGTAGTTGTATAATGATCATAACAATCTGATTTCACAGGGTTTCCATCCCACAGCCCAAGCACATCCCCCCACCCCCCAAACTGTCTCCTCCAGAGACCGTAAGTTTTTCAATGTCTGTGAGTCAGCATCTGCTCTGCAAAGAAGTTCAGTCTGTACTTTTTTCAGATTCCCCATGTCAGTGAAAGCATTGGATGTTGGTGTCTCATTGTATGGCTGACTTCACTTAGCATGATAATTTCTAGGTCCATCCATGTTGCTAAAAATGCCGGTATTTCGTTCCTTTTAATGGCTGAGTAATATTCCACTGTGTATATGTACCACATCTTCTGGATCCACTCCTCTGTCAATGGACATTTAGGTTGTCTCCATGTTTTGGCTATTGTAAACAGTGCTGCAATGAACATTGGAGTACATGTGTCTTTGCGAGTCATAGTTTTCTCTGCATAGATGCCCAGGAGTGGAATTGCTGGATCAAATGGTAGTTCTATTTTCAGTTTTCTGAGGAATCTCCATACTGCTTTCCACAGTGGTTGCACCAATTTACAGTCCCACCAACAGTGTACTAGTGTCCCTTTTTCTCCACACCCTCTCCAGCACTTATTGTTTGTAGACTTTTTGATGGCGGCCATTCTGGCTGGTGTAAGGTGGTACCTCAGAGTGGTTTTGATTTGCATTTCTCTAATAATGAGTGATTTGAACATCTTTTCATGTGTTTTTTTGGCCATTTGTATGTCTTCTTTGGAGACCTGTCTGTTTAGATCTTCTGCCCATTTTTGGATGGGGTTGTTTGTTTTTTTGGTATGGAGCGGTAGGAGGAGTTTATAAATTTTGGAGATTAATCCCTTGCCAGTCGATTCACTTTCAAAGATTTTCTCCTATTCTGTGAGTTGTCTTTTCATGTTGTTTAGGGTTTCCTTTGCTGTGCAGAAAATTTTCAGTTTGATTAAGTCCCATTTCTTTATTTTTCTTTTTGTTGTCAATACTCTAAGAGGTGGATCTGAGAAGATGTTGCTGTGGTTGATGTCAGAGAGTGTTTGGCCTGTGTTTTCCTCTAAGAGTTTTATAGTGTCTGGTCTTATATCTAGGTCTTTAATCCATTTTGAGTTTATTTTTGTGTATGGTGTCAAAAAGCCTTTTCTAAAAAATATCTGCATGGCAAAAAAATATTTATAAGCAAAGTCAAGTAACAAAAGACTTACATCACAGGGAAAGGGCAAATATTCACAATAGATGAAGAGTTCCTAAAATTTTAGAGGAAAAAAAGTCTAACTTTCCAATATAAAAATGGCCAAAACATGTGAAAAGACAGATTATAAAAAATTGCAGTGGTCTTTAAACAATGAAAAAGTATTCAGTCTACTGTATTAAAAATACTGTGTAAAGAAGAATTTAAACTAAAGCTTTGCTAAAATGTCATTTTTCACATCATCAGATTAGCAAAAATCCAGTATCTTGGCAATATGTGTGTAGAAAATCAGCACTCTCACCAGTTGCTTGTGAGTAGCGTGCTGCTATAAGACCCACCAAGAGTGTATATGCACTTACTCTTTGACCCAACAATCTCATTTCTAGGATTCTATCTCAAAGACACACTGACAATGATTCATTAGGCTACTCATTCCTCAAAAGGGGACTGGTCTGGAAAATTTTTTTCATTTTCCCTGAGAATTCCCAAATGTGCCATGTTTTCTCATATCACTGCTTCATGCATCCATCCATTCACCCACCTGTGTATCCACTAAACATTTATGTATCCCCTTCTTTCTACAAGATACTGCTTGGGACTAAAAATGCAAGGGTAAACAAGAAAGATTCTAACCTTATTTTCAGGAATCTCACAGTCAGGCAAGGAATAATATAGGATGGTAAATGGTATAGTACAGAAGATTTATGGAGATTCACAAGAGGAAAACCATACTTCAAGTAGGACCTCAGAATCTTTCGAAGGAATAATACATTTAAAAAAGCATCTAGGGGAGTTCCCGTCGTGGCGCAGTGGTTAACGAATCCGACTAGGAACCATGAGGTTGCGGGTTCGGTCCCTGCCCTTGCTCAGTGGGTTAACGATCCGGCGTTGCCGTGAGCTGTGGTGTAGGTTGCAGACACGGCTCGGATCCTGCGTTGCTGTGGCTCTGGCGTAGGCTGGTGGCTACAGCTCCGATTCGACCCCTAGCCTGGGAACCTCCATATGCTGCAGGAGCGGCCCAAGAAATAGCAACAACAACAACAACAACAACAACAAAAAGACAAAAGACAAAAAAAAAAAAAAAAAACTAAGAAGCTAACATTGGAAAATACCAACACTGTAAGCTTTATTCAGATTTCTCTAAGTTTTCTATTCATGTCCTTCTTTCATTCTAGAATCTAATTCAGATACCACGTTGCATTTAGGCATCACGTCTCTTTGGTGGACTGACAGTATCCTGATCTTTCCTTGTCTTTTCACGACCATTGTCGTTGTGAAAAGTAGTAATAAATTTAAATGCAGATGATCAAGTGAAAAAAAGTCCATCTGAAAAGGCTACCTACTGTATGATTCCAACAGGGTGACGTTCTGGAAAAGCGAACAATGGAGGCTGTAAAGATCAGGGGTTATCAGGGTTTAGGAGGTAGGAGGCATGAACTGGCAGAGCACAGGGGATTTTTAGGGCACTGAACCTATTCTGCACAATCCTGTAACAGTATATCTGTCTATCTATCAATCAGCCTATCTCCTATATACATAGTATACATTTGTCTAAACCCAGAGAATGTACCACACCAAGAGTGAACCTTAAACTATAGACTTTGAGTGATGATGTTGTGTTATGTAGGTTCACGGATTACAACAAATGTACCACCAGAATGCATGATGCATAGCAGGGGAAGTTGGGTGATGGGGAGATGGGAGGGTATGGACAGGAAATATATGAGAATCCCACTCAGTTTTGCTGTGAACATAAAATTGCTCTAAAAATAAAGTCTCAAAAATTTTTTTAAAGGGGGCAATAGGTATTTTGTTGAATATTCCTCAATTTGGACATTATATCATTAATGGACTGAGGTTATGAATTTTGGTTGGATTGAGGTAATATGCCTTTCTTGCCACAACATATCGGTGGACAAATGGCATCAATATTATTTATTAACCTAGGACTGGTTTCGCTGTGTGTATTGTTAGCTTGGTAAGAAACGGATAGGAGTTCCTGTCGTGGCTCAGTGGTTAACAAATCCGACTAGGAACCATGAAGTTGTGGGTTTGATCCCTGGCCTCACTCAGGGGTTAAGGCTCCAGCATTGCCATGAGCTGTAGTGTAGGTTGCAGACATGGCTCGGATCCTGTGCTGCTGTGGCTGTGGTGTAGACCAGTGGCTACAGCTCCAATTCAACCCCTAGCCTGGGAACCTCCATATGCCGCGGGAGTGGCCCTAGAAATGGCAAAAAGACAAACAAAAAAGACAAAACAAAAAACCACTCCTTTTTTTGGTCTTTTGATGGCCACCCCCGTGGCATATGGAGGTTCCCAGGCTAGGGGTCCAATCGGAGCTGTAGCCACTGGTCTACACCACAGCCACAGCAGCACAGGATCCGAGCCGCATCTGCAACCTACACTGCAGCTCACAGCAATGCCGGATCCTTAACCCACTGAGCGAGGCCAGGGATCAAACCTGCATCCTCATGGATACTAGTCGTGTCGGTTAATCACTGAGCCACGATGGGAACTCCACAAATAATTCTTCAAAATATTCTGGGGCCGCCCAAAAGTGGACTGCTGCTGCATTATAGTTCATTCAGTAGGGCCTTGAAGGGTGAACAAAAAGGTAAATCCTGACAGTTCACCTGAACTTTGACAGTTCACCTGGTTTTTCACCTGGCAGGTTCATTTCACCTGGAAGATAAAATGAAATGATCGATGGCCAAAGTCTTTGCTGGGCTATGAAGGAACTTAGAACAAGATAAGAGGATTGGTGAAGAGAACACCTAGAGAAGACTTAAGGTGACAGACTTCTCAGAAGGGGCACAAACTGTGAAGATATTTGGTCCCATGTGACAATTTACCAAAGGGAACCCATCATGGAAAAGGCTCTCAAAATCAGCAAAAGCAGAACAAATCAGGTAAACAAGATGGTCTATCCATGGCTAGCAGCCAGACTCAGTGAGTCTGAAGGCTACACCCCTGGCACGAAGTGCTAGGTCCCCGAGAACTGTTCATAACGCTCTTCTCATTACCACCAAAGCCTAGGGACAAATCCAACCCCCACCCCTCATATATGCTCTTGGAGATGCCAGGGAGTTGATCCCTCAGGGATAGTGGGTTCTCAAGGGAACACCATCATAAGGAAAAGTACCCCAGGGGGCCTGGCAGAAAGGAGGAAGCGAGGGGTTTTAATGGGTCACATCTTAGCCCCTAACAAGTCCTTGCATGGAGGCATCACAGGAAACACCGCTATGGACCAGGCTTAACAGGTGAGCAGGACGAGGGATGGAGTGTCCAGAGACAGGCAGAGAAAACTGGGGCAGGGAGATAGAGGCCAAGAACCTAGGACCTATAGACCTAGGCCATGGATGAGGAAGACTGGTTGGGTGTATACAAGAGGCAGGTGTCCAGAATGGAGGTTGGCCATGTGGGCTGTGGGACCTTGGACCACACATCCTGGCTGTTCTGGGCAAGGGGGGCACATTCACAGGTGAGATTCCTTATCTCATCAAATCATTTCCTCCCACAAGAAAGCAAGGCTGATGGCAGCAGGAACACGGAAAACACTAGCACATTTCAAGGGTTTCTGGCTCTTGCGTAGCGTTGGCTAAGCACTCTCGTCACAAGAACTCATAACCTGTGGAGGTCACAGATGATAAGGGAAATGAGCTCAGAGAGGGGAGAGCGACTGGCCCAAGGTCACACAACTGCAGGTAGGAGCTGGGATTGGAATCCAGCCCTTTCCGACTCACAGGTGCACACACTTGACCACTAAGGCCCACAGGACGTGATGGAGGGCAAGTCCCTGGCTGGCAGCAGGTGCTCACTAGGCGGGAGAGCCTTCATCCTCTCCCTATGGAGCACGGACCCTGTGACATGCGCTCTGCCAAGCCCGGGGGCGGGGGGACACCCCAGAAAGAGTTCATGGAATTAGAAACCCCTTAGAGATCGTCTCCTCCAAACCCCTCACTGTACAGGTAAGAAAACCAAGGCTCAGGGGCCCAAGGTCACAGCAAGCGCGTGGGAGAGCTGGTCCAGGAGCCAGGCCCTGTGGTTGCCACTCCTTTACAGCAGGCTGCCTCCTGAACAGCCTCCGCTCTCACCCCCCACAGGCCGTGGCCTTGAACGAGGGCCTGTCCTCCAACCCTCAGACTCTCATTTGCTAAAGGCCACAGCCACGCCCGGGTGGTGCTGGATGACGGGCAGGGGGGACGTACCTGAAGTGCAGCACCAGGTCGGACACTTGCTGATCGGCTTTGCTGTCCTTCCCTGTCCTCACCTGCACCGTCACCAGCTCGTAGACAGTCAGTCCTAACAGGGAGCACGCGTGGGGCAAGTTCTGTGCCCTAGGAAGCAGCGCCCTTAGGCCGTGAGCCCAGGCTGCGTCACTCAGGTATAGTGTGCAATTCAAAGCAAACCGAGAGCCCTGACCGGTGACACAGGTGTGAGCAAGTCCAGCCACGTGTGGCTAGTTCCTCTGATGGGCTCGAGGAATGGGCTTTGAAAGAGCAAAGGTGAAATTCTTTGGGGATGTATTTGTGGTGTCCCTTCTTGGCTGGTGACCCTGTTGGATGGCTCAGTGCCACCTGGCAATGAAAAGCCATGTGCCACCTCTCCACTGTGGCCTCACATCCCTACCTCCATCCGCAAAGCAGCGGGACAGAGCAGGGGCAAGAGAGGTAGCAGAGTTGATGGCTTCTAAGGAGCCCTCTGGCCTCGGCCCACTGTGTTTCTGCCCCTCAGGTCCCCTGTCTGCCTCCCAGGTGCGGGCAGCCCTGCCTGTTTGAGATCAAAAGTGTCCAGGGCGGTGCAGAGCCGGTTCACTCTTTTGCTAGGTCCTGGAGTCTGATTTCTGGAACATTATTTCAAAGGAAAGTTTGCATTGCCAAGCACTGTTGCCAAAACTCAGCCTCTGTCCTCTAGTGCCACAGAGAAACACAGAGACAAGAGCTGTGGGTGAAGGAGAAAAAAAAATAGCTTTTATTGCTTTGTCAGGCAAAGGAGGCCACAGCAGGCTAATTAATGCTTTAAAGAGTGTGCGCCTCTTTGGGAAAGAATTACAGGGAGTTTTATAGTCTAAAAGGAGAAAAACAGGGTTTCAGATAAGAATCAGGTTAGGGCAAACATGCATTCTTCTTTCTTTTGGGGAATCTTAATCAGCAAAGCTGCCGTCAGGAGATGTGATCCCAGTGGGGGGTCTTCTGGGTTATTTCCTAGAATAACGGTACTTGCGAAAAGGGCATATTGATCAGAAATTAGAAGAAACAAGGAAAGTTCCTGAAAAATATCCTGTGCTACTCATCTTTAACCCAAAGGCAATTGTGCTCAGGGTGCCTCATCTTTAGCTTACAGGTGATGCGTTTAGGGTGCAGTCAAACAAGGGAGAAACACAAGGAAGGGTTCCTTGCTGTTTAATATTAAAGTGTTAATTTCTAAAAGAAGCATAAGGAATATAAGATGCCTACATCATTATGTGCATCCCTTGAGGGGGAACCAGGATCCTGCCTCAAGGCTGTACTATTGTCTCTTGACTCTTCCTCCCTTGTCTTCACGTCCCCCTCCCTTCCCACCCACTCCCCTATCAGGAAATGTTAGAACCTGCCTCTTGGAACTCGGGGAAGGCCCTGGAGGCTGAATGAGGTCCATTTCCTAAAAATAAGAAATGGAAGACACGGGAAGTCTTTTGGACCGAGGAGCCCTACGGGGCCCTGCTCAATTAAACTACAAGTTCCTAGTACTTATCGCAGAGCGACTCAGATAAAAACCTGAAATATAAATTTGTCTGAAGTTATCCATGGAAAAGCAGAAAAGGAAACAGAAAATCTTGGTCTTAGTATTATCTCCCTTGGGAACTTGAACTTCTGGATTCTCTAGAAAACGTGGTATAGATGAAAGAGTCCTGCTCTGGGAATCGAAGACCTGATGCTGGTGGTGGCTCTGCTTCCAGTGACTTTGGCATCTGAGAAAACTTCTGCCCTTTCTGTGCTCAGGGTCTGGCCTTCCAGAGGAAAACTGGTTAGACTTGAAAATAAAAAAGCTTTTTTTCCAGAGTTTACAGCAGTGGTTTTACACATAAGAGATGTTTTGGGGAGAGAGAGGATCAGAAATGACTAGAAAAAAGTCACGGGGCCGCTGCTCATGGAATCATTAGGATCAACATGGACTTGCCTGAGTCTATGTCACTTGCGGGGCAGGAGTTGCTCAGTCCAAAGAACAAGTAAAATGTAGAGGGTGAAACAGTATTTTTCCCCCCAGATCTGTGGGTTGAAAATACTCCCTCCTAATTCTTCTGAGAAGGGTTCCTTCCTTGGAACAGCTATTGCAAGCAAATCTCCTGTTCCTCTCCATCCAAAATTCTTCTCCTGCAGTGACTAGGGACGAGGGAAGCACGCTAGGCAGAGGGCATGCAGAACAGGAGCATCTGATGAGCTGCAGCAGCCGGTAGGGAGGCAAGGTCAGTGGAATAGTAGGGATTCTGTCTTGGATTCTCTGTGCTGCCTAGTTGTGGCAGCCACACATGAATCCACGATCGGCTCCGACTTCAGGCAGGCATGACTCTTCCTACCAAGAGCATTTTCAAAGTCATTCCCTTCACTGTAACTTGTCAAACAGCCCCACACCCAGAGATAGGACAGGGGGAACTCAGACAGAGCCAGGCGAAACCACTGCAGCCAGCGGACAAGGGAGAGGGAGCCATTCCCTGGTTAATAATTATGATTGCAAGAGAGCGTGTTGCCGTAAACCTTAGAGAATCAGCCCTCTCTAGTGATGTGCTGACAAAGCTGTCACTTTTTAAAAACTTAAAGCAAATGCCAAAAGAGAAAGGGGCTTAGGGGCCTGGTTGAAGATATCTGATATTCCCCAAAGGACCCTATGGGACATGAAAAAGGGACCAGCAGCAGCAGTTCTTCCATAGCACTTAACACACCTGAAGTTAGGTTAATATGTGATTCTTTGTTCAATCTCTTTCTCTACCACTAAAACATCAGCTCCGTGAAATTAGAGATCTTCTTTGTTTTGTTCAACCTGTTACATACCTGGAATATAACACATGGTGTGTATATTATAGGTACTCTGTCCACACTTAATTTTCCAAAGGGAAAAGGGATAGAATGAAAGAGCCCATCATTTCTCTCTGAGAGCTGGTTGTAAAGAAATGTGATTACATTGATTATGCAGTGATCACTGTGTAGACTGATTTCTAGGATCATTCTTCTGGTTTCCAGATGTTCCCCCTGCTGATTTCCTGGGCATCCAGCTTAAGCCATCATGGAGACGGCAACCTGTAATGGATCAGAGGACCCATCGACCGTCTTCTACCTGGTGGGCCTCCCCTCTCTTCCAGAGTCCCTCTTCCTCCCTGTGTTTTTTTTTTTTTCTCCTCTTCTATCTTCTCATCCTTACGGGTAACACCCTGATCCTGGTGGCCGTGGGGACAGAGCCCAGACTCCATAAACCCATGTACTTCTTCCTGATCAACCTCTCAGCCCTGGACATCCTCTTCACCACATCCACTGTCCCCAAGATGCTGTCCCTCCTCTTGCTTGGGGACCACGTCCTCAGCTTCCCCGCCTGCTTCCTGCAGATGTACCTCTTCCATGGCCTTAACTGCACCGAAGCCTTCATCCTGGTGGTCATGGCCTATGACCGCTACGTGGCTATCTGCCGGCCCCTGCACTACCCTGTGCACATGACCCCGCAGACCAATGCTGCCCTGGCGGCCAGTGCCTGGCTCACCGCCCTCCTTCTGCCCATCCCAGCAGTGGCACAGACCTCCCACATGGCTTTTGCCAGCACTGTTTACATCTACCACTGCTTCTGTGACCACCTGGCTGTGGTCCAGGCCTCCTGCTCTGACACCACCCCCCCAGACCCTCCTGGGCTTCTGCATCGCCATGGTCGTGTCCTTCCTGCCCCTCCTCCTGGTGCTTCTCTCCTATGCCCACATTGTGGCCTCGGTGCTTCGCATCAGCTCCCGAGAAGGACGCTCCAAAGCCTTCTCCACCTGCACCTCCCACCTGCTGGTGGTTGGCACCTACTACTCATCCATCGCCATAGCCTATGTGGCCTACAGGGCTGACCTGCCCCTTGACTTCCACATCGTGGGCAACGTGGTGTATGCCATCCTCACACCTGTCCTCAACCCTCTCATCTACACCCTGAGAAACAAGGATGTCAAGGCAGCCATCACCAAAATCGCATGTCCCCAGGACCCAAAAAATGCTGGGAAACACTGATTCATAGGGGAAATTCATTCTCCCACAAACACCGGTAATAATAAAGGAAAATTTGGACAATTCAGACAGCCAGGCAATTAGAACAATAACTCTCAAAAGACAGTCCTAGGAGTTCCCGTCGTGGCGCGGTGGTTAACAAATCCGACTAGGAACCATGAGGTTGCGGGTTTGGTCCCTGCCCTTGCTCAGTGGGTTAATGATCCAGCATTGCCGTGAGCTGTGCTGTGGGTTGCAGACACGGCTCAGATCCCGCGTTGCTATGGCTGTGGTGTTGGCCAGAGGCTACAGCTCCGATTGGACCCCTAGCCTGGGAACCCCCATATGCCGCGGGAACGGCCCAAGAAATGGCAAAAAGACAAAAAAAAAAAAAAAAAAAAAAAAAAAAAAAGACAGTCCTAGTTATTCTTCCATTGTAATAAAATAATGATTTTCTTTCCTTAATTCAAAGACAAAATGGATTGGACTTTTCCATTCAATTTTTAAGCTGAAAATCCCAAATTTCAAAAGACTGTGAGTACAATTGTGGTCACAGTTCCATTAATTCAAATAATTTTGATTCTCAGGGACTTCAAGTATTTGACTCGAAAGAAATTCAGTCTTTTCCTTTGTGTCGCTTCTTCTAATACTTCTCAAATGTCCCCAGGATTCCTGACACAGAGCTAAGAATCAGTCTTGCCCTTTTTTGCTGGAATGTCAAAAAATCTGAAACTGCTACCCTCTCAATCTCTGTTGCCTGAAATTTCATTGCCAATACTGAAATTTCAAAAACAGTCACACAAGAAATTTACCTCTCGTGTGGAACCCCTCATGTGTTGTTAAATTAGAGCATGCCATTCTTCTAGCTTATATTTAGGCAAAAAGTATCCATTACCAGGTCTGTGTGGGCATGAAAGCATTACAATTCTTTTAATTCTAAACCACACCGTAGTTTTTCCATCCATGACAATGGGGAGCTAAGAAGAGAAATTTCCCCTTACAAGCGTATGCTGTGTCCCAGACATACCACTCTTTCTCAAAATACAGTCCTAGGTATTCTTTCTGGCCTTAGAAGCCAGCCCCAGTTGTTTATTCCTTCCCCATGCCAAATTTCATCGTGAAGAATGTTCGTTACATGCAGCCTGCGCTGCCCATTGGCACAATCTCTCTGTATTTCCCAATTAAAAAAATTAGTTTCAACTTTTGTGCATCAAAGGACTATCAAGAGAGTGAAAAGACAACCCATAATGGGAGGAAATATTTAATATTTGCAAATCTGATAAGGGATTAATACCCAAAATACATAAAGAACTCCTACAGCTAAACAGCAACAACAATGACAAGCCAAAACAATCAATTCCAAATATGGGCAAAAGATTTGAATAGATATTTTTTTGAAGAAGATATACAAATGGCAAATAAGCACATGAAAGATGCTCAACATTATCAGACATCAGGCAAATCAAAACCATAATAAAATATCACTTCATCCCCATTAGGATAGCTATTATTTAAAAAAGAAAAATAGTAAGTGTTAGTGAGGATGGGAGAAATTGAAAACCTAGAAAAAAATCATGGAGCCATTGCGGAAAACAATATGGTGGGTCCTCAAAAAATTAAACATAGGGAGTTCCCATTGTGGCTGAGAGAAAACAAACCTGACTAGTATCCATGAGCCTGTGGGTTCGATCCCTGGCCTCGCTTGGTAGGTTAAGGATCCAACGTTGCCATGAACTGTGGTGTAGGTCGAAGTCGCAGCTTGGATCCTGCATTGCTGTGGCTGGGGCATAGGCTGGCAGCTGCAGCTCCCATTCAACCCCTAGCCTGGGAACCTCCATATGTCATGGGTGTGACCCTAAAAAATAAATAAATAAATAGTTAATTAAACATAGAATTACCAAATAATCCATAAATTCCACTTCTGGGTATATATCCGAAGGAATTGAAAGCAGAGCCCTAAAACATATTTGTATACCTGTGTTCATAGCAGCGTTATTCACAACAGCCAAAAGGTGGAAACAACCCAAATGTCTATCAACAGATGAACAGATAACATGTACATACAATAGAACATCATCCAGCCTTAAAAAGGAGAGAAATTCTGACACATGGATAAACCTTGACGACATCATGCTAGGTGAAATAAGCCAGGCATAAAAGGACAAATATGGTGTAATTCCACTTATATGAGGTAGTTGGAACAGTCAGATCATAAAAACGGAAAGAAAAACAATAGTTACCAGGAGCTGGGGGTGAGGGGCAAAGGAGAGTTATTTTATGCATATGGAGTTCCATTGGGGATGATGAAAGTCCTGGAAAGGCCAGTGGTGATGTTTGTACAACATCGTGAATCGACTGGATGCCACTCTACTGTGCATTTAAAAGTGGTTTAAAAGGTAACTTTTAGAGTTCCCATTGTGGCTCAGTGGGTTAGGAACCCAACTAGCATTCATGCGGATACATGTTTGATCCCTGGCCTTGCTCAGTGGGTTGAGGATCCAGCATTGCCATGAGCTGTGCTGTAAGTCGCAGATGTGGCTCAGATTCCACGTTGCTGTGGCTGTGGTGTAGGCCAGCAGCTGCAGCTCTGATTCACCCCCTAGCCTGGGAACCTCCATATGCTGTGGGTGCCACCATAAAAAGAAAAGAAAAAGAAAAAAGCTAATTTTTATGTTATGTATATTTTACCACAATAAAAAATATTTTAACTGGTAGTTTCACATCAGGCTATAAGCTACAGGTCCTGGAGTAGCCGAGGGGCTGTGTGCCATTTTGTCAGCTGCCGACCTCTGTGTGGACTGATGGATGAGCTGTGGCCAGAGGGAGGTGTATGGAGTTTAATCACATGATTTAACACAGACACAAGGATCAGTGGAGCAGTTTGCCCTAAACAGCAGGCTGGGAAGGCGGGCATTTGAAACCTGCACACTTAGGGGAGTTGTTGCCCCGTCTGTATCAGGCTGCTGGGAGGATTTGCGTGAGACAGGGAAATCTCACATCTCAAATATTGCTAGGCTGCGTCCAGGAAATTTCACCCCCTCTCCATCCACACTTCATCCACCTGGTCCAGATGTTCCTAACATCTCTCTCCTGAATTAGCACAACAGTCTCTGCACTGGTCCCTCTGCCTTTGTGCCTGCCCTCCACTTAAGTGGCCAGAAGGGGCTTTCTGACACACAAATCTGAGGCACACACCTTACCATTCTCAACATAACTTAAAGGCTCTCTCTGATCTGGCCCTAAATGACTTTTTTGACATAACATCTCACCACTGCCTCCCTCACAGCAGTTCTGAACTTCTTTCAGTTTCCCAAACACACCAAGTTCTCATTTTCACCAATAACTCACTCTTGTCTCTTCCTAAGCCCTCTTCCTCTTGGGATATTTCAGTAGAAATCTTACTCAGTCTTCTGAAACATCACCCTGGCACCTCACCTGAAGAGTGAGGTAGATACCTTTTGTAGGTGCCCCTTAGCACTCGATAATTCCCCCATCATGGCACGTTTTCACTTTTAATTCTTAGTCCTTAGGAGAAAAGAGCTCTGGGCTCGTATACCTATTAGTCTGTGTAGGTGCCTTGCTTGTTTTATTTTTCTTCTCCTGTACCTCCAATGCCCCAATTCCCATCTCATTCCTCTTCCCACTGAAGCACCTACTCTGATGTATTTGCTGTATGTCCATAAATATACGCATATCTTTGTAAATATGCAGTGTTTTTGTGCTTGTATGTACATGTTTAATTTACATCAAAAATAATTATGTTACATATCTTCATTTATTACATTTTCTACTCAGTTCTGTTTTTTAGATCTGTCTGTATTGGTATTTATGTATCTAGTCTCATTGGTTCCTGTTGATAGTAAGATTCCATAGTATGACTTCATCAATTTCACTTTTCTAGTGGAGGACACCTAAATGGGCTCCAACTCTTTGCTACCACTGTGTCGTGATAAATGTCCTTGCGTCTGTCCTTGTATGAACCCATGGACGAATCTCCCTGAAATATATAACAGGAGTCAAGTAGGTTAATCATGGGTATGCCTAAACTTTAGCTAAACATAGTCCCTGTTCATTATTTGCAGTTTCTGTATTTGTCAATTTGCTTACTCACTAACCCCAAAACCAATATTCATGGCACTGTCAGGGTCACTCACAGACACACCCGGAGAGCAAAACAGCTGAGTCCCCCTTGTGCAGGTTGCCAGATGAGGTCTAACAAGGCAATACTCTGCCCTCCTGTTTCAGTTCATACTGTAAACAAGGGTCCTTTCCATGGTCTATTTTTTTGCCAGTTTTTTTTTTCACATTTTCAGCCTTTTTTGGTAAATTCCCTATATAAATTGGTACTCAAACATAGTGCTCAAATGCTATCTAGGCCCCTCATCTCAAAAACTCTGTGATGTGCCTTATGGAGAAAATCCATATGTTAGATAAGCTTCATTCAGACATGAGTTACAGTGCTGTTGGCCATGAATTCAATGTTAATGACTCAAGAATATATACCAAATAAGGGGTTTTTAAACAGAAACATCCATTGGAGTTCCCCGTCATGGCTCAGTGGTTAATGTACCTGACTAGCATCCATGAGGACACAGGTTCGATCCCTGGCCTTGCTCAGTGGGTTAAGGGTCCAGTGTTGCTGTGAGCTGTGGTGTAGGTCGCAGATGCAGCTCAGATCCGTGTTGCTGTGACTGTGGTGTAGGCTGCAGCTACAGCTCCAATTGTACCCCTAGCCCAGGAACTCTCATATGCTCCACGTACAGCCCTAAAAAAAAAAAAAAAAAAAAAAAAAAAAAAAAAAAAAAAAGAAAAAGAAAAGAGTAAGAGCTGCTCCTGGCCAACGTTTCCATCAGTTGTAAAATGGAAGAGCCAGGGTTGGCTTATCCATGGGCACAGTAGCACAGTGCCAAAGGCTCACCGTATTTTTAGGAACCCATGAAAATGCTTTCATTACTTTTAAAATCAGAAGAAAAAAGGACTACAATCCAGCCTTGGTTATATTCATCTTTATCACAATGTAATCGTAAAATATAATATTTTATATTTTTTGGTAGAGGGAGGAACTCAAAAAACAAAAAAACACTGAGGGGCCCTGAAAGTTATAATGCGACTCTGAAAAGAATCTCTCAGAATGAAACCAACATGGGAAAAATGCCTTTGAGAGATGGAGCAAGGAGAGCAAAGTCATCACGTGACTCTCTGGATTGGCCATGTCAGAAACGCAACTACCCACTTGGACTCCCCGGTTAAGTGAACAATAGAGTCTACATTTTACTTGAGCTGTGAGTTGGACGTTTGTTATTTTCTTGGCTGCCCAGAAACTTCCTACGTTTGTGGGTTTCTATCTTCTCCCACTAAGGATGCCTTCACGTGTTCTCCAGCTTCCCTTTCAAGTAGATCCCAGGCATGTGACCTAAATTCTCTGGCCCAATAGAGATTTTGTGATCTACCTGGAATCTCTTATTCTATTTTTTATAATGATTTTTTTTCCATTATAGCTGATTTACAGTGTTCTGTCAATTTTCTACTGCACATCGAGGTGACCCAGTCACACATACATGTATACATTCTTTTTTTCTCATATTATCATGCTCCATCACAAGTGACCAGATCCCAGTGCTGTACAGCAGGATCTCATTGCTTATCCATTCCAAAGGCAATAGTTTGCATCTACTAACCCCAAATTCCCAATCCCTCCCACTCCATCCCCCTCCCCCTTGGCAACCACAACTCTGTTCTCTATGTCCATGGTTTTCTTTTCTGTGGAAAGGTTCATTTGTGCCATATATTAGATTCCAGATATAAGTGAAATCATATGGTATTTGTCTTTCTCTTTCTGACTTAACTTTACTTAGTATGAGAGTCTAGTTCCATCCATGTTGCTGAAAATGCCATTATTTTGTTCTTTTATGGCTGAGTAGTATTCCATTGTGTATATATACCACTTATTCTTAATCTGATCATCTGTTGATGGACATTTAGGTTTTTTCCATGTCTTGGCTATTGTGAATAGTACTGCAATGAACAGGCGGGTGCATATGTCTTTCAAGGAAAGTTTTGTCTGGATATACGCCCAAGAGTGGGATTGCTGAGTCATATGGTAGATCTATGTATAGTTTTCTAAGGTACCTCCATACTGTTTTCCATAGTGATTGCACCAATTTATATTCCCACCAACAGTGCAGGAGGGTTCCCTTTTCTCCACACCCTCTCCAGCATTTGTTATTTGTGGACTTATTAATGATTGCCATTCTGACTGGTGTGAG
The DNA here is from genome assembly GCF_054392235.1 of Sus scrofa. Lineage (NCBI taxonomy): Eukaryota > Metazoa > Chordata > Mammalia > Artiodactyla > Suidae > Sus > Sus scrofa. The sequence continues at coordinate 9,430,883 of NC_139391.1, read as the reverse complement.
GTGGTATGTCATAGTAGTCTTGATTTGCATTTCTCTAATAATTAGTGATGCTGAGCATTTTTTCATGTGCTTGTTGGCCATCTGTACATTTTCTTTGGAGAAATGTCTATTCAGGTCTTTTTCCCATTTTTCAATTGGGTTGCTGGGTTTTTTCCTATTGAGTTGTGTAAGTTGTTTGTAAATTTTAGAGATTAAGCCCTTGTCAGTTGCATCATTTGAAACTATTTTCTCCCATTCTGTAAGTTGTCTTTTTTTTTTTAAAGTTTCCTTTGCTGTATAAAAGCCTGTCAGTTTGATTAGGTCCCATTGGTTTATTTTTGCTTTTATTTCTGTTGCCTTGGGAGACTGACCTGAGAAAACATTTGTAAGGTTGATGTCAGAGAATGTTTTGCCTATGTTCTCTTCTGGGATTTTGATGCTATCTTGTTTTACATTTAAGTCTTTAAGCCATTTTGAGTGTATTTTTGTGCCTGGTATGAGGGCATGTTCCAGTTTTATTGATTTACATGTGGCTGTCCAGTTTTCCCAGCACCATTTGCTGAAAAGACTGTCTTTTTCCCACTTTATGTTCTTGCCTCCTTTGTCAAAGATTAATTGACCATAGGTGTCTGGGTTTATTTCTGGGCTCTCTGTTCAGTTCCATTGGTCTATGTCTCTTCTGGTACCAGTACCACACCATCTTGATTACTGTGACTTTGTAATATTGCCCGAAGTCTGGGAGAGTTATGCCTCCAGCTTGGTTTTTGTTCCTCAGGATTGCTCTGGCAATTCAGGGTCTTTTGTGGTTCCATGTAAATTTTTGGATTGTTTGTTCTAGTTCTGTGAAAAATGTCATGGGTAATTTGCTAGAGATTGCACTGAATCTGTAGATTGCTTTGGGTAGTATGGCCATTTTTACAATATTAATTTTTCCAGCACAGGAGCATGGAATAGCTTTCCATTTCTTTGCATCCTCTTTAATTTCCTTGATGAATGTTTTATAGTTCTCAGCATATAAGTCTTTCACCTCCTTGGTCAGGTTTGTCCCCAGGTATTTGATTTTTTGGTGTAATTTTAAAAGTTATTGTAGTTTTATATTCCTTTTCTAATATTTCACTGTTAGTATACAGAAATGTGACTGATTTCTGAATGTTAATCCTATATCTTGCTACTTTGCTGAATTTGTTGATCAGTTCAAGTAGTTTTGGGGTTGAGTCCTTAGGGTTTTCTATATATAGTATCATGTCATCTGCATACAGTGACAATTTTACCTCTTCTCTTCCAATTTGGATACCTTTTATTTCTATTGTTTGTCTGATTGCTATGGCTATTACTTCCAATACTTGGTTGAACAGCAGTGGTGAGAGTGGGCATCCTTGTCTTATTCCAGATTTTAGTGGGAAGGCCTTCAGCTTTTCTCCATTGAGTATTATATTTGCTGTGGGTTTGTCATAAATGGCTTTTATTATGTTAAGGTATGTTCCCTCTATACCCACTTTGGTAAGTGTTTTTATCCTGAATGGATGTTGGACTTTGTCCAAAGCTTTTTCTGTGTCAATTGAGATGATCAGGCAGTTTTTGACTTTTCTTTTGTTAATGTGATGTATGCTGTTGATTGATTTGCATATGTTGAACCATCCTTGTGAACCTGGGATGAATCCCACTTGGTTGTGAAGTCTGATCTTTTATATGTTGTTGGATTCGGTTGGCTAAAATTTTGTTGAGAATTTTTGTGTCTATATTCATCAGAGATATTGGTCTATAGTTTTCTTTTTTCATGGTATTTTTGTCTGGTTTTGGTATTAGTGTGATGGTGGCATCATAGAATGTCTTTGGGAGTGTTCCTTCTTCTTCAACCTTTTGGAAAAATTTAAGGAGGATGCATATAAGTTCCTCTTTGTATGTTTAGTAGATTTCACCTGTGAAGCCATCTGGTCCTGGACTTTTATTTGTAGGGAGTGTTTTTATGACATATTCAATTTCATTTGTAGTGATCGGTCTGTTCAGCTGATCTATTTCTTCTTGATTCAGTTTTGGCAGGCTGTAAGCCTCTAGAAAGTTGTCCATTTCTTCTAGGTTGTCAAATTTGTTGGCATACAATTGTTCATAGTATTCTCTTGTGGTTTTTTTGTATTTCTGCAGTATCCATTTTGGTTTCTCCTTTTTCATTTCTTATTTTGTTTATTTGGGTTTTTTCTCTCCTCTTCTTGGTGAGTCTGGCTGGAAGATTGCCAACTGTGTTTACCTTTTCCAAAAACTAGCTGTTGGTTTTAATGATTTTTTCTACTGCTTTTTGAATCCCTATTTTATTGATTTCCTTCCTTCTGCTGACTTTAGGTTTCATTTGTTCTTCTTCTAATTCATTTAGGTGATGGGTTAAATTGTCAATTTGAGATTTTTCTTCATTTTTGGGAAAGGCCTGTTTTGCTATGAATTTCCCTCTGAGCACTGCTTTTGCAGCATCCCATAGATTTTGAATGGTTGTGTCTTCTTTATCATTTGTTTTGAGGTATTTTTAAATTTCCTTTTTGATTTCCTCATTGACCCATTGTTTTTTTAGTAGCATATTATTTAGTCTCCATGTAGTTAGTTTTTTCTCATTTCTTTTCCTGTGGTTGAATTCTACTTTCATGCCATTGTGGTCAGAGAAAGTACTTGAAATAATTTCCATACTCTTAAATTTGTTGAGGTTAGATTTGTGCCCCAGTATGTGATCAATCCTTGAGAATGTTCAATATGCACTTGAGAAGAATGTACATTCTAATTTTTTTTTTATGTAATCTCCTGAAAACGTCTAACTTTTCTATTGTGTCATTTAGGATCTCTGTTGCCTTATTGATTTTCTGTCTAGAGGATCTATCCATTGATGGTAGTGGAGTGTTAAAGTCTCCTACTATGATTGTATTCCCATCAATTTCTCCTTTTATGTCTGCTAGTATTTGTTGTAGGTATCCGAGTGCTCCTATATTAGGGGCATATATATTGATGATTGTAAGATCCTCTTCTTGAATAGATCCTTTTACCATTAAATAGTGTCCTTCTTTGTCTTTCTTTATGGGCTTTGTTTTAAAGTCTATTTTGTCTGATATGAGTATTGCAACTCCTGCTTTCCTTTCTTGTCCATTGGCATGAAATATCTTTTCCCAACCCCTCACTTTCTATCTACATGTGCTCTTTGAGCTAAGGTGAGCCTCTTGGAGATAGCAGACTGAAGGTGTTTGCTTTTTTATCCAATCCGCCACTCTGTGTCTTTTGATTGGAGCATTCAGTCCACTGACATTTAAGGTAATTATTGATAAATATGTATTTATTTCCATTTTAAACCTTGTTTTCCAGTTGATTCTATGTTTTCTTTTTTGGTTGGATGATTTCCATTTATTTTATGCTTGAGTACTTTTCTTTTTAGTTTTTGTGAATGTAAAAACTACATTTGGTTTTGATTTGTGGTTTCCCTGTTTTTCAAGTATGTTAACCCCTTCCTGTATCTGCTTCCTTTAGCCTGAGAGACATATAGGCTCAAACACATTATTTAAAAAAAAGGAAAAGAAAAAGAAAAATGAATATATATTTTCTTACTTTCCTTCCCCACATTCTAAGATTTTGTAGTTCTTTTTTAACATCTTCCTGTGTATCCTTTTGTTGTTCCTTGTGTTTATCATTGCGTTTAGAGTAGGTTTTTTTCGTCTTGTAGATCTATATGCTGGCTTATTTAAGTGATTGCTTTCCAATTGTGGTTTCCTTCATCCTATTTCTTCCTACTTCTGTTTCATTTAGAGAAGCCCTTTCAGTATTTCTTTTAGAATGGGGTTAGTATTTCTGTACTCTTTTAGCTTTTGTTTGTTGGGGAAATTCTTTATTTCCCCTTCTATTTTAAATGACATTCTTGCTGGATAGAGTATTCTAGGCTGCAAATTTTTTCCTTTCAGAACTTTAAATATATCTTGCCACTCCCTTCTGGCCTGTAGTGTTTCTGTAGAGAAATCAGCTGTTAGCCTTATGTGGTTCACTTACAATTAATGCTTAGTTTTTTCTTGCTGCCTTTAGAATCCTCTGTCTTTAATTTTTGCCATTTTTACTATAATATGTCTTGGTGTGGGCCTATTTGGGTTCAACTTGTTTGGGGCCCTCTATGCTTGATATCAGTTTCCTTTAGATTTGGAAAGTTTTCAGATATAATTTCTTTTTTTAATTACTTAATGAATTGTATTACATTTATATTTGTACAACAATCATCACAATCAAATTTTACAGCATTTCCATCACAAACCCTCAGTGCATCCCCCACCCCCAACCTGTCTCATTTGGAAACCATAAGTTTTTCAAAGTCAGTATCTGTTCTGCAAAGAAGTTCACTGTGTCCTTTTTTTAGATTCCACATGTAAGTGATAGCATTTGATGTTGGTGTCTCATTGTCTGACTGACTTCACTCAGCATGATAATTTCTAGGACCATCCATGTTGCAGAAAATGCTGTTATTTCTTTCCTTTTAATGGCTTAGTAATATTCCATTGTGTATATGTACCACATCTTCTTTATCCACTCCTCTGTCAATGGACATTTAGGTTGTTTCCATGTCTTGGCTATTGTATATAGTGCTGCAATGAACATTGGAGCACATGTGTCTTTTCGAGTCATGGTTTTCTCTGTCAGACATAATTTCTTCAAATATATTTTCAATCCCCTTTTCTTTTTCTTTTCCTTCTGGAATTCCTATTATGTGTAGATTGGCCCACTTTATATTATCCCATAGATCTCTTATATTGCTTTCCTGGTTTTTTTCATTTAGTTTTCTGTCTGCTGTCTTGATTGGGTGATTTCCATTATTCTACCTTCCAAGTCACTAATTCGTTCCTCTGAATTATTCATTCTGCTTTTAGTGCTTTAGCTCAGTTTGCATCTCTGCAAATGAATTTTATATTTTTTCTATGTTCCTCCTTATATTTCCTAGTTCTTTTCTAAAGGAATCTACATTACTTTTTATCTCTGCTTTTAATTTGTTGATATTCAGCCTTAATTCCTTCAGTATTTTCACTATATCCCTTTTGAACTCAATGTCTGTCAAACTGCAGAGGTCTGTTTCATTGTTTGCTACTTTAGGTGAATTCTCCTGGTCCTTTAACTGGGAATGGTTTCTGAGCTTCTTCATCATGCTTATGTTTTTCTTTTTCTGGGAGTTTAGCGAAGCCAAACTGTAGTCTTGGGGGTCTATTTCTATGCAAGAGCACCTCTTTGTATTTTGTGGGGGGTTACTATTTATTTTTTTGTGTGGGAGTTTGAATATTTGCTGTCTGTTTCTTTGGTGTGAGCAGGCTGTTCTCCCCAGGGTGCTGAGTGTGTTTCTGGGAGAAGGAGGCAATGGGTCGGGCTAGTAGTCGGTGCCCGGTTGTAGGGCTCTCAACAGAAGCAAGGATCTGCAGGAAGGTGGCACAGGCTACTCCTAGTTGCAGGGTCCTGGAAAGTGGCAATGAGCCTAGGCAGATTGACAAGGTGCCCAGAGCCTTTGGCAGCGGCAGCAGCAGGGTGTGTGAGTTCCCAGGGGAGTGAGAGCAACAACAGGTAGTGTTTCATTGCAATGCCCTCCTCTGAGATGACTGGAGTCACAAGTGGTGCCTGTTCAGGGACCCCTAATGGTAGTGGCCCACACCCACCTCTGGAGTCACTGATAACTGCAGTGGTTTGCCCCTGCCACCTGCAGATCACGCAAGAAGCACCCCCATCTCACTTAGCCCATGCAGGAGGTGCTACACAGGCTGCTCCTAGTTGTAGGTTCCTGGGAAGTGACAGAGATCAAGCATATGGGTACTGCCCGGAGCATTCGGCTATGGCAGCAACTGGGTGGATGTGCTCTCAGGGGAGCAACAGCAACAACAGGTGGTGTCCCGTCACAATGCCCTCCTCTATGGTGCCCTTGAGGTAATGGGGGCCGCAGGTGGTGCCTCTTCATGGACCCCCTAGTAGTGGTGGGCCACATCCACCTCTGGAGTCAGTGATAACTGGGTGATTTGCCCCTGCCACCTGCAGACCACGCAAGAAGCACCTCATCCCACTTAGCCCCCACAGGAGATGCTGCACCAGCTGCTCCTAGTTGTAGGTTCCTGGGAAGGGACAGTGATCAAGCATCTAGGCACTGCCCAGAGTGTTTGGCAGTAGCAGCAACTGGATGTGCTCCCAGAGGAGCAAGAGCAACAACAGGTGGTATCCCGTCTCAATGTCCTCCTCTGTGGTGCCCTCTGAGGTGGTTGGGGCTGCAAGTGGTTCTCCTTCAGGGATCCCCAGTGGTGGTGGGCCATGCCCACCTCTGGAGTCAGTAATAATTGCAGTGTTTTGTGACCCCCCCATAGGCTGTGCAGGAAGCACCCCATCCCACTTAGCCCATGCAGGAGATGCTGCACCAACTGGTCCTAGTTGTAGGGTCTTGGAAAGGGACAGTGATCAAGCATCTGGGTGCCACCCAGAGCATTTGGCAGTGGCAGCTGCAGGGCAGTGTGTTCCCAAGGGAGTGCAAGCAACAGCGTATGGTGATTGGTTGCAATGTCCTCTTTTTTTTTTTTTTTTTTTTGTGCCAACCCCTGAGGTGACTGGGGCCATGGGCAGAGCGCACTCACAGGCCCCCAGTGGTGGCAGGCCACTCCTCCCTCTGGCCTCTGAGAAGACTGCCACAGTCTTTCGCCGCTGCCTGTAGGTCACGCAAGAGGCACCACCTCCCATTAGCCCCTCGCTGCCCCCAGCCCGCCCAAGAGGTGCCCGGCCACCTGCAGCCCATACAAGAAGCACCAATCTCCCAAAGCCTGAGCAAGTGGCTTCTCGCACCCCGTAGTCTGAGCCAGAGGCGCCCCGCCCTCTGAGAGCTCGCTCGCGCATGCGCAGGGAGACTGCTATGGCGGCCGCCTCTCCTGCGCTTGGCCTCGCCAGCAATGGCGCCTCGCCTCCCCTGTGGGCCCAGCCCTTCTCCCGGGTTCCCTCTGCGGAGGCGGTCCACTCCCCAGCCTGTAAGTAGCACACCGCTCCCCGGCCCGTGGCACGACCCCCCCTGGCCCCTCAGGCTGTCCTCACACAGCCAGCCAGGTCCTCTCCCCGGGACTGACCCCCAGAGCCTGAGGCTCGGCGCCCAGCCCCCGCCGGAGCGTCTCGGGCGGTGGGGTCGGGGTGGTGGTGCCGGGAGTCTGGGTGGCGGCTGGGTGGCGTCTGGGTGGCGCAGGTGTCTGGGCGGCTCCCACTCTGCTTTGCCCTCCTCAGTCCAGCTGCTGCGCTTTTCTCCGTGACTTCGTGACTTCGAGGTCCCACCCTCTCGGCTGATCTCCGGGTGGGTTAGGTGGCTTCCCAGGGGGCGGGTTCCTTTCCTCCTTCACAGCGTCCTCTCAGGAATGCTGTCCCCACCCAGTTCCTTCTCTCTCTCTTTCTTTTGTTCTGCCCGGTTATGTCAAGAGTTTCTTGCCCTTTTTGGAGGTTTAAGTTCTTCTGCCAGCGTTCAGTAGATGTTCCATGGGAGTCGTTTTCCATGTAGATGTGGGGATTTTTGATGTGTTTGTGGGAGAAAGTGAGCGCGACGTCTTGCTCCTCCACCATCTTAATCCGCCTCCTACCTGGAATCCTGAGTAAAATTCTTTCCTGATTAAGCCAGCTAGAATTGGTTTCCGCTTTTGCAACAAGACTCTAACAGGTACAGCTAGTTTGAACTGAGCTTCTGTTACCTGCAACCAAAAGTGTTCTGTCTGATACACGGCAGAGCCCTCTTCTGCCCCTGCTCCTTCCTTAGGGAACAGAGCCTATCACTGGTGGTGTCTTCCCGGCAGTCAAAGCTCATTTGTCCCCAGACAGAGAATGAGTCAGGCTAGATTCTAGCCAGGAGAGGACTCCCAGGGCCGGGAGAGCTACATAATCGCAGCTTGAAAGGTCAGTGTGATTTCAGGACTCTCCCTTGTCTTCCTGACTCCAGCCTCTTGTTTACCCAGGACCTTCCCTCTGACACCGTTTTTAGGAGGTGGTGTGTAAGCAAAATCCCTTTGTTTGTTACTTTTTCCCTCCCACAAGCACCGCAGACACTCCCTGTTTGTAAGAAAAGTGCCTCTTCCTCTTCCCAGTGCCTAAATGGAGAGAAGGTAATAAATATGGAAGAAATTTTTTATCTATTTGTTGTCCTTGAAGTAGAGAACCCAATGACCATGACAGAAGGAGTGTCCCGAGACAAACTGCAGGGAGGTTCAATGAAATGAACTAATTCTGCAATGCTAAACAGTGCAGTACATTTCAAGAAAACTTGGTGCAGGAAGATCAGTACCTATACATGTCTCGATTAAGTTATCAAACTTCAAGGATAAAGAAAAACTATTTCAAGTATTTGGGGAGAAAAAAACAGCAATTCTTGTATTCCTCCTCAGCAGCATCATCAATGTTCCAAATGGTAGAATAATGTCTCTGAAGTCATTCAAGCCTAAAGGCAGTAGGTAAATATTCTGAAATATGAAGGCACTTGGGAAGTATAGCGTCTGTGAGCTCTTCATTAAAAACCTACTTCAGGAGTTTCCGTCGTGGCGCAGTGGTTAACGAATCCGACTAGGAACCACGAGGTTGCGGGTTCGGTCCCTGCCCTTGCTCAGTGGGTTAATGATCCGGCGTTGCCGTGAGCTGTGGTGTAGGTTGCAGACGCGGCTCGGATCCAGCGTTGCTGTGGCTCTGGCGTAGGCTGGTGGCTACGGCTCCGATTCAACCCCTAGCCTGGGAATCTCCATATGCCGCGGGAGCGGCTTAAGAAATAGCAAAAAGACAAAAAAAAAAAAAAAACCTACTTCATAAAGTAATCCAGACAACCAAGAGATGAATCAAAATAAAGGATTCTGGAATAGCGAAGCATGATAAAAGGATAATGGTGAGTACTAAATAATCCACTTAAATGTAGAACTAAGACTCAAGAACTCTGGAGATTATAACTGCAGAAAAGAACTTAATGTTAGAAACCTTGACAAAGTAAAATTAATTACTAACATTTTTGAGGATCCAAAGGAAATGAGAACAAATGTACAAAGTTAATATCTTCTAAAATTGAAATGAGAAATTTAAAAAAATGACTCCACTATCTTAATTTTTTTATAACTTTTTCATTTTTTAATCATTGTGTTATTTTCAAGAAGTAATATCTCTTGGCATTCCCATAGTGATGCAGTGGAAATGAATCTGACTAGGAACCATGAGGTGGGTTCGATCCCTGGCCTCACTCAGTGGGTTAAGGACCGGCATTGCCGTGAGCTGTGGGGTAGGTCGCAGACTTGGCTTGGATCCTACATGGCTGTGGCTATGGTATAGGCGGCAGCTGTAGCTCCGATTAGACCCCTAGCCTGGGAACCTCCATATGCCACAGGTTCAGCCCTAAAGAGACAAAAAAAAAAAAAAAAAAATTAATATCTCTTGAGCTGAGTACACGTTTATCTGACCTTCATTGGTTTCTTCAGTTTCACTTCATTTCCCTTGCCTTCTATTAAATGTAAGTAAAATAAAATTTAACTATTTATATATGTTTTTTCAGATTATTTTCCATTATAGGTTATTATAAGATATTGAATATGGGGAGGGATAAATTAGGAGTATGGGATTAACAGATATACACTACTGTGCATAAGATAAGCAACAAGGATTTACTGTACAAAACAGGGAACTAGTTATATTTTTAGTAGGACTTGTGTAATAATAAAAAAATAAAAGAAGCTTCATGTTGAAAATAAATAAAGAGGTTCTTTCCCGGTCATCCAACTACCAAACTGCTGGCTCCCTTCCACAGTCTCAACCTCAAGAAGCCAAAGAAGGAAAACACTGGGACTCTGAAAAAACTGTGCAAAATCCTTGGTATGACAGGGGCCTTTTTAGAACTGGTATATTAAAAGGTGATTTGGGGCAGGAGGCAGCCTTAAAGAGTTGGAGAAAGAGGAGTTCTCATGGTGGCACAGTAGATTAAGAATCTGACTGTAGCAGCTTGGGTCACTGTGAAGGCATGGGTTTGATCCCTCACCCAGTGTAGTGGGTGAAAAGATCCAGTGTTGCTGTAGCTGTGGCTTGGATTCAGTCCCTGGCCCAGGATCTTCCATATACATAAAATTTTTAAAAATTTTAAAAAAAAAGGGGAGTTGTAGGAGGAGAAAACGAAAGGGGAACCTATTGGAGTTCTGCTTTGATGTCTTTCCCACCATTATCTTGGAACAGATACTGCCTGTCCCTCACACCAGCAGCAACTCAGAACTCCATTCAAAGTGGCCTCAGCAAAACCAGGGCCGTACAGAGAACTTCTGAGGAACCAAGAAACAGAGGTGTGAATCACTGGCTCAGGCATTTGCCCAGATCTTTTGTTCCCCTCTAAAACCTCAAAATTGGGTAATTGCAGTCTAATTATTATCTGATCCTAAGGCTACTTCTGCCTATGGGGCAAGAGGTGACTTGACTCCTGAGGACTCGATTGTTAGGAAGAGAGGGATTGGTTGTGGTTTTTTCTAGCTGTGGCTCAGCTTCTCCCCACATCCTGAGTTAATTGGGACTGACAGAGTTTGGGTCTAGCCTTCCCTCATATGTATTGCTTGACACTGCTAACCAATATGAACAATGAATTACAAGACTAAAATAACAAGGCATTTGAGGTACAGAACCGTTTTTTAGGAAAAGCAATGTACTGGGTTACATATTTCAACAATATCAGAAATACTAGGAGTTCCCATTGTGGTGCAGTGGAAACAAATCCAACTAGGAATCATTAGGTTGCCAGTTAGATCCCTGGCCTCACTAAGTGGGTTAAGGATCCGGTGTTGCTGTGAGCTGTGGTGTAGGTCACAGACACAGTTCAGATCTGACATTGCTGTGGCTGTGGTATAGGCTGGTGGCTCCATCTCCGATTAGACCTCTAGCCTGGGAACCTCCACATGCCGTGGGTGCGGCCCTAAAAAAGACAAAAAAAAAAAATTAAAAAATAAAAGAGGAGTTCCCGTCGTGGCGCAGTGGTTAACGAATCCGACTAGGAACCATGAGGTTGCGGGTTCGGTCCCTGCCCTTGCTCAGTGGGTTAACGATCTGGTGTTGCCGTGAGCTGTGGTGTAGGTTGCAGACACGGCTCGGATCCCGCGTTGCTGTGGCTCTGGCGTAGGCCGGTGGCTACAGCTGCGATTCAACCCCTAGCCTGGGAACCTCCATATGCCACGGGAGTGGCCCAAGAAATAGCAACAACAACAACAAAAAAAAGACAAACGACAAAAACAAAAACAAAAACAAAATAAATAAAAGAAATACTAAAGGAGAGAGACCAAGAATTATAGTTAGCTTATTAAATGCATGTATTATGATGCAGTAAGACATTAGCAGTGTATAACACAAACAAGGAAACTGAAAAAATCCATATATGAGTTCCCATTGTGGCACAGGGGAAACAAATCCAACCAGTATCCATGAGGATGTGGGTTCCATCTGTGGCCTCACTCAGTAGGTCAGGGATTCAGCATTGCTGTGACCTGTGGTGTAGGTTGCAGAAACAGCTTGGATCCTGCGTTGCTGTGGCTGTGGTGTAGGCAGGCAGCTGTAGCTCCAATTTGACCCCTAGCCTGGGAACTTCCATATGCCATGGGTGCGGGTCTAAAAAGCAAAAAAGAAAAGATCCATGCAGAAGTATTAAAGATTAAAAATATAATGGTAATAATATTTTAAATTATACTACATCAAATATAATAGTAGTATAATTTAAGTAAAGAATACTACCTGTGTGTGAAGTTAATAACAGAATAGATATAACTGAGGAAGTTGGAGGAAATTACTACATTGAAAAAACATTACACTGAAAAAAAAGTGCCTAGAATTAAGAAGAACAAAGAAGAAGAAATATTTAATATCAGATATTTTTCTAAAACCTGTGTAGAGATATGGAGAATTTCAACAGAAAACAGGAAACTATCATAAAGAACTAGATAATAATTCTAAAACTGAAAAATATAATATTTGTAATTAAGATGCAGTGGTTGAGTTTAACAGCCATCTAGACTACTGAAGAAAAAAATAAATGAGCTGAAACATGTGTCAGAGTAAAATATCAAGAATTAGGAATGAGGCAACAAAAGCATGACAAATAAAGTAGAAAGTATGAGATTTATGGAATAAAGAAAGAAGGTTTAACAGGCAAATCCAGAGGCAATGGGGAGAGAAAATGTGGCAGAAGCAATACATGAAGATCTAACGATTGAGAATTTTTCAAAACTGACTGAAGACTTCAATTCACATACTCAAGTAATACTGCAAACCCTAATTAGGATAAACAGGCAGATCATAGTAAAGTTGCTAAAAACCAAAAACCAATAAAAACTCTTAAAGAAGCCAGAGAAAAAAGACAGATTTTCTTCAAGTAACAATCTTTATGCACTGACAGCATATTTTTCAACAGAATGATGGAAACAGAAGATAATGTAATAATATTTTCAAAGTGATGATAGAAAATAATTGTCAACCAAAACTGTATACCCAGTGAGAGTATCCCTTAAAAAAGAAAGACAAAATCATTTTCTGACCAAAACAAAGCTGAAAGAATACATCATCATCAAGTTCATACCAAAGGGTGTTTCAGACAAAAGGAAACCAAATTCTGATGATGGGCAGAAGCAGGCAGAGTAAGATTCCACACACACAGACACACACACATCTAACTCCATGGTCCTTATAATGACCATCTCCCCTACATTTCTCAAATGCTGGAGATACTAATCCAGAGTTGATTTACCACAAGTCTAAGACCTCTACACAGGAAACTCAATACATTAGTGAGAGAAATTAAAAAGCTCTTCATAAATGGATATACCATGCTGGTATGTTGGAAGACTTAATGTTGTAAACATGTTGATTTTTCCTAAATTAATGTTTATGTACAATGAACTTCTAATCAGGATCCGTGCAGGGTTTTGTGCATGTATGTGAGGAAATTAACAGTGATTCTAAAATTTAAACAGGGAGTTAACATTGTGGCTCACTGGGTTAAGAACTCACCATAGTGTCTGTGAGGATGCGGGCTTGATCCCTGGCCTCTTCACTGGGTTAAGGATCCTACATTGCCACAAGATGCAGCATAGGTCACAGAGGCAGCTCAGATCTGGTGTGGCTGTGGCTGTGGTGTAGGCTATCAGCTGTAGCTCCAACTCGACCCCTAGCCTGGGAACTCCCATATGTCACAAGTGTGACTGTAAAAATAAAAAATAACATTTAAGTGTAAATGCAGAGAGCCAAGAATAGAAAAGATGGTCTTGAGCAGAAGGAGGAGAGGAGGGTGCAGAGGAAGGAGAAAGATGAAGAAGGTGGAGGAGATTAGGGAGAAGACGACTCCGAAGACTGAGAGGAGGAGGCGGAAGAGGGAGGGGAAGGTGAGAGTTGAAGAGCATGAAGGTTTGATGTGGCAAATAGTGCAGTAGCAAGTGGGAGAGGGAGCTGACACTAAGATTTCTGGGTGGTGCTGAAGACTCAGCTATGACATGGGTCTTCACAGATGGGTGAGGATTTGGGGTTGAGGAGACTCAATCCCCAACACTAAACAGAGTTTACTGAAAATTCTTCAGACATATCATTTCAGCTGTTTTTTCACAACATGTTGGGAGAGACTATTCTCCCCAGTATATAAATGAACCTGGGCAGGGAGATGACCAGCCCACATCACACCGTGAGTCGGTGATGGATCCCTAACCACAGAGCCTGTGGCAGAGCTGAGTGCCTGGGGGAGGGACCAGGATCTGCTCACTTGGACTTTCTCCACAGGAGCCATCGTGTGGCGCTCACTAGGAGGACTTTGAACAAGCCCCTGACCCCTTCTTGGCCTCAGCATCCCTATCGAGACAGATGGAGGCATAGGTCTATGATCCTGGAACCCCATCTCCCATCCATCCCCTCTCCACACTGGGAGGGTGGCACAGAGCTCTGCCTGCATTTGAGGCAATGGAGAGCACCCCCCCCCTGGGGGGGGCGAGCGCAGAACCCAGGAGCACAGGAAGCAGTCACTGATGTATGACTACAATCACTCCAAGTGTAAAGCCCTCCTCTAGGCTTTTCTTCTCACATTCCTGGGGTAAACAACCTGCCCCTGGGGTGGAAAACAAGCCTGGGCTGGGCAGCAGAACACCAGGGTTCCAGTTAAGCTTTGTCATGGGCTTGTTGGGTCCCTTGCCAAGTCCTTACCCATCTCTGAGCCTCAGTTCTCTCCTTGAAAAATAAGGGGCTTAGACAGAGGTATCTTTAAAGGTCCATCTGAATCTGACCCTGTAGGATGCTGAAAGTTGGATGTAAGTCCAGGGATCTCAATATTCTTAAAAGGGGCAGGCTTCAGTGGACTTTTTTTTTTTTTTTTTTTTTGCTTTTTAGAGCTACACCTGCAGCATATGGAAGTTTCTAGGCTAGGGGTTGACTTGGAGCTGTAGCTGCTGGCCACAGCCACAGTAATACCAGATCCGAGCCATATCTGTGACCTACACCACAGCTCACAGCAACACCAGATCTTAACCCACTGAGAGAGGCCAGTGGTTGAACTCACATCCTCATGGCTACTAGTCAGATTCTTAATCCACTGATTGACAATGGGAACTCCCTCAATAGACATTCTGAATTAACTGTTCTGCACTGCCTTTTCCTTTGAATCAAATTGATAACATTCACTCATTCAACAAGCACCTATGAAGAAAACACTGTAAGCTAGGCATAGGAAATAGATGAACAAGACCCTTTCTTGTCCTCATCGAGTCTATGTTCAAGTGAGAATACAGACAAGAAGTAAGGAAATAAGCAAGATAATTTTACTTTATATAGTGCTATTCATGAAATAAACCATTTAACAATGCATAAATAAATAAACCATCAGATCCACGGGTGGGAGACCTAGCTAATAAGAGTGATTCTAAGTAATTCACTCTTCCATTCTGGGCCTCATTTCTTTCTGCAGGAGAATAACAATCCTGGGTTGAGGGAGAGAATGAGCACAGGGTGATTTTTCTGCTGCGCTGCCATGACAGTGAGAACCAGAGTCATTGGAGTGGAACACATCCACGATCCAGGTGAGAAGAGCACACTCACACTCAGGTCACAGGGAGGAGGGAAGGGAGAGAGAAGCCACAACCAATATCCGAACACTTGCTCTGGGCTGTGCACTGTGTCAAGGGGTTTTGTTCATTGTTTCTAAGCCTCACAACAAACCAGCCATGTGAGCATCTCTGTCCCCATTTTGCAGAGGAGGAAACACATTTTGAGAGATGACGTGACTTTACAAAATAGCAGAAAGATGAGTCAGGTTTCTCTGATTCCAAGTCTGTAGCTGATTCAAGTATTAAAAAGATTTTTAGGGAGTTCCCGTCGTGGTGCAGTGGTTAACGAATCCGACTAGGAACCGTGAGGTTGCGGGTTCCGTCCTTGCCCTTGCTCAGTGGGTTAATGATCGCCGGCGTTGCTGTGAGCTGTGGTGTAGGTTGCAGACGCGGCTCGGATCCTGCATTGCTGTGGCTCTGGCGTAGGCCGGTGGCTACAGCTCCGATTCGACCCCTAGCCTGGGAACCTCCATGTGCCACGGGAGTGCCAAAGAAATAGCAAAAAGACAAAAAAAAAAAAAAAAAAAAAAAAAAGATTTTTAGTGAGATACAAATAAGTATGATACAAAGACTTTGCATTCTTTGAGAAGAGAAGGGAATAGATGTGAGGGCTGAGAGGTTAGGAAAGTCTTCCTGGAGCAGGTGGGTTGTCAGCTGGGGCTTTGTAAGTGGGTTTGAGACAAAAGAGAGAAACAAGAGAGCATGAAGCATTGGACTGAGACATGGTCACTGGCTCAAGGGAGGGGTGCCTAACAGTGGCTCAGGACAGATGAGGCTGGAAATGTAGACTGGCCCAAGAAAGAGTCCAGGATGCCTTATTGTGGATTATGGTCTTGGTTCTTGGACATTCAGGAGCTGCAGGAGGTGAGCAAACAGGGGAGGGACATAGCACAGGAGAGTTAATTCGAAGTCACAAGACCTAAGGTGGGATCATGATTCTCCCACTTATTAGCTGTGTGACCCTAGACAGTTTGCTTCATTTCACTGAAGCCAAATAGCTCGCTCTATAACATGCCTGACTTGTGTTCATCATTGCATCCTCAAGCCACTGGCCCAGGATCCAGTAAGTGTTCAGTAGATGTCTATTAAATGAATTAAGACTAAAAACTCCCTATCCCAAAGACCTAAACATAAAAGCTAAAAGCATAAAACTCTTAGAACAAAACACAGAGGAAAAGCTTCATGACACTGGGTTGAATAATGATTTTTTGGATATGACAACAAAAGCGCAGGCAACAGTAGAAAAAAATAGATGGATTGGGCTTCATCGAAATAAAAATCTTTTCTTCATCAAAGGATACTATCAAAGGAGTAAAAAGGCAAAGCATAGAATGGGAGAAAATATTTGCAAAGCATGTATCTGTTAAGGAATTAACGTCTAGAATACGTAAAGAATACCAACAGGAGTTCCTGTCATGGCTTAGTGGTTAATGAACCTGACTAGCATCCATGACGATGTGGGTTCGATCCCTGGCCTCCCTTAGTGGGTTAAGGATCTGGTGTCAGCTGAGATGTAGGTTGCAGATGTGGCTCGGATCTGGCATTACTGTGGCTGTGGCATAGGCTGGCATCTACAGCTTTGATTGAACCCCTAACCTGGGAACCTCCACATGCTGCGAGTGTGGCCCCAAAAAGACCAAAAAAAAAAAAAAAAATGCCAACAACTCAACAACAACAAAAATTCCCAATGATCCAATTCAAAAATGCACAAAAGACTTGAAGAGACTGCTCTCCAAAGAAGATATGCAAATGGCCTAAAGCACATGAAATGGTGTTCAACATCTCTAATTATTAGGGAAATTCAAATCAAAACCACAATGAAATACCACTTCACCATCAGAATGGCTATTAGCAAAAAGAAAAAACAAGCAAAATCACGTGGAAAATTGAAACCCTTGTGTGTTTCTGGTGGATCACGTATGTGAAGGCCAAGCCTAGGGCCTGGCCCCAGGGAGCGCTCAGTACAGGACAGCGCTCTGGAGGCGAGGTGATTTCTGGGATGGTGATAATACACTTGGTCCAGTGCAGCCTGAAAGTTCTCTTCTTAGATGACGAAAACAGTTCTGTGATTATCTTTGCCCTTGTACTTTTCCTGTAAGTGAACCGGATTCCCCTGAGGTCTAGTCTCCCCTCAGAGGGACCCAGCACAGGATAGACGGGCCTGCCTCAGGCACACACACACGTCCTACCTCCCTTCTCCCCACCTCCCAAGCTTCCTGATGCCCTAATTGGCCTCCAGAGGGGAGATGGATCTCATTGAAGGGCCCTAATTAATCCCCAGGAACCCAGGTCCCCACAGTCTCCTCTCACTCCACACCAACTCCCCAGTTATTTGTTCCAGACAAGAAAGGAACTTTGCAGACTCCCCAAGGAAAGAGAGGCCTTGGGAAGGGGATGTCACATGTGTGCTCTGTGCCGACTGTTGTAATGAGGGCCCAGGAGACCTGGCCTCATCAAGACAGACCTGGGACTTGAGAAGTGAATGCTAAGTACCCTTCCCTGCACCTGTTCTGGCTGGACACCCACACTCACCTTTGCCCTGCATTATAGGCATCTGTGTTCTCACCTGGCTTCCCCATGGGCATCTAATTTCCATGTCTCTGTTCATACAGCTCCATCTGTCCCTCCATCACTGCTAGAGGTCCTGTCCTCACAAGAGGTATTTCCATCCCACACTTCTACTCATCCTTCAAGGCCCCGAACAAACTCGCCTCTAAGACTTAGCTGAATGCCAGACAGGCCACCTTGCTCTCCCTGGGGCACTCAGGGTTTGTGGCTCCTGGCAGAGCTCTTAGGGCTGCGGGCCTCAGAGTAGAACTGGTCATGTGCATGGCACCCTTCTTGGCCAGACCCCGGATCCACAAGCAAGTGGAAGCTGGGGCAGAGGAGGCCTCTGTCTCGGTGCTTCTCTGCTCCACCTTTCCTCCCAAGTGGATGCTCTGCATTGTGCTTAGGGCTGTTATGTAACAACAGGTTCTATAGTGAAATAGAAAATGACATAAAAATTTCCTTGCTGCAGGACTCCTCTGAGCCATCACCACATCTGTGTGACACTCTAAGAAGGTTATTGAGCTCCAACAGTTCTTAAACATTTTCGACTACAGATCTTTTTTTATGGTATTTTATTACTCTCATTTCTATTTTCTTTATCAGCCAGAACACTCTTGTATGTTTTTAACAAACCCATTTTTTTTCTTTGGCTTTTTAGGACCACACCCGCTGCACATGGAGGTTCCCAGGCTAGGGGTTGAATCGGAGCTACAGCTGCCGGCCTATGCCACAGCCACAGCAGTGCCAGATCCAAGCCATGTCTGTGACCTACACCATAGCTCACAGCAATGCTGGATCCTTAACTCACTGAGCAAGGCCAGGGATCAAACCTGCATCCTCATGGATCCTAGTTGGGTTCATTAACCCCTGAGCCACAACAGAAACTCCTTGACTACAGATCTTTTTCACTCTTGAGCATCTTATGGGACCAGTGTTCTGTAGAATCACTCTGGAAAATTCTGACCTAGTTTACAACTCACGTGTGCCTGGTCCAGTTGGGGGAAGATCATTTTAGAGCTTCATCTGATACCATATGCCCAAATAAACCCTAGGTGAATTAAAAAATGAAATGTGAAAAATGAAACTATAAAAAACTAAAGGAGGAGTTCCCGTTGTGGCTGTTGTTAACGAATCCGACAAGGAACTATGAGGTTGCGGGTTTGATCTCTGTCCTCGCTCAGTGGGTTAAGGATCTGGTGTTGCCATGCGCTGTGGTGTAAGTCGCAGACATGGCTCGGGTCTGGCATTGCTGTGGCTCTGGCGTAGGCTGGCGGCTACAGCTCCAATTAGACCCCTAGCCTGGGAACCCCCATATGCCGAGGGTGTGGCCCTAGAAAAGACAAAAAGACCAAAAAAAATTTTTTTTAATTTTTTTTTAAATAATAAAAAATAAAAAACTAAAGGAAATGTGGGCCTAGACTGTGGATCCCCCAAGTCTGGCCCTGAGCCTCGCTCACAGGGTTCTGTCATTATCTGCAGAATGAACACAGGATTTATGATGTCACTGACAGACAAGCGATGTAGGTTCCTCAATTTTGCATCCTGAATAAGCTGCTTCAGGTGTCAGATTAACAAGCTTCCATTTTGGCTCTATTCCTCCTATGAAAATACATCTAGGAAACTAAGAACCTGACACCTGAAAAAGTTCCCTAATGGTGCCACTTACATGGCCCTCACATTGGGCCTGCATTAAACACCCTTTCATCCAAGCAGTGACTTCAGCCCTGAGATGATGGTTCCCTGGCAGATGGAGAGGGACCTGGAGAGAATCTCCTAGACCTTCTCCTAATAGGTCTGGTCTTTCTGAGCAGGACTTATTCCCCCAAAAGACCCTGTGGTCTCATTCCCTAGGGCAGATGCTTCGTACTTTCCCACTTGGCCACCCTCTCCTCTCGACACCTGGGATCCTGACATCACACATCCTTTTAGCCAGTTCTGTTTCTCTGGCGACCTTCCTCTCCTCTCTTCCCACCACCACTGCCATGATTTAGTCTTATCTTCTCTGCCCTCAAGCATCCCTGTCGCCCATCTCCAGGCCTGTGAGCTGGAAGGGCAAGGACCAGGTGTCCCTGACTGGCAGCAAGGAGCTCATGTTTCTGGATGGGTGGCTTCACTTGCTAGGGAGAAGTTCCAACCACAGGTGGAAATTGGGTTGGGTAACCTGGAGAAGGAAGCTGAGCCCCTTTCCAGTACGCATGTGCCCAACAATATCATGAAGTTGTCAGTGACTAAGATTTGCAACTTTTAAAAATTGAAGTATAGTTGATTTACAATATTAGTTTCAGACATATAGTGTGGTGGTTCTGTAGTTTTGCAGATTATACTCCATTATAGGTTATGACAAGATAATGGCTATAATTCCCTTGCTATACATCCTGTGGCTTATCTGTTTTACACACAACAGTGTGTATCTGCTAATCCCATACTCCTAATTTGTCCCTCTCTCCCATTCGCTCTCCCCTTTGGTAACCACAAGTTTGTTTTCTATGTCTGTGAGTCTGTTTCTGTTTTGCATATAATTCATTTGTACTGTTTTTTAGATTTCACATACAAGGGTTATCATATAATATTTGTCTTTCTCTGACTTATTTCACTAAATATTCTCTAGGTCCATCCATATTGCTGCAATGGCAGAATTTCATTCCTTTTTTATGGCCAAGCAATATTCCATTGTATATATGTACCACATCTTCTTAATCCAGTCATCTGTTGATGGACATTTGGGTTGCTTATATCTTGGCTGTCGTAAATAGCGTTGCTATGAACATTAGGGTGCATGTATCTTTTGCAGTTAGTGTTTTTGTTTTTTTCTGGATATATACCCAGGAATGGAATTTTTGAATCATATGGAAATTCTATTTTTAGTTTTTTGAGGACCCTGCATACTGCTTTTCCGTAAAAGTAAAAATAAACAAACGGGCCCTAATTAAACTTAAAAGCTTTTGGATAGCAAAGGAAACTATTGACAAAATAAAAAGACAATCTATGGGATAGGAGAAAATATTTGCAAATGATACATGGTTAATATCCAAAATACACAAACACCTCATACCACTCAATGTCAGAAACCAAACAGCCCAATCAAAAAATGGGCAGAAGACATGAATAGACATTTTCCCAAAGATATACAGATGGCTAACTGACACATATAAAGATGCTCAACATTGCTGATTATTAGATAAATACAAATCAAAGCAGCAGTGAGCTATGACCTCACATCTGTCAGAATGGCCATCATCAAAAAGTCTACAAATGGGAGTTCTCTGGTGGCTCAGTGGGTTAAAGATCTGGCATCAGGTTGCTGCTGTGGCATGGGTTTGACCTCTGGCCCAGAACTTCTGCGTGTCATGGGTGTGGCAAAAAAAAAAAAAAAAAAAAAAAGTCTACAAATAACAAATGCTGGAGAGGATGTGGAGAAAAGGAAACCCTTGTGCATTATTGGCAGGAATGTAAACTGGTAAGATGTGTAACTTTAATACTGATCTCCAGGCAGGATGGAGACTCTCTCCCCAGCCCCAAGTTTAGGAGACTAGTATCTTCTGAGAAGAAATACCAGGTGATCACATCTGTCACATCCCCATGGGCAGAGACTAGCAGCAAGAGGTGCTGCTGGAGTGGAAGAGTGAGGGAAAGCATCCTGTCTCTTTGCTTCCACAGGAGTAGGAATCATTTTGAGTCCTCAGCATGTGGCGGTTTGTCAAAGGAGAAAGCCTCAGTGACATGAGATGAATGGACGGACGGACGGATGGATGGATGGATGGATGGATGGATGAGTAGACGGAAGAGTAGGTAAAGAGATGAATGAGGTGGTTTCAGGGTTGGGCATAGAGCCCTCCCCTATAGGGAAGCCCACTTTCTAGGACTCTCCTGCCATCACTACTGTCCTCCAGATCAAACCTGAGACATACTCTTAACTCCTCCTTCCTCACCCTACTATCTGATGTTCATCTTGGGTTGAACAGAACTGTTGGAAGATCTTTCAAACCCATAACCTCCTTTCCACCCCCAGCCTCTGCCCACCCTGAGTCTCATTGCCTTTCTCCAGTGTCATGATTTTAACCTACTCTCTGACCTTCCTGTCTTCTGTGGCTCCCCCAATCCACTTTTGTTACTATATATCAGTGATCTTTCTAGAACACAATTGTAACCATGCCATTGCCTATCTGTATTGCATGTCTGTCTCCCGTAGGATAAAGTTTGAACTCTTTGGTTTGGCACCAAGGGCTCTGTCTAGCCTGGCTCCAAACTGCTAATCTATAGGTGTTCTACCACTAGTCTATACCACAGCCTTTATGCAGATCCTCTTATGGCATATGGATTACAAAGAAGCCCTCTTTCTGGTGAATTCAAAACCGTGTCATTGAGAGCAGATGCTGTTTGATCTAAGCACAAGCAGGAGAGAGGGTAAGGGGAGGGAAGACCTTATGAGTGGAATGAGGGCTGAATGGTGCCTTTGTGCAGTGTGCAACTTTTTTTTTTTTTTTTTTTTTTGTCTTTTTGGGGCTGCACCCACAGCATATGGAGGTTCTCAAGCTAGGGGTCAAATCGGAGCCATAGTTGCCAGCCTACACCACAGCCACAGCAATGCCAGATCCTTAACCCACTGATCCAGGCCAGGGATCAGACCTGCATCCTCATGGATACTAGTTGGGTTTGTTACCACTGAGCCGTGATGGGAACTCCCAGGTGAAGCATGCATCTCCATGTAGGGAGGGACTAGGAAGTGTCCCCTTGTCCATGGCCTTCTTTTTAGACTCTGAGCTCTGGCAGGGCAGGCTGCTTCCATCCCATCTCACTGAGCACAAGCCCTCCTCGGCAGTTGCTCGTCTCTCCTTCTGCAAGCCTGGGGCTCACAGACTTGGGGCGGAATGTGGGATGCTGGGTGGGCTCCTGGCTGGGGATCTGGGGCCTTGGGTTTTGGTCTCCGGCCCGGCCCTAACATTCTGGGGCCATCGGGCAAATCTTATCCTATCCTGTCCCTTGATCAGGTCAAGTTTAGAGCCCTGCAAGCCCTGACAGAATAGAACCAGAAAGGGCCCAGTGAGGGTGGGAGCCCAATCAGCGGAAGCCCTTCCACCTTCCTGAGCTCCTGTGAAGCTCTGTCACTCTGAGGGGCACATAGCCTGGATGGCCCTCCTGCCCAAGCCTCTGGAGTGTTCAGTCCTACTCCAGCCCATGCCCCAACCCTGGACAGTAGGCATAGGAGGAGCCCTAGCCCTGGCTGTGCACTGTGCCGAGTAGCTGGTGGCCACTGCTCCCTCTGGACCTCAGTTTCTCCCTCTGTACAGTGGGGATTAAAGGAGGTTATGCCTGGGCCCCTGTGGCTCATACATCCTCTGGTCACATAGGCAGCAGGAGGGACAACAGGCAGCATCATTCCCACCTGAGACTGTAGAACTCCACAGACTAGGTACACTGTGGGGCTCAGATCTCCAGACGCTTCTGGAGGGGCTGAAACAGGGACCTAGGCACAACTCTGACCCCATGTGGCTAGGGCCCCAGAGCCTCCCAATGGCCAGTTTGGGAAGGCCTGATGGCAGAGCTAAGGACAGGGAAGGAGAGAGCCTGGGAGATCCGCTTGAGCCAAGGTTTGGAAGAGGGGAGCAAGGAGGCCAGCCTGCAGGTGCAGACAGCTGGGGCCAGGAGGACAAGGCAGGGCCAGGTCATGCAGGGCCTTCAACGCCAAGCTGAGGAGCTCAACTGAGGACAGTGGGGGGCTGAGGCACAGTTTGATACACGGAGGGGCAGGCATGCCCAGATACATGCTCTAGAAAAGTCACTCTGACTAGAGAGTAGGGAGGGGGTAGCGGATGCCAGTGACCAGTGAAGAGGCCACTGCCCTGGTCTGGGAGGGGACGATGGGTACTGATGTGTGGCACTGGCCACAGTGGAG
Source organism: Sus scrofa (assembly GCF_054392235.1). Taxonomy (NCBI): domain Eukaryota; kingdom Metazoa; phylum Chordata; class Mammalia; order Artiodactyla; family Suidae; genus Sus; species Sus scrofa. The sequence goes on along the minus strand of NC_139391.1, from coordinate 9,407,393 downwards.
GGGGTGGGGTGGACTGCAGGACACTTAGAGGGGAAGCTGCAGAACCTAGCTGCTGACGGGCTCTGGGCTTGCGTCGCCTAATGCCACCCAGAGTCAGAAATCTCCAGGTGGGGAATCAGGCCTGAAGAGGGTGGGGAGACTGGTCCAGAACCCAGGCTCCTGGCTGCCAGCCCCGGACCCTCTCCTACAACAGCGCAAATCATCGAGGTGATACTGCGTAGTTTCCTCAGGCCTCAGACACCAAGCCCGGGACTGTGGATCATCAGGGACCATACCAGGTTCTTCACATTCAGCAGGATTTCCGGATTGTTTTGCCCTCCTGCAACAGGGAGCCTTCCAGTGCTGCTGCTAAAATGCACAGCCTGGCTGCTTGTAGGCCATGTCAACCCCCTCAGTCTTCTACAAGGAGAAAGCACAGAGCTCAGAGAGGTAGAGAAGCACCTAAAGCCAGGCAAGCAAATGAGTAGCCCAGATTTTCCCAGGTTCCAGAACAGCTCTCCCATACCCAGAAGCCTGAAACCATGGGCCTGGAGACGGAAGGGTCTGACCCAAGGTCATCATAAGTGGGAGGCAGCAGCAGGACCCTGGCCCTGGGTCAGCCCCCAGGGGCCACAGCAGCAGCCAACTAGCTGCCTCCCCTTCGGGCCCCCCTCCCCCAGCTGCAGCCCTGGGAGAAAGCCGGTGTCCTGACTTTCCAGCAGTCACTGGGCCCCCATCTGTCTTGCTGGGGCCAGTGCTGGGACATCTCCAGGCTGCCTTCAATTATGAGCTAATAAATATGAGATGTGCTGGGCGAGGAGGGGCTGCTCAGGCTGCCAGCCCTACCCCCCACCACACTGCTGCCAGCCTCTGCTCCAGGGAAGATTGGATTTTGTGTTGTTCATTTTTTATCTCTAGTCCATGTCGGATGGGGAGATACAAGGCGTGGGCAGTGGATAATTTTGTCCTTCCTCCGCTATCTGGCGCAGCACTGAGATGAGGCAGGTGATGTCCTAGGGCCGCCTGCAGCCCTCATGTGAGGCAGTCCCCCACCCCAAGCCATCAGCCCTGGGGTCCTGCTCTCTGCTGAGGCAAAATGACATGCATAGAGGAAAGAGTCCTGGATAGGAAGACAAGGGACCAGTGTTCAAGCCTTGGCCTTGCTGCTGACCCTCTCTGCAACCTAGTCAAGTGTTGGAAGACATTCTGTGAGGCTCTTCTGTATACCAAGCCTTACATAGGCAGGCAGGAGCCACAAGAAAACAGACCTGCTCCCTGCCCTCAAGGAGCTGGCAGTCAGCTCCAAGTAAACAGACATCCATGGGAGTCTGTTTGGCTCAGCGGAAACCAATCCAACTAGGAACCATGAGGTTGTAGGTTCGATCCCTGGTCTTGCTCAGTGAGTCAGGGATTCAGGGTTGCCATGAGCTGTGGTGTAGGCCAGCAGCTGTAGCTCTGATTTGACCCCTAGCCTGGGAACCTCCATGTGCTGCGCACGGCCCTAAAAAGCAATTAAAAAAAAAAAGACATCCGTGGAGGGGTGGCAGATGTTGGCACTGGCATGAAGGATGAGGATTTGCCGGGAGGGAGGGAGGGGAGGGGGAGAAAGGAGACGTGCGGGCAGAGGCAGAGGCAACTGCTTGAGTGAAACGCAGCAGAACACAGTGAGGGACCATCGTGTGCTTAGAGACCTGGGTGAGGCTGGGGCACCAGGTAGAAGGAAAACCAGGAGAGGAGAATTTCAGGTAGATGAGTATCGTGATCAGATTTGCATGTTAGGAAAAAAATCTCTCCAGTAACTGTGAAGAGCAGATTTCAGGGAGTGGTGGTGGAGAGTGAAGGCAGAGAGTTCAGAGAGGAGGCTGATGGTCCAGGAGAGAGAGGAGGTAATGTCCTAAATCAGAGCGCTGAATAGTGAATCCGGAAGCCATCACTGTCATCACGCTCATCATTGTGATGAGTGCTGCCGTTCAGTGTTCCTAGGCACAGGCTCGGTGTTTACATCATCGTTTCTAACTCCTAAACAACTCTCCAGATGAGGGTATTGTCCCCATCTTTAGGATAAGAAAATTAAACCCTGGGTGAATTAAAGAGTTGCCCAGGAGTTCCCACTGTGGCTCAGGGAAAACAAATCCAGCTAGTATCCATGAGGATGAGGGTTCTATCCCTGGCCTCAATCAGTGGGTTAGGGATCTGGCCTTGCCATGAGCTGGGGTGTAGCTTCCAGGTGTGGCTCGCATCCGTCGTTGCTGTGGCTGTGGCATAGGTGAGCAACTGCAGCTCCAATTTGACCCCTTACCTAGGAAACTCCATATGCTGCAGGCGTGGCCCTAAAAAAAAAAAAAAGCAAAATAGAGTTGCCCAGAGTCACATACATGATGAGTGGCAGAGGTAGGATTTCCACCCCAAAAGCCCACGCTTTAGGATTTATCACTAAAGCTCATGCTGTTGCTACTGTGTCCTGCTTCCTGGAAAGGAAGGCACAGCTTTCAGAAGGTCTAAGAGGGCATAACATCCATCTGATTCCTGTGATTATTTGGATGTGGAAGCAAAGGACAGAGAGGATCAGAGGAAGCTGTGCAGGCTTCAGGCCGGGGAGGCTGGAAAGATGGAGCATGGGAGGAAGCACAGGTGTGGGAGCAGCGGACGTGTTTGGTGGTTGAATTAGAGATCAGTTGGATATCTGGAAGTGGAGCCAAGCCCAGCCTGGAGAAGGAGATTTTGGAGTTGTTGACAAACAGTTGGTCACAGTTGTGTGAGTAGATTAGGTCATTAGAAGAAATTTGTATCGCAAATGGAAGATTGAGGCTGGAACTTTGGAGAATTCCAAAGCAGCAGGAGTACACATAGGGGATCACAGTGGTGCAAGGTGAGTCAGCCCTGTAGAAATGGAATTGCTTTAGGAAGGTCAGGGAGTAAGAGGTTTAAGAACCAGCAGGCAGACAGCTGTCATTGGAAACTTGTAGTCTTCATGGGCACCTGGTTACCAAACAGTTGGAGGGGCCTATACATGCCCTACCCACTGCCCTGGGGGCATTTTTTGACCCTGGCGCATGAGTGAATCCTATCCAAACTCTTCCAGAAGTCCTGAATCAGGTAAGGAAAGCAGCAATGTTAAAAAGGAAGTAGAGGAGTTCCCTTTGTAGCTGCAGATTAAATGAATCTGACTAGTATCCGTGAGGATGTGGGTTCAATCCCTGGCCTCGCTCAGTGGGTCAGGGATCCGGCATTGCCAAGAGCTGAGGTGTAGGTTGCAGACATGGCTCTGATCCGAGTTGCTTTGGCTGTGGTGTAGGCTGGCAGTGGTAGCTCAAATTCAACCCCTAGGCTGGGAAATATATGCTGCGAGTGTGGCCCTAAAAAGAAAAAAAAAAAAAAAAAAGGAAGTAGAGGAGCACTGTGAAGGGAAGAAAACAGAAGATTGTAGGAGGAAGAGAGAATGGCTGAGAAACGCTTAAAGACTGTTAGGAAGGTATGATAACTGAGAAACCACCGAGAAGAAAAGAAGACTTTATTTTGATGCTGTTTTCTTTTTTCTTTCTTTTTTTTTTTTTTTCCTGTGTCCTCATGGTTACTAGTCAGATTCATTTCCAGTGAGCCATAACGGGAGCAACTGATGCTATTTTCTAATAAAATCGTAGTTAGCAAGGAAGAAGCCATGGTCCACTGTGGCTGAATGTTATTTTATTTTATATTATATTATTTCATTTTATTTTATGTTATATTTATGTTTGTTTTTTGGCCGCCCACAGTATATGGAGTTCCCAGGCCAGGGATCAGATCAAAATCACAGTTGCAACTGATGTCACAGCAGCAGCAATGCCATATCCTTAACCCATTGTGCCAGGGATCAAACCTGTGTCCCAGCACTACCAAGATGCTGTCGATCCCATTGCCCCACAGCAGGAACCCATGTGGCTGAATGTTAAATGAGTGAAGAGTAAGAACTGCATAGAGCAAGGGAACTAGAACAGCACAAGTGCCGGTTGCTGCCTGGAAAGACATGTGGAATGTTACCTTTACACTTGGATGACATATCAGTTGGGTATAATATTGCAGTGCACGTTAACAGAAAAGCAAAACTCCAACTGGATTGAGAAGACTCAACTCAAGGGCCATCATAAAGTGGGTTGTACCAGAGTACTCAGTGTTTGTTTTTGCTCCTCTTTTTAATCTTGATGAAAAATTTGTTGTAGAACTATCAGAATTGTAATATGCTTTACCACTGACTCAGCTAATTTCATGTTTGATTGGCAGGGTTTTTTTTTTAGGCTGTTGATGGACATAAATTGTTTTCCTCTGGAAAAGGTGGGGCACAATCTCCATAGGCTTAGGGCAGTTTGGTGGAGTGAGAGGAGGGGAAGCCAGTGTGAAGAGGGGCGAGGAAGTGTAGACAGCAAGAGGAGAAACGTTTTCAAGAAAACAGGCTGTGCTGTGATAGGAAAGAAACAGGAGTAGTTGTAGAGTACCGTGAGATGGGAAAGTCATAAACACCTTGAACACGAAGGAGTCAGTGGAGGGAGCGCTTAGAGAGGAAGGAGTGATGGAGGGAACCAGTTCCTGAAGGGAGTGGGCAGAAGATGGGTTCCAGGGCTTGGAACCCACGTAGGGGCACCTCTATGGCCACCATACCCCATATAGCACAGTGGTTCAGCTCAGGGATTAGAGGGAGATGGTCTGGCTTTGAAACCTGCATCATCAAGACGGCTTGACTTTGGTCAAGTTACTTACTCGAAGGCAGAAATGTCCGTTCCTTGTTTCCAAACCGGGGATACTAGCAGCATTGGTGGTACAGTGGTGAACATAGCTGTCTTCCAAAATGGGGATACTGACAGTGCCTGTCCCAGAAAGTTATTATGAAGATCAGATGAGTTGATACAGGTAAAGAGCTTAGGACAGTGCCTGGAACATATGAAGTGCTGGATAAAAGATAGCTATCTGTGGTCAGTGCAGACTAGCGGTTAGCTAACTTGTAAAGCTAGAGAGAGGAGGGGAAAGACTGCTGAGGCTTGTGGAAACTCCACTTGGAAAAGAGGAAAGATAATAGAGCCCACACCAGGGGCTTTGTTCTTTGGAGTTAGAGCTGGGCGCACCTCCCTGTGCCAGCCAAACCTTGATGTTTTTATCTGGACAGAGCTCCATCTCAAGAGCGATTGTGATGAGTAATAACATAAATGGGTAAAACACTTAGCACAGGGCCAGGCACTGAGAGGTGCTCAATGACTGGTAGAAACTTACAGCGATCACCCTCCCAGTGGCATAGACCTGGCTGGTCTGGGCCTGGAGCTTTAAGCATGAGCAGGTGTGCTGAGGAGCAGGGTGGGGGTGCTGGGCTCTGCAGAGGGTCTGAATGGAATGATCGCACCATCCCAGGTCCAGGTTGGCCAGGAGAAGAAGAGAAGCCAAGGAAACTTCGAGGATAAGGGGATCTGAGGCTGGAGGCCTCCATGAAGGTAAAAGCAAGAGGAAGGGGCCAGGAGAAAGATCTATGGTTTGAGAGGAGGATTTCTAAGTTTCATTCTGTCCTACTTCTGAGCACTCACAGTATGCCAGGTGCCAGGTGCGGCAATTTACATCCCTAACCTCATCCAACCCTGAGACCCCCCCCCCCCCGAGGCGTGTTCATTCCAGGCGCCTGTCCCTCCCCCAGATCTATGAGGCCTTGTGACCCCCTGATCAGGTGCAGACCCTAAGTGGTTCTGCAGTCATTGTCAAGGTTGGGCAGGACAAAGGAGCAGGGCCAGTCAGATCCCCTCTGTCACGTATGTGAATTGGGAAGGATGGGGAATATCTGGTCATAAGAAGTGACAACAGCAACGTGGTTCAGAGGGAGGAGCCATGGCATTGGGTTGTAGCTGTGAGAGGTCATGTGCAAAGGTCGTGGGGAGCAGGGTCTCTGAGGAACGAGAAGAGAGAGGCAGAGAAGAGAGGGCAGACTCAGCCTATGAGCAGACAGCAGCCGAGATCCACGGGCGGAGAGATGAAGAGAGACACCGGCCCCCCAGGTAGCCTCTGTTCCTCCCAAGGTCTAGGTCTGGTTCCAGTCCTTGAAGCTTCCTCCTTCCCCAACTCCCCTTTGTTTGATTGGGCTCCATTATTTTTCTGTCCTTTGCCTCTGAAGAAATCCAGATAAAGTATATTCCCATTTGGCAGATGAGAAAACTAAGGCTGGGGTGGGAAATGACTTAAAAAGTCACGTAGCTAGCAGGCTAAGGGGTAGAGCTAGAATTAGAATCCAAGAACCTTCTTTCTCCAGAGCCCTGTCTCCTCCTTCCTGAGCCCCAATTAGGCCAGGGCCCCTTCTCTTCATCCCTGGTTCTTACCCTTAGACGCTGTTGCTCCTTAAATCCCAGAGTCCTGCCAAGTGGGAGCGCAGTCAGGTGCCAGCAAGAGGCTCTCCTGGCTGAGAGGATTGCTTTGTTCCCCAAATCTACCCCGCCTCAGGGCCCCTTCTTGGGATCCCTCACCCCCCCAGTCCCTTTGAGTCTTCCCACCCCTCTGGGAACTCTTGGCATTCATGTGGAAAACACCCACAGTGGCTGGGCATGACATTTTAGGGCTCTGGGGAGAGGATAAAGGGGCTTGCAGGATGCAGATGGGGGGACGAAGGCCAGATCTGAGCAGTGATGGTGAGAATACGTTCCCCCAGAGTGGGTCCCAGGTCTACATAAGGCCCAATAATCCCCTTGAAACCTCACAACTTCCTAGTAAAGTCAGTCCTGTCATCCCCATTTTACAGCTGGGAAAACTGAGACTCGGAGATACATATAAAGTCCTTCCCAAAGCGAAGTACCCAGTAAGAGACAAAGCTGGGCTTTCCCCCCTGACCTCTTAAGTCTAAGCCTCGGCACCTCCTGCCACTACAGCTGCCTGTCCTCCCCCAGGAGGAAGCTGCCACTCAGAGAAGAGCCCTCACCTGTGGGATGGCTGTGGCTCTGGGCCAGTGGCCTCCCTCCCTGGGTCTCAGCTGAGTGGGGAAGGGTCCAGAAGGCAAGGGATTTCTAAGATCCACCCGCCTGCTGGTCCAGTGACTTACAGTCTCCACTGCTGGGCATCGTCCAGTCCACTCCCCATCCTCCCTAACAATTAATCTCCAGCCAACAGTCCCAGCTGCAGTGCTCTCACCATCCAATTACCGGAGTTGCTAGCACAATAAATCTTGGTCACACAAATGCAGGCAAATCTGCAGCTATTTTCATGGCCATTACTGTGCATAGGACATTGTGACTCAGGTCATTTGCCTTTTTAACAGGGGGCGCTGCTCCCCGCCTCCCATCTTTCCTGTCTTCTTTCACATCTCTTGGGTGGCTGCCCCACCCCCTCCCGTCCCCCTCTGCCCATCGTCCCCCTAAGCACACAGTCCTCCCTCCCCTCGCCTAACTGTAGGTCATGGGGCCAAGATCAGAAGAGTCTGTGTGACTTTGGTTAAGTCAGTTCACCTCTCTGAGCTTCTGTTTCTTTACCTGTCAGACAGAAGTAGTATCGATCTTATACGGTTTGGGGAAACTAACCCCAGCGTGGCACACACCTCACTGGTGGTACATAGGATGTTTGTTTTATTGGCTACATATTAAATGTGTAGAAGGAAAAATACGACCAATGTATCAAACCTGTGATCTCCTGCGTATTATTACCTAAAAGACAGTGAAATTAGGTATAGACATAAAATATGCTAAAGAAAAATATTAAGAATAATACATGGATTTACAAAAATCATGGGAGAGGCATGGGACCGAGAGAAACTGCATGGCTACCCTTGGTAAATATTTGTTCTGCTCTCCACACTGCCTGCCTGTGGAGGGAGCGTGGGGACCCGTCCAGCTCTGAGAGGCAACCGGATCTAATCTGGTGTATGGGAGGGGTGCCTCATTCTTGTGATAAAGTGTCCCCAGTGCCTGTTCCATGCAGGCTTCTGGTGGGTGCTGGGGACACAGAGCTCAAATGGCAGGTCCTTGCCCCAGTGAAGGCCCCGCTGGTCTCCCTCACTTCGGAATGAAACCCTCTCGGGACGCGCCCAGGTAGCTGTCTTGACTGTTACCTGACATGATGTTGAGTGGCCTTTCCCTGAGGCTCTGGTTTGAGGAATGGCAGCACCAGGCCCCAAGCTGAGGAGCGGAGCTTGAAGGCTGCACACACTCCATAAAGACAGACGTGAAGGAGCATGTGGGACACAGGACAGGATGGGCTGTGGGGGCAGAAGTGAGCAGCAGCCTTGTAAGACGTGCTCTCTTTGTGCTGAGAAGTCACTGCCATGATGGAGAGCGGAGTGTCCCAGAGCTCCTGAGAGGAGTGGGTGAGCCTGAGGGTGGGCAGCAAGCTTGGGGAGTTGGGAACCCACAAGCCCACCCCGGGGCAGCCCCTGAGTTGCGCAGAGATGGGGATGAGGCCTGCAGGGCAGGACTCCCACTGCAGGCAACTGTCCAGCACCAGGGATGAAAGGAGCATGAGCAGTGGACTCAGAGGATGCCTCCCGGCCTTCCTGGCCTTCCCACGCTCCACCCAAGAACACACAGGCGAGAACAGGGGCAGGATCCGTGGACAGGACAGATGACCTCGGACCACCTAAGGGTGACGCCATCCATAGACAGGGCCAGGCCTTGGGCCTCTGACAGAAGCAAAGGAAAACTCAGCTGCCATCTCTGAGTGAGGTCTTGGCAACAGAGGGGGCAGAGGGGGAAGCATGCTGTGCCAGGAAAACCACGCCCACCATACCTCAGTGGACGAGACAGGTCTGTAGGTCCACTGATCTCAAACAGAGCAGGACAGAAGCAGATCAGGCACACACCCAGAATTTCCTCCTCTGGAAAGCCACTGCCCACCTCAGGGCATCCATTTCTCCTTGGGGACAGCAGAGTTAGTCACTTATTGTGATGCTGCAGGATGGTTTTGAAAGACTGACAGATTGCTGCCCTGTCACCAACTCCAGGCACTGCTGTTGAAGAGTCCAGGGTGTCTGTGGCCAGTGGGGAGTTGGAGGAGATTGCCATCTGGTGGTCACTGTTGGCAGTGCCATGGGGCCACAGGCAAAATCCTGGTCTGGGGGCTCCCAGGCTTAGATCCAGGCTTGACTTTAATTGTATGACCTTGGGCAAGTCACCCTCTGGGCCTCGTTTTTCTCATCTAAAATATATCCAATGATGCCAGCCTTACATGGCAATAGTGGGCATTAAACTGAACAATTGTGCTGACATACCTCTCTTGGGCAGGCCCCTTAGCAAAGGTTGGATACACTCAGGTCTTGTCCTAGTCAGACTCAGAGCAAGGATCACCTCCGAGACAGCGGAGGAGGTGAGTGCTCTCAATTTAGATGCAGGAAAGCAATCCTAGGCCCAAATCACCCTCTCTTAGAATCCCCCAGAGAAGCCAGACCTGGGCTCCCAAGCCTTGAGCTTTCAGGTAGCCATGCTCAGCCCAATCTCAGACACTCAAACCCAGGGTTTCCCACGTCTGCCCTGTACTCATTAGAAGAAGGTGTGCCCTCTGGGTGGTTGCAGCCTTACAGGTACATGGCTTGGGGAGTACATGGCTCTGCACTAGCTGGATTTCAGGCCCCCTTGCCCATTGGCCAGACACTTTTGTGTGCTATACCAAAAGAGCAGCTCTGTCCAAATGCATCTCTTACCTGAGCTCCTGACTCTGAAACCCATCTTTTCCTAGTTGGCAGGATCAGCCTCAGCTCCCCAGCGAGTACAAGTGTGTCTGTTGCTATGGACCCTTCTCAGGTCCCATTGGGTCCATGAAGGTGTGATGAAGACCTGAGCTTAGTATGAGGCTTCTGCCCTCCATCAGCAACCCCTGGAGCACTGGGATACTCCCTGGCCCAGAAACCAGACTTGCAACCCTACTCCCCAGCCCTAACACAACCTCCTGAGAGTTGTATTAAAAAAAAAAAAAAAAAAGTTACTCTCCTGCAAAGGGAATCTTTACATGAGGGGTGAAAGGTGGTAGATTCAGTGTCCCCTTTAGGTCTTCTCTGATTCCTGTTGCCACTACCACGCTGGCTTGTGGGAGCCTCACTCTCCACTGCCAAGGCTCCAGGTCAAGTACGCTTACCCAGTTATCCCGCAGTGCCAACAACCTAGTGGAAGCCAGCCTGCAGTGTTAGATCAGGCTTTAGGAAAGGTTTTTGAGTAAAAGCACAAAATGTGGCATGAACCTGGATTTTGCTGAAGTGACAAAGAAGGTGTCCCTCAGCTCTAATCCGGGTGCCATAATGGCACCTTCCTGAATCCAGGATGACCAGTGATCCTCCTCTAGGTCACTTAGATGCCATGAAGTCCCACCAAAGGAATGAGGTCAGGAAAGGCAGCAGCGTCCCATCCTACCTCAGCCCCACCTTTGAGTTCCCAAATCTGGAGGATCTCTACTTCTCCAAGTGAATGAAAATGGAAATGGCCATTCATTCATTCATTCATTCCAGTAAGGATTGAGCACCCGCAATGCTCGGGGATGGGATAATACGGTGAACATACATACATACATGTGTGTCTGTGTATAACTGAATCACTTTGTTGTATAGCAGAAATTATCACAACCATGCAAATCAACTACACCTCAATGCAACTTTTTTTAAAAACGTATTTATTGAGCACCTACTATGCTAGGAGATGGAATAGTATGGTGAACAAGTGGGCACTGGGCAGGTCTCCGATGGAGCCACTAGTGGACATAGCGCCTCCCCCTCAGAGCTCCTACCTATCCATAGGACTTAACCTTATGCAAACTCCATGGCCTAGATCCATCATTCAACTTCAGCAACAGGTACCTGAGCTTTCATGTCAAGCACACAAAGTCGTAGGACAGGTGCTGCAGCTTTCTAACCATTTTGCAATGGCTTGACCTGAAAGAAATCTAAGTCTGAGGCCCCTGAGGAGAAGGAGTCAAAGCAAGGGGTGTCAGGAGACAGTAAGGCGGACCGTTGCCTTGTGGCCACAGTGTGACTGCTAAGGGCAGAACATGCCAATTCAGACGAGACCCAGGGTCAGACTGAAGGGGACCACATGGACAGCAGTACTAGCCATCTCTGTTCCTCCCACCCCACAGGGCTGGTGAGGGTGTGGAGGTGGCAGGTGAGGGGAGCAGTGAAGAGCAGGTCATGCATCTGCCGCATCAGCATTGCTTGGGGACTTGGTAGAAATGCAAATTCTCAGGCCCCACCCCAAACCTGCTGAGCTAGATTCTGGAGTAGGCAGAGGGCAGGAGACAACTAAAAAAAAAACTCTTCAGGTGATGCATAGGCACACACAAGCTTAGAAGCACTTCCGTGGGCACGTGATGGGCTAACCTAATTACTGCAGGGCAAGACCATAATTACCGCGGCTTCCATTTTCTGAGTATCTGCTGCGTGCCAGGCACTTGGTAACTTGTAAGTTTAAATACCTTATCTCACAGAACTTTCAACATCGCTTTGGGGTACTTTTAGTATCCTAGTTCTTTTTGTTTTTGTTGTTTTCTTTTCTTTATTTAGGGCCGCATTTGTGGCATATGGAAGTTCCCAGGGTAGGGATCAAACCAGAGCTGCAGCTGCCAGCCTACACCACAGCCACAGCAATGCCAGATCTGAGCTGCATCTGTGACCTACATCACACCTCAGGACAACACTGGATCCTTAACCCACTGAGCGAGGCCAGGGATTGAACCCACATCCTCATGGATACTAGTTGGGTTCATAACCTGTGGAGTCACAACGAAAACTCCCTTAGTATCCTAGTTTTTACAGATGAAGAAATTACAGTTAACTGCCAAGTCGTTTATCCTTTCCAAGGCTCAGTTTCCTCGTCTGTAGGGCAGAGACAATGTCTTGCCATCCTGGTTGTTGCGAGGATTAGAGACAGTGCTGAAGGACCACCCACCTTGCATGATGGCCTCAGGCCTGGCACAGGGTGCAGCCCCAGGGACTGGCCCACAGTGGGGAAATGCAGAGGCAGCCTCACTATCTCCAACTTGCGGCTCAGTCGGAGACCCACCCAGTGCGCACAGGCTCCTGACCTCACTCTGCACTAGGTCAGCTTCACCTGCTACCAAAGTTCTATGTTTACCCCTCAAAGGAGCTTATGCTCTCATTTGTGTTTCTATTCCTAGTTGATGACAACAAAATCTATGTTTAGGATGACTCTGGGACTTGGAAGGCAGCTGCACTGAAGGTTGAGGGTATTGGAAAGTAATTTCCAGCTGGATCTAGGTTCCCAAGGGGAGAAATTAATGCCTTTCTCTTGGATGAAACAGAAGGGGAAGACCTTCGGTCTGAGAGGCCACTCTAGAGAACTTACTATCACAGGGATCAGCAGAAGCAGCAGCCTCTTACTAGCTGCAGAATGCCCACCCTGTTCCAAGGACCTAAGAGGCACTGCCTCTGCTTTGTAGCAACCTGCAGGGTAAGCATCACCAAGAGTTCTGCTCCTTATTTGCCATATGGCAAAATTATAGACTCCATTACTTACAGGTGTGTGACCTTGCAATATATCATGTGATTGTTGAATGAAATGGGAGAATCTATGTATACCTCTAAGCAGACAGCAGGCACTTTATCAGTGTTACGCCCCTCGCATCGTCTTTCCCACGTTGTGCTATAACCTGGCCCTGCAGTGGGAATGGGGAATAGCAATGACTCAGACCAAGTCCCTTCCTACTTGAAGCTGAGATTTCCTTTTCTATATACAGGCTGGGCCATTCCTTAGTAAGGGAGCAAAAGGTCTGGGGCGAAGTCAGAAAATTGGGCAAAATCATAAAGCCTGTGGTTTGCTGAGGATGCGACGGAGGCAAGGCCAGATGGCTGTCCAGCTTTGGCGAGCCCTCCTCAGTGGGCCATGCCTTCCTCTCCTCCCCTCCATCCATCGCCCTCGTTTTCAGCCTAACTGTCCAGTGTTGCCAGTGAAGGTGAAGGAGTGAAGTCATTTATCCCCTATCTACAGTAAATGACTCCATTTCCTAAATTCTTTTGAGGATTCGCTAGCTCATCAGATCCACACGACTCCGAGGTGAATCTCAGGGCTCGGAGCATGCTCCTGCCATAGGTGAATAAATGGGTTCCCAGAGAGGGCCCATCGGGTCAGGCCAAGACCCTGGACTCCTGATTTCCTAGTCTGGTCCTTTCTCCATTCCATCCCAGTGTCTCTCCTGGTAATATACCCTTCAGGTAACACTGTCAAACTTTAGTAGACTCAACTGACATTTCTCACAGCTTGTAGTTCTGCTCCAGGGAGTGACTGACAGGTTGTGGTACCAAGTAATCAAAGTTTATATTCCCCTGGTTGCAAGCTATATACATCCAGTCCATATTCGCTTAAGAAATAAATAAAAATCAAAGGTCGGGGGTCAGATTCCCGTAACAGGGAGGATCCTCGTGGATGACATCAGGACTGGCGTTGCCTGGCTCAGTTCTTTCAGGCTTCTGCCCCATACAGGCATTGTCCCCTGGCTGAGGGCGAGATGGCTCGTTGTGTTCCCAGGCCTCCAAACTTCCCAGTTTAATGCTCCCAGCAAAACAGAGAGTTTACCTGAAATGCTATTCTTCTTCCTTCGAATATGCTATTACTAAATCCCTAGGAAGATAAGGGGACAAAATCTTCAAGTTACTAAAACTCTAAAGAGGTCTGAAAGAACTCCCAAAGTTAAATCCATGGCATCCGCTCTCTTGTACTCCATTTTTGGTATAAGGATATGTTTTATACTCATTAGATTTATGCAAATCTTACCTACTATTTGAAATATTCAAAAGGATCAGCTATACTAAATTTGTAACTGGTAATTATATTTAAGCAGTTTAATCAAATTTGTCACTGTTTAAATATTCAAGAGGTTTTCAATGTTTTATTGAATGAGTTTAATAAACTAAGCACTAGACTTTATATAGTAGTGCACATTCCTCTCAAACCCACAGGTCCCTGTTAGTAATCCAACAGAACGTACAAGAATAAAATAGATCATTGGATTTTAAAAAGTGATAATATAAATAATTATTGTAAAACAGTTTTGGGGGGGGCTGCACTCGAGGCATATGGAGGTTCCTAGGCTAGGGGTCAATAGGAGCTACAACAGCCAGCCTACACCACAGCTCATGGCAGTGCCAGATCCTTAACCCACTGAGCAAGGCCAGGGATCGAACACACACCCTCATCATTCCTAGTTGGATTCGTTTCCGCTGCACCATGATGGGAACTCCCTGTAAAATGATTTTTAAGAGGAAAATGAGAAGTTCTCAGAACTTCATTTATTCTTTCATCTTTATATTACTTAGTGTTATGACGAAAGGCTCATTTGAAAGTTTTTCAATAGTCAATTTAAGAAAGCAGATTGACCTACTTAAGTAGAACTTGAGGATTTTTGCTGAAACATTTGACAAAGTTCAGCAGTGCATTAAGCATTTCAATGGGACAAACCGTCAAGCAAAAACCATGAGTTAAGTTAAAGCTATCACCCCACTTAACTGAGGAAAATATGTGTGGCCTCTCCAGCTTCCATTTAAGAATAACCTCAAGGTTATTTTCAAAATAGAAAGACACGCAGTGACAAGCATGGGGCTGGTGTCAGCCAGGGGTGATTCTGTGCATCCTAAGTCCTCCACTTAATGGCTAGTATGTAATATGCAGCCAAACCAGTCACGCTAATCTCTGCCCTGCTTCTCTCAGAAGGAAACTATGTTCAAATGACAGTGTGTGAAAATGCAAAGGATTATTATTAATCAGGTTTTCGGAAAGTTAAAGTTCTTATGAAAAGCAAGAAAGTGCCTCAAATTCATTTTTTGAAAGTAGTTGGCTGCAAACTAAATATAAGTATCAGGGTGATAAATGTCTCACTGTTTCCTCAATGACAACAAAACAGTAGCCATCAGAATTAAGCTATTTATTCATCTTCCTTGTTTCCAAGAGTCATGGTGGTTCTTATAGTACAGAGAGCATTTCTGGCACTTGGCATCACAAAGCCAAAGCACACCCAAACGCACTGAGCCCTGGTATCTCCCTGAGTCCCAGAGAATCCACTCTGCCACAGAGGGGGATTCCAGTGCAGTGAGAAGCCCCAAGTCAAAGCTTGGCTTTAGGCTTGGGCTGTGATCCTGGGACAGCCAGGCAGGACGCAAGCTGAAGCCTGAGAGCAGCTCACTTGCGGCAAGTGCTGTGTGACTGGCCTGGATGTAGGTCCCCACAGAGGAGACTCATTTGGACCCAGCATTCAATAGGCTGAGAGTGCCGTGCCAGCCACAGAGGGACACAACCCCTCCTCCCATGGGGGGACTCGCCTGCCCTTTCAGTCAGCTCCAGAAGGCCAAGGGTCTTTGACCCCTTTGTTCATTCAGCACACCTTTACTGCTGTCTATTCTATGCCAGGCCCCATGCGAGGTGCAGAGGACAGAGAGGCGTCAGACACAGTCCTTACCTTCAGGGAATTCAAAATAGGAAAGAAAAATGTATTTAAAAATAAGTCACTGTGGTTCAAAGTAAAAAGGATGCAGAGAGGTGTGAGACGGACTTGGCCCTCAGGGAGTTCCCAACACAGACAATAACTCAGGGCAGCCTGGGTTAAGAACCAAGGAGCTCGGGCCATGCATTCTGGCAGCACAGGCAAGGATAACGCGACAGCCACTGGGTAATGCAGTGGGGAAGCTTTGCAGCTTTTTGGAGAAGTCTTAGCAGCCTAATCTGCCCAAAGTGGAAGTAATGAGCCCTGCTGCCCTCGGGCCCACCTCTGTGCCAGCTTGCTTATCCCTGGCTGCAGCTGCATGACACCCTGTGGGTATCTGAGGGGAGCCTGGTGATCAGGAGGAGCAGGTCCAAATTACAAAGGCCTGCAGTAAACGTTAGGGGCCCAGGAGTGAGTGAACCAGGCGTTAGCATAAGCCGGGCCAGTGGCTGAATGAGGAGGCTGGTCTGGGTGCATACCAGTGGGAGGCCCCTAGGTGGGCCTTCCTGCACCCCTAACAGAGGGCCATCTGCGCTGGATGGGTCCATCCTAAGGGTCCGAGGACAGGGCCCGGGCCTCGGGACCACAGCCTACACAGTCTTCTCTTCATGCTGCTAGACTGGAGGCCTCCAGTCTGCGTTCCTCTTTTCTTCACAGCTGCCATCACCTGCTCTATCTTTGCATTTTCCCAACATGCTGTGGCTGAAACTGGCTGTTAGGGAACCAATTCCTGGTATAGGTCCCAGGCCCTGAGGACCCTGACGAGGTGGAGTGCCTACAGCCCTTTCTGCTTGTCACCTGGCACACAGAGAGCTTAAAGTTACAGGTTGCGTCAGAACTTGTGCAGCCTGACCGGTGTGGGCCTCTTTCCCTTCCCACACATTTCAGCAACAGCTCTAGCCTGCTGTCATTTTGCCTTCATAGCAGCCACCACCCACACTATCTCTCCAGCCCAGGCGTTGTCTGTGCCCCTTTCTCTTTCTTCCTAAAGGTGCTAGGACTCCCACTTGCTGTTTTTTTTCCTTCAAAGCTGCTGTCACCCCTCTGCTCCTTTCCCTAATCCTTATCCTGGATGGCCCCTGCCCCCAGTCCTCTTTTCTTGCTATACTTGAAACACACACATAGGTCCTTCACCTATTAAGAGTTTCACTGTTGGAGTTCCCGTCGTGGCTCAGTGGAAACGAACCCGACTGGTATCCATAAGGACACAGGTTCGATCCCTGGCCTTGCTCAGTGGGTTAAGGATCTGGTGTTGCCATGAGCTGAGGTGTAGGTTGCAGACTTGGCTCAGATCCCACATGGCTGTGGCTGTGGTGTAGGCCGGCGGCTACAGCTCTGATTTGACCCCTAATCTGGGAATTTCCATATGCTGCAGATGTGGCCCTAAAAAAAAAAAAAAAAAGGACACATACAAAAAAAGTTTCACTGCTAGTCTTCAAGGAGAAGCAAACATGAGGCAAAGAGGAAGAAGAAAGAGGCAACTGAAAGATGGATGAGATATCTTAGGACAACTGGACATCTGTGGTCCTCAGTGGCATTAGACTTGGCTCCCTTCCTTGACTCCCTTTTTGGATGGTCCCGAAGGAGTCCCATGTTATCTTCTCCACCCTCAACTCTGGCTGTATAACTTAGCCACCTCCCCATTCCTGTCTACTTGAGGTATGCTCAGGAAAGCTGTGCTGACGGAGGAGTTGCTACTACTCAGAGGAGGGGGCCTCCCTTTCAACTCTCTCCCCTCCCCAGTTCCTACCTGTACCCTCAACTCTGCCCACTCCCGGAGCCCCACCCCTCTCCACTTGCCAACTTGACAGAGGTCCTCTCTGACGGCGGCTTCACATAGAGAAGTAGAGATGACTAGTCACCATTTCTCCCACCTGCTGAAGGTCCCACATGCCAGGCTAAATGTAAACACCCTTCAGCCGGCCAGGTGGAGCTATTGCTTTTCAACCAGGCAGTGATTTTCAACCAGGGAATGGCAACAGAAAGGACCTCACATTATGCACAGGCACCCAACTGGAGAAATAGATAAACAGACAAATGAGTAAATGAATGATCATAACCAGGTATTGGGAAGATAACTTTGGCACATGTATGGGAGGCTGGGGGGATTTTTAAAAGCCACATTAAGCCCTGGGCTTAAGCCATATGCAGAAGTAGGTGAAGTTATTAATCTCTCCTTTCATGCCGTAGGACTTTCTGCCATCTGACTGGTGTGTCTGCAACCCCTGGCCCCCTAGGCTGTGCGTCATGACTCAAACCTGCTCTCCAGGATCATTACCCAGCACCCAAATATATGCACCTGGCACCTGTTTAGGGCAATACCCACCCAAAACAGGGACAAAAAAGAAATCTCTCATGATAGAAATGTCTGTCACAGTAACAGGCGAGGGGGGAAACGACCTAAAATAAGAGCAGCCATCTGCTGTCATCTGAGAGACCCGGCTCTGGCAAAGTTCAGCCCCAGACAGAGAAGCATTCCCTCCTTCCCCATCAGTGATTTTGGTAGATCCAAACACACAGGCCTGATGCAGAGGTTTGGGAGTCTGGAGAGCTTCCTGATGGGCCCAGACAGCACCCTGGAAAAAACAAACTGAGAAACCCAGCAGCGTGGACAAGCCCGGGGCAGATGCCTCCAGGAACCAAGGAAGATGCAACTAAGATAATGACATTAGGAGCTACCATCACTCCTAACTTAGAGCCCAGCATCTACAAACTGCCCCACCAGTTGCATTTATCTTCTTCCTCTTCCAACCCTACCACCTGTGAGCTCCTCGAGGGCAGAGACCGTGGGAAGTTTTGTCCAGTGCTTTACAGTCCTAACGAATGTCCTTTTCCCATTAAGAACTGTCCTAATAAATGAACTTCCAGTTCATCTTTCATAGGAGTCATGCCATCAGAGTCCAGAAGTACCACTATCAAGGACCACTGGGACACTGAGCTTCTCATTTTCTCTGTCGGAGAGAATGCTTGCGGGCTGAGGCAGGGAAGCTTGAGCAGAGCTGCAAAGCTGGAGAACATAGGTGACCTCATGATTCTACTGTTCTGTCCAGCTTCTCTAGAGAGCCTGGAGAGCTCTGAGCATGATTAGAAGGGTGTGGGTGTTTTGTTATTAAAAACAGGACAGTCCATCTGGACCTTCCTTTGTGCCGGGACATCTGCTTGTAACTTCATGCTTGGATAAGTGGCAAGCCATTGGAAAAGCTGAGTCATTGGACTTCCATTTTGAGATCAGAGTCCCATATGCAGCCAGGACTTGCTGATCAGGGAGCATGCAGGCACTGGGCCTCTCCTAGGAATGGGAAGAAGTAAAAAAATCCCAGAACCAAGCCTCTCATTCTACAGATGGAGACCTGAGGCCCAGAGAGTTCAGGTGACATGTCCAAAGTCCCAGAGCAAGCCAGTGACAGAGCCAGAACTACATCATGGTCTTTCAACCCACCGTCCAGTGCTCTTCCCACTGCAGGAGCTATGGCATGATTTTCATTTTGCTCTTTGGAGGAGAAGTGAAGAATGGTCGGGAGCAGAGTATTACATTTTTGGATTCCCTGTGGACTTCGGTAACCTCTGCTATCCTGGCTTCCACTGTCCTGGCAGTGGTTGCCTCCCAGGGCAATCCTTCTAACGACAGTTGGGTCCTAAGCCAATTAGCTTTGAGCTGGCTCAGAGTTCCTGTCAGGGCTGGTGCAGTCCCCCCGCACATGGCTCAGGATCTCTCGGTCTGTAAACAGGCGGAAGGCAATCTGCTCACACTCCTGCTTGGCCCCACATTCAAACAAACACCCAAACAAACCTTCCTTCTCCAGGGCAGCCAAATCAGAGTAACCACAGGGCCCACAGTGCAAAATCCAGGGGCGGGACCAGCAGGCAGCCTCCAAAGGGCTCTGGTTGAGGTAGATGCCCAGGTTGACCCTCCGTTTCTTACTGGTTGGGTGTGAGTACAAGAGCCATGATTCTGACAGGGTTCCAGCTCCCCGCTGTGGCCTCCATGAACTGCCCAGCAGAGGGCTCTGTTGAACGGTAGGAACGTCCTTGCCAGCAGGGTCCTGGTGCCCACTTGGGATCTCCAGGGGCTGGAAACTCACCACGCTGCCTTGGCAGCCATGCGGAGGCTCACAGAGCTGTTGGCTCAGGGCTGGACTCTGAAAGCATTCACCATGGTCAGTGCTGAGCGCCTCCGCCCGACACCTGTTTGGTGTCCGGGCACTACAGTATAGCACAGGTTGACCAGCCCTACTGGTCACCTCTGCCACTTCGCACTCCACTGTCACCGTGGGCTTAATAAGCCTGCCATGGTGCCATGTGGCTCCTAGGTCATCACTGTAGATCATCAGGGAATGAGGCCTGGCTTTGTAAAGGAACCGAAAGCAAAAGAACCGGTAAGGGATGTAGTAGGTGTATGCAGGGATGACCAGCCTCCCCGACTGCAGCTGGATGCCATGCCCCGGGCCCACAGCAAATGTGGCCCAATGCGCCACATCCGGGCCAATGACCTCCTCGGTCAGGTCCCTCACCTCACTCCACGAACAGCCAGAATCCTGACTGCAGATGAAGCAGAGGCGGGCAGCATTCCTGCCCGATACGATCTGTTGACACTCAGTGACGTGGCCCCGCACACAGATGAAGAATAGGTACACGAGGCCATTCTTCCGTTCCCACACAGGACAGGGGTTCATGGTCCGATGCCCGGGTAACGTGGCTTCCATTAATGGCTTCATGGGCTCCCACTAAACAAGGGGAAAAGTGAGAGAGCAGGAGTGAAAGACTAATAGGAAGACATGAGGCTCATTAAAAGCATTAGCACTTCTCAGAGATAAGAAATAAATGGTACTGAAATCAATAAAATCGTGAATGCGCAAGTGTTCACTGAACCTTCCAATCTCCTCTGTCTGGAACACTCTCCCCACCCTGCCTCGATGTCCACGTCATCTTCCCAAACCCAACTCAAGGTCACCTCCTTTATGAAGCCTTCCATGAGCCTCCCTCCCCAACCCTACCGAAGACAAAGCAGTGGTTTCCTCTTTGTACACAAAGAAGAGTTACAGCACATATCACATGTCATACAGGTAGACCTTGGAGATACTGTCATTCAGCTCCAGGTCCCTGCAATAAAGTGAGTCACATGAAATTTTTAGCTTCCCAGTTTTTAAGTTTTATTTACTATATACTATAGGAAGTGTGCAATAACATAACGTCAAAAAAGTCACACCCCGATGTACACACCTTAAGTTAAAAGTACTTTATTGGAGTTCCTGACTAGTGACCATGAGGACACAGGTTCAATCCCTAGCCTCACTCAGTGGGTTAAGGATCCAGTGTTGCCATGAGCTGTGGTATAGCTCACAGATGCAGCTTGGATCTGGCACTGCTGGGGCTGTGGTGTAGGCCAGCAGCAGCAGCTCTAATTTGACCCCTTAGCCTGGGAACTTCCATAGGTCATGGGTGTGGCCCTAAAGAGACAAGAGACCAAAAACAAAAACAAAAAACTTTATTGCTAAAAAATGCTAACCATCATCTGAGCCTTCAGCAAATTGTAATCTTTTTGCTGGCAGAGGGTTTGAAATATCTCAAGAATTACCAATATGTAAGAGACTCAAAGTGAGCAAATACTGTTGGAAAAATGGTGCCAACTTGCTTGACACAGAGTTGCCACAAACCTTCAATTTGTTAAAACTATTGTATTACCTATGAAGCACAGTAAGGTGAAGTGCTATAAAATGAGCTATGTGTGTAATTTTTTTATGTGATTGGCACCCTTCTTAGACTATGAGTCTTTTGAATATAGAAAGTGAATTATTCTAATAACTGCATCACTAGTGCCTAGCACATGATGGAAGCAAAATATTTTTTTTAAAAGACACCCCCCACAAAAAGAAAAGGAAGCAAAGCAAAGCAGACAAATATGGAAATTTTAGGCAAATAAAGGGAAATTTAAGGTTTTTTTGTTTTGTTTTTCTCCTTCCTCTAGTACCCTGGGAGGCAATTCAAACAATGTCATTAAAAACTAAAGCAGAGGAGTTGCTGTTGTGGCTCAGCAGAAACGAATCAGACCAGCACATATGAGGATGTGGGTTTGATCTCTGGCCTCGCTCAGTGGGTTAAGGATGCAGCATTGCCGTTATGGTGTAGGTCACAGATGTAGCTCAGATCTGGTGGGCTGTGGCTGTGGCTGTGGCACAGGCCAGTAGCTATAGCTTCAATTTGACCTCTAGCCTGGGAACCTCCATATGCTGCAGGTGTGGCCCTAAAAAAAAGAAAACCAAAAAACCCTCAAGCAGAGAGTCAGAGATACCTAGTTCAAAGCCTGCATTCATCACTTATCTTGTGATCTTGACCAAGTTACTTCATCTCACTTTATCTCATTTCTTCATCGGTTGAATGGAGGATCTAATAGTGTGCTCACAGAGGAGCTGGTAAGAATAAAAAGTGAAACGAAGCCTCGTCAGACATCACAAAGACCTAATTTCCATTAATATATTTTTAAAATGATATTAGAAACTGGTAAGAAAATTTCCAAAAACCCAGAAGAATTACACAAAGAATAAGATCAGACAACTCACAGAAAGAGGAAAAAAACAAAATGTGAAGGAAAAGGACTTCCAATTACAACAATTTGAACCAAACTTTCTACTAAGAACTAAGATAGATAAAAAATTAAGAAAAAAACATCACCTGAAAGCACCAGAGAGCAAAAAAGGCCATGAAGAATTATAATTATAGGCCAAGAACTGAGAGAAGTTCATTCAGAGAGGCTGCTGTGGTATTTTGAGTACCTTTTCCCCTGACGTATCTCTAATTCTCAAAGAGGTTGAGAAGCTGAGCAGTTCATCTGAAAGCCCTCTGGGGCTAGAAGGACAAAAATTAGAAGTCCTGGTAAGGGCACCACACTTTGGAAAACCTTAGCTAAATCCCCAGGAGTAAGGGTGAAACTGAAGTACACCAGCCCTTACAAACATCACTCTAGAAAACTGGTTGCTTTTATCTACTAAAGTGGCACATGAACACATACCCTGCAATCCAGTAATCCTATTTGTAAATATAAACCCAACAAAAGTGCATGCACACAGTACTGAAAACATGTCCAGTATCTATACACGTAATGGCTAACCTGAACAGGCAACAAGAGTAGAAGGGCTCAATTCACTGTGTGCAGTCATACAATGGAAAACTATGTAACAATGAAAATGAAAAAAATGATAGCTGTCACAACAATCTGGATAAACCTCAAGAATACTGAACAAAAAAAGCCAAACATGAAGAATATATACATTAAAAACAAACAAAACTAGGAGTTTGCATCGTGGCACAGTGGTTAATGAATCCGACTAGGAACCATGAGGTTGCGGGTTCGATCCCTGCCCTTGCTCAGTGGGTTAAGGATCCGGTGTTGCCATGAGCTGTGGTGGAGGTTGCAGACATGGCTCTGATCCCGAGTTGCTGTGGCTGTGGTGTAGGCAGGGGGCTACAGCTCCGATTAGACCCCTAGCCTGGGAACCTCCATATGCCGCGAGAGCGGCCCAAGAAATGCCAAAAAGACAAAAAAAAAAAAAAAAAAAAAAAACAAACAAAAAAAAAACTAGAGAACTGTAACTCTGGCTCCTAAGTACCTATGGGAAGAGAAGCTTCTGCAGTGCTGGCAATAGTCAATTTTTAAGCTGAGCGGTGAGTCCAGGAGTGTTGGCTTTGTCGACACACACAGCTGACATTTATGTTTTATGCATTTGACACTTGTTTTATGTTTTCTGTATCTCTGTTACCATTTTACATTGAAAAAATTTTAAAAGGGGGTATTAGGATTACGTACTTGTATTTCGTTGTTTCTGTATAAAGCACTGGAAGCATACATTTGAAATAGCAGTGACTGCCCCTAGGAGGTGGAGGCCTGGGAATGGGATGTACACCTTTTTATATGGTTTTTATCCTTCAGCTGTAAAAATGTGTTAACTTCCCAAAACAAGGTGAAAGAAAATTAATTCCTGCATGAATGAGCAAAACATATCAAACAAAGCTCAGATCACAGAATCTCGGCATCATAAGGACTTTGTGCTAACTCTGTCCTACAGAAGATTCTCCTCTAAGTCTTGTGGACAAGGCCATTCAGTGTCTCCTTGAACTAGTCTAGGAACATGGAACTCACTCTCTTTGGGGCAGCCCATTCCATACCAGAGTGCCTTATAACTTCAAACATGTACCAAAGTCGACTTAAATTGTTGGGCAGAAGCCCATCTTCCTCCACAAAGCTCTCCCAGATTGGCCAATCGATCAAAGAC
This sequence comes from Sus scrofa, assembly GCF_054392235.1. NCBI lineage: Eukaryota > Metazoa > Chordata > Mammalia > Artiodactyla > Suidae > Sus > Sus scrofa. The sequence continues at coordinate 9,383,751 of NC_139391.1, read as the reverse complement.
CGCTTCCTAAATGCTCCCAAATGGCGCTGTTTCTCTCTGGAAACTATGCATGAGAAGTCACATCACTGTCTGATCTGACTGCATTTTAAACTGATGGAGGCAGGGACCTCAGTCCCCCGTGACTCTCAGGAAATTGAGGCCCAGAAGGCCACCTGCAGGAGGGGATAGCCAGACCTGCCTCAAGGGGGAGTGAAAAGGCACCCACAGAGGCTACTCCAGAGCCTTGCAGATACTACCAGAAAGAGGAGGTACAGAAAGTGCTGTGGATGTCAGAGACAGAAAAGACTGTGTCTGGACACAGAGAATCCAAGGAGAAATCACCCTGACTCTGCTCACCTTCACTGCACCCACTTCAGTATCAGCTTAGATGCCGTGCCCTGCACCAGAGCCTCTCTGATCCCCACTGCATTTCCCCCTCTAAGGAAACACTTCACTTGTCATGGACCTGCCCTGTGACACCTGATGGATTCTGAGTGGGCGTTTTTGACAGTTCTCTCTGTGCCCAGCTTTGCTTTCTCTCTGCGGTTTGGTTGTGCAAATTCTTCCCAAGAGGGATCAGAGTCTTATCAACTTTTGTATCCCCTCCATTCACAACATCCCCCAACCTAATGCCTGTCCTTTGTAGAGAAAAGGAGCTAGGAGATGCTCTCAGATGAAAACAATCATCTATAAACAATGTATGGAGGCTTCTCTCCATGCTCCTCCGGGACCTATCTCCCCTCCCTTACAAGTGCCAACAAAAAGGTCTAAGGAGGCTTAATTTCTACTGTCACCCTGGGGATAGTGCCCCGTCTCCTCAGCACCCTGTGGGGCAGACCAACACCTTATGGATAGCACTGAATATGGGATCTGATGAGAAGTAACAGCTGCAAACTCATCTGGATGATTAAGATTGCTCAGATCAACAACCCTGAGCAGGATCCAGGAAGATTTAAGAAATCCATTAGCACAGCTACTCCCTTTGGGAACAGAAGGGGAAAAAAATGATTGGGTTGTCTTGCCATTGGCAGTCAGAAGCTCAGTCATCCTTACTAGCTGAGAGGAGCAAATGATATGGGCGGAATCATTTTGCTAGTCAGCGGAAACGAATGTGACTAGCATCCATGAGGATGCAGGTTTGATCCCTGGCCTCACTCAGTGGGTTAAGGATCCAGTGCTGCCGTGAGCTGTGGTGTAGGTTGCAGATGCGGCTCAATCGGGCACTGATGTGGCTGTGATATAGGCCAGTGTCTACAATTCCAATTCAACCCCTAGCCTGGGAACCTCCACATGCCAAAAGTATGGCCCTAAAAAGACAAAAAAAAAAAAAAAAGATTTGGGCCAGATAATGTCTAATATAAAGTTGACATGAAGCTGGAAGGAACTGTGAACAAAACATGAAAGTGTAGAAAGATTAGAAATGATCTCAACCAGATGGGAGTAGTAGGATATAAACAAGCTAAGGTCTGACAGAAAAAACCAGTCTTGAGATAAAAAACTTAGATGGAGAACATGATTAAAAAACAGCAAATGTGGAGTTCCCGTTGTGGCGCAGTGGAAATGAGTTTGACTGGTATTCATGAGGATGCAGGTTCAATCCCTGGCCTTGCTTAGTGGGCCAGGGATCCGGCAATGCCATGAGCTGTGGTGTAGGTCACAGATGCGGCTCAGATCTGGCATAGATGGGGCTGTGATGTAGGCCGGCAGCTATAGCTCCAATTTGACACCCAGCCTGGGAACTTCCATATGCTTCAGGTGTGGCCCTAAAAAGCAAAAACAAAAAACAAAACAAAACAAATATAAGAGCCAACAAGCATATCAAAAGATACTGAACACTGATAATAATTAGGGAAACGCAAGTTGAAATGATGATATCGCTTCCTATCTATTAGGATGAAAATTATCAAAAAAAAAAAAAAACAGGAAACAAAATAAGCATTGGTGAGGCTACGGAAAGATTGTGCTGTTAGTGGGAATATAAAATGGTGTGTCACTGTCTGTGGAAAACAAATAGAGGTTCCTTAAAAACTTAAAATAGAATTACCACATGTACTAGCAATTCAATTTCTTAGGTCTATAATCAAAGAACTGAAAAAAACTGTCTCAAAGAGATGTTTGTACATCCATGTTCCACAGCCGCATTATTCACAACAGCCAAAAGGTGGGAGCAACTCAAGAGTCCATCAACCAATAAATAAACACAATAGAATATTATTCAGCCTTTAAAAAGGTAATCCTGACACATGCTACAACATGGATGAACCCTGAGGACATCACACTAAGTGATATAAGCCAGTCACAAATGACAAATACTGCATGATTCCACTTATGTGAAGTATCTAAAATAATCAAACCCATAGAAACAAAGTACAGTAATGGTTTCTAGGGGCTGTGGAAGGGGGTAATGAGTTACCGCTCAGTGAGTATAAAGTTGCAGCCATGCACTGATGAATAAGTTCTAGAGATCAGCTGCACAACAATGAGATACAGTTACAGTACTGCGGTGTTCACTTAAAATGGAGAAAATGGAAAGTTTAATGTTCATTTAAAATGTTGAGTTAATGTTAGGTTGATTTTACTTAACAAAAATCTCTCTCTCTCTCTCTCTCTTTTTTTTTTTTTTTTTGTCTTTTTGCCTTTTCTAGGACCGCTCCCATGGCATATGGAGGTTCTCAGGCCAGGGGTCGAATTGGAGCTACAGATGCTGGCTTACGCCAGAGCCACAGCAACATAGGATCTGAGCCGAGTCTGTGACCTACACCACAGTTCATGACAATGCTGGATTCTTAACCCACTGAGCAAGGCCAGGGATTGAACCTACAACCTCATGGTTCCCAGTCAGATTCATTAACCACTGAGCCATGACAGGAACTCCAACAATTAAAAATCTTTTACCACAATTAAAAATCTTTTAAAAGAACATAAAATGTGAAAAAGACTTGGAAGTTTTCATTGACCATCTACTTAACACTTATGCAGTTACCAAAAAAGTAACTGCTATTTTAACTTAGGTTGTATTGAAAGGATCTAAGACAGGATAGGCAGCTCTCTGCTGAGCAGGTCAATCTATCCTTGGGGTCCTAAGTTCCATTCTAATTACCATACTTGAAAAAAGACACTGACATCCCAGACCACGTCCAAGGACAGTAATCAGTTTTCAAGGGACCAAAAACTAAATCAAGACTGTGGCCTAGGGAGCCGCTCAAAGAACTGAAGCTGTTGAACTCAAAAAATAGAAGGTGTGAACACTGCTTACAGGTACATCCAAGAGTAGCTCTCCAGAACAGGGACTTTATAGAAGGTACAGGTGGACTTCTCCAAAAGGGTAATTATAGGAAAGTACACTTACCACCGAAGTTCCTCATTTGAGGAGTTGTAAAAGTGGAACCTTAAGATGACTAATGAGTTCCTACTAGGAATATGCAATTGCTATTATTTAATTACATATTTAATTACATCTGCAGATAATGAAACAGAGTCAAGTATTCAAGGTCACAGCCAAAAAATGATAGGTCTTGCCTGACTCCAAAGCCATGCTCTTCTTAACCACTAAGATATTAGTAGCCACCAGTGGACTACAGAAGATTTCTATACTGGGAAAGAAGTTGGGCTGATAATTCTTCTAAGACTCTACAATTAAGTAAATGAGAGAATGAATGTGAATAAAATAAAGAGAAGAGAGAAGCGTTAAAGTGGGCACATCTCTGAATGTGTGTGACTAGCGGGTAGTGAGGTTATGGTAACAGATAAAAATTGCTTAACTGCCTGTCTGTGGCAGAAAGGAGGGCAACATAACCACAGCATTGCCTGAAGGAAACCTCGAGCCAGAATTCCCAGCTGGGCTGCAGGACACCAGTGATATAAGCAGAGCTTTGACCCTGGGAAGCCAAAATAAAGACTCGTGACAAGGTCTAAGATCAAGGACCGGAAATTCCCTAAAGCAAAAAACTTCCCCACAGGGAAACAGAAGTCCTCAAAATCAAAGGCGCGGTGCGTGTAGCTGGCAAGACCCACCTTCAGCATTTGCACTGTAAAGGCAAAGCAAGGCATCCCTTCGGGACATGGAAGTTTGTTGTTATTGTTTTTCTTTTTAGGGTCCCACCTGTGGTATATGGAGGTTCCCAGGCTAGGGGTTAAGTTGGAGCTGCAGCTGCCGGCCTACACCACAGCCACAGCCAAGCAGGATCTGAGCCATATCTGGGACCTAAGCCACGGCTTGCGGATCCTTAACCCACTGAGCAAGGCCAGGGATTGAACCTGCATCCTCATGGATACTGGTCAGGTTCTTAACCCACTGAGCCACAATGGGAACTAGGACATAGAAGTTTTAGTGGTGATATTTCTGTGAGCAGAAAAGCAGGGCAGGTTAGGAGGATTAAAGTACCTCTTATTATAAAAAATGTATGTATGTATATAATGAACTCTCAAATCCATTGTCTCACTTGATCCTCATTTCAGCTAGCTCTGAGAAAAAAAAAAGGCAACAATAAGAAAAATGAGATCTAGGAGTTCCCTTCATGGCTCAGCGGTTAAGGAACCTGACTAGGATCCATGAGGCTGCAGGTTTGATCCCTGGCCTCGCTCAGTGGGTTAAGGATCTGGCGTTGTCATGAGCTGTGGTGTAGGTTGCAGATGCAGCTTGGATCCCGAGTTGCTGTGGCTGTGGTCTAGGCCAACAGCAGGTGTGTCCCTAGAAAGAAAAAAACTAAAAGGGGGGGAGGCAAAAAAAAAAAGGAGGGGGGATCTGAACTGTAGTTCACAGACCCATGGGCAGCAATCATTCTAAAAGGTGCTACTTAGGGACAAGGGCTCCAACCCCTGTTCTGCCACCTATCTGCACACCTTGTGTGCCTAAGACAAGTCACTTTCAGCCCATTTCCTCTTGTAAAATGGAGATAATAATATGTACCCCATATAAAGCATGGAGGAGGAAGAGGAAGAAGAGGGGTACAGGTGTTGTTACCCTCCACTGCATCTTCTGCTGGTTGTGGTCTTAAGCTACTTACCCGTTGGAGCACCAGGATCCCTCCTCAGAAAAACTAGATGAGCAATGCTTACTACTTTGGATGACTTAGGAGGCAAAAAGAGAATGAGAATAAAAAGCATATCACACATTGGCTAAACCCAATGAACCAAAGAAGTCTTTAGTCAGTGTCTGAGTTGGAAGTCTGCTTTTACTGCTTTATTATAGCTGTGTGACCTTGAGCAAGTAGCAACCTCTCTGAGCCTGTTTCCTCAGTTGCAAAATGTAACTGACAACAGTTTCTGGGTCATGGAATGGCTGTGAGATTCAGCGTGCTCCTGGCTCACGATAAGCACTCAGTGAAAGCCACTGCTTTTACTGCTTTTTTTTTCCTCCTCAGCTCTGACACAAGGCTTTTCTTTCACTGATGGAAAAAGGCACAGGAGTTCCCATCGTGGCGCAGTGGTTAATGAATCCAGCTAGGAACCATGAGGTTGCGGGTTTGATCTCTGGCCTTGCTCAGTGGGTTAAGGATCCGGCTTTGCCGTAAGCTGTGGTGTAAGTCGCAGATGCGGCTGGGATCCTGTGTTGCTGTGGCTGTGGTGTAGGCCAGCAGCTGTAGCTCCAATTAGACCCCTAGCCTAGGAACCTCCATATACCACAGGAGTGGCCGTAGGAAAGGCAAAAAGACAAAAAAAAAAAAAAAAAAAAGAAGAAAAAAGAAAAAGACACAGACTCTGACATGCTCTGAACAATGTAGAAACCGAGACGCAGGCTCAGATCTGGGATGAAAAGTCACCTGTACTGAGTGCCCAGTCCTCACCCCTCGCCTCAGCACCAGGTGGAGTGCATCCTCGTCCCTGCTCGTGGAGCGCTTCTCTGCAAAGGCCAGGAAAGTGCGGGTGGGGGGGATATAGAGCAGGGCTGGGATCCGGTAGGTGACCCCTCTCTTGTCTTCCTGCTGGAACAGAGGACGGTTGAAGGAGCACGATGTCATTTCTTCCATGACCTCTGCAAGGAGAGGAGGCAGCTAAATGGGTGTCGCAACCAAACGCTGGCTTGTATACAAGTTCTGCTCTAATAGTCTGCTTCTGGAGATCACTGGGAGGCACAGATGTACTCAAATGTTTACATTTTTATACCAAAGTTCCATCATGACCTCCACAGCACAAAGCCAGCAACATACCATTTACCAAGTCTATCTTCCGGACTCTACAGGAATCCTACACAGCCTCGGTCAAGTGCCTCTCCAGAGATTCTAATGTGTGCTTCTGCCAAGAGGTATTACCAGCTCAGATGATTTCTAATGTCAGTTGCTTGTCTTGGAGTTTTTAGGTCATTCAAGTAACATAAATATAAACCCAAATTCATGAGGGAGTGCCTGGGGTTAAGAATTCTCCTGGGAGGGAGTTCCCTTCGTGGCTCAGCAGTTAATGGACCCAACTAGGATCCATGAGCATGGAGGTTTTGATCCCTGGCCTCAGGGGTTAAGGATCTGGTGTTGCTGTGAGCTGTGGTATAGGTTGCAGACTTCAGCTCGGATCCCATGTTGCTGTGGCTGTGGCAGGCAGCTGTAGCTCTGATACCACCCCTGGCCTGGGAACTTCCATATGCCATCAGTTTGACCCTAAAAAGCAAAAAAAAAAAAAAAGCATTTTCCTGGGAAACTTTTCCCTTCTCCTAAAGCCTAGGCAATCTTCTTTGTCCTCTCTGTCAGTAGTGAGATTTCTTTTTCCTACTCCAGTCAGAGGATATAGACTTTCAAAGCACCTAGCTTCATTTGGGGATCTCAGTTCCAACCAGAGTCTAACCCGTGCAGGCCCATCATTTTATTCACCGTGACAGCAGGTCTACTAAAACCCAAGCTTCTGGGTAAGTGGGACCAGCAAACATCCAAGGGAGCTGAAGTCAGGTAAAGGGTTTTGCTTACACTTGGTCTTTGGGGCCCTTGAGCTTTCTCTTACTTTCTGGCAAATTCAACCATAAATGAACATTTATCCAACACTGTACAGGTTAGCTAGCCTGCCATTACACTGAAAATTGAAGTCTCAAGGTACATGTCTCAAAGACACTCAGGTGTTCAACTTCTCAGAGGCCCCCAAAGAGAATCAAGCCTGTCACCCAAGCCTTATCTTCCAAATTAATTGTAAAAATAGTCAGGCTGTAGGAGTGAGGCCAAGATCAAGTACACATTTTAGACCACACCTTCTGGGCAATGAACTGAAGAATAAGGTTGCACTGCTTTTAGCTGCAGCCTCCCAGTGTCAATCAAGACAAGCTTTGCCATGGACAGCAGGTGAATGATTTATTTAGCATATGAATTCATTTTTCATGTAAATGATTCATTTCACTCGTTTCTAACTCAAAAAGAGAGAATAAACAAGGCTCACTATCTAACTGGGTAGGGAGGTGGCCTCCTTAGTCCCGAAGAACAGGCTGCCTCACTCCAATTCTGGGCTCACAGTAACTGTCTTCCTCACACCATAGCTGAATACATCTCTCTTTCCCCAATTCAGGCTGTCCTGCTGGAGGGTCAGGCTTTCTTCCAGGCAAGGATCCATCCCTGGGCCAGGCTGGTGTAATGGTTTAGAACACAGGGTTGGACCAGGCCAGGACTACATCAGTCTGGGCATGGCCTTTACTTCCTCTGTGCTTCCAGATCCTCACTTATAAAATTCAGGAGAATGGCTGAGAGAATTAAGACGTTTAAGTGGCCGTTACATGACAGAGTAACCTTGTGCTAACCATTTCTCTCTCTAGGTCTTGGCTTCCTTGCTTAAAAGCTGTGACCCACCATACTTACCTAAGACGATCCAATGAAGAACCCACTCAAAAGTGCCTTATAAACAGTAAAGCACAATGGAGGTAAAAAAGTATTATAAATTCTGATGTCTTCAAAGTTTCGCGTACGGCTTTGCTATCACTGTAGCCATTGGAGTCCCTGTCGTTACTCTTTATTAACTGTGATCATGCTGATCGTGTTGATGACACAGGTAACACAAGAGGTGGCTCTAGCACCGATACCCAAACTATTGGGCCCAAACCATATGCTGGGAGCTAGGGGTAGAGCAGACTCAGATATGGTTCCGCTCTGGAGTAGTTCATTTTAGCAGAGAACTCAAAGTTATTAATTAATTGCTGCTCCATATAATCATCTTTCAACCAAGCCCTGCCTGTTTTCTTACTGGGAGAAAATATAGCATAGTATGGACTTTGAAATCCAAATGGCTTTCACACTTACTAGCAAATCTTTTTACCTCTAAGCCTGTTTCCTCAATTGTAATGGAGGTAATACCATCTATTTCTCCAGCTTTAAGAACAATGTTGGAGTTCCCTTGTGTCTCAGCTCTAACAAACCTGACTAATATCCATAAAGATGAGGTTCTGATCCCTGGCCTTGATCAGTGGATTAAAGATCTGGCCAAGAGCTGCGGTGTAGGTCGTAGATGCTGCTCGAATCCAGTGTTGCTGTGGCTGTGCTGTAGTTTGGCAGCTGTAACGGTGATTCAACCCCTAGCCTGGGAACTTCCACATGCCGTGGGTGCAGCCTTAAAAAGGAAAAAAAAAAACAAAAAAAACCCAACAGACATATGAAAAGATACTGAACACTGGTATAATTAGGGAAATGCAAGTCAAGACGATATTGCTATCATTTCCTATCAGGATGGCAACTATCAAAAAAAATGAGAAACGAAATAAGCGTTGGTGAGGCTGTGGAAAAACTGCACTGTTGGTGGGAATATAAAATGGTGTGTCACTGTGGGAAACAGTATGGAAGTTCCTTAAAAATTTTAAATAGGGTAGTTCTCATTGTGGCTCAGCGGTAATGAATCCGACTAGTATCCATGAGAATTCGTACTTGATCCCTGGCTGTGCTCAGTGGGTTAAGGACGTGGCATTGTCTGAGCTGTGGTGTAGGTTGCAGACATGGCTCGGATCTGAGCTTGCTGTGGCTGTGGTTAGGCTGGCAGCTGTAGCTTCCCTTCGACCCCTAGCCTGGGAACGTCCATAGGCCGCTACTGCAGCCCTAAAAAACAATGTAATTCCAGACTCCAATTAACTCCGTGTTGCAATCAGTCTCCAGTGAACCCTAGAAGGAGGCCTCCCTATTAACAACTAAACTTAAGGAGCACCCATCAAATGCCAGGCCTCTGAAGACCCCGTGGTCCAAACCCCTCTCCTGGTACACATGGGAAAACTCAGACTCACAGAGGGGAATAAACTCCTCTAAGGCCACTCAGTGATCAGGAACAAAATCCGGACCAAGGCCCAGATCTCTTAAGTTTCAGCTTAGCGCTCTCTGCAGCCCACAGGTCCTCTCTAGTAACGAGGGTCTCGGTTCCCTTTCATCTCCAAGTAAGTGTGGCTTCAGGCGAAGGAAAGCAAGCACAGAGCTGGCGGAGAACACTGCCTACGTCTGAGACCCCGGCCAACTAGGGTGGCTTAGACTCAGTATTTCCCGCGGCTGCAGTACCTAAGCCCACGTGATGCTGCCGAACCTGTGCCCAGTCACAGTGCCCCACAGTCGGGGGCTCCAGTCCTCCAGCCCCACTCACCTGCGCGGGGTCCCGGCTCCTCCTTCGCTCGGGGCAGAGCTGGCCGCGAGGCCAAGCCTTCACGTCCCGGATACCGACGTCCGGGAGAATGCCCAAGGCTGGGGACACCGAGGCAGGAGAGCGAGACTGCGGACACGGTCACAGGCCACGGAAAGTGGAGAAAGAGGCGACAGAGACATAGAGGACAGTGCGGTGGCTGACAGACCCGGGACGCCACGAAGAGCCGGTAGGAAAGCGGGGCGGGGACGTGCGGAAGCCGCGGCGGGCGGAGGTTGGGACCTGCCGTTGGCTGCGGCGGGGAGTCGGCCCCGCCCCTCGGGCGGGCGTAGGCGAGGCCCCGCCCCCGCCCGCCCGCTCCCCCGCCACCCCGCGGGGTTCCCCTTGCGGCCCTGCCTGGGACGTCACCCTGCTTTCTCCAGCTCCCGGTGCTTGGGACTTGGGACTTCCCGGTCCTTCTCCGACCCCCGGACTACCACCCGCTCCAACTCGGGCCCAACTTCAGTCTCCGACGAGCGCTCCGCTCCCTGGCTCCGCCCCACCCCCTTCCACTTCCTCACCCTCGTCTTCAGTCCCCTGGCCTCGCGCTCTCACCTATTGGCTGCGGGTTTGTTGCTAAGTATCACCGCCTAAAACTTCCCTGAACAGCTTGAGAGTTGAGCAAAGGTTCCAGGTTTCGGAGGTGACTCCGCCAAAAGGTTCAGAGATGCAGAGCATTGGGCAGCCCACCCTTTAAAAAAAGGATAGATATTATTTTTATATATGCGTGTGTGTGCGTATATAAAAATGTATGAGAAAAAATAGTATAGGTTATAACACGCTGAATAAAATAAAACCCCGTGAGTTCATACTGTTAAGCGCAAATGAGTAAAGAGGAGGGAAAGGACAGCTCTTCCTTTGGTAGATTTCCAATTATTGAATGTAGCACGTGCCTGAATACAGAATGGCTTATGTTGAACACCTGGTTTCCTTTTGGGAGTTTGGAATTTTGATACATGCCAGGCGACAGTGCCCACATGGCCAACCTCCAATGAACACCAGGTACGGAGTCTCTCATGGGTACTCTAGGCAGGAACGTGGCACACACGCTGCATTGCATTGCTCGGGGAAATTGTGCTTAGTGTTGGAACCGAGCTACTGCTCTGGGGGGGTCTTAGGCACACAAGCCTTTCTGATTGTTCTTAGGGAATAAGCCTGAGCCTCCATGACCTTCCCTGAGTTCCAAAGGGCAGTTGCTAATCAGGGAAGGGAAGGGAGGCAGAGACCCGAGAGGAGCAGTGCAGCCCTGGGGCAGGGCCCTGGTTCCTCCTTAAGGAATATACATAATAACAATTTTGAGCCTTTCTGTAGAACTAAAACCCCCAACAAATAACTTTTTTTTTTTTTTTTTTCCTTTTTGTTCCCAGGCTAGGGGTCTAATCGGAGCTGTAGCCACCAGCCTACACCAGAGCCACAGCAACTCGGGATCTGAGCCGAATCTGCGACATACACAGCTCACGGCAACGCCGGATCCTTAACCCACTGAGCAAGGCCAGGCATCAAACCCGCAACCTCATGGTTCCTAGTCGGATTCGTTAACCACTGAGCCACGACAGGAACTCCCAGTGTTCGGTATCTTTTCATATGTTTGTAAAAATATAATACTGAGGCAGAATAATAACTCAAGATAGTCAGTGGAGGAGCATGGGCTTCATTTTTTGATATGACTGTTGATTAACATTTGTGGTTTAAGGGCTTCAGGGAATAACATCCCACAGGCCTTGTTTCCTGCAGGGAGTGTACCTACCCCCAGGTGGACTTGAAAGGCCAGTCGAGTTAAAATCCCTCTCGTCCTGACTCGGAAGAGGCGACACCCCAAATCACTCACGAGAAGCGGTCTTGATGCAAACAGCAAGAGGATTTTTATTCCGAGCGCGCTGGGGCCCACAGTCGTACGCCACGCAGGGGTAGAGGACTGCGGCCCCGAGTGTGGAGTCAGGACAGCTTTTATGGGGTTCATAACAAAGCCCGCGCTTTTACAAACTAATCATTTTTAAAATATCGCAAACCAGTCAATTCAAAACTTCGAGAGCCCGCGCTTTGTGGACCAATTAATTTTAAGTTGTTCTGGAGTTACATGTTTGTGCCTGTCTCTGGGTGGGGGAGACATATTGTCACCAAGATATATTTATCAGGATTTTCAACATTTTGTGGCACGCCCGATCTTACTGGGGTCGGTTAGGCGATTGACTTCTCCTCTTTTTATCTTATGCAAGCAGGTTTACAGAAGCCAAACAAGCAGTTAGGAGCAGTTTCAAGAAGTTTCAAGCATAGAGGCACATACTCAGGGGCCTGTTTTTCCCCTTCCACAAAGTTTTGTACAGAGCAGAAAGCAAGCCCTAAAACAGCAAAAAGTATGATCTTTTACCTATAGGGAACAGGGTCTGGAATTCGAGGGCATTTAGAGCTTCTTATTAACTTCCTGGGTTCTGGGAGAGTCAGGTTGCATTTTCATCCTTTCAGACATAACCCCCTGTGACTCAGTTTACGGGAAGAAAAGGGCAAAGAAACCCTGAGACTTAGGGGACATGTCCACCCCTAAGACCCCTATTGAACAAGCACTAATAGAGGTAACTGGGCAAGGGCAATGGGAGAAAACCACAGCTTTCTGGACCTCATATTGGTAACCCCCATCTTTATGGGATTAAAAACACCTATAGGACAATAGAGAGGGGGACTCATCTTCCCCCTCCCAGCTGTCCTGGGAGCTGTTTGCTTTCCTGTAATAAAGACTTTGCTTGCTTGCTGCCTGTGTGTTCTCAAAATTCATTCTTTGGCTCTGTGAACAAGAACCTGGATTTGGTAACATCTTTCTGGCATCAATACCATAATTGGTAATGACACATGTATGAAGAAAATGCACAGGTTGTTCCTGTCGTGGCTCAGCAGTCACAAACCTGACCAGTACCCAGGACCTGGCTTGATCCCTATACTCGCTCAGGAGGTTAAGGATCTGGCATTGCCACGAGCTGTGTGTGGTGTAGATCACAGATGCAGCTCAGATCTGGAGTTGCTGTGGCTGTGGCTAGGCTGGCAGCTGTAGCTCTGATTCAACCCCTAGCCTGGGAACCTCCATGTGTGGCCCTAGAAAGTAAACAAAACAAAAAAAAAAGTTGGGGTAAGAGAGAATTCACTGTCTCTGCCTGACTGCTCTCAAACGAGGGCATTAGTCTTCTGCTTCTGGACTGGAACTTACACTTTTGGTTCTTCGGATTCTCAGGACTTTGAACTCATTCTGGAACTACACCACTGGCTCTCCTGGATCTCCAGCTTACAGACACATCATGGACTTCTCAGCCTCTATAAGCATGTAAGCTAATTCCATATAATACATTTCTTTATATCTACTCAAACAAATACTATTAGTTCTCTTTCTCTGGAGAACCCTGATACAGTGGTAAAGAGGAAGTGATGATTTCTAGGGTCAGCGATATTCAGTGACCTTTCTAAGATATATTGACCATAATGAGATGAGAGGTAGGAGTCAGAAATCTTTAAAGTAGGCTGTTCCAACATTCAACACTACTATATAACTATAAATGAAAGAGTTGAAGGGCCGTAAAATACCTTGACTATCAGCCCACTATTGACTGGCTTTAGCAATAAAAGTCAGACTGTATACAGACCAAAAAAAAGAACCCCAAAACACAAAGCAGAGGAGTTCCCATTGTGGCGCAGCAGAAACTAATCTGACTAGGAACCACGAGGCCTCGCTGAGTGGGTTAAGGATCCAGCGTTGCCATGGGCGGTGGTGTAGGTCACAGACATGGCTTGAATCTGGTGTTGCTGTGGCTGTGGCTAGGCTGGCATCTGTAGCTCCAATTGAACCGGTAGCCTGCGAACCTCCATATGCTGTGGGTGTGGCCTTAAAAAAGCAAAACAAGGAGTTCCCGTCGTGGCGCAGTGGTTAACGAATCCGACTAGGAACCATGAGGTTGCGGGTTCGGTCCCTGCCCTTGTTCAGTGGGTTAACGGTCCGGCGTTGCTGTGAGCTGTGGTGTAGGTTGCAGACGCAGCTCGGATCCTGCGTTGCTGTGGCTCTGGCGTAGGCCGGTGGCTACAGCTCCGATTCAACCCCTAGCCTGGGAACCTCCATATGCCTCGGGAGCGGTCCAAGAAATAGCAACAACAACAACAACAACAAAAAGACAAAAAGACAAAAAATAAATAAATAAATAAATAAATAAAAGCAAAACAAAAAACAAAGCATGAAGCAGACTGGTTTCAAGACCAAAATGGTGTGGTCAGAGCTGGATGAGTGGACTAGAATGACACTGTAACCTGAAAAAGTGTCGGCAGTGGTGAGGCACTACTGAGATCTAGAGCCAAAGGTCTGATACAGTCAATAAGCCAGGAGACGGGGGGAGGCCATGCCTTGTGCTCGTGGCCTCACTCAAGGGTAGACAAACAGGAGTCATAAGCCTGGCATGCAGTGGTAGCCTCTGCGTCGGAAGCATAAGCTTTTCAGCTTTGTGCCTAGGCTGCGATGGTGCGTGTGATGCCATGTCAGGTGTGATGATGGGTCCAGGCAACAATGGTAGATACCTGGGTGGTACAGGAAGCTTGATTATAGTTGGTCTCATCAAAGAAAGTGTCCTCTTTGAATAAGCCATGAATGACCCAGACAATTCAATTAATAGCTGTAATTCACTTCTACTTTGGGGCCCCGAGGAAGAGTATCTTGGACAGTCTGCAATCTTCTAAGTGAAAGACTAAAAGACCCGGTCACTGGCAACAGCCCCAGAATCAATAAAAATGACAACCTATCCAGGTCCTAGGAATATTGTCTAAGGTAAGGGTGGCAGTTTTCAATACAGCCCTTTGTCCTGATCAAGCCCTCAGCATAGTCAGTCTTCCAGAATTCTCACTGGGCGCCAAAAGCTTGCCGCTCAGCCGGACCATCAGTGAACCAGGCCCTTGGAGAAGTCTCTGAACCAAGGGGCCCAGTGAGCTAGTAGCTTTGCTTCACACAGCCGGGAGGGGAATACCTTTCCTCTGAAGGAATAGCTGTCATTTTTCATGGAAAACTAAGATGCTGAGGCTGGCCACATCCCAGCCATTTCCACTTGACTAGGCGACTGCTGGGCTTTCTTGTTAGTTGTCAAATCTGAGTTGATATGGCTTCCATGGGTCAAATGTTTGGTTTCAGCAAGAGCTCTGTAATAGCCTAATCGTAATTCCTTTTTTATTTGGTATTTGCAAAAATACACCGTTGTACTGGGAAGTGGCCTGAGTGCTCCAGCAGTCACCAAGTTTGCAACTAAAGCTGTGATTTTCATTTCTTTCTTCTCAGAATTCCATATTGTTTTTTTTGGTGGAAGACTCAAGAGGAGACAGAGGCCACTTCTCTCTATGCAGAGGTAGTCCCTGAATGGGAGACTTAGAGCATTCACAGTTCAATCAAATGTACAACTGACGGCAGTAACACACGGATGTGAAAGCCACAAAATATTAGTACGCTGAATCCGTTTAGAGGGTCCCCCTACAGCTCATTTTAATTTTCCTTTCCTATTGCAAATTTTATCCAAACCCCACCAGAATTCAGGCACTTTCTCCTCCTCCATGGGAAGCCAAACCAAGCAGTTTAAAATAGGCAGGCTGCAGGCTATAGCCATTGTGAGACTAGGACTCTCCCAGCCAAGAGTGTGGGGACATCACAGGAGTGGGAGGAGGCAGCCTACAGGGGCAGCTGGGTCAGTGAAAAGGCCTTTTCTCCTGACTCCTGCTCGGGGATCAGTGCTGCCTCTTCCCTACTTCTTGGCTCTGACATGCACCTGTGGCTCAGGGATGCTATTTTGTTTGGAGCCCCCACCCCCACCCCCCACACCACACCACTGTGGATCTGCCCCCAGTCCTTGGCACTTACGACCATTCCTATGCCCAGGGTTCCCTGTCCTCAAGCGACAAAGTAGTATGGTGACTTAGATGCTTATATTCAATTGTGTTATAAAAGGGGAATCCCTCCCCTCCTCAAAGATCCCCCCACATACCCCGCTTCTTTCCTTAAAGCAGGAGAAGGAGTGGGAGGGATCAGGTCATGTACTTACTTTTGTTTCAGGTAGTCACCTGCTTGGACTGAACAAACTCTCAGGATTTTTGGTCCATTCAAAGCTCTATATCCTAACTGCTGACACCACTTACTTCACTTTTGGGGCACCCTTTCCTCATCAATCACAACCATTCTGCTACATACCTGGGGCCACAGGCTCGCTGCCTCATTGTCAAAACATCCTTTCCTTCTCCTGCACCAAGGAGAACGAGCAACAACCTAAGTACCAGCTGGGCAGTGTTTCAGTCCTACCTCCTGCTGCTTAGTCTCAGAACATTAATATGCAAGACAGCCAAGGACCCTTACTTCCCTCCTCACTCAGCAGTATTTGCTACCAGACCCCAAATTATCTTCTCAAATCCTCACCTGGCCCATGACCTTTCTCTTCTGGAAAGGCTTGTCAGGATACCATCCCTTTTACCAAATCGTCAAGAGTAGTGCATGAAGGGTCTCGAATTTCATCCTACTTGCAAACTAACAGGTTAACTTATTATTTTTTCATGGATATTGGCAGATGACATGAGACTCCGGATCAGAGACAAAGAACTTTATTACTTAGAGCGCAGCAAGCAGTAAGAAGCACCTTTGTGCCAGTTCCCATCCCCGCTCCCCAACAAAAGCGTCACGGGTAGGTCTAGATGGATGCCTCAACCTGCAGTGGGTTGTGTCACAGGAAAAAAAACTCTGAGCTTAAGGGAGTCAGCACTTTCACAGTAAAGAGTGGGCCAACGTGCTCCCAGGGAAGAGACGTGACCTCCTCTCTCCAGGTTGCTAACTACCAACACAACACTGAGTTACGGCCCAGGCAAAGAGTGGGCAGGCTCTCGAGTTCACACAAAGCAAGAACGTGCAGGGATGCTCAGGGCTCTTGGCCGACTGCCTCTCCCAAGGCTTTCTCCTTCTCCAGGGGGTCACCTGCCACAGCATTATAAACCAAGTCCCGGGCACTAAGAGCCTGGACACTATTTGATGGTTTCCCAGAAAAGTCTGTCAGTCACAGGGAAATATTCCCAGAGCCAAAGCTCCCTTACAGCAGCCAAGACCCACTGCAAAAAAATTCTGACACCTTTACTACTGCCTCTGAACGGATCTAAAGCTGGCGTGATAAACTATGGGAAGAGGCTGGCTACAAGACAACCTACCATTGCCACCCCTCCTCACCCGAGCCAACCAGCCCAAGTTCTAACAGTTCACATGGTTTCTGTGCACAGAGGTAGGGACGCCCCTCCTTTCACGCTTGTGCAGGTGTGTCTCTGTCGGGAAGCAGGAGGAACCTGCTGTCCACCTGGGATGAACACTAGCGTCCGCAGTTTCAATGGGTGGATGACTGCTCGATTACTGAGGAAGTCCTCCTGCTCAGAGGAGACAGAGCACCATCGAGCAGCTTCTGAGCAACTCCCAGTACTAAGAGCCCACAACCACCTCCCCAATCCTCATGAACAGGCAATAATGTGTTTAAAACATTATTTTGAGAAGCAGGTCATAGACAACACCCGACTGGCGTGAAAGATCCATGGCATAAAAAAAGGTTAAGAATCCTTGTCAGTTATTCTTGAAGAGGTTGTGGATATCAGCGGAGTTATCTGAGCACGTGTGCTTTCAGGCTAGTGAAGAATATTCTATTTAAAAACATTAGGGGCTGTCAGTGGGGACAGGATATATTTTTACAAAAAATACTGTGGTATTAGCAGTTTTCTGATAACTTCCAACAGGGAGACAGGGTTTGGGTCAGGGAGGAGAGGTGTCTAGTCATGGGTGGAGACACGGTAGAAAGTTGGAAAGAGAAAGCTCAAAATTGAGTAGAAACCTGGGACTCAAGGAGAAATACAACTTGGGTGTATTCAAAGGAACTTTTACATTTTCTTCCATTCCTTAACATTGTCCTGAAGCAAAAAGAGTTGTTTCTAAAGATATAGGAAAACACGAATTATCAAACACACATTAGCAGCTCAAATTTGCAAATGCAAATGAAAAACAGCTGTCTTTCCCCACTCTCTTCTGCATTCTTAAACATTTGGAAGACTTAAGTCCACCCTAGACAGGTGTGAGGAGTAGAGAAACAGGAGGAAAATTCGACGGATGTCAGGGTTTCCTGGTGAGAGGGGGGCTGCAGACCTACTAAAAAGAGTTAAGAATAGCCCAGCAACATTCAGAACTGGCTGGAGTGACCACTCGGTTAAAACGTGTCAAAACCCAGCCAGAGGGGCTCTGCAGCTTTACCAAGGGCACCCACACTGAGGCTTGAGCACATTCAAGTGATGGGAAACTGTCCTGAAATCCCGTAATTGGGAAGGTGGGGTGGTGGGGGTACTGCAAGAGGACCATGTGGCTGGACTGCTAACCCACTTCTTTATTTATCAAATTGATACTGCCTTAACTGGTTACTGGAATCAGGGAAAAACCTTCAGCGATCCATACAGCCTAAGAAATTTCCAAGTGGGGCTTATGGGCAGATTTAAGGGATTACAGGATTCATATTTGATTAAAACATTCATCAGAAATGTTTTTATATGTGGGCATTTCAAGGGGGTTAAGGAGCCTCCATAATCTGAAAGTATACATATCTGAAACCTCTTTGACAGGTTCAGACACTTAGTCCTAGAAAATGAATGAGATTTGCCCAAGGTCACAAATTAGAACAGAGCTAGAAACAGCCCAGGTCTTTTGTCTCTCACTTGAGGACCTCTTTACCTGCCCCCAACTCTCCCAAACCAATTTCCTTCCTTGGGATAGTGAAAAACTAAACTACAGACAAACATATCAAGTAATAGGGAAATAGTTAAAACTATTTCTACTATGGAATACTATGCAGCTATTAAAAATGCATGTGACCTATGTATAGTGACAAGTACCTAAGAAATATTAAGTTAAAAAACAACATATTTCAACATAATTCAACCTCATTTTAAAAAATGTGAAAATTTTTACCATATACAAACATAAAAAATGTTTGTATATGGTAAAGAAAAAGGTAAAACTGGTGTGAAAGAATTCCAGAGTCATCATGGGGGGGGGGAGGCATTATTCCCTGTCTCTAACCTCAGGCTCTGGGATCTCTGACAGACAGTAACTCCTTCATATAAAAATGATTATCCAATTACACACTTTTAAAAGCTTCAAGGAGCTGACAAAGTAGGATTATTACTAGAGGAAAAAAAAAAAAAAGACACTAGAAGCTCAGAGAATTATATGGCCTATCCAAAGTTTATGGAGATGAAGAGTACAGAGTCCAAGGCTTCGAGTCCTGACCAGTGATGCTCCACAATCCCCTACTGTGTGGGGCTAGACAGGGGAACATTCCCATGTCAGAGGAAGGTGTGCTAAGTAGGATTTCTTAAAAGCTGATTATAGTTTTAGGTATGAGTGAGGCTCAGCTGGAACTCTCCGTATGTAAAGCTGGAGAGACAGTATTCCCACAGGTCACAGGTTCTAGGCAAGTGCCCAGGTCTCCATTCACAACTGGAGCTGGACACATCAGGTTTAAATCCCAGCTCCATCACTAGCCGTGTGAAATATTATTAAATTTTTGTGCTTCAGTTTACTCATCTATAAAATGGGGATAATGGGAGTTTCTGTTGTGGCACAGTGGTTAACGAATCCAACTAGGAACCGCTAGGTTGCAGGTTCGATCCCTGGCCTTGCTCAATGCGTTAAGGATCCAGCGTTGCCAGAGCTGTGGTGTAGGTTGCAGATACCGCTCAGATCCTGCATGGCTCTGGTGTAGGCTGGCGACTGTAGCTCCGATTAGACCCCTAGCCTGGGAACCTCCATATGCCGTGGAGGCGGCCCTAGAAAAGGCAAAAAGACAAAATAGAATAAATAAAATAAAATAAAATGGGCACAGTAACAGTACCTACTTTCTTAGGGCTGCTGTGAGCATTACCACAGTATAAGTTAAAGCCCTTTAAGTACCTGGAACACGCCCCGGGCACAGAGTAAGTACCGTCACCACTGTTCTCAGTGGAAAGCTAGCACTTCCTCACCTACAGGTTCTCAGGGGCCTCTGGCCAGTGCAACAGCCTAGAAATCGAAGGAACTTAGAGTCATAAGACCACTACTGTTCACATGTGCTGTTCAGTTCCTTCCATCAAGACTATGACTCCATTTTTTTCACATCTTCTTTCCTTTTATTGAAAAAAATTTTAGAAAACGGCAGTTAATAAAGGGCACAAACAAATCAACAGGGAAATCAACAGGGATATACTAGTGGAAAACATAGACAAGATAAAACTAAAAATACCATTGGCTTCTTTAATTGGTTAAGAGCACAAAAATGTAACAGGCAAAAAGTCTTTTTTAAACGAATTAAAAAGCTGTGTTTTCTTCCCCCAATTCTCCCCAAGTCAGATATATACACACCCACAAAAACGGTGTGTGAAAGAAAATTGTTGTACACAAGAAGTTGTATCCTGAATTAAGGGAAACAGCTATTGAAACGGGCATTAACACAATAAAGTTAGCAACAGGTTAACAATTAAACTGAGTCTTCAGAGGCGGCATGGCACAAAGCTATACTATATAAAGTACTGCTAGGTATGAAGGAAGAATTTGTACAGCTCTTAGCAAAAATGCTTTTCCAGAAAAGCAAATCAAAACAATGCAATCAGCAGACCAAAGAGGCTATAGCTAGCTATCAGAGCTACAACTTCTCATATCTGAGCTAGAAAATCCTATTTATCCAGAATAGACTAAAACTTTAGGACAAAATGGGGACATTTTTAATATCTCTTACGTTAATCCATTTTAGGGCTTCTATTTCTTTTCCCTCACCCTTCGATTCAGCACGATCCAGCAGAAAGATGGCTGCTTTTAGAACTGGCTATTTTATTTTTCTTTCTGTGGCGAGACTGTCATGGAGCCTTGATATTTCAGGCTCGTATGCATCCATGACCAGTGTCCCACTGTGGTCAAAAAACTTAGCAATGGACTTGGTGAACTCGGCTTCCCGTTGCTGCTTTGTTCTTCCACTGATGAAGGTCAGCTTCAGAGTGTATTTGTCATCGAACCTAAGCAAAGATAACAAATCCAAGACCAAACACAGACATTCAATCAGTAACAACAGAGCACCAAGTGTTTTTGAAGAACTGGGCTGAGCTGGCTACTGGTAATGCAGGGGACACACAGCATTGTCCTTTAAAAGAAAATCCAGGGACACCTTCAAGACAGATGTTTGGGTTTAAAGGCGTTGCCACACCTTCCCTGACTGAATTACCACACGCCTCCTTTACCTCGTCATAAACTACTGAACCACAGGGACCATCTTCTCCCACTTTGTTGTTATGCTAGAAGGCAGGGTCTTCCCAGTAGACACTCCTCTCCAATCTTCCTTGACTAGTTCCCATTTGTTAATACTATACTTGGGCATAAACTTCTGGGAAAACCTCCCAAACACTCCCTAACTAGGTCAGATGTCTCACCTTCCTCATCCACAGAACTGTTCATCAACAGTCAACCCCAATACTGAGTGCCTAGCACCTGCTAGGTCTATTGACAGGCTCTCGAGCTGTCAATGAAATTAGCTATTGAGATGCTAACTATGTATCTGTGTTCTTCACTTGTCTCAGGGATTCTTGAGGGCAAGGATTTCCTTTTTTTTTTTTGGTCTTTTTGCCATTTTCTTGGGCCGCATCTGCAGTATATGGAGGTTCCCAGGCTAGGGGTCGAATTGGAGCTGTAGCAGACACTTGAGCCTGTCCGCCCCCCTCCCCCCCTGGATGTTTAAAACAGGAAAACTACCACCTACTTTTCAGGATCACTGCTATGGCTATAACAGTGCCTATGATTAACGTGCTCAAAAAAAAAAAAAAAATTTCACAGCTTGATAAATTGTTGTCTAGCCAGTTACTTCCAACCTGGAGAGCTAGGAGTCCTTGAAGTATTTTCAACACCTCAAAATTTTTTCTCCAGCTCTGATCAACTGCTGCTGATATGACATTCATTTTTGAATTTGGAGCCCAGTTTCATGGCAGGACATGATCTAATGCATTTCAGAAATAGTTACTCATTAATTCAACAAACATTTATTCAGGACCAACCATATATATTAGGCAATTTTGAATTCTAAGGATATACAGCAATGAACACAACAGACAAATCTGTCTTTGAGACTTTTAGTGTGTGTGAAGGGAGTCAATAATGAAATATAGCAAGTCTTCACCAAGCAGATGCTTGAGCATAGCATAAAAAAGGTGAGAGAACAAGCTATCTAGACAAAAAATATTCCAGGCAGAGGACACAGTAAATGCAAAGGCCCTGAGGCAAGTACATGCTCAGAATGTCTGAATAAGAGAAAGGAGGCCAATGCCAACAGAATGGAGAGGAAGAGGATGAGAGCTACAGAGATGAGGAGTGTGTTTGCATGTGTGTGGGATGCAGAGAACAGATTAAGTATGGACTTGTAAGCTATGCTTAGGATTTCAGTTTTTTCCCAGTGAGAGGATTTTGAGCTGCGGGTTGAGCTGATCTGCCTTATGTTTTAAAAGGATCACTCTGTCTACTGGAAATAGACCGTGGGCAGGGCAGGGAGAGCAGCTGCAGAGGTCCATCAGGGCATTCTTAGAGTAACCTAATTGAGAGATGACGGCCGCAGTGGAGATAGTAAGAGGTTAGAATGAATATAATTAGAAAGCAGAGCTGACAGAATTTGCTGACGACCTATTTGAAGGACTGAGAGAGGATTCAAAATGATTCTGGAGTTCTTGCCTGAGTAACTAGAAAGATGAAGCTGCCATTTTCTCCATTGCAGAAAAAGGGAGAAAGCAGGTTTAGATGAGGGACAGCAGTTAGGTTTTTAATATGTTAAAATTCTGAAATGCTTATTAGGAGCCAGTGTTAAACAGAAAGCCGGGTCATGGCTGGAGTTGAGAGAAGAGGTCTAGGATGAAAATACTGATTGAGAGATCTTCATCATTACCGACGGAATTTAAAGTCCTGAAAGTCTGAGAGTTCCTGCTGTGGTGCCATGGGTTAAGGACCTGGCATTGCTGCAGCTGGGATGTAGGTCCCAGCTGTGGCTCGCATTCGATCGCTGGCCTGGGAACTTCCATAGGCCACAGGTGTGGCCATTAAAAAAAAAAAGTCCTGGAAGTCTGGATGACATTACACCTGGTGAGTGACTATAGCTGGAGAAGGGGTGCTAGGAGTATGCACTGGTGGCATTTGAAATTTAGAGGAAGGAGATAATGAAGAATCAATGAGGAGACTTGGGAGAAAACACTAAGGTAAGAAGAAAATTAGAATATTATGGTATTTTAGAAGTCTAGCTTTTTTTTTTCCCTTTCCTTTTTGGCCACCCAGCAGAATATGGAGTTTCCAGGCCAGGGATCAGATCCAAGCCGCAGCCGCAGCGACACTGGAGCCTTAACCCACTGTGCCAGGCTGGGGATTAAACCTGAGTCCCAGTGATGCCCTGATGCCGCAGATCCTGGTGTGCCACAGCAGGTTCTCCTAGAAGCCTAGTTTAAAAAAAATAAAAAAGCTTAACAAGGAGAGAGTGAGCTACTGTGTCAAATGCTGCTGACAAGTCAAGTATAATGAGGAAAGAGAAGTGAAGATGATGGGAAGGAAGAAGGCAAAGGGAGCAGAGAAGTGAGAAGACCACGTGAGGAGAATAAGGGAAAAGAAAACAACTCATTTAGTTGGGAGAAATTACATCTGTACACTAGAAAGAATGACCCAGCAGAGGGAGAAACGTCCAATAAAGGAGAAGGATATAACCTAGTGGACAAATGGAGGCTTCAGATAGGCACTGAGAGAAGGTCCCATCGTGGTGCAGCAGAGACGCAGCCGATAGGAACCAGGAGGTTGCGGGTTCAATCCCTGGCCTCACTCAGTGGGTTCAGGATCTAGCACTGCCACGAGCTGGTGTAGGCTGCAGATGTGGCTTGGATCCCATGTTGCTGTGGCGAAGGGCGGCAAATGTAGCTCCAATTAGACCCCTAGCCTGGGAACCTCCATGTGCTGTGGGCGCGGCCCTATAAAGACAAAAAAAAAAAGATAGGAACGGAGAAAGAAGGCAGTGTGTGGTGAGCGCTGAAGTGGATAAGGATGGGAGACTTCTGATGGCTGCTATCTTCTCAGAAACAAAAGCTGAGAGTGGAGATGCGGGAGGAGGGCAGGAAGTTTGAGGACAGAGGTGAAGGTTTGCAAGACCCTCTAGGACAGTGGGAGAGTAGAGCGAGTAACTGGACTGCAGAAACGCCATGGATCTCAGCCAGCTAAGGAGGAAGCGAGACAACGAAGAAGAGAGGGTCAGGGAGAAGGGGGTGGTGGACGCCTCCGGGGCTGAAGGGCTGTGGGACAAGAGAACGAGAAGGAGATAAACTGGAAAAATAAACATGCTCAGAAAGTGGGATACTTGAAAATGAAATTATGGAAGGTAGTAGTTATCAGTAATAGCAAAATCTAGGGTACTGTCCAGGGAAAAAAGTATTTAAGACGTGGTGGTAAACAAGATAATCAAAGGAGAGGAAGTAAAACTGAGAGGCCAGAGGACTGGAAGAATCACGAAGCTCTGAAAGGAGCGATGTTAGACAGAGTGCCAACGAGCCAGGCGCCAGGGCCGTGAAAGAGAAGTGCGCCTGCATCCAACCATGAGACGTGAGAGAGGTGGTCTGCTTCACCTCCATGGGCACCAACAGTGCAGCAGGTGGTAAAAGTCAGCAAGGAATGTTAAAAAAAATTAGAACCCTCACACACTGCTAGTGGGATTGGAACACAGTGCAGCTGTTTGGGAAAACAGCCTGGCAGGTCCTTAAGCTATTAAGAGTTCCCATATGATCCAGCAGTTCCTCTCAAGTAGGTATATACAGGGGAAATGAAAACGTCTGTCTACCCACAAACTTGTATAGGAATGTTCATAGCAGCACTATTCTTCATAGTCAAAAGGTGGAAATGACTCAAATATCCATCAACTAACAAATGGATACATAACAAAGATCATGTTATGTGATTCCATTGCTATGAAATTTTCAGAACAGGGAAATGTATTAGAAACAGAAGGTAGACTAGTGGTTATCTAAGGCTGGGAGAATGAGGTACCTCTTTCAAAGACGATAATGTTCTCAAGTGACTGTGGTGATGGTCGCGAACATCTTGAAATACACTAGAAACCACTGAACCACACACTGTATAAGGAGGTCAACCATGGTATGTGAACTATACTTCAACGAAGCTGTTAAAAAAGGCCTAAGTCAGAGGGAAAATAATTCAGTCAACATGTTGGGACGGTCTAACATTCTGCACCTCTGCTTTCGTGGTGTGGCACGGGGTGGAGACTTACGACAGCTGAGACCAAAACGGCAGCTAGGAGCCCTGCCAGGAGACAGAGAGGAGAACTCGGCTGCAACTTCCGAATGAAAGTCAGCTCCTCCTCACAGGCATCTCCACAAGTTGGTGATGAAAGGCTGTTTGGCATCGATGCTATAAATAGCTTCATATATGTGAATAACTGTACTTAAAATCTGAGAGCCTACTATGTGCCAGGGACTGCACCATGCATTTTTAGAACAGTGACTAAAAGCATGAGTTCTGGGCTCAGACATGGGCTAAATTCACTTGGGGGCACTAGCCCTCCCTGAGGTTGAAATTCATGTATAACCTGTAATCACTCCTTCATACAGATGGGTTCCCCTGTATTCATAGTTCCACATCTGTGGATTCAACCAACTAGGGATTGTGCAGGACTTCGGTATTGACTACTGAGCAAGAAGTCCTTGTATAAGTGGACCCACACAGTTCAAACCCCTGTTGTTCAAGAGTCAACTATGTATACCAAGTGGCATCCTCCTGACAACTCTGAGTCATTTTTTTTAAACTTTCCTAAAGCTTAAATAGTTCACCTGGTACACCAGAAGTCACACAGCTAGAGAGAGATGAGCTGGAATTTGAACCTGGTTCTGGATACCTAGAAAGACCTGGGGTGTCAGCGGTACAAGCTACACCCACTGCTGGTCAGAAACAGATTGAACTGTGCTTCTCTGAGCTGCCCAGTGCACTGCTTCAGAGAGTCCTGATTGCACAGACTGCAGTCAGGACCACAGAAGACACAGAAGCTAATGGGGTTCTTCAAAGATAACTGACGCCATACCTTTGGCCTTTACAGTTATATATTATAGTTTATAATTCTGCTAATTGGCTCAGTTTATTGACCACAAGACACATCGTTCTTCATTCTTCTACCAAAGTGCTTTTGCCTACAGTTTATTCCCAGAGCACAAGCTCAGAAGTTCACTGCCAGGGAAAACTGTCTAGTCCATTCGTAACCCTCTGTTCATTTTATTTGAGTAGCACTACGATCTGCAAAGAGCAGGCATAGAAAATAGTCTGCGGATGATGACTCAACACCCAGAGAAAACGCAACATTAGGATTTAAGACTTCGTGAGGATAGTCATACCTTTTGAGACTGGATGACAGCTGCCAAATATCATCCGGATCCATCCCTGTAGGATCTTTCCTGTGGGCCACGAGGAAAATGCTCTTCTCCTTATACGACGTATAAATGGTCAGGATCCCCATCATCACAAAATAGGTTCAGACAAAGTTAAGGGGAAAAATCCACAAACATACACTCAAGAGAGAAATGACACAAATGGACAAGCAAGGGCCACACAAACTTTCATAGTGACAGTCCTAAAAGAGTTTTGTCTTGCTGCAAAAACACAGAAAATGTGACTATTTCATTTTCACCCTTGTTTATATACCAAGACAGGCAAAGCTCTCTCTCTGGTTAACTCTCCAAAGAACACCTCGAAAATAGGAAAATGGTAGAAGGCATGTACCAGCTCTCATCTTTCCTGTTCAAGGACAACACGTATGAGAAGCTTCTCTATTATCTAGTTTGTCTCCACACAATACAAAACTAGTAATCACAGTGGATTTGATCATGCTCAACCAATTTCAAGGGTCATTAAAAAAGAAGAAAACTGACTTCTGATTAGTTTACTACAAGAACAGTTACTTCCTGTATACATGTAGGCTTATTATTATACTTGGTTTTTGACAGTATTAACTACCATGTTTGAGTACGTGTGTGTCAGAAACTGGCACGATAGTTTTGTGTATGTGTGTCATTTAAATTTTATGAAGGGGACAGGCAGGAAAGTATAGAACAAAGTGTAAGAGCTTTGCAGTAAAGCAGCCCTAGATGTGAATTCTGGCTTTTAGCCAACAAATTACTCCTTACCCTAAGGCCTAATACTGTCACCTCTAAAATGGGGATAAAACTGACTTTTTAGAATTGTCATGAGATTTAAAGATGGTGTATATATTTTCAGTGTCTAGTACACAGAAAACATTTACAATGGTTGTCATTACTATTATGTATAAAAACAACATGATTATAAACATGGCAAGATCTTTTAAATAAATATAACCAAACAAATGAAATTCCATCAAGGCACTTCTCTTGGGTGGCCATATAATTGTAAGAGGATTGCTGTTACTGTTCAAACCTCATTGGAACGCCTCTGTGAAATGTCTTTAGAATCCATGGCATAGGCTTCTGAACTGCTATAACAGTGAAAAAGTTCATACTAGGATGATATATCTGATACTTAAAGGAGTCAAGATGCAAATTCTGGGACTATGATTTGTGATCAATTTGGCTAATAATTTTTTTTTTTAGCTGCATGTCCAGTACACAGAAGTTCCCAGACTGGGGATCAAATCCAAGCCACAGCAGTGACATAAGCTATAGCAGTGAAAATGCCAGATCCCTAGCCTGCTGAGCCACTGGGGAACTCCAGGATAATACCATTTTTGATCAGAATATGCTTTATTCAATGGCTTTCTAATTACCTCTGAAGAAAAAATCCCCAAAGTGTAATTTTTTAGAAATATTTTAGGTAGGGTAAGTTACAACAAAACTGCCTACCAAAATGATTTGTTTTAAACAACGAGTACAAAGCAGACATGCAATAGCCCTAGGTAGCTATTAAGAATGAGGTAGTCCTGGAGTTCCCACTGTGGAGCAGCAGAATAAGGATCCTGCATTGTCTCTGCAGTGGCATAGGTTCAAATCCTGGCCCAGGTACAGTGCGTTAAGCTGCTGCAGCTGCAGCTCAGATTTTATCCCTGGACTGGGAACTTCCATGTGCTGAAAGTGGGGTCAAAAAAAAAGAGAGTTCCCGTTGTGGCGCAGCAGAAACAAATCCAACTAGTCTTCATGAGGATGCAGGTTCAATCCCTGGCCTTGCTGTGGCTGTGTTGGCTGGCATCTGTAGCTCCAATTTGACCTGGGAACTTCCATATGCCTCTGGTGTAAAAAAAAAAAAAAACAACAAACAAAGAGATAAAAAAAGGATGAGGTAGTCCTGTACATACTAATATGGAAAGACATACAATATATATATTTTTTAAGTTAAAAAAAAGTTGACTTGGAGTTCCTGTTGTGGCTCAGTGGAAACAAATCAGACTAGTAACCATGAGGTTGCAGGCTTGATCCCTGGCCTTGCTCAGTGGGTTAAGGATCCAGCATTGCCCTGAGCTGTGGTATAAGTTGCAGACAAGGCATGGATCCTGCACTGCTGTGGCTGTGGTGTAAGCCGGCAGCCACAGATCTGATTCTACCCTTAGCATGGGAACTTCCATAAGACATGGGTGTGGCCCTAAAAAAAAAAAAGTTGACTTGGGGAGGAGGGAGTGGGAACTGTTAGAGGGGGTCGGCGGTTTATGCGGTTTAATCTGGCTTTAAGAGGAACCACAGGAAAACTATGAACATATATAACTTTATATATCAATGCATTATAAACTCATTTGATTTTTATAATAATTCTGAGTGTGTATTACTCAATTTATAAGTGAGAAGCATTCAAACAGTCTCCAAAAAGTTAAGTTCTTTTTTATTTCTTTTTTTTTTTTTTTTGTCTTTTTAGTTATTTCTTGGGCCGCTCCCGCGGCATATGGGGGTTCCCAGGCTAGGGGTCCAATCGGAGCTGTAGCCACTGGCCTACACCAGAGCCACAGCAACGCGAGATCCGAGCCGCGTCTGCAACCTACACCACAGCTCACGGCAACGCCGGATCGTTAACCCACTGAGCAAGGGCAGGGACCGAACCCGCGACCTCATGGTTCCTAGTCGGATTCGTTAACCACTGCGCCACGACGGGAACTCCCAAAAAAAGTTAAGTTCTTATTAGCATAAGGCAACAAAATAATTTGGAGTTTCTTTTTTTTTTTAGGGCCGCACCTGCGGCATATGGAGGTTCCCAGGCTGGGGGGTCTAATCAGAGCTGTTGCTGCTGGCCTACACCACAGCCACAGCAGTGTAGGATCTGAGCTGCATCTGTGACCTACACCACAGCTCAGGGCAACACCAGATCCTTAACCCACTGAGCATGGCCAGGGATTGAACCTACAACCTCATGGTTCCTAGTCAGATTCGCTTCTGCTGCGCCACAACGGGAACTCCCAGAATAGGTTCTTACTGTTACAGAAGCCACACTTACATCTCAACATCGGTAACTTTCAGCCCAGCCCCTTGGCTTCAAGGAAACCCGACACATATCTGAACCTTCAAAATCTGATCTCTTCCTAATGCAAGTACACCTCAGATATTGTGGGTTTGGTTCCAGACCACAAATATAAAGTAAGTGTTGCAATGAGTCACACCAAATTTTTTGTCTTCCTAGTACACAGAAAAGTTATGTTTACATATATTGTAGTCCGTTAAGTGAACAGTAGCATTATGTCTAAAAAAAAACAATGTAGGAGTTCCTGTGTGGCTCAGCAGGTTAAGTATCTGATGTTAACACTGCTGTGGTGTGGGTTCAGCCCCTGGCCCAGGAACCTCTGTATGCTGCAAGTGCAGGCAAAATAAATAAAAATTTAAAAACCAATGTACATACTTTAATTAGAAAAAAAAAACTTTATTGGACTTCCCATCATGGTGCAGTGGGTTAAGACTCTGACTGTAGCAACTTGGATGGCTGCAGAGATGTGGCTTTGATCCCCAACCTCGCACAGTGGGTTAAATAAAGGATCTGGCATTGCCACAGCTGTGGCTAGAATTCAATCCCTGGCTTAGGAATTTCCATACGCTGTGGGTGCAGCCATAAAAGTTAGCCATAAAACTAAGTTGTAATCTTTTTGCTGTTGGAGGGTCTTGACTCAATGGCTGTTGACTGAACAGACCGCTGAAGGTTGGGGTAGCTGTAGCAATTTCTTAAAATAAGACAACAATGAAGCTTACTGCATCAATTAACTCTTCCTTTCATGATTTCTCTGTAGCATGTAATGCTGTTTGATGGAATTTCACCCAAGTAGAACTTCTTTCAAAATTCTAATCAATCCTCTCTCAATCCCTGCTGCTTTATCAACTAAGTTTATGCATTATTCTAAATCCTTTATCATTTCAACAATATTCAAAACATCTTTACCGGAAGTATATGCCAGCTCAAGAAACCACTTTGTCAGAGTTCCTGCTGTGGCTCAGTGGAAACGAATCTCACTAGCATCCATGAGGATGCAGGTTCAATCCCTGGCCTCACTTAGTGGGATAAGGATCCCGTGCTGCCGTGAGCTGTGGTGTAGGTCACAGAGGCGGCTCGGATCTGCATTGCTGTGGCTGGTGGCTACAGCTCCAATTCGACCCCTCGCCTAGGAACCTCTATATGCCTCAGGTGTGGCCCTAAAAAAAAAAGAAGGAAAGAAACCACTTTCTCTGCTCATCCATAACAAGCAACTTCTCATCTGTTCAAGTTTGATCATGAGATTGCAGCAATTTAGTCACATTTTTAGGCTCTACTTCTAGTCTTCTTGCTATTTCCTCACTTCGAGGTCATTCATGAGGATTGGAATCAACTTCTTCCAAACTCCTGTTAATATGTGCTATTTTGTCCTCTTTCCATAAATCACAAATGTTCTTAGTGGCATCTAGAATGGTGAATCCTTTCCAGAAGGTTTTCAATTTACCTTGCCCAAATCCATCAGAGGAATCACTATCTACAGGAGCCTTATGAAGTATATTTCTTTTTTTTGCTTGTTTGTTTTTTTGCCATTTCTCAGGCCGCTCCTGAGGCATATGGAGGTTCCCAGGCTAGGGGTCCAATCGGAGCTGTAGCTGCCAGCCTGCGCCACAGCCACAGCAACGCAGGATCCGAGCCGCATCTGCGACCTACACCACAGCTCACAGCAACACCAGATCCCTAACCCACTGAGCAAGGCCAGGGATCGAACCTGCAACCTTATGGTTCCTAGTCAGATTCGTTAACCACTGAGCCACGACGGGAACTCCTGAAATGTATTTCTTAAATAATAAAATCTGAAAGTTGAAATTACTCCTTGGTCTGTGGGCTGCAAAATGCATGTCAGGTTAGCAGGCATGAAAGCAACATTAAACTACTGAACACTCCCATCAGAACCTGCGTGAGTGCATTGTCAATGAGCAGTAATATCTTGAAAAGAATCTTTTTTTTCTGATCAGTAGGGCTCAACAGTGGGCTTAAAATAGTCAGTAAACCGTATTGTAAATTGATACGCTGTCATCCAAATGTGCTGTCCTCCAGACTCTCTTGTTCCATTTATAGAGCACAAGCAGAGTAGATTTAGCATAATTCTTAAGGGCCCTGGGGTTTTCAGAATAATAAATGAGCACTCACTTCAACTTAGAGGCATTAATAATGACTTAAAGTCATTAGCCCCTAACAAGAGAGTCAGCCTGTCCTCTGAATCCTTGAAGCCAGGCACTGTTTTCTCTCTAGCCATCAAAGTCCCGGATGGCTTTTTCTTTCAACATAAGGCTGTTTCATCTACACTGAAAATCTGTTGTTTCGTACAGCCACTCTCATGAATGATCTTAGCCAGATCTTCTGGAAAACTTGCTGCTTCACCTTGCACTGTTATGTTACAGAGATGGCTTCTTTCCTTAAGTCTCATGAATCAACCCATGTTAGCGTCAAACCTTTGGTCTGAAGCTACTTTACCTCTCAGCTTTCATAGAACTGAAGAGAGAGCACCTTAATCTGGATGAGACATTGGCTGAAGACAATCCTTAGCTGATTTGCATCTTCAAATAACCAGACCACTACAACTTTCTCCATTTCAGGATTAAGGCGGTTTCACTTTCTTATCATTGGTGTGTTCACTGGAATAGTGTTTTTAATTTCCTTTAAGAACTTTTTCTTTGTATTCACAATTTATCTGTTTGGCACAAGAGTCTTAGCTTTTGGCCTGTTTCAGCTTTTCTTCTTCTTTTCTCTCTTTTTTGCCACACCCACAGCATGCAGAAGTTCCTGGGTCAGGGATCAAATCAGGAGTGACAACACCAGATCCTTTACCTGCTGAGCCACCAGGGAACTCCCTATCTCAGCTTTCAACATGCCTTCCTCGCTCAATTATTCCTAAGCTTTTGATTTAGAGTGAGAGACACTTAAACACTTCCTTTCAGTTAAACACTTAGTGGCCACTGTAGGGTTATCAATTGGCCTAAGTGCAATATTGCTGCATCTCAGGGTATTGGGAGAGATGGAGGGACAGCCAGGCTGAAGCCGTCTGGACACACACACATTTATTACGTTCATTGTTTGTGGTGCTTCAGAAAACAATTACAACAGCAACATCAATGATCACTGATCACAGATCACCATGACAAATATAATGATAATGAGAAAGACTGAAATACTGTGAAAATTACCAAAACGTGACAGAGATACAAAGTGAGTAAATGCTGTTGGAAAAATGGTTCTGATAGACTTGCTTATTAACACACAGGGTTGCCAGAGACTTTCAATTTGTGGAGGAAAAAAAAAAAAGCAGTACCTGTGCAGCACAATCAAGTGAGGTATGCCCATACCCTGGAATGAGTGGCTTGAAGCAACCTGGTCTTACGGGAGAGGAATGCAAAGAGCTGGTTCTCACTATTAATGTGTGGCTTGTTATTAGGTGCTCACACCTGGATTATAATAACCTCTACATTAGTAACTACACAGAAATAAAGATAAATCTAGATCTAAAATATCCATGATAATTATGACACAAATTTCCAGATGCACACACTTCATAATCCTAACACTAGCAGGCCCCCAAATCAAAGTTTGTTTTTTGTAGGGAGCAGAGAAAAGCATCCGTAGAGATTTTAAAAAACTGTCAGTAGAAAACAAACCTGATTTTAAAGGATATGATATGACACACAAAGCCAAAACAGGCTTGGACTCTGGAAAGGGGTGCATATAATCCCAAATCAAAGCCACTATGGCAAAGAAACAGGAGATGGTACAGATGGTGAGGCGACCGTCAATTAGACCAAAATTCTCCACATACTTGTACTTTTCCAGAAGTACCTAGTGAGAAGAACAAGGAGTCAAGCTAAAAGGAATACCTCTTTCCTTATACCTGCTTTTATTCTTAACTTCCATGATGAAAGTTAAGTTAATCATGCAAATGACCAAGTAGTTTCCTCAGATCAAGATTTTGCCACTCAAGCTGCTTACAAAGATCCCAGAGATAAAGTTCATCAATTTCGCATACATTGAAAAAAAAATCCACATTTCCTTCCCTAGAAGGAAGCTAATTACCCCACTTCCTTTTTTTTTTTTTTTTGGTCTTTTTAGGGCCGCACCTGAGGTGTATGGCAGTTCCCAGCCTAGGGGTTGAATCAGAACTGCAGCTGCCGGCCTACACCACAGTTCAACCTATGCTGCAGCTCATGGCAACGCCGAATCCTTAACCCCTTGAGCGAAGCCAGGGACTGAACTCAGGTTCTCATGGATATTGGCTGGGTTTGCTACCCTGAGCCACGACAGCAACTCCCTTTTCTCCCCCTTTTAAGTGCAGACATGATCCAGCATGGAAGAATACTCTCTATTCCCTCAACCCTTTTGGCTCTAGGCTAATTAACCTCAAAAACAGTAGCCTACCAGCTTTCTAGAATTCAAAATTTAGAGAATTTGAGGAGATGTGAGGTAATTAAAAATCACACTTTAACACATGCTCCCCTACATAAACTGTGCGGATTTTAGAATCTGCTTTCTGGTTCAATTCTTAAGACTGAATACTAAGGTCACTCCAAGTCACAGATGGAAAAAACCCTGCAAGAAACAGGCTATCAGCTGCACACATACTAAGAGACCCTCCCTACCCCCTCCACAACTTCCACCTCAAGAAAATACCTTTTTGGCGGAATCATCCAAAGAATTTTTCACAGCCGATCCATCCCATTTGTCAATTTTCACAGGCTTATCATCAATCTTCCACTGTCAAACAAAAAGGTAAGTTGCACATTAAGAGATGTGGCGTCTTACTGAGATGAACTCCTTCCTTAAGAGCATCCTCATGTTTATATAACATTTATTCTCTCTTCTGATGCTGGACAGCTAACAGACAGAGCACTTAAAAAGGAAGCTGAAGGAGACTAGGTCACTAGGATCAGGTGGTACTAACACGACGTGGCCAGTCTCAGTGCCAAAAGTCCAATCAACAAGCTCCAAACCGGAACACTGACATGGGCTACAGAGATTATAGTGTGACTCAAATATCCCGTCCCCATTCCACCCAAATGTGGGAATGGAAAGAAATTCCGCATGCTCATTCTTTCATCCTGTGATCACAAAACTCAGCCAACATATACCCATGAACTTTAAGACACTAACAAAATGATGAGGGTCCCTTTAATGTTATTTTTGTCTGCTAAGAAACAACTTGTATATTTTACCAGCATGTCTTAACTGTAGGGAAACAGCACATCCAGTGTAACCTATTGGAAAGCACTTTGAATTAAAAACTGAGTCCTAGCATGTTGTATGACTTGGGACAAACCCTGTTTTGATTTCCCTCATCCACAGAGGTTTATAAGGATTCCTAAACACTGTGCTAGTCAGAGGAAGTGGTTCTCTCACACACTGTTGTTCTATCACAAAATGGTAGAACACCTATGGGTAACAATTTAGCACCTTGGATTCAACTTCCCACTTCCAAGAATTTTTTCAAACCTGCACACATATGAAATAATATATGAGACTAGCAATGTAGCGGCACTGATAATAGTAAAAAGTGACTCAAAGGCTGGCTGGGGACTGGTTAAACAAACTATGGTAAACCAGATATCCTGAGAAGGGAGGGGGACATGGGTGGGAGTGAGACTTCTCAATGTATATCTTTTTGCTAACCACCTGAGTATATTACGTAGTAAAAATTTTTCTAAAATTCAAGTGACTGTGAACACAGCTTAGGAGGAACAGGGTCCCCCAAGGATCTGATAAGCCCGCCTTTTATAGATCATCACGCCCAAAGCTTAATTGTTTAGACCAAGTGAGCAAATATGGTATTTTATAAAAACTACAAACCAGGAGTTCCCGTTGTGGCTCAGCGGTAATGAACCCAACCAGTATCCACGAGGACGTGGATTCAATTGCCAGCCGTGCTCAGTGGGTTAAGGATCCAGCGTTGCCATGAGCTGCAGTGTAGGTCATAGATTTGGCTCGGATCCCAGTGTTGCTGCAGCTATGCTCTAGGCTGGCGGCTGCAGCTCCAATTCGTTCAACCCCTAGCCTGGGAACTTCCATATGCCGCAGGTGCGGCCCTAAAAAGACCCCCCCCCCACCCAAATTTACAAACCAGCAAGCAATCCAAAATTCATCTGGCTTTTTAATGCATATTTTACTGAAGTACAGAAACTTCATGTTTATCTTTCTGATTGAGCATAAGTTCAGAGATAGTGCATATAAAAAATAAAAAAAATGGAACAAATATCTGTGAAAAGTGAAATTTTAAATGAATGTAAAATATAATTCATCAAACTTAATTTTGTGATTCTCTATACCATTACACAAAAAGACAAACTATGAAGTTTGTTGGGAGAAAAAACACAAACGAAAACAGTCATATTCCATGTGATTAAAAGTCAATCAAGGTTTTTTCCCTCTGGTGTCTCATAAAAACAAGAATTTTCTTCAGGAAAATCATGAGTGGCAACATGTTATAATAATGATCCTCTCAGCCTGCCAGCCTACAAATCAAACATGATGCCTAATTTTAAAAATACAAATTGAGGAGTTCCCGTCGTGGCACAGTGGTTAACGAATCTGACTAGGAACCATGAGGTTTCAGGTTCGGTCCCTGGCCTTGCTTGGTGGGTTAAGGATCTGGCGTTGCCATGGGCTGTGGTGTAGGTCGCAGACATGGCTTGGATCCTGAGTTGCTGTGGCTCTGGAATAGGCTGGCAGCTACAGCTCCTATTAGACCCCTAGCCTGGGAAACTCCATATGCCGCGAGCACAGCCCAAGAAATCGCAAAAAAAGCCAAAAACAAAACAAAACAAAACAAATTGAACCAAGAAGAAATTAATAGGATATCTAAATAGCTCCCTCAGTTAGGTAAATCCCATTTGATAACAGCAAGCAAAAAAAACACAAAAAAACAAAAAAAACCCCTGTACAGCTAGAATCCAAAACAGAATTTGAATTATTTGTGAGTCAAAGATATTAACAATTTTTTTGGCTCATTCCAAAAATTTTTAAATAAAATTATATTCTCATAGAACCTTAGCCACACATCACTACCTGCAGGGCATCACAGAAAAAAACCTTTCCTCTATAATTCAGAGGGTAATTTGGAGTTTTGGGATTAGAAGCCATTATAATACATGCTAAAATAGCCTCAGCTCTAACTCCACTGGTACCTAGAAGCATCTTCAGTAAATGGAATAAGAACATTTCCAGTGAGTTAAACGAACAAGAAAGTTTATCACTGATTTCTCAAGAGATGGGAGCATCATTCACTCTGTGTACATGAAAAACCTTAGCCTATTTCAAGGCGAACGGCATTTCTGCCATAGGACAGAGACATACCTGGAGAAAGGGCATGAGGGTGGGGCGTTCCCATTGTGGCTCAGCAGCAAGGAACCCAACTAGTATCCACGAGGATGAGGGTTCAATCCCTGGCCTTGATCAGCGGGTTAAAGATCCATCGTTGCTGTGAGCTGTGGTGTAGGCTGCAGATGTGGCTAGGATCCCGAGTTGCTGTGGCTGTGGTGTAAGCTGGCACCTGCAGCTCCGATTCGTCCCCTAGCCTGGGAACGTCCATATGCCACGGGTGCAGCCCTAAAAAAGACATTAAAAAGAAAAAAGACATAGCAGATGTGGTAACTCTGCACGTAATTCCTCTTCCCCTCATTTCCTCCTGCATAGTATAAATACATGTATATTGCACGTAATCAACAATCACAAGTATTGACTTAGTTACTATTTGCACCAAGGGCATATATGTACACAAAGAGTTCTGTAAGTTATTTAAAAAAATAGCAGTCCTGCATCTCCTTAAGATTCTTGTTACTGTCATTTCTCACTCCTCAGACAGAAAGACTTATTTCAACTCCTTTTGCTGACTTTTTAGGTATACAACTGAAGAAGAAAAGTTTATATAGTTATAGAAGATCAATATTGCTTTGGTCTTTTTTTTTTTTTTTGTCTTTTGAGGGCTGCACCTGCGGCATATGAGGTTCTAGGCTGGGGGTCTAATCAGAGCTGTTGCTGCTGGCCTACACCACAGCCACAGCAACGCTGGATCCGAGCTGCATCTGTGACCTACACCACAGCTCACAGCAATGCCGGATCCTTAACCTGCTGAGCAAGGCCAGGGATCGAACCTGTGTCCTCACGGATGCTAGTAAGATTCATCTCTGCTGAGCCATGATGGGAACTCCAGTTGTGGGTCTTTGAAAGATTTTTTTTTTTTTTTTTTTGGTGAAGTTGACTCGAAAGGTTGTAAACATGAGCGTTTTCCACCACGTGAGCATACGAGATGGTGTGCAAGCACTGACACACTGAACCTGGACTTCCTAGCCCACAAAACTGTGAGAAATAAATTCCTGTTGTTGAAGTTACCTGGGCTACGGTATTTTGGGGAGAACAGCCCAAACTAACTAGTTTAAAGATAATACTAAGTAAGGGTTTATGAAATTTGTACAAGGTGAAAGCTAGGAAGTGATAAAGCTAGGACTCAGTTTTCATGATTTCAAAACCTGTGCTCTTTCACTGTTGCACACTGCTTCCCACAAAGTATAAGGAATTATTAGCGATCGAAAACAAAAGGACACAAAACAGACCCCCTGAAGTACCATGATTCTTATCTAATAAGTTATAGTTAATAACAAAAAATGTAAAAAAGATTTTAATCTTGAATATGCTACCCAAACCTACAAGATATAAACTATTTTGAATTCTCCATTTTCCTCCACTTAAAACCAACTGCAATTTGACTGAAAGTAGTTCAAAAAGCTTTACTTTAAGGAAGTTCCCTTCGTGGCTCAGTGGTCAACAAACCCAACTAGGATCCATAAGGATGTGGGTTGGATCGCTGGCCTTGCTCAGTGGGTTAAGGATCTGGTGTTGCTGTGAGCTGTGGTATAGATCACAGATGCGGCTCAGATTCTGCATTGCTGTGGCTGTGGTGTAGGCTGGCAGTTGTAGCTCTGATTTGACCCCTAGCCTAGGAACTTCCATATGCCAGGAGTGAAAGAAAAAATAAAAAAATAAAAAAGTCATGTTTTAAAGAATCACTTCCCTGCCACTATCAACATAAAACATTTTATCAAATAAGCATACTTGATGCCAGATCTGGAGGGCTAACCACTCACAAAAATTATGTATTTGATGGTTTTAATACAGTACAAAGACTCACTTTAGTTATGATTCTCTGCTGCAAATTCAAACAAGAAAAAAAGATTTTTGGTAACGGTGAAAATAGAAGTAGAGTTAGGCAGTGATAAAGACCTCAGTGGATTGCTTCATAAAGTTTCTTAGCTTGACAACTGGGCTGTTAAGACTCAAAGGATCCCTCAATTCACACTGAAGAGACGAAGGATACCGTAGGCGAGTTGTGCTCATGCAAGGTCCCTGCTCCGGTTTTAAAAGAACTGAGCATGGCTCTAAGAAAAACTAATACACCTTTTCTCTCCCTTCTTTGGTCTCACCCAGTTTGGAAAGTGGATAACAGGCTGCAAAGGGGGAAAGTAGCAGGAGATGAGGCACAGGACAGAGGGAGCATATTCTAGACAGCCTTGTTTACTAGGCTAACAGACTTGGGACAAAATCTGAAACAAGCAATGGAGAATATTTTAAGCAGGTAACAACACCATCAAACTTACGGTTTGCTTTTTTTTAGTCATTTTTAGTGGCAACCTAGCAGATGGACTGGAGGGGAGTAACACTGGAAATACATCAGATGGGGCCTGATTTAGAGCAGCAGCAAGGGGGATGAAAGGAGACTATTTCTAGAGTAGAATCAGCAGGACTTACTATCAGACTAGTTATAAAAAACATGAAAGAGAGACAACAGAGATGACCACTCTTCCAGAATTAGGGCTTCCACAAGTGTCTGAGCTGTCATGCTGTTTTCCAAGAGAAGGAATACAAGAGGAAAGAGGAGAAATACCCATTGGTATATGCTGAGTCTGAGAGGTATACGCTCTATAATTACACTGATTTTAGAACTTTCTAAACCAAAATCAGATCGTGAACTGATGGCAGACTCAGAGATACTGTTCAAGTTGGAATATGCACCCTTACCTCCCGTATGCACACATCTGGCAAAAGATCAGAAAGCAGCAAGTTCAAAATAAAAAAATGTTCAATTTGGGGCGCTAATGACATCTACCTTGAGAATGCTATCATCTAATTGAGATCCTAATTCAGAAATACTAGGATATCTCAATGAAAGATACAGCTCTTGGTGACACACTTAATCTTCAATTCCAATCTATTTTTTTATAAAAACGGCCAAGAAATACTAAAATGAAAATTACTTGCTTAATAGAGGCTTATTATTGGCTGCAGCGATCACTGGAGTTATGCTGGAGGTCAGAAATGACCATGTGGGAGTTCCCGTCGTGGCACAGTGGTTAACGAATCTGACTAGGAACCATGAGGTCGCGGGTTCGGTCCCTGCCCTTGCTCAGTGGGTTAATGATCTGGCGTTGCCGTGAGCTGTGGTGTAGGTTGCAGACGCGGCTCGGATCCCGCGTTGCTGTGGCTCTGGTGTAGGCCGGCGGCTACAGCTCTGATTAGAACCCTAGCCTGGGAACCTCCATATGCCTCGGGAGCGGCCCAAAGAAATAGCAAAAAGACAAAAAAAAAAGAAATTACCATGTGTTAACTGTGAGCACAGACATTCATGGCAGCACCAGAGAAACTGGAGGTCAGCAGACTGGCTCTGGCTGCTAGTCTCACACACTGATCAGAGAGCTAAGTGGAGATGACAAGCAGGCATTTGGACATTTAAGTCTTAGGCTCCGTGGAACAGTCCAGGCTGGAAATACAAATGTGGAAATCATCAACTTATAGATGGTATTTAAGCCATGACACTGGATAGGTATTTCCTTGGCATGAGTGTAGACAGAGGCTTGACAGTATTTACAGGACATTATTACCAAAAAAAAAAAAAAAAAAAATCAACAACAATAAAGACAGAGACAAGTGGAAGAAGAGGAAGACCAGAACAAGCGGTGTTCTAAGAGTCACATAAAGAAAATAAATATTTTAAGAAAGAAGTAAACGATGAGTCAAATGTCCAAGGTCAAGTAACATGAAAAACCACCACTGGGATTTGACAAGAGGGAAGGCAGAACACAGAAATGGTGCAGGCAGCACCTAAAAAGGGGCCTGGGCGGGTGGAGGTTATTCATGTCTGTGTTACACAGTGAGTAGTTAACTCAACAAAATGTACACATCAGTGGTTTTTAATGTACTCACACAGTTGTGCAACCATCACCATCTAATTCCAGAATATCTTCATCACCCCAAAAGAAACCCCAAATCCATAAGCAGTCACTCCAGGGAGTTCCTGTTGTTGGGCAGTGGAAACGAATTC
Source organism: Sus scrofa (assembly GCF_054392235.1). Classification (NCBI taxonomy): domain Eukaryota; kingdom Metazoa; phylum Chordata; class Mammalia; order Artiodactyla; family Suidae; genus Sus; species Sus scrofa. The sequence continues at coordinate 9,343,369 of NC_139391.1, read as the reverse complement.
CGATTATTATACATGAGGATGCAGGTTCAATCCCTGGCCTTGCTCAGTGGGTTGGGGATCCAGCATTGCCATGAGCTGTGGTGCAGCCCGGCAGCTACAGCTCCAATTTGACCCCTAGCCTGGGAACTTCCATATGCCATTCCATAAGCCCTAAAAAAGACAAATTAAATAAGTAAATAAATAGGTCTGGATATAACTTCCAGAAGCTACAGTTCAACACCACATTTTTTTTTTTTTTTTTTTTTTTGGTCTTTTGTTGTTGTTGCTATTTCTTGGGCTGCTCCCGCGGCATATGGAGGTTCCCAGGCTAGGGGTTGAATCGGAGCTGTAGCCACCGGCCTACGCCAGAGCCACAGCAACGCGGGATCCGAGCCGCGTCTGCAACCTACACCACAGCTCACGGCAACGCCGGATCGTTAACCCACTGAGCAAGGGCAGGGACCGAACCCGCGACCTCATGGTTCCTAGTCGGATTCGTTAACCACTGCGCCACGACGGGAACTCCTCAACACCACATTTTAATAGCCAAAACAAATCTAGCCAGGAGACAGAAATCCAGCTACGAGGTTAAAAGGATTTGGATATAGTTCTGGATAGCATGCTTTAATACCACATGGCAATTTTAATAGCCAGAACAAATTAAGCAAACAATTTTTCTTTATAACCTGCTGTGTAAAACAAAATGCTCTGATGTATTTTGGGGAAAATAACTTACTGTAATGAGCTAAGTTATTCTGTGATGGAAGCTGGAAGGTTATATTTGCACACCTATTTTTAGGATCAGGAAATGAGAATTGCTTTGTTCTTAAAGTCAGTTTCATAGAAGCAGAAATTCACAGCTGCTTAGGGAAAACTAGAAACACATTTGCATCTCTTATTACAGTTCTTCATGGCAAGTGAAACTACAGCTGCAGGAAATAAAATAACCCTCCAAAATACCAAGACAAATCAAATCAAAGAGATTGTGAGCCTCTCATTCCCACAAAGCAAGTTTCTCTATTCATTCAGCTCCGACTCCACTGACAGTAACATTTTCCCCATGTTTTCTTCCACAGTACCCTCAGCTTTCAGACAGTTAGAGGCACCATCCCCTAAGGCCGTTTCTGAAGACCGAGGTGGCAGATCTGAAGTTTTTTCTCTGCTAAATTCAATGCTCCGAGTACTTATTCTGTGTTGATCACTTTAGAGAACTATAACAAACTGGACAAATACAAATTGGTAAAATACAAGACAGTATGTCATGTTAAGTGGCAGCTTAATTCTTATGTGCAATAAATGCTAGAGACTTCAGAGGAAGAACTCAATTCAAGGCTGAAATGAAGTTTTCCAAGAAAAAGCACCTCAACAGCTGCTGACTTATTTTCTCTCTCCTGGGCCCCTCACTTCCTGGTCAATTCTTTTTTTTTCGGTCTTTTTAGGGCCATACAAGCAGCACATGAAGGTTCCCAGGCTAGGGACTGAATCAGAGCTGTAGCCACTGGCCTACACCACAGCTCACAGCAACGTCGAATCCTTAACCCACTGAGTGAGGCCAGGAATTGAATCTGCGTCCTCGTGGATACTAGTCAGATTCGCTTCCTCTGAGCCATGACGGGAACTCCATCCAAGGCCACGTAGTTTTTAACATGCTGTACTAGAACTCAAACTTGTCTTTCTTTTTATCTAAACCCTATATACTAGTATACCCTATATACCTTTTTTTTTTTTTTTTTTTTTTTTTTTTTTTTTTGCTTTCTACGGCCACAGCTGTGGCATATGGAGGTTCCCAGGCCAGGGGCTGGAACTCCAGAATACTTCTAATTTCTCCCACTTTAAACTATTGGAATAATTTTTCTAAAACCACTATCTATAGATATATGCTATCTATATAATGGTTTTAGAAAAACTATTCATATACTATATGTATATAGTGGTTTTAGAAAAACAATTGACACTCTATTATATGTATATATATGTGTATACATACACACACACACATATACATATGGCTTAAAACCCTTCAACAACTTCCTATGCCTACTTCAAGCAATACATCCCCTCCTCCATCTGGTTTTATCTACTTGCCACTACAGGTCTCTTAGAGAACAGTCAGTCAACTCATTACCTAAGAAACACCAAGCATGAGGCACCCACCATGGACCTTTGCTCAAGGACAATCCTCCCTGGTAGGCAGTATGTCCCTGTCTCTCTCAAAATAAGGTCACAGCTCCACTCTCAAACATGAGGTCTTTCCTTGGGGGCAGTCACTCCCTCATTAGTTAGATCTTAGGGATCATTCTCTCTCTAACTTCTGTAAAAGGAACAGATGTAAATACCAAATACTTTTTTTTTCCCTTTCTTTTTTCGCTGCCCTGTGGCATATGGAGTTCCCAGGCCAGGGATCAGATTTGAGTCGCAGTTGCAGCAACACCAGATCCTTAACCCACAGTGCCTGGCCAGGGATTGAACCTATGTCCAGTGCTCCCAAGAGGCCACCGATTCTGTCGTGCCACAGCAGGAACTACCCAAACACTTCTGTTTAATATTTTGGGTACCCCATGTCCTATATGCAGCTATATTGCGTACTGATTTCTTTTGTCTGCCATCATGCTTCTCTGTTAGATACTACAAGTTATAGACATCTTTCACCTGTATTATCTCATTTGATTCTCCCCCAAATCCTAATATTTCAGGTGAAGAAAGGGAAGCTTAGTGAGGTTAACTGACTTGTCAGTCTTCATACAGTTTGAAACTAGCAGAGCTATGTCAAAGCCCAAATCTTATGATTCCCCAAATCCAGGTTCTTCCAATAATGCACCGATGCCGTATACTTTTCAGTAATCACTGCCTTTGAAGACTGTCCACACTTCATGTTTGCCTACCATGTGTTACACACAGAGAAGTCTGAAAGCTGTTTTCAATTAAAGTAAACAATCCTGATTTTTCACTCTATTAAAATAAAGACCCCCTGTGTAACATTCCTTATCAAACTGGCCCAGGGCCCTAAAATGAGAGAATTGGAAGGAACCTTAGGGTGGATGAAGACTAACTCCCTCATTTTACAAATGAGGAAACAAGACACAGGGAAAACAAGCATATTTCAAGGTCACACAGCTAATTAGACGCAGGCCCAGTACTAGGACCCAGATCTCTACACAATTGTTACTTTCAAAATGCTATGCAAAGGGCAGGAAGGGCCTACCCCGAGAAGAAGTTTCCTTTTTTTTTTTTTTTTTTTTTTTTTTTTTTAAGCCCTTGTTGCTAAGACTGCATTTAAAAAAGAATAAAGCAAGAAAGAGAGAAACAGAGAAAGACTGGATGGGCGGGGCGGGGGGAGAGAAGAGTGAACAGGCAGCAAGCTCAAGAATCTGATTCACCTAAGGCACTTGGTGGCAGGAAGAGAGGGGAAAGGGTAGGGGGTTGGGTGAAAAAGGCGAGAGAAAAAAGATAAATCTTAAAAGCTTCCTGTCAGCATGTAGGTCAAGTTCAGTATTCGGGGTATCACAACAAAACGCCTAGAAACTTTAGTAAGCAAAAGGCCAAAGGCACTCTAGAATCAGTAGCAAAACTCAAGTGTGGCGGGGAGTTTGGACACCACTGACTTCAAACAGCTGCCTTCATTTAGTCGAGATTCAGCTTTCCCTGTCGGGGAAACGGGCACACTGAACAGTGGCCCCGAGTACCACCGAGGAAAAGCGAGGGCCGCAGGAAATGTGGAAATAATCAAATTATCCTAAGTAGCAGCAGTGGCCGAGGTTAAGGACCAAAAAGGAATGAAGTCCTAAAGAGGAGAGAGCCCGAGTCTGAGGTGCGTAGAGAGCTGAACACAAGGGCCCGTAGGGTCCCCGAGGTGGGCCAAACGAGGACTCCCCTAGAGAAGCCGCATAAGAAAAGGGGGGAGAGGATGGTGGGCTCGCCGCCTCCCAGGAGTCCCCAGGCCTCGGCTGTCCCCAAAATCCGACTCCTCACCTTGTCCAACAAGCCGCTACGGCTACTGCCCGTCCCGCAGCTGGGACCGCCGCCAGCCCCACTACTGCCTCCGCCACCACCGGATCTCCCACCCTGAGCAGCCGCCGCCGCCATCTTTCCTGCCTGTGCGTCTCCCTCCCCTCCTACTTGTCCGAAGCTGATTGGCTGGAACTGGCGGCGTGGCGTGCCGCGCGGAGTACATCGGGACCCGTAGTTCAGGGCTGGCTGACGCGAGGTTGCCAGCGGAAGTGGCCGCGGGGCTTGCTGGGACTTGTAGTAATCAGAAGCTCCAGCCATCGGTTGCCGCCTACTCGGCCAGCCGTCGCGTCGCGGTTACTAAGGGTTGGAGAAGGTAGTGGTAAGCGCCACCGTGGAGCTACTCCGAGATCCCCGGGAGGCTCGCCGAGCTGCCCGCCTGACCGGGACGTCGCCCCCGCGGAAACCTCGGAGGCGGAAGCGACGCCGGAGGCAGGTGCGGCTGGAAACTTAGTTTCATATGTAGAGTTTCCCAAAGAAGCGAAGGAGCTTGTCTTTAATCCTTTTCTACCCCTGTTACTGCCCTTACCGGTTCTTTGGTGACTGTCATCTTAGCTGTTAGTATTGTTTTCGTATTTTAGGGAACTCACCTTCATTGTCTTCTATCTGCATTTGTAGCCATGCTCTCATTTAGTCCCGTAACAGACCAGTCAGAGGAGGATACTAAGAAACTTAAGGCCAGAGAGCATGTATCAGAACCTAGTTTAGAAGCCGGGTTTTTTTGTTTTGTTTTGTTTTTGTTTTTTACATCAAACCCGTGTTATACTCCCTTTGCCATTGACTGGGGTCCTTGAACCCTCTAATCAATAGAAAATGGTAAGAGGCCAGATGAGAAATTCAGGTGAGGCTTTATTGGGACTCCTGCTTTAATGCTATGGAGCAAAAATAAGAAACAGGTGCTCCCTGAGGGAAGGAGGCAAGCTGGTCCCTTAAATGAGATGAAAGAAGGGGAGGAAGGGATGGCTCAGGTGGTCTGCCTACTGCCTTGGTGGTATTGGGATTATGCCCAGTACCCTCCTCACTCTTGGCACCTCAGAAGTGGCAGTTGGCTTATGGCCTTTTTGTGTTTTATTGTTCATAATCATAGTGTATAAGCCTCAACTGTGCTTGCATGCAATTATGTTTTGTTCCTTCTTGTTTCTTTGTATTTTGTTGCTCAAGGCGATGTCTGTCCAGGTGCAGGCACTCCAGTAAAGGATCCCAGATCCCAGCCTAACTCACCTTTGCCACTCTGCTTTTACAGCTTTAGGACACAATAATATTATAGATTTTTATTGCTTTTGTTTACACAAGTATTTGTTGAGCACCAACATCACTGGAAACTGTACCGAGGAATCCTAGGGGATCCTGTCCCCTACTTTCATGGAACTCCTACTCTAATGACCTAGAGTTATCATATAACAGGTCTTAATACACTATGATTTAGTACACTGCATTATTAGTTGTTTTGTTTTTTGTTTTATCCCCATGAATTCCTCATATGTGTCCAAATGACTGAACAAATGGAGTACATACTCTGGAGTGGTCACTGTTCTGGTCATGAAGGACAGATCGCTGAGTAACAGGCAAAATACCTGTTTTCATGAAGCCAACACTCATGTGGTCATCATTATTACTAAAGAATACTAGGTGCAATTTCTTCACTTCTGTGAAGCAATCCAGTCAGATGCCCCTGTAGCTTTTTGTTCATCTTTTATAATTTATTGTGTTTCAAAACCCAGTTCTAATGTCACTTGCCCTGTGAAACCTTCCCTGACCCTTACTTCGCCCCTCTTTGCAGGCAGGATGAAGAGCTCCATAGATAGCATTGTGGGCACGATTCCATTTAGTTCAGTAAACACTCACTTGAGCCTCTTCAACGCACCAGACCCTGTATGAGACACTGGGGATAAAGATATAGGTAGGACCCAGGCCTGGCCTTACAGAGCTCATCGCCGGAGGTTGGGGTGTGAGGAGTGGGGAACAGACAGGTAAATAGGTCATTACAATACGGCATGGCACAGTGCCTCCATTAAGAGGTGAGCTGGGAGCTCCCATTGTGGCTTAGCAGTAACAAACCCGACTAGTATCCATGAGGACACAGGTTCGATCCCTGGCCTCACTCAGTGGGTTAAAGAATCCAGCGTTGCCACAAGCTGCGGTGTAGGTCACAGATGAGGCTCAGATCTGGCATTGCTGTGGCGGTGGTGTAGGCCAGCAGCTGTAGCTCTGATTCTGCCCCTAGCCTGGGAACTTCCATATGCCATAGGTGCAGCCTGAAAAGCAGGGGAAAAAAAAAAAAAAAAAAAAGGTGGGCTGAAGTGGTAGTAAAGATAAGGGCCAATCTGAGGAGGGGGATATACAGGAGAGCTTTCTGTTTGAGTCAGACAAAGAAGAGGGGCAGAAGTGTGAGAGCCCAAAGGAATGGAAAAAGCAAATGTACGCAGGTGAGAAGCATTACTCTGTGTGTGTGCGTGCGTGCGTGCGTGCGCGCGCGCTCGGAGGTCCCACATTTAGATTGAGATTAGCTGCTTCAAGGTTGAAAGAGAGACGAGAGTTAGCTGGAGCTAACTAGGCAGGCAGCCTCGAAGTCTGCAAGCTGGGCTTTCTTATTTTCACCATGCAGATGAAGTTCATACTTAGGATTACGTTGTGGGCCGTGTAACGCGGGGGTTCTGTGCTCTTCTTAGCCGTTAGTCATACATCTGTGCCTCCTCGCCTAGTATCTTTTTTGCGGAACTGGAGTTCCTAGGATAGCTAGTGAGTATCTTTTCCCAGATTGTGTCTTATCTTTCAACTTTGTTTGCTACTTTTATTGTGCATGATTTTGTGTAAATGATCACATAGTAAATCCTTTCCTTCCTAATTTGTGATTTGTGCTTCTTTAGCCCCACCCCATTGTCATAAAATGATCTTTTTTTTTTTTTTTTGTCTTTTTGCCATTTCTTGGGCCGCTCCTGCGGCATATAGAGGTTTCCAGGCTAGGGGTCTAATCGGAGCTGTAGCTGCCAGCCTACACCAGAGCCACAGCAACGCTGGATCCGAGCCGCGTCTGGGACCTACACCACAGCTCACGGCAACGCCGGATCCTTAACCCACTGAGCAAGGGCAGGGATCGAACCCGCAACCTCATGGTTCCTAGTCGGATTTGTTAACCACTGCGCCACGACGGGAACTCCCCGTAAAATGATCTTCTTGTCCCATCTTCCTGTCTATGTTTTTCTATTTTCTATTTCTGGGATCTTTAGTTCTTTTTTTGGTGGGGGGGGGCTTTAGTTCTATGGTATTTTTTCAGGCCCCAGGTGAGATACATTTTGGAGCAAAGGGTCACAGCAGGATATAATTAACGAGAAAGTTCAAGATCCCTAAAAGACAGACGAAGGAATGCAATATCTATTTTACAGGCAAAGAAACAGGTGAAGAAACCAAAAAAAAAGGAAGTCAAGAGGTCAAAGATCAAGTAAGTACTATGCAGATCAAAGCCAGCATCTCGTATATTCTGTAAGCTATTGGAGTTTTCTCCAAAAGTCATCGTCTCTGACATTTCCCAGCCAGCTATTTACTCATTCATTCATTCATTCACCTATCTAGCAGGTATATGTAATTGGTCACAAGAGGGATTGCCTGAAAGACAGATTGACTAGACGACTGTCTTTCCCCATCCAGCCATCCATATATCTCTTCATCCAACACATTTTGGGTGAGTTCTAGGCTCTTTCCTGGGCTCTGAGATTACATAGGTGAATAGCCATTATAGGCCCCTAGCAGGTGGAAAGTTTGTAAAGGGAGCAAATATTATAGTGATAAGTATTATACCGGAAGTATGGGGCATCATGGAAACACACAGGAAGGGCCTCCAACCCATTTCAGGGTGGTTAGGGGTCAGGAAATTCTGTGCGCTGTGTTGAACCAAAGGAGACCTCAAGATCACCCATTCATGCCAAAAATAATCATGGAATCTATTATGCACCAGTATTAGGTGCTGAGAGTGAAGAGGTGAACACTGTAGGTGCTGTCCTTCCTCTGGGGGAGCTCAGAGTCTAATTAGGGAGGTTAGAAATATATATAAAAACCCTTGGGCCCTGGGCATACCATCGAATCCTTCCGTTTGGCTCACTGTATTTATTGGGTGTTTTCTATGAGCTTTCCAAGGGTGGTGAGAGACAGTGAATTGGACATGTTTCTAGACTTGGAAGTTCAGGGACCGTTGAAAGAGCCCCCTCGAGATTTTTTGTAATCTTATAAGGTGAAAAGGAGTCCAGCCATGGAACAGATACAGGAGAAGCACTCTAGAATTTAGCCAAAGCAGCAGTTGTTTCCCTCTGGTGAGGGCTTTATGGAAGCGGTGACATCTGGACTGGGTCTTTAGAAAGACCCTTTTTTCCCTATTACCTCATTTAATTCTTAGCAACACTGCTCTGAGGCACAGGGTTGGTTTGGTTTTGTTTTTTAAATTTTATGGCCACACCTGCAGCAAATGGAAGTTCCCAGTCCAGGAATTGAATCCCAGCCACAGCTGTGGCAACACAGGCTCCTTTAACCCAATGCTCAGGGCCAGAGACTGAACCCACACCTCTGCAATGATCTGAGCCACTGCAGTCGGATATTCAACCCATTGTGCCGTGGAGGGAACTCTGAGGCTCAGGTTTGTATTGTCGTTTGATACGTGAGAAATAGCAGGCACAGAGAGGTAAAGTGATTTGCCCGAGGTCACTGATAGAAACCAGCTTCAAATTTAGGTCTCATGGCTCCAAAACTGCTGCCACTCCTACCGCATCCTTCTGCTTTTCATGTTTATCATGTCCAGGAAAATTTTCTCAGGAGGCCTGATCCCAACTCTCCACTCTGCTCCTTCCTTGTCCTGAATCTCTTCCCAGACCCTGTATCTCAGGGTCCCACATTTCTTGCCAAGGCCTCCCTTCTCCTGGCCAGGGACTTACGGGTTCCCAAAGCTCTGCTACCGCAAGTTGTCTGAAACTGTCCCAAAGCAGATTTGGGAATGACTGGATCCCTTTAAAGAAAAATTCCTGTCTCTTAAAGAGCTCACGGCTTAAAAAATTTACATCTTCGATTAGAGAGGTTTTTTTTTTTTCCCTAAAGGAAGTGCCATTTGAGCTGATCTTAAAGTGTGAGATCAGCCAGGTGAACAAGATGGAAAGGGCTAATTTAGGCCAAAGGAGTACCAAGGCCAAAGGCACAGAAGGCGGCATGTGTTGGGGGAATGGAAGATGATTCTGTGAGCCTCTTGGGCAGGGCTGCCTGGTGCTGGAAGGATTAGGACACAGGTCCCAGGGGCCTTCAAGACCAGGCTCAGACGTGCTCAGTGGAAATCCAGTTGGAAGACCGCTGCCGTGTTCCAGGTGGGAGATGATGAAAGATTTAATGAAAACAGGGAGAGACAGAGCAAAGCGCACTAGAACTGTACTTCTGAGCTGGAATCGTCATGACTCAGTGACCAGTTAGTAGAATGCCCTTTCACCTGGCGTTATATTTGTCAGACATCTCTTTCTAAAGCACAGCTTGGCTCATGGCTCTCCCGCTTAGCTGTTATCCATGGCCTTCTGTTACCCACAAGGCGAAGCCTGGGCTCCTAACCTGGCACTGAAGGTCTTCAGGAATGGGCACCAGCCTTATTGACCCAGACTGCCCAAAATGCCCTTCCCCACCCTGGGTCAGGTTGTTTCTTTTCTGCACCAGATGTATCCACCAGGGTGCCCCCAGGCCTGTGGCCATTTCTGTTTGGAAATGCTCGTCCCTCTTTCTATCAGCAAACTCAATTCCTCTCTCGAATCCCGTTTGTCCAGTTCATACCTCATCATTTGCATATCATCTGGCCTAAAATATGAGAGCCCTCTTCCCTAAACTCAACATTTCTAGCAAGCACTTAATATGCACCAGGCATTATCTTTCTAACTTGATCCTCTCACTTGTTTATTAGATACTTTGCAGGTGAGGAAACCGAGGCTTAGCCAGGTAGAGTGATTTGCTCAGTCCACAGCAAGACAGAGCCAAGATTCAAACCTGGTCTCTCTGAGGCCAAAAGTGATGCTTTTCCTAGGGGTTCATTGAGTTACAATTGGTTTAAACCAAAAAACCTGAGGGTCTATCTACTTCTTTACTTAAAGGGCCGGCCCATTTCTGAAGCAGGCCAGTGGGCCTCTAGGGCCTCGGAGAGAGGCTGTGTGTTGGGGTGGTCCTTCTCACTCCTTACTGCCCCTTCTCACTCCTTACTTCCTTGCTTGCCTCTCAGGGACATGGCCTCCTCAGGAGTCTACAAACTGGACGATGGGAAGCCTTACCTGAGCAACTGCTTTCCAGCCAAAAGTCTGCTTCGGATGCCAGAGGAAGGTCAGGTGACTTCTCACTTCGGTACCTTTGCCTCACCCCCCGGTCCCGCTTCAGAATGTCTCTGATGTTCATTTCTTCCTCTTCAGCCCCCTTCGCTGCTGTTCCCTGCCCCGCCCAGTCCCCTTCCTGCCAACCCATCTCCCTCCAGCAGCCTCAGGGAGGTTTCTTTTTTTTAAAAAAAAAAATTATTCATTTATTAAAATTTTTATTTGTATAGGTTGTTTTCCATTTACAGTTATTAGAAAATAATGGCTATATCCCCTGTGTTGTACAGTAAATCCTTGAGTCTAACTTAAACCCAGAGTTTGTTCCTCCCACTCTCTCTCCTCTATATTGTGACCCCCCACCCCCACCCCCACGCTGGTAACCACTAGCTTCTCTGTATTTGTGAATCTGCTTCTTTTATGTTATAGTCTAGTTGGTTGTATTTTTTTAGATTCCACATATAGGCAATATCATACAGTATCTTTCTCTGACTTGTTTCACTTTGTATAATGTCCTCCAAGTCTATCCATGTTATTGCAAATGGCAACATTTCCTTCTTTTTAATGGCTAAGTGGTATTCCATTGTGTGTGTGTGTGTGTGTGTGTGTGTGTGTGTGTGTGTACACACACACACACATCTTCTTTATCCATTTGTTGTTAATAGACCCTTAGGTTGTTTCCATGTCTTGGCTGTTGTAAATAATGCTACTGTGAACTTTGGGGTCCATGTATCTTTTCAAATCAGTGACTTTCATTGGGGGGTATATACGCAGGAGTGGAATTTCTGGATCATACAGTAGTTCTGTTTTTAGCTTTTTGGAGGAACCTCTATACCGTTTTCTGCAGTGGCTGCACCAGTTTATATTCCCACCAACAGTATACGAGGGCTCGCAGGGAGCCTTCTAAAGTACACACCTGATCATAATATTCCCTTCTGTTCAGTGACTTCTGACTGCTGGTTCCTTTACCTGCAGCTCTGATGGCCCTTATCCTTGGTTACAACGCCATCCTTTGATTTATGCCCTCTTCCATTGTGTTGCATTTTCACATAGCTTTTAACATTTTCCCAGAACGTTCCAGCCCTTATTCCAGTTCTCCAAACTCCTCCTATCCCACAGCGCTCAGCTCTTCTCCCGCGTCTGCCAGTAAGCCCTGTCCAGCAGCTCGAGCCCTTGGAGCCCAGCCATTCTTGTGAGCTGTCCTTCTCTGTTTCTTATTTGATGCATAATCATCTTCTGCCCAGCTCATAAGTAAAATGGCTTCAACTTGACTTTGCTAGGTAGTTTTTCAAACATTTGCCTGGTCGAAGACTCTCCTGGGGCAGGGACTCCTCCAGAGTCCTGCAGATGGAACACTGCCCAGGAATGTGGGTTCACTGGATTGGATGTGTTGCTTCGAAAGGGTAGAGCACGGGAGAAGGACCTTAATTCCTCTAGATGAGGTGACTTGCTGGTCACTCTGTACATGGACTGTTGGAAGAACCTTTTCCTCTAGTCTGTCCTCCCCACGTCTCTTCAGTGATTTCATTTTTCACAGAGACCGTCTACGGCTGCCTCCCTGTTTAAAACCCTCCCGTGGAGCCCTCACTGTGAACTCGTGATTTCACACATGTAGATGGACAGAGAGAGAAGTAAATACAGCTGTGTGTATCTGCCTGTGTTCGTATATGTATATGGACCGAGGGCAGTGACACCTCAGTCGTGAAGACCCTGGCATCTAGATGTTGGTTTCTAAATACCATTCTCCAGTAAGAGGAGCCAGGGATCCTCAGGCAAAAAGTTGTTTCTAGGGCTGAGGCAGGGAAAATACATATTGAGCCTGGAACACGTGTGATGCCAGAAAATAAAGCAGTGCTGGGAAAAATGATGATGGCTGCAGTTCCCATCGTGGCGCAGCGGAAACGAATCCAACTAGAAACCAAGAGGATGCAGGTTCGATCCCCGGCCTCACTCAGTGGGTTAAGGATCTGGTGTTGCCGTGAGCTGTGGTGTAGGTCGCAGATGTGGCTCGGATCTGGCATTGCTGTGGCTGTGGTGTAGGCTGGTAGCTGTAGCTCTGATTAGACCCCTAGCCTAGGAACCTCCATGTGCCATGGGTGTGGCCCTAAAAAGACAAAAGAAAGAAAAAAAGGAAAAAAATGATGACGGCATTTTTTTTTTTTTTTTTTTTTTTAGGGCCACATCCGTGGCATGTGGAAGTTCCTGGGCTAAGGGTTGAATTGGAGCTACAGCTGCTGGCCTACACCACAGCTCACAGCAATGCCGGATCATTAACCCGCTGAAGGAGGCCAGGGATCAAGCCCATATCCTTGTGGATGCTAGTCAGATTAATTACTGCTGAGCCATGATGGGAACTCTGCTGGGGGCAGTTTGAAAGGGTTCAGGCACCACCCTGAAGGAGCACCCAATGGCCAAAGCTGGAACAGTGTAGAGCAGCAAATAAATAAAGGTAGAATTGGGTTGTAATCCACAGAATAAGTTAATAGTCATAATCCCATACTTAGGTAATTGAACGTACAAATATGTAATTAAGTGAGGGAAAAGGAACAGCTCTTCCTTACAATAGAATTCCAGGTAATGAATTTGAAGGAATGAGGAAATAGAAAATTAACTTTTTTTTTTTTTTTTTTGTCTTTTTAGGGCCATACCCGCCATATGGAGGTTTCCAGGCTAGGGGTCTAATCAGAGCTGTAGCTGCCCAGCCTGCACCACAGCCACAGCATCACCAGATCCGAGCCTTGTCTGTGACCTGCAGCACAGCTCACGGCAACACCGGATCCCTAACCCACTGAGTGAGGCCAGGGATCAAACCCTCAACCTCATGGTTCCTAGTCAGATTTGTTTCCACTGTGCCACGACGGGAACTCTGAACATAGCTATTAAAACATCACAATAATCATTTTTACAGGCTAGAAATTTCTGTGGATGCTATATCAGTCAGGGTTCTCCAAAGAAATAGAACCAATGTGATATGTGCATGTATGTGTGCGTGTGCATCTACTACTAGTTGTATTTGCATATACATATATGTGTATATGTATGTGGACATACACACACATGTAAAGCATATAGTTTCGAGAACTTGGTTTGTGAAATGGTGGAGGTTGGCAATTCTGAAATCTACAGGACGGGCAGGCTGATAACTCAGGGAAGAGCCAGTGCTGCAGTCTTAAGGCAAGATTTCTTCTTCCTTTGGGAAGGCTGTTTTTGCTTTTAAGGTCTTTCAAGTGATTGGGAGAGGCCCCGCCTTGTCAAGGATAGTCTCCTTCATTTAAAATCAACTGGTTGTGTTATTAACCACATCAACAAAATACATTCACAGCAGCATGTAGACTAGCATTTGATTGACTGCTTACCATAGACTACCTAGCAGGTCGACACATAAAATTAACCATCACAGATGCTGGGAATAGTGGGTTAAAGTCTGATGAGAAACAGAATATCTGTATAGTCTTGAGCTATCTCTGTTAATTATAGAAGGACTTCTTAGTAGAAAACTAGGGGGACACCTCTTTGGCCGAGTGATCAAAATCAACATCACCAGTAATAAGACCTCGTGACATCATGTACCTTCTGATACGCGGCGCTGAGAAAGGCTTGGCGTCACTTCTTCTCAAACTACCAGGCCTTCACCTAGTTACGAGAAAACATCAAACAAACTCACCTTGAGGGACATTTATGAAACAGTTGGCTAGTACCCTTCAAAAGTGTCAGGATCACACAAGAAAAAGAGAGAATGCAGATCTGTCAGGATTGGGGGAGACGAAGGAGACATGACAAGTAAATCTTGTGACAAGTGGCTCTCTTTAGAGATCTCTCCACGTGTGAGATCTTGCATTGGATCCTGGAACGGAAAGGACACTAGTGAGAAAGCTGGCAACCTTCAGTGTGTAGATTAATTACTAATATTATACTAATACTAATTTCTTGCTCACCGTCATTGTCTTATGATTCCATAGAATGTTAGCGGGGAAACCGGGCAAACGCTGTGCAGGAGCTGTGTATTATTTTACATCTTTTTCTGTAAGTCTGAAATTATCTCGAAATGAAAATTTATGGGAAAAAAAGCCCTTTCCTGGATACTCTTCTTGCTAAAAGCCTACCCCATTAAAAGCCAGACTCCTCCTTCTGGTCCTCACGGCCCTTCAGATCTGCCCCTGCTGACCGCCTCAGCCTCATCTCTTTTCCCTCCTGTTCATCTGCTGACACAACCCCGGCCTTCCTGGCTATGTGGGCGGTTTTCGCACCAACTGAGCCTGGAGTCTCAGGAGTTGGGGCTACTGGGATAGGGCCAAGGTCCATGCTCCAGATGGGGGCAGCCTGAGAAATGAGTGCCTGGGCTTTCAGGCCCAGGAGGGCGTAGGACAGGGCTCACGTCAGACAGAGGGTGGGAGCTGCATCAGAGGCAGGATTAGGGGCAGTGGTCAGGCAAGCCAGGGTGAGCCCCCGAGGCAGGGGTAGTGGGCTAAGTGAGCTGGTATCCAGTGGTCGGAGGCACCAGGCTGGTCCCCACCACTCTGTGCTGTTCTTCTGTGCGGTACCAATCTTCCATGCCTCTGAGTGCTGCTTGTGCCCAGGCTGCTTGGTTTTTCCATCTTCTAGTCAACTTTCCACAGACAAGAGCTAGCTCATGCCCTGGCTGGTAGCTCCCTGCTCCGGGGCTCACAGCACACTTGACATTATTGAGCTCTTTCATTCAGATCCTCTGCTGTCATCTTCTCCATCCATAAGCCCCAACTCCCGGCATAAAGTAGATGCTCAGAAAAGGTCTGAATGGATGATCGTGGGTGGGGGCTGTGGCTCAGGGTTCATTCAGCAACACTCACAGCGTGGCAAGCTCTGCACAGGCCTGGGTAACATGGACGTGAATGAATCCAACCAAGTCTGTGCTTTTAGGGAGCTTCCACTCTAGACGGCAAGACAGACGGTAAACAAGTGAACACACACTCTAATTACAAATACTATAATGAATAAACTACTGAGAAAGGAAAGAATAGATTCTAGAATGTTGTCATGATTTTTGTTAGGTGGGCTTTCTAGTAAATCTCTTTTTTTTTTTAAGCTTAATTTTCTAGTTCTTTCTGCAGTGAACACGTGTTATTGGGTCTTTAAAAAAATGCCAACTGTCGTATCATTTTCTTGTCCTGAACTCCTAATGCAGCCTTTGCCCTATAATAATAGACTCCAGGGTAAGGTCTGGCAAGATGCAGCCTGTTGAGTTGCTGTCACACAAGGGCCTTTATCCAAGAGATGGTAAATGAGGGAGTAATTAGCCGGCCCAGGAAGAAATCCGCTCTGCGGAGGAGAGTCAGAGACAGTGCTGCATATTGGGAAATACTTTTATCTGCAATCTTGAAGAAACAATTAGAGTTTGGCAGCAAAAATAGAGAGGAAGAAATTGGGCAGGTCAGTCTACACTTTGAGTCTTAGCCTTTTCATTGGTAAAAGGGCGAGTCGCAGGTCTTCATTGGGTTTATGGGTCAGTTCAATGAGACAGGTGTATAGACGCCCCGCCACCCCCAGCGACAGCACAGGATTTGTACATATTAGGTAAAGAGGAGCTAATTTTGATTTTAGTCATAAAGGCAAGCATTCTGTAAGTGCACTGGTTGTGGCTTTGGGGGAGTTTGCTCCTTTTTCACTGTTCTGATCTCCTCAGCAGGCCGAGGACACTGGTTAGTGGCTCGGAAATGTGGCCCCAAGAAGAAGCCCAAGGCTGTGGTTGCAGCACCAGCTGAAGGTCAGGAAAGCCGGAAGGTTTCTTTTGAGGTCGGAGGGAAGAAGGGGTCTTGGCAGGAAAACCAAGTGGACGTTCCTGGACACGTGCTGGACCAGGCTTTTCTGGTGAGAGTAAACGCGCCCTGGAAAGGCTAGCAGCACCAGCTGGCGACTATCTTGGTGGGGACAAGGACGTGTCCTGCTGCCCTCTGGTACTGGGACTCCCAATTTGCCCCAAACTATTAGTGTGATCTTGGCAAACTGAGTACAGCCAGGATGAGGAAGGGACCTGAAGCTTTCTTTATATGTAAAGCTTGTGAGATGGGTACTATCGCCCCTATCGTGTTGTCACTGTTGTTCAGACAAGGAAACCGAGGGTCCAAGAAGCAGTTTTCCTTGGTCAGGGTCCCTCAGCTAGTAATTAGGGCTCCACTTTACCCAGGATTGGAACTGCTCAGCATTAGAGTTCTGGTCTGCTGCCTCCAGAGCCTGTGCCTTCAGGTTTTATCAGGTAAAAAGTCCTAATTGAGCTGCAGAGGCAAAGAAGAAGGTCAGGGGAAACAGTAAATAGGAAATCCTGGAGCTCCCGTTGTGGCACAGTGGAAACGCATCCGACTAGGAACCAGGAGGTTTCAGGTTCAATCCCTGGCCTCACTCAGTGGGTGAAGAGTCTGGTGTTGCCGTGAGCTGTGGTATAGGTTGCAGACACGGCTTGAATCCTGCGTTGCTGTGGTGTACGCTGGCAGCTACAGCTCCAGTTAAACCCCTAGCCTGGGAACTTCCATATGCTGTGGGTGTGGCCCCAAAAAGCAAAAGAAAATCCCATTCTAGCGCCTATTAGGGTATAAAGATTCCTACTTTATTGTGGGGAGATGTCTCTAGGAGCAGGTGCACTGGGAAGGTCCCACAGACCACAACCTTTGTCCTTTGGGTTTAGTGTTTGGCTGAAAGTTGGGATGCCGACTAGGTATACCCAGTGTCTAGGGAGGCTTTATGAAGAGGGCTGGGCTGGGCCTGGTTGGCACTGCTGGAGGCCAGGCAGGTGATTTCACATCTACTCTGTGCAGTGCCTCAGCGTCTTTGCAAAAGAAGACATTCCGTAAACCACTATCACTGTGAAGTCCAGTGCTCCTAGCTCTCTAAGAGCAACTCTGGCAGCCTCCTTTGTTCCCAGGCTCTGCTTATGGTTCCCAAGAGGTAGGTCTCTGCACAGATCAGATTTGGTGAGAGCTTTAAGGAAGCAGCTGGTTGCATCTTAGGATGGGTAGTATGAGCTTTTGGCAGAAGCCTGTGGCATTTTTTTGCTTATTATGTCCGCTTCTCACTGGTGGTGAGGAAGATTGAAACAGCAGTGCTGAGGAAGGGCAGAAACACTTCCCATAGTGCTCTTCTGTTCCCTTTGTTTTCAGCAGCACATGCATCCCGCATTAGCTGAGGTAGTTTATCAGCCACGTTGCCACTTTGGGTGGCAGAAGCATCAAGGTTGTTTTTCAGAGCAATGGGATACCTGTTCTTCTGTTGGACAGTTCTGCTTGAGTGTTTCTTCATATTGACCTACTGCACCAATCCCCTTACTCCAAGTCCCCAGAACACCTCTTGTCTAGTTTGTACGATACTGTCTCGGTGATGGTGCTGCTGTCTGCCCAGTCACCAAGGGGCTGTCCTTGACGCTTGCCTCTCCCTCACGGTCCCGGTCCCTCCCATTACCAGCCCTTGCACGTCTGTGAAATAGCCATCAAATCTGCATTCTTCTCATCTGCACTGCCTCTGCTCTAATCTGGCCCCCCATCACCTTTTATTGGGCTAATCCAGAAACTTCCTCAGTAGTTTGAACCAACTAGGATGCTTTTGTTTCACATAAAAAGAAGCCAGAGGCAGAGTTCCCATCATGGCTCAGCAGTTAACAAATCTGACTAGGAACCATGAGGTTGTGGGTTCGATCCCTGGCCTTGCTCAGTGGGTTAAGGATCTGGCGTTGCCATGAGCTGTGGTGTAGGTTGCAGACGTGGCTTGGATCCCACGTTGCTGTGGCTCTGGCATAGGCTGGCAGCTACAGCTCCGATTCAACCCCTAGCCTGGGAACCTTCATGTGCCGTGGGAGCAGCCCAAGAAATGGCAAAAAGACAAAAAAAAAAAAAAAAAGAAGAAGAAGAAGAAGCCAGAGGCATTTTATTCCAGGGTAGTTTAATTCGCTGGTTTACTAACATCTTCTAAGGCCCAGGTTCCTCCATCTTTCTGCTCTTATCTCCTCGGCACATTAACTTGTCCTCTTGGGCTGATTGCCTTCGTGATCCTGAGGTGGCAGCTAAAACACTGGTCATCACATTTAAAGGATGATATCCAGAGGTAGGAAAGAGATTGTCACTGTCTTATATCCATTTTTAAAAGTAAGAAGGTTCCCAAAACTGGCCTCCCATCCCTAGCAGCCATCGTGTCCTTGGCCAGATGTATATCGCAAGTTCCAAGGTCATTGGTTAGGGGAACGTGACATCATGATTGGATTAGACACAGTCAAGACTTAGCTTGTTCATCTGGGGTTGAAGGATGCATCCACTCAGAAATGTGAATGATGTTGGGGTTCTTTAACAAGAAGTAGGGAAGAGGCTTTAGTTAACCATGTCTGGTATATTGGTCTCTCCCCACCCTTTCCGGTCTTGTCATCCTTTCTGTATGTGTCAGACTCAGCAGTTTTTATAAACTTGCTATCAGCCCCTTGCCAAAGAACCTCTGAGAGTTTTCCATCGATTGTAAGGTAAAACTCACGCTCCTTCCCAGAGCCACCGTGAACCCGAATGATCTAATCCTTCCTAGCCTTGACCTTGTTTTTCATCCTTCCAAATGCATCTTGCTTTCTTGCGCCTTGGTAGCTTGCCCCCCACCCCCACCCTGCCACAACCCTTGCCACCCACTTTCATGGTACTGACTCGTACTTAGTACTTAGGTATCAGCTGAAATAGAACTTCCTCAAGTGAGTAGTTTCTCACTTCGACACTGAAGTTAGGACCTCTTGGTACCATCTCTCAGAGCATCTTGGGTTTCTCCTTTAAAATACTTATCACACTTATAAATACGTGCTGGCTCCATGGCTTCCATGCACTTTTAAGCTTCACGAAGGCATGGAATATTTCTGCTTTTTCTTCATTGTCTTCTAAATTCCTAGTTCTCTGCCCAAACATAAAAGGTACCATAACTAAATGATTAACCAAAAAAAGGAATGGGATTTGATTAGACAGAAATAGAAACTCCAAAGCTGAGATTTTCCTCTAACTTTTTGATTATGAAGAGCAATGTATGACAGTCCTAAGAACATAGTGTTCAGTGATTACAAATTTGGATTTATTTATTTATTTTTCGCTTTTTGGAGCCGCACCTGCAGCATATGGAGGTTTCCAGGCTAGGGGTTTAATCTGAGCTACAGTTGCCAACCTACACCACAGCCACAGCAACGCGGGATCCAAGTCGCCTCTGCAGCCAACACCACAGCTCACGGCAACGCCGGATCCTTAACCCCCTGAGCGAGGCCAGAGATCAAACCCGCAACCTCATGGTTCCTAGTCGGCTCTGTTTCCACTGTGCCATGAGGGGAACTCCTAGATTTTTTTTTTTTTTTTAAAGAGCCAAGTAGAGGAAGGGGGGACCAGAAAAGAGAAGGAAGAGAGAGGGAGCAATCCTCCTAAGAGCCCCAAAAGTCAGCGTTTCCATCCCCAGCTCACAGGTGGGGAAGAGGCGGAAGAGCTGAGGTGGCAGCTTGGTTCTGAGCACCTCCACAGCTCCACAGCCCCACAGCCCGGGCTCTCTCCACGGTGCCGGGCTGCCCTCCTCCATGGGGAGTCATTTGTTGTCTTGGCCAATTCCGTGAGCTTTGTTGGGGCCTTGAGTGCTGCTTCCCCGCCCTGTGTTCCAGCTGAAGCACCACTGTGTGAAGAATCCGTCAGACCTGTGCAGCATTAATGTGAGCGGCCTCAAGTTCTCCCAGGTAAGGCCGGCCGGCAGGGCTGCGACTGCGCTGAGCCAGACCTTAACTAGCTCCTGGCTGTTTGACCATTGAATTTCTAGAGTCCCCAGCAGCTGGGAATCTGGTCACAGGGAGGGGCCGGGTGAAACAAGGTCTTTCCAGGAGAAGCAACATTCAGATACAATATTGTGCTATAAATTTGGTATTGCCATTGCCCCAGGTGGAGTGAATTAAAGGAAATAAATCGCCTTTGGAAGTGGTTTGAATTGGCACAGAATGTTGTTGGGGATGATTCATTGTGTGACACTGATTTCCCTTTGACCGAGAAATTTCTCAGGTTTCGCTGCCAGGAGGAGTAATGGTTCTCCCAAGATGCTGGTTTGTTCTTAACTCGCTGGCTCTGGAGCTTATGTAATGAGTCATGTTTCTTTGTTTGCGCTGGGCTAATAGGTAGCTTGGAGCCAGATTTGCGGCCTACTATTAGCCACTATATATATTGCATGTTACGGCATATGTTTTTGGTTTATAGGCCTTCCATGGCCTCTGAAGAGAGATTGCTTTATAAAGCCACACAGCAATTAAAATGTATCAACACAGGGAGTTCCCTGGTGGTCTAGTGGTTAGGACTTGGCACTTTCACTACTATGGCCAGGATTCAGTCCCTGGTCTGGGAACTGAGATCCCACATCAAGCCACTGCATGCTGTGGCAAAAACAAAAAAAACCCGTACCTTCAATAAATAAGTAAATAAATGAAAACTAATCTTAAAAATGTGTCAACACAAGAAATAATAGTCTTTTTTTTTTGCTTTTTCTAGGGCCACCCCCACGGCATGTAGAGGTTCCCAGGCTAGGGGTCTAATCAAAGCTGTAGACGCTGGCACAGCAGTGCGGGATCCGAGCTGCGTCTGTGACCTACACCACAGTTCACAGCAATGCCGGATCCTTAATCCACTAAGCAAGGCCAGGGATCGAACCCGCAACCTCATGGTTCCTAGTCGGATTTGTTAACTACTGCGCCACAAGGGGAACTCCTCAAAAATAGTCTTGAAGTGAAGAAGGCAGGTTGCAGAATGATAGCTATGTATGATAGAAAAGTATGAGGACATAAAGTTTTAAGTTTTAAAACATGTAAATAATACCACATATGGTTTATGGATACACCTACATACATGTAATACAAGTAAAAAAAGATATGGGGAGTTCCTGCCGTGGCTCAGTGGAAACAAATCTGACTAGCATCCATGAGGATGTGGGTTCGATCACTGGCCTTGCTCAGTGGGTTAAGGATCCAGTGTTGCTGTGAGCCAGGGTGTAGGTTGCAGACAAGGCTTGGATCTGGTGTTGCTGTGGCTGTGTTGTAGGCCGGGCAGCTACAGCTCCGATTAGACCCCTAGCCTGGGAACCTCCATATGCCACGGGTGCAGCCCTAAAAAGACAAAAACCCCACAAAAACCACAGATAATGGGAGTGATACTCATTAATTCAGGGTAGCTGTCATCTGTGGAGAGAGGGAGACAGGTGTGATTGCAGAGGGTTATGTTGGGGGGCGGGTGAAGTCTCTGCAGGGTTTTATTTCTTTAAAGAAATTGGAAGCAAAGACAGCAAAACATTCAGATTTATTAAAGCTGGATGGTGGTTACATGAGTCTTCAGGGTGTCACTCACTATACCTTTCTGAACATTCGAACTATTTCGTACTAGAAAGAAAGGAGCAGGGAAGCCCTGCCTGCTTTCAGCGAGTTATCTGCTGTTGTGCTTAGGAGTATTTTACCCTTTGAGGCCTTTGCTCCTCCGACAGCAGCTCTGGAGCTTCAGCAAGGCCTCCAGGCAGGGAACTAATCTTGTATTCTTTGAAATGCCTTCCCACAGGCTAAAGACAAGGACTTCAAACATTTTAATTCTGTGATTTACATCAATGCCTCGGAAAACCTGCTGCCTCTAGGTAAGTGTTCTTCCTGGAAACTATCTTTTGCCTCTTGGCTGGCACATCCAGGCTCTCACAGTAGAATTTGCCTGTCAGTCCCTCCGTGACTGGCAGTGCATCTTTTTTGGGATGCAGTAGGCAGGGTGCCTGAGGACGCACAGACCTAGTTTCCAGCCCAGCGCTGGCACGTACAATATTTCTCTACCTGCACAGAACATTTCTCTGCGAGCTGCTGCTTCTCTGTTTGTAGATGGAGATAATCCCTTTCCTTTCTTCCTCCCCAAAGCAGGATACCTTATAAACTCTGACAAGGAAAGTATAGTCAGCCCTCCATATCCACGGGTTCCACATCCACAGATCCAACCAAATAGAATAGAAATTATTTAGGAAAGAAAAAAATTCTAGGAAGTTCCAAAAAGCAAAACTTAAATTTGCCATGCACCAGCAACTATCTACATAACACTTATGTAGATGTTTACGGAGCATTTACATTATATTGGGTATTATTAGTAATCTAGAGATGATTTGAAGTATACAAGAGGCTGTGTGTGGGTTATATGCAAATACTACATCGTTTGAGCATCCACAGGTTTTGATGTCCTTGGTGGTAGCGCAGGATGGGAGGTCAAGGTGGAGGAAGGGGGCTACGGTCCTGGAACCCATCCCCTGCGGAAACTGAGAGACCGTATCCACCAAGCGCTCCTGTAGGACTTCCTTGTGTATTCAGCGATCCACAGCGACCCCTGCTGGGTGTCAGGACTGCATGACGGCTTAGCTTTAACAAACGAGTGTGTCCCTTTCCTGTTCTGGTGAGCTCAGTTATAGCAGGATACGGTAAGTGCAGTGATAGAGGGAATCAGAAAATGCTATGCAAGCAAATAAGCAGGCCATCAGCTGAGCCTAGAGTGTCAGAAGAAACTTCTGAGAAGAAGAGTATGTAAGCTGAGACCTGAAACATCCATAGGAGTGATTCAGGAGTTAGAAGATGAGAAGGTTATTTCAGGCCAGTGCGACAGATGTGGGACAGCAGTGCCTGATCAGGGGCCCTGAAGAAGCTTTGAGTGCTTGCAGGGGCTGTAGGTGGGGAGAATGGAGACTAGAAAGGTGGGTGCGGACTACATCCTCGAGGGCCCGGGGTGACTGGACTTCATCCTGCAGGCAGAAGAGAGCCTTGGAAGGCTTCGAGATAGAGAGGCTCTGTGGTGGCTGTGAGCGTGGATTATAAAATGGGAGGCCAGGAACCCTGGGAGATGGTTTCCCTTTTCCAGGAGCGGGGGCGGTGAGGCCTCGCCCAGGGCTGTGCAGGCAGGGTGGAGGGGCTTGAGAGAGAGGGATTCAGGAGGGAGAGAGAACCAGACGTGGTAACTGAAGGGCATATGGAGAAAGGGAGGAACCAAGGGCGTTGACTGCCACAGACAGCAGGAGAGGAAGGTTTGGGAAGAAACAGGATGAATTCGGTTTTGAACGCTTTGAATTTAAGGGGTGTTTTTAAAGAAGCACGTGGGCGGCAGAGTGCCTGCACTTGAGGAAGCAGCTTGGTCGTCTGGAGCATGGGCTTGAAAAAAACAACAAAGGCCAGCAGGCATATGAAAAGATGCTCAACTTCACTAGTAAATAAAACAATATCAAAGTAGTAGTTTCTGCCTATTAAATATTGACAAAAACGAGAAGGACTGATGCCTGCCAGTGTTGGTAGGGAAATGGGTACTCTCACATTCCAGTGTGAAAAATTGGAACATCTTTGGAAGGTAGTTTGGTGATGTCTCTTAAAATCGTCTGGTAGTTGTACTTCCATGAATTTACTCTGCAACCACATACTCATACAAGGATGTTCCATGGAAGCATCCTGAAAGCAGATCTTTCATCAGACTCTACAGGACAGCGCCACACACAAAACCACCGTTGGCCGCACTTTACACCAGGCTCACCTAGACAACTCGGAGTAATCCCACCCAGTATGCCAGGCGCACGGCGCCGGCAGTTCCTTTTACGGAGGAATCCTCACAGCAATTCATGCAGCTGTTGATGTACCATCTGAGAGCCATTCTCTGGCCCCCAGCTCGGGTCCAAGACGATGAGACTCTCACTGGGTGGATGCAGGAGCCACTCTGGCTTAGAAACCTTGTTCCCATAGGAGCAAAGAACTGTTGTAACATGTGTAGACATGACTCCTAGAGTTCCTGCAAAGGACGTGTCTAATTATAGAAGCCCTCCCCTTCAGAGAGAGTTCCTTTATAGTTTCTCATAGTCCCGATGTGATTTAATCAATCTGGGGTCTTTTTTTTAACCACAGCAATATTGCCTAAAAACGCTATGACCGTACCATTTATTTCAGGTAACCGGGGGAAGAGGGCTAGAAAGTGAACCCAGGGTCCAATTCTCAAGCAGAAGGGGAAAAGTGTCCTTACCTTTTATCCAGATAGTCTAGCGACTATCACTAGGGAAATGGTTAAATAAAGTAGGTTATGTCTATACTAGAGACCATAATTCAGACATTATGGAGATCTACACATCTTGACTTGGAATAATCTTCAAGTCATATTGTTAAGGGGAAAAAACACGTCACAGCACAAGGTGTATAGTATAATCCCCTTTTTGTAGAAAGAAGTGTGTGTTTCAGTACACGCATGAGAGAAAGTCTGAAGTATTTTATGTGAAACTTTGAATAGTTATCTCTGGATGTTGAGATTAAAGGGAACGTTGATTTTTCTGTTTTTTGTTTTAACTTATTTTGGTGGGAATATTCTACTTTAATAATCAAATAATAAAGATACTTTTTAAGTGGGCTTTGGAGTTAGACTTGGATTCAGCTCTTGGCCTTGCCGCGTACCAGCAGTTCTATTTCTAGCAAAGCACTTAGTCCAGCTGAGCCCTAGTGTCTTCAGCAGTAGAATGGAAGTAGCAAACCCTGCTTTTCAGGGTGGTTATAGATCGAGAGCCCATGTATGTAAAGCACTTTACACAGAGTCTGGCCTGACCCTAGAGGAACCCAGTAAATGACCACCGTTAACAGCTTTCTCTTTTGTCCTTCACAAGCTACACTTTCCCTCTTTCTCCTCCCCTTATAGAGGCATTTCACACCTTTCCAGCCTTGAAGGAACTGGAGCTGGCATTTAACTGCATCAAAACAGTCTACGTGAAATATGGAGACTTTAAGTCCTTGGAAGTAAGTTAGAGGTAGGGAGTTTTTGGTGCCCACCTGTTTCCCTGCAAGGAATGATGTAGAGGAGTCTGCTGGGTGGAAGGGGCTCTGAGCCTTTGGAGCTGGGCCCTTGCTTCAGGGCGTTCCTTTGGGGAGGGTGGCGGAGTTGGTGGTGGTGATAAAGGAGTCAGGGTGGGAGTGGTGGCAAGTGGATGAGCATGTGCTCTACCTGTGGCCATGGTGCCTGATCCTGGAACATAAATGCCAAAGGTCATGGCCAGAGGGGTCTGTGCAGAAGAGTGAGTTGAAACGGAGTATTACAAGAAGGAGAATTTGAGGGGAGATCTAGAGCCAGTGGAGTCTGAGCCATGGAGGTTAAGGCACGGCAGATTGGATCAGCCGAACTAGAGAAATAAATAGTGCCCGGTCTGAGTGAGCCAGATTGGTTCTGATGAGCTTGGGTGAGGCTACAGGCCACAGGCCCAGGGATGAGAGTGACACAGTGTAGGCCTCCTAGAAGTTCCGCAGCAGATGCTTGACTTTTGTACCTCCATGCTGTTTTGTCTTCAAAAATACACCAAAAAATTGCATTCTTGGCTTTCTCCTAAATTAAAATTTCCCAGTCATTCATTTTCTCATCCTGCAGGTTAATCACCTCTTCACCATTCATAAAAACTTTGAGGCCCTTTTCCCCGAAGAAACAAAGCTTTTGTCACTACCTGATGGTGATGGTCTCTGCTTCCACAGAGAGTGGAGAAGAGCAGAGCTCGAGTGAGATGTGGGCCTCCAGCCAGGCTCCCTCACGAATGATGGGCTCTTCCCCACAGGTTGGCCTTCTGGAAAGTTTCAGAGTCACACCTCAGCAAAACATCTGCATGTCATGAGTCTTGGGGTTTACCCCAAAGAGCTGATAACTTAAATTTTTTAATCTGTAAACATCAAGGATCAGCCATTCTTCACAAAAACTGTATTGAACCTGGTCTGACCTAAGAGAGAGAGAGACTCAGAAACAAAGACAGACCTGCTACAAGAGTGAATTTTTAAGAGTTAAGGCCGCTTATGTGCCAAGGTTTTAACAGCTTGGGAAGGCAGTCTTCCTAAAATGGATTATATGTCCTTGAGTGTTTAAAGTGTGTGTGTCCTGGAAGTAATCGTACCTGTTGTCTGTGATTTCCAGTCATATCGAGAATAACAGTGATTTATGGTGATTTGGGAGAGGAGTGGTCCTCATACTTATCCAGGATGCAAAGCTCTTGAAAGTCCAATAAAACGGGGATCGGGGGGAGAGAGAGAGAATTTATAATAACCGATGCAATTTTGTGTTAGGTTAAAAAACATTTCGTAGCAGAGTTTATTACAGACAGTGGGAAACAAATTCCAGGTGTTCTAGAAATACAGGGAGCCATTTCCCTCCCCTGCAGCCCTGGGAGCTTCTTACATACTTTCATCAGTTTCTTATTTTGCCTTTTAAAAGAGTAGTTATGGAGCTCCTGTGTGTTGTGCACTGTGGCAGGCAACTTAGCTTCTTCAGCCCTACTATGTCAACCCCCTATTTTATTTTTATTTATTTTTTTCCCTTGATTTTTTTTTTTCCGCTGTACAGCATGGGGATCAAGTTACTCTTACATGTATACATTTTTCCCCCCACCCTTTGTTCTGTTGCAGTATGAGTATCTAGGCATAGTTCTCACTGCTACTCAGCAGGATCTCCTTGTAAATCTATTCTAAGTTGTATCTGATAACCCCAAGCTCCCGAGCCCTCCCACTCCCTCCCTCTCCCGTCGGGCAGCCACAAGTCTGTTATCCAAGTCCATGGTTTTCTTTATTGTGGAGATGTTCATTTGTGCTGGATATTAGATTCCAGTTATATAAGTGATATCATATGGTATTTGTCTTTGTCTTTCTGACTTATTTCACTCATTATGAGAGTCTCTAGTTCCATCCATGTTGCTGCAAATGGCATCATGTCATTCTTTTTTATGGCTGAGTAGTATTCCATTGTGTATATATATACCACATCTTCCGAATTCAATCATCTGTTGATGGACATTTGGGTTGTTTCCATGTCCTGGCTATTGTGAATAGTGCTGCAATGAACATGCGGGTGCATGTGTCTCTTTTAAGTAGAGTTTTGTCTGGATATATGCCCAAGAGTGGGATTGCGGGGTCATATGGAAGTTCTATGTATAGGTTTCTAAGGTATCTCCAAACTGTTCTCCATAGTGGCTGTACCAGTTTACATTCCCACCAACAGTGCAGGAGGGTTCCCTTTTCTCCACAACCCCTCCAGCATTTGTTATTTGTGGATTTATTAATGATGGCCATTCTGACTGGTGTGAGGTGGTATCTCATGGTGGTTTTGATTTGCATTTCTCTTATAATCAGCGATGTTGAGCATTTTTTCAGGTGTTTGTTGGCCATCTGTATATCTTCCTTGGAGAACAGTCTATTCAGGTCTTTTGCCCATTTTTCCATTGGTTGGTTGGCTTTTTTGCTGTTGAGTTATAGAAGTTATTTATATATTCTGGAGATTAAGCCCTTGTCCGTTGCGTCATTTGAAACTATTTTCTCCCATTCTGAAAGTTGTCTTTTTGTTTTCTTTTTGGTTTCCTTTGCTGTGCAAAAGCTTTTCAGTTTGATGTGGTCCCATGGGTTTATTTTTGCTCTAATTTCTATTGCTTTGGGAGACTGACCTGAGAAAATATTCATGATGCTGATGTCAGAGAGTGTTTTGCCTATATTTCCTTCTAGGAGTTTGATGGTGTCTTGTCTTATATTTAAGTCTTTCAACCATTTTGAGTTTATTTTTATTCATGGCGTGAGGGTGTGTTCTAATTTCATTGCTTTGCATGCAGCTGTTCAGGTTTCCCAACAATGCTTGCTGAATAGACTTTCTTTTTCCCATTTTATGTTCTTGCCTCCCTTGTCAAAGATTAATTGACCATAGGTGTCAGGGTTTATTTCCGGATTCTCTATTCTGTTCCATTGGTCTGTCTGTCTGTTTTAATACCAGTACCACACAGTTTTGATGACCGTGGCTTTTTAATATATCTTGAAGTCTGGGAGAGTTATGCCTCCTGCTTGGTTTTTGTTTCTCAGGATTGCTTTGGCGATTCTGGGTCTTTTGTTGTTCCATATAAATTTTTGGATTGGTTTTTCTAGTTCTGTGAAAAATGTCATGGGTAATTTAATAGGGATTGCATTGAATCTGTAGATTGCTTTGTCAACCCCCATTTTAAGTGCCAGGGATCCATAGGAAGGAGACGTGACCAGGCTCTGACTCCACAGCTTGGATCTACGGGTTGATCATGATTGATGCTTTGAAGGACCTACTTCACAGTTTGATAGCAACTGATGGAGATTAGTTATCTGGCAGACCAAAGTCAAGATGCAGAATATGAATGAAAAGAGGAAATCTGGCCAAGCATCTGTCTTCACCTTTCTGTGATTTGCACAGGCTCTCTAAGAAAAAGGATAAACCTGTCAAATGTCCTGAACTCGCGGCTCACAGCAATGAATACTTTGATGTGTAATAAAACAGTGTGACTCAGCAGATGCAGCATCCAAGTTAGGAATCTTTTGTCCTCGTTTGCCAAGAAGGCTGTCACCCAGAGTAGAACTCTTGCGGAGTCCGTTTAGCTTTGTCATGATTTGATTCTCTGCATACATGTCTGAAGAAGAGTCTGGAGCCCTACCCTGAAAGTCAGGGGACCTTGTTTCTAGTCTTGGTTAGCCACTACTTTGCCACACGTCTTTGGCCAAATAATGTACCCTCTCTGGAACTTACGTTTCCTCCTCCTCTAGATTCTGGCCAGCTGCGAAATTCTCTGAGTCTATTCATTTCTTTGAGCTGCCCTTAATTCCATAGAAAGCAACTTTAGACCCAACATTAAATAGCCACAACAGCCAGAGCAAAGGTCAGCAAACATTTTCCATAAGAGGCCAGACAGTAAATATTTTAGGCTTTGCAATGCATATGGTCATAACTAATCGTAACCGGTCAACTCTGCTGTTGTAGAAGGAAAGCGGCTCTGGACCAATGGGCAGGCCTGTGTTCCTGTAACACCGTACGATGCTGACAGTTGAATGTTACATAATGTTCATACAGTGTTATCCATGTGTGTGTGTTTTTCCAATCATTTAAAAGTGTACAAAGCATTCTTAGCTTACAGGCCATATAAAACAGGCAGCTGGCCAGATTTGGCTGACAGGCCTTTGTTTGCCAATCTGAGCTAAAACACTGATGAACAGCTCAGCGTGGTTGGAATGGAGTGAGACGCAGTGGAGTGTGGGGATAGTGAGCCTGACTAGGATCCATGAGGATGCGGGTTCGATCCCTGGCCTTGCTCAGTGGGTCAAGGATCTGGCGCCAGATCCACTGAGTGAGGCCAGCGATCGAACCCGCATCCTCATGGATCCTAGTCAGGTTCTTTTCCACTGCACCACAGTGGGAACTCCTGAGAAACGAATTGTTGAGGCAAGGAATAGCGACTTTATTCAGAAAGCCAGCAGACCGAGAAGATGGTGGACTAGTGTCCCAAAGAACCATCTTACCTGGGTTAGAATTCAGGCTTCTTTTATACTAAGGCAGGGGGGGGAGTGGAGTCAGACATTTCCTGGTTCCTCTGGAGGGGATGTGTTAACTTCTTCCTGCCTGCAGTCATTCACAGCTGAGCCTGGTCGGGTGTTTCCTATGAGTTAAACCAAAGTATTTTAGCTGAATGCTCATTATCTGGGAGGTAAGGTTCCCAGAGATGGGCCATTATGTATAATTAAGCTTATGGGCAACATGCCTTCAGTGCATGGCTTGTAATAGAACGCAAATGTTCTTCCCTGTGACAGAGGGGGGGGGGGAGCAGACTTGCACAGAAGGGCCAAAGTGAGTGTGCAGAGGCTTTTCTAGAAGAGAAAGAACAGAGACCAGGCTGATACCATTTATCACAACTGCCTTTGCCTTGGCAGAGAGAAACTCAGTTTCCTGACTGGCCCCCCAACCCAAGTCAGCTACCTCATGAATCTAGGTGGCCAGTTAGGATGAGCTTTGGGTTGTTGTCCTCATAAGCCAGTTTAATTCAGCTGATTTTTGTGTGTGTACCTACTATGTGCCAGATGCTAGGTTACAGGGATACAGAGATCCTGTGACAATGCCTTTTACTCCAAAAAGTTTATAGCCCAGTCCACCACTGCCTGCCACAACCTGCTAAGCCCATCAGGTACCAGTATTCTCATTCCTCAGGCTTATATTCAGTCATCACAGATACCCGGCTGACTGAGAAGTACCTCAGAGAAGTCCAGATGAAGCAGTCAAAGCCAGAGGAAGGACAGATTTCATCTGGCTGGGGAATTAAGAAAGGTTTTATAAGGAGGCAGCTCTTGAACTGGGCTTTTAGGGCTGGAATTCGGATGCGTGGATCAGGGGCCTTCCTGGAGGAGTGAAAAGCTCAAGCAAAGATCTCTATGTGGGGGGATGGGGAGAGGTCGCTTTGGCCGGCTCCAGAGGATAAGCAGAAGGCTCTCACCGTGGGAGCAAGGGTTAGCAAACAGGTTGAGAAGTGACTCGAGTAGACCTTGGGTATTCATCCAGAGTCAGGAGGGTTTTGGTCTGTGGGTGATGCCCCCTGGCCCTGGAAAATTAAAAAAAAAGAAGAAGAAGTAGTAGCCAGCTCCCACCTCATGTATGAGCATCATTGTCACAAGTCGTGCTCCTGTTCCCTCATCTTCTGTCTTTGTGCCATAGTTCCTGGACCTTTCCTTCAACAGCCTGACTGTGGAGGCCATCTGTGACTTGGGGATTCTGCCACACCTCCGTGTCTTGCTCCTCACAGGCAACGGGCTCACCTCCCTGCCACCCAACTTGGCTGTCACAGAGCAGTAAGTGTTACATCCCGGCGTCTGCCCCACGTCATCCCTTACGAGCCTTTGTCCCTGTAGGTGCAAGTATCCAAGGAAATAGTCCAGAGCAGCTCACAAGGGCAGCACGGCCAGGCCGTGAGTGTCAAAGCCACCTCCTGAAGCTCCCAGAAAAGGCAACCGCGGGAACAGGGCCCCGAACATCGAGGAGGCCTCAGCTGAGTGTCCCACACACCTCTGTGCTCTCAGGGGGACACCAGCATCTAGCGAGTCACTTTCCCTTCCTGATTGGTCGTTGCTTAGTTGGTGCTTCTCACTAGACTCTTCCCCTTTGCAACCTTCTAAAGGTGTTTGCTTT
Organism: Sus scrofa; assembly: GCF_054392235.1. NCBI lineage: Eukaryota > Metazoa > Chordata > Mammalia > Artiodactyla > Suidae > Sus > Sus scrofa. Next base: position 9,312,126 of record NC_139391.1, on the reverse strand, counting down.
GCATATTCCCATTTTGCACATTTGCTGAGGCCGCGCGTTCTGGCCAGAATATACCAGTCCTTCCTCTCGTAATAAAACAGGGAGTTCCCGCTGTGGCACGGTGAGTAAATGGTCCAGCTTGTCTCTGTGGAGGCACTGATTTGATCCCATCCCTGGCATGACCCAGGAGGTAGCGTTGCTGCAGCTGGGGTGTAAGTTGCAGCACTGGCTCGGATTCCATCCCTTGCCTGGGAACATCCGTATGCCACAGGCATGGCCAAAAAAGAAATAAAAAGTACATCTGTGTATGTCAAGCACTGTTCTGACACACTTAGCATATATCAACTCATTTAATCTTTACAATAATCCTATTATTATCCCCATTTTATAGACGAGGAAATTGAGGCACAGATGGGTTAAATAATTCACCCAGAGTTACAGAGCTGATGAGTGGCAGAGCCAGGATTTGAAGGTTGTCCGTCTGACTCCAGAGACCACCCTGTGATCCTTACATTCTGCTCTTGTGTAGATTCTGTCCCTACTCCAAGGGCTAGTTCAGACCGTCCTGCTTTCCCCATCGGAGCCTTCCTGTCTCAGCCAATTTTTTTTTTTTGACGTATGGTCGATTTACAATGTTATGCTGGTGATTCAGTTTTATGTATGTATGTATATATATTTTTCATTATAGTTTATTACAAGATGTGGAATAAATACAGTGCCCTCTGCTGTTCAGTAGGACCTCGTTGTTTATCTGTTTTATGTGTAGTAGTTTGTATCTGCTAATCCCAAACTCCTCGTTTATCCCCTCACCCCTTCCGCTTTGGTAACTACACATTTGTTTTCTATGTCTGTGAACCTCCTTCTGTTTTGTAAATAAGTTCATTCGTATCATCGCTGAGATTCCAGACATCAGCGATAGCCTGTGACTTCATTTAATATGATAATCTCCAGGTTTATCCATGTTGCTGCAAATGGTATTTTTTCATTCTTTTTTAACAGCTAAGCAGTTGCTACTGCACTGTGTATATGTACCACATCAGCTTTACCCATTCCTCTGTCGATGGGCACTTAGGTTGTTGCCATGTCTTGGCTTTTGTAAGTGGTGCTGCTGTGAACATAGGGATGCATGTATCTTTTTCAGTTAGAGTTTCCTCCAGAAGTATGTCCAGGATTGGGATTGCAGCATCATATGATAGCACTGTTTTTAGTTTTTTTAAGAAACTTCTGTACTATTTTCCATAGTGACTGCACCAACTTACAGTCCCACCAATAGTGTGAGAGGGTTCCCCCTTCTCCACACCCTCTGCAACATTTATTACTTGTAGACTTTTTGATGATGGCCATTCTGACCAGTGTGAGGTGATACTTAATTGTAGTTTTGATTTACATTTCTCTAATAATTAGGTTTTTTTTTTTTTTTTTTTTTTTTGCTTTTTAGGGCTGCATCTGAGGCATATGGAGGTTCTCAGGCTGGGGTCTAATCAGAACTACAGCTTACAGCTGCTGGCCTGTGCCACAACCACAGCAACATGGGATCCAAGCTGTTTCTGCAGCCTACACCACAGCTTACGGCAATTCTGGATCCTTAACTCACTGAGCGAGGCCAGGGTTCGAACCCACAGCCTACCTCATGGTTGCTAGCTGGATTCATTTCCACTGAGTCACAATAGGAACTCCCTCTAATCATTGGCAATATTGAGTGTCTTTTCATGTGCCTGTTGGCCATCTGTATGTCTTCTTTGGAGAAATGTCTATTTAGGTCTTCTGTCTCATCATAACCATTTTTAAGTGTGCAGTGAAGTGACATTAAGCACATTCACACTGTTGTGCAGCTGTCACCACCATCCCTCCCCAGAACTCTTCATCTTGTAAAAATTCCATTGACTTTTTTTTTTAACTCAGTGAATTTTATTACATTTATAGTTGTACAACAATCATCGCAATCCAATTTTATAGCATTTCCATCCCAAACCCCTAGGCCATCCCCCCTGCCCCCCATCCTGTCTCCTTTGGAAACCATAAGTTTTTCAAAATCTGTAAGTCAGATCTGTTCTGCAAAGAAGTTCATTGTATCCTTTTTTAAGATTATAAGTGATAGCATATGACATCAGTGTCTCACTGTCTGACCTACTTCACTTAGCATGATAATTTTAGGTCCATCCATGTTGCTGCAAATGCCATTATTTCTTTCCTTTTTAATGGCTGAGTAATATTCCATTGGGTATATAGACCACATCTTCTTTATCCACTCCTCTGTTGATGGACATTTAGGTTGCGTCCATGTCTTTAATATTGTATATAGATAGCACTTTAATGAACATTGAAGAACGTGTATCTTTTTGAGTCATGATTTTCTCTGGATAGATGCCCAGGAATGGGATTGCTGGATCAAATGGTAATTCTATTTTTAGTTTTCTGAGGAATCTCCATACTGTATTCCATAGTGATTGTACCAATTTACACTCCCACCAACAGTGTAAGAGGGTTCCCTTTTCTCCACACCCTCTCCAGCATTTATTATTTGTAGACTTTTTGATGATGGCCATTCTGGCTGGTGTAAGATGGTACCTCATAGTTGTTTTGATTTGCATTTCTCTAATAACGAGTAATGTTGAACATCTTTTCATGTGTTTTTTAGCCATCTGTATGTCTTTGGATAATTGTCTGTTTAGATCTTCTGCCCATTTTTTGATGGGGTTGTTTGTTTTTTTTGGTATTGAGTTGCAGGAGGTGTTTATAAATTTTGGAGATTATTCCCTTGTCAATCACTTCATCAGCAAATATTTTCTTCCATTCTGTGGATTGTCTTTTCATTTTGTTTAGGGTTTCCTTTACCGTGCAAAAACTTTTAATTGGGTCCCACTTGTTAATTTATTTTTTTATTGTCATTACTCTAGGAGGTAGATCTGAGAAGATATTGCTGTGGTTTATGTCAGAGAGTGTTTAGACTATGTTTTCCTCTAAGAGTTTCTCTCTTTTTTTTTAATTTTCATTTCTATTTATGTATTTATTTATTTGGTCTTTTTGCTGTTTCTTTGGGCCGCTCCCGCGGCATATGGAGGTTCCCAGGCTAGGGGTCCAATCGGAGCTGTAGCCACCGGCCTATGCCAGAGCCATAGCAACGTGGGATCCGAGCCGCGTCTGCAACCTACACCACAGCTCACGGCAACGCCGGATCGTTAACCCACTGAGCAAGGGCAGGGACCGAACCCACAACCTCATGGTTCCTAGTCGGATTCATTAACCACTGCGCCACGACGGGAACTCCCCTCTAAGAGTTTCATAGTATCTGGTCTTATATTTAGCTCTTTAATCCATTTTGAGTTTGCTTATGTGTATTGTGTTAGGAAGTATTCTAATTTCATTCTTGTACATGTGGCTGTCCAGTTTTCCCAGAACCACTTATTGAAGAGACTGTCTTTTCTCCATTGTATATTCTTGCCTCCTTTGTCATAGATTAGTTAACTGTAGGTGCATGGGTTTAATTCTGGGCTTTCTGTCCTGTTCCACTGATCTATGTTTCTGTCTTTGTGCCCGTACCATATGGTTTTGATGACTGTAGCTTTGTAATATAGTCTGAAGTCAGGGAGCCTGGTTCGTCTAGCTCCATTTTTTTTCTTTCTTAGGATGGCTTTAGCTATTCTGGGTCTTTTGTGCCTCCAAACAATATTTTGTTCTAGTTCTGTGAAGAAAGTCCTTGGTAATTTGATAGGGATTGCCTTGAATCTGTAGATTGCCTTGGGTAGTGTAGTCATTTTGACCATATTGATTCTTCCAATACAAGAGCATGGTATGTTTTTCCATTCGTTTGTGTCATCTTTGATTTGTATTTTTTTTTTTTTTTGTCTTTTTGCCTTTTCTGGGGCTGCTCCCACAGCATATGGAAGTTCCCAGGCTAGGGATCTAATCAGAGCTGTAGCCACCAGCCTACACCAGAGCCACAGCAATGCAGGATCCGAGCTGTATCTGCAACCTACACCATAGCTCATGGCAACACCAGATCCTTAACCCACTGAACAAGGCCAGGGATCAAACCCACAACCTTATGATTCCTAGTCGGATTCATTTCTGCTATGTCACAATGGGAACTCCTCCTTCCACTGCTTCAGGTGGAGTGTTAAAGTCCCCTGCTATTACTGTGTTATTGTCAGTTTCTCATTTTAAGGTCGTTAGCAGTTGCCCTATATATTGAGGTGATCCTATGTTGGCTGCATGTATAGTTACCATTGTTGTATCTTCTACTTGGATCCATCTTTTGATCATTATGTAATGTCCTTGTCTCTTATAATATTCTTTATTTTAAGGTCTGTTTTGTCCAATATGAGTATTGCTACTCCAGCTTTCTTTTGATTCCCATTTGCATGGAACATTTTCTTCCATCCTCTCACTTTCAATTTTTAATTTTTTAGTTTTTATTTTTTTTACTCTTTATGGCCTCACCCATGGCATATGGAGGGTCCCCGGCTAGGGGTAGAATCAGAGCTACAGCTGCTAGCCTACACCACAGCCACAGCAACACAGGATCCAAGCTGTGTCTGCCACAGGTACCACAGCTCACAGCAATGCCACATCCCCAACCCTCTGAGCAAGGCCAGGGATCAAAGCAGCATCCTCATGGACACTAGTTGGATTTGTCTCCCCTGTGCCTCAATGGGAACTCCCTCACTTTCAATTTGTATGTGTCCCTAGAACTGAAGTGGGTCTCTTGAAGACAGCATGTATATGGGTCTTATTTTTGTATCCATTCAGTCACTCTATCTTTTGGATTGGGGCATTTAGTCCATTTACAGTTAAGGTAGTAACATTGATATATATGTTCTTTTTTTGTCTTTTTTTTTTTTTTTTTTTTTTTGCTATTTCTTTGGGCCGCTCCCGCGGCATATGGAGGTTCCCAGGCTAGGGGTCGAATCGGAGCTGTAGCCACTGGCCTATGCCAGAGCCACAGCAACGCGGGATCCGAGCCATGTCTGCAACCTACACCACAGCTCACGGCAACGCCGGATCGTTAACCCACTGAGCAAGGGCAGGGACCGAACCCGTAACCTCATGGTTCCTAGTCGGATTCGTTAACCACTGCGCCGTGACGGGAACTCTGATATATATGTTCTTATTGCTGTTTTATTAACTGTTTTGGATTTGTTTTTGTTGGTCTTTTTGCTTCCCCTCTTGTTATCTTGTGGTTTGATGGCTATTTTTAGTGTTGTATTTGGATTACTTTTTCTTATTTGTGTGTTTATCTATTGTAGATTTTTGGTTTGCAGTTACCCTGAAGTTTTGATATAGGAGTCTATATACATATGAGATTGTTCTGAACCTTAACTGTTTAAAGATGTTGGTCTCTTAATTGCATCTCCATTGTCCTGCATTGGTACCCTCCTCTTCTCATGATTTCTGATTTTGGTAGCATATTTGTGTGTGGATGATTTCCTACCTTTACTATATCTATGCCTTTGCTGGTGAGCCTTGTCATTTGTAATATTTTTGTTTCTAGTTATGGCATTTTCTTTTCTGCCAAGAAAAGTTCCTTTAGTATTTGTTGTAAAGGTGGTTTAGTGGTGCTGAATTCTCTTAGCTTTTGCTTGTCTGTAAGGCTTTTGATTTCTCCTTTTAATCTGAATGAGAGTCTTGCAGGGTAAAGTAATCTTGGCTGGAGGTTTTTTCCTTTCATCACTTTAAATATATTGTGCCGCTCCCTCTGGCCTGCAGAGTTTCTGCCGAAAAATCTGCTGATAACCTTATCGGGATTCCCTTGTATGATATTTGTTTCTTTTCCCTAGCTGCTTTCAATATTTTCCCTTTGTCATTCATTTTGGTCAGTTTGATTAATGTGTGTCTTGGGGTGTTCCTCCTTGGGTTTATTTTACATGGTATTTGTTGTGCTTCCTGGATTTGAGTGAGTGATTCCTTTCCCATGTTAGGGCAGTTTTGGTTATTACCTTTTAAAATATTTTCTCTGGCTCTTTCTCTCTCTCTTCTCCTTCTTGTACTCCTATAGTATGGATGTTGGTGCATTTAAAGTTGTCCCAGTGTTCTCTTAGACTGTCTTCATTTCTTTTCAGTCTTTTTTCTTTTCTGTGGCAGTGATTTCCACCAATCTGTCTTCCCCTTTGCTTATTTGTTCTTCTGCCTCCTATAACCTGCTGTAGGTTCCTTCTGGTGAATTTTTTATTTCAGTTATTGTAATTTGCATCTCTGCTTGCTTAATCTTTAAATATTCTATTTCTTTGTTCACGGTTTCCTATAATTTATCAACTTTGCATCCAGTTTATTTTCAAGATCTTGAATCATCTTTAATATTATTAAAGTCTTTGTCATGGAGGTTGGTAATCTCCAGATCACTTAGTTGTTTTTCTGTTTTTTTTTTTTTCTTGTTCCTTCATCTGAGTCATAATTCTCTGCCTTTCCCCCCCTGCCCCCGGAGCCACACTTGCAGCATGTGGAAGTTCCAAGGCTAGGGGTCAAATTGGAGCTGCAGCTGCCGGCCTAGCCACAGCTACAGAATGCCATGTCTGCAAGCTGCACACAGCAACACAAGATCCTTAACCCACTGATCAAGACTAGGGATTGAGGAGTTCCCGTCGTGACGCAGTGGTTAACGAATCCGACTAGGAACCATGAGGTTGCAGGTTTGGTCCCTGCCCTTGCTCAGTGGGTTGACGATCCGGCGTTGCCATGAGCTGTGGTGTAGGTTGCAGACGCGGCTCGGATCCCACGTTGCTGTGGCTCTGGCGTAGGCCGGTGGCTACAGCTCCGATTCGACCCCTAGCCTGGGAACCTCCATATGCCGCGGGAGTGGCCCAAGAAATAGCAACAACAACAACAACAAAAAAGACAAAAAAAAAAAAAAAAAAAAGACTAGGGATTGAACCCCTGTCCTCATGGATACTAGTCAGTTTCGTTGCTGCTGAGCCACAACAGGAACTCCCTGCCTTTTCATTTTTTATACATTTTTTGTGTAGTCTCCTTTTTGCAAGCAATAGGGTTGTAGCCTCTCTTGTTTCTGATGTCTGCTCCCCTTGTGGCTGAAGTTGGTACAGGAGCTTGCTGCAGGCTTCCTGATGGGAGGGACTGGTGCCTGGCCACTGGTAGGTAGAGCTTATTTTTATCCCTGTGGTGGGTGGGGCTTTGTCTCTGCATGTGATTAGAGATGGCTGTGTGCCTGGGAGGTCCTTAGGCAGCCTCTTTGCTGATGGGTGGGGCTGTGTTCCCACCTGGTTTGCTGTTTGGCCTGGGGCTTCTCATCTCTGATATGTGGGGCTAGATTTTTCCAAAACGGCTACCTCCAGGGGAGTTCTCAGTGGATTATTCCTGAGACCTTTGCCTCTACTGGTCTTCCCTCACAATGAGCCACAGTCACCCCCTGTTTTCCCAGGAGATCCTTCAAGAACCACAGGCAGGTCTGACCCAGATTCCTGTGGAGTCTCTGCTTTGCCCTGGGACCCAGTGCACACAAAGGATTGTGTGTGCCTTTCAGTAGCGGAGTCTCTGGGAGTTCCCATTGTGGCTCAGCGGAAACCAACCTGACTGATATCCATGAGGATGTGGGTTTGATCCCTGGCCTTGCTTAGTGGGTTAAAGATCTGTGCTGTAGGTTGCAGATGCAGCTCAGTTTCTGCATAGCTGTGGCTGTGGTGTAGGCCGGCAGCTGCAGCTCTAATTTGACCCCTAGCCTGGGAACATATATATGCTGCAAGTGTGGCCCTAAAAAGAAAAAAGAAAAAAAAAGTGGAGTCTGTTTCCCCCAGTCCCATGAAGCTTCTGTGTATAAGCCCACCGGCCCTCAATGGCAAACGCTCCAGGGACCCCTCTTCCCAATGCTGGACCCCTAGGTGTGGGAACCTGATTTGGGGCTCAGAAGTCTCACTCCCATTGGTGAGCCTCTGCAGTATAGTTGTTTTCCAGTCTGTGGGCCGCCCACCTGGCAGGTATGGGGTTGCTTATATTGTGTAATATCCCCTTCTACCATCTCAATGCGGCCTCCTCTTTGTCTTTTGGTGTAAGATATCTTTTTTTTTTTTTTTTTGGTAATTTCCAATCTATTTTGTTGACAGTTGTTCAGCAATTGGTTGTAATTTTGTTGTTTTCATGAGAGAGGGTAAGTTCCAGTCCTTCTCCACCCTCTTGTACCTATCTGTTGTGTATATAGTGGTGTGTATGTGTCAGTCCCAACCCCCTGATTTGTTCCTCCTGCCCCACATTTCCCCTTTGGTAACTATGAATTTGGTTTCAAGATCGTTGAGTCTGTCTCTGTTTTATAAGTTCTTTTGTATCATTTTTTGGTTAGATTCCACATATTAGTGATCCCATGTGATATTTGTCTTTGCCTGACTTATTTCACTTCATATGATAATTTCTAGGTCCATCCATGTTGCTGCAAATGGCCTTATTTCATTCTTTTTTATGGCTGAGTAATATTCCATTGCGTATATGTACCACATCTTCTTTATCCATCCCTCTGTTGATGGACATTTAGGTTGCTTCCATTTTTTGGCTTTTGTAAATAGTGCTGCAGTGAACATTCAGGTGCATGTATCTTTTTGAGTTGTTGTTTTCTCTGAATATATGCCCAGGAGTGGGGTTGCTGAATCATATGGTAGTTCTATATTTAGTTTTTTTTTTTTCGAGAAACCTACATACTGTTTTCCACAGCAGTTGCACCAATGTGCATTCCCACCAAGAGTGTAGGAGGGTTCCCTTTTCTCTATAACCTTTCCAGAATTTATTGTTTATAAATTTTTTTTTGATGATGGCCATTCTGGCTGGTGTAAGGTGATACCTCATAGTTGTTTTGATTTGCATTTCTCTAATAATTAGCAATGTTGAGGATCTTTTCATGTGTTTTTTTTTTTTTTTTTTTTGCTGATTAGTTTTAACTCAAATGTGAATAGAAACAATGAGAGATCATGACTTTCCCTGGCAACTCAAATCACTTTTTTTATCACCAGATCTAGAGTTTTTGGTTATATAGATCACCATTAATTCCAAATCATCTTTATTTATTTATGGAAATTGATGTTGGTTGAAGCTATTCTTCAATCCCTGCAGGAACTGCACTGTTTCTAATTCATACTTCTCCTAGGGTTTAGTCCTCCACTGCCCTAACTTCAAGCAGGGGCAGTTGCTCAGGGATCCTTTTCTGTGGCACACTCTCCAGTTTTTGGTACTTGGAATTAGCAAGCTTGTTAGAATCTCTGCTTACTTTCTTAGCTTCTCAGCTACATTTGGAGTCAGCAGAGAGCCTAAGGGAAAAGTGCCCAGAGTGTTATATGATTCCCTTTGGGTTTCCTTCTCCTTCCAAATCTTGGCCCCTAATTTTTTTCTCAGCTTGTTAGTTCGGATGCCTTAGAGAAGATTATTTTTAGGAGTTCTCTTGTGGTGCAGCTGGTTAAGGATCTGGTGTTGTCACTGCAGCTGTTTAGGTCACAGCTGTGGCAGGGATTTATTCCCTGGCCTGGGAACTTCTATATGCTGCAGGTGTGGCCAAAAAAAAAAAAAAGGAAAGATTGTTTTTAATAGTATATTTTGTCTGGATTTTCTACTTTATACTTAAGGGAGAATTGGCTCATGTTTTTTTAGTCTACAGTACTGTAAATCTTCCCATTTATTTTGGCTAGGTACCTAGGTGCCTGGTATGGAAGCTTTTTTTTCCCCTTTTCCTTTTTTAGGGCCACACCCGTGACATATAGAAGTTCCCAGGCTAGGGGCTGAATCAGAGCTACAGCTGCTGGCCTATACCACAGCACTTCAGGATCCCAGTACCCCTACACCACAGCTCATGGCATTGCCGGATTGTTAACCCACTGGGCGAGGCCAGGGATCGAACCCATGTCCTCATGGATACTAGTCAGGTTAATTATCACTGAGCCATGACAGGAACTCCAGTTTTTCTTAATCTTTATGGTCTTTCTCAGTAGTCTCATCCCTTCCCAAGTCTTAGTTATTTCTGTCTCACTTCTGTCTTCTGAGCTGTACGTCCATATATCCTATGTATCGTACCAAAGGCATCGCACACATGCCCAAACCAAGTCTCCTTCTCCTGTGTCCCTGGCCTCAGTGCTGGGCACGGCTCTTCATTCCCTGTGCAATTGTCCAGGCTAGAAATGTGGTCCTCAGCCCGAAATCTTCCCTTCCGCACCCCACACATCTGTTCACTTGCCAGGTTCTGCGAATTGCACCTCCTAAATTTTTCTTAAACTTGCCCTTTTCTGTTGTCCTGTTTGGTCTCAGTCTCCGGTTTCTCACCTCCCAATCCATGCTCCTCACCGCCAGCCAGAGGGATGCTGTCACTGCCCTGCCGAAAGTTCTGCAGCAGCTTTCCAGTGTTCTAACCTCCGTTAACATAGACCGCAAGGCTTTTCATGCCTCGGCTCTACCGACTTCTCCCTCCTCCTTTCTTTTTACTTATTTTTCATTGCGCAACACACCTCATCCATTCTGAACCATTTTTATCTCCATTTCTGGGTAGATCACAGTCTGTCTGGGTGAGGGAAGGGAATCATGTTTGACCTACTCCACCCTGAGACTGCTCTCTCACTGTTTTTGACCAACACCGGGCACTTGGTCCTGTTAGGCCTGTTCCCTCTCCCCCTTGGACGGAAGGGCCAGCTCTCCGGCTTGACCAGTACAGAGCAGGGGGGGATGGTGACCTCCTTTTTTCTAATTACTGTGTTCCTCATAATGCCACTTAAAAGAGCACTGGCCTTTTAGCAGCTACATCATAAGTTCTTTTTTTACACAAGCAAGCCGTTAAGCTCTGTCTCCCTCATTCTGTGTTTGCGTGGTGGGTTTTCTGTATCTTATCACAGAAGCTGAACTGACAAGTGAATGAACATAAGAGTTTGCTAAATTTCATCTTGCTGGCTGCAGTCCTTGGTCCAGTCTGTTAAACAGTTAGTTTTAACCTAATCCAAAGTCTTACAGCAGAAAGTAAATGAAATCCCCTTTCAGCATATCGATAGAGGGTGAAACTGACTGGCCCAGAGATGCTCTGTACTAACTAGAAGCACGCAGCAAGCAAAGCTGCAGCACCATCAGAACCCAAGCCCAGGCTCCTGGTCTCTATCCCCATGCTGCTTCTAAGACGGCACCTAAGATCCCTTTCCCGAAAGGAAATGCAGCCACTGGGGTCTACTGCTGCCTTCTACAAATTCCCTTGAAGCTGTCAGATTTTCAGTGGTGTCAATTCCCCTTGCCAAGAGAAGGTATGATAAAAATAGCACTACTCTGAGCAGCTGGAAACCCCAGTTTTTCCGTAACAGACTCCTGCCTCTCTAAAGACCTCTCCTCCCAAGACTGCCATGGGAAGGGCTCAGCGGGAGAGTCTGGTGCTTCTCTGTGAAGCTTTGCATCTTGCCTTCCTCACCTACCTAGTGATGCCCTCCTATTTTAAGACATCTGTTTTCGAGACAAAGTGAACCTTCTCTCCATTCTAATTAGAGTTGAACTTTAAAAAGGCAAAGCAGTGTACCTGTCTCAAGTGATAGGCCAGAGCTAGCTTCTTTATTATGGGCCTTCCGAGGAATTTTGTGAAGGCTTATTTCTTTGCCGTTTCATATTTGGCTGGAAAACAATAAGGATCGGCCAGTCAGTTATCAATCAACAGAGCTGATGTGCACCTTCCTGTAACTGCTTTCAGGCAGATTAAAAATTCAGTGTATGAAAGTTGGTCGTTTCAGGAAGAGGAAGAGAGTCATCTGTGACCTTGAAAAGTCCCCATGAACTAAAGGCTTCTTTCCTTCTCTGCGGAGGGTCTCTGCTCTCTGCCTTGAAGCCCCTTCCCCCACACCTTTCCAGGAGGGCTCTTTCTGAGACCATGTCTGACCTGTGCCTGTTTTCATCAGAACTGTCATGGTTATAATCTACAGAAACCCGTCATGATTAAAGAAACAGAAAGGGAGGAAGAGCAGCAGCAGGGCGTCTCACAGCCGTGCCCCAGGGACAGACTGAATGTAGGTCCCGAGCATTGTGGAGCAGCCCAGAAGTTCTTTCTCTCGGCTTTCACAGCCGCTCCTCTCTGTGCCTTGCCTTGGTCCCCTGGGCCCCATGATGAGACACATGACTGGCCAGAGCTTCTAAAAATATTACAGCTCCAGCCACAAAGAGGTGATTTTTCTCCCCGCTTCCCTCCCTCTCTCCCAGCTGTCAAGAGCGTGGCCAGTGCCGGCTCCGAACCGCTGCCGCTGCCCCTGGGTCCTCCCTGCAGCGTGGGCCACCGCCCCCCAGCCTCGTGCCTGCCTCTGCTCCGGCGTTTGTCCCTCTCTCTGCTGTGCGCCCATGGCCTCCACGAGTCTCTAAGCACTTTTGAGAGGGGCGTGTTCCCGTTCACATTCCTAGTCTCTGGCTTCGCAAATATGTGTTAAAGAAATTCATGAGTGTGAGTGAATGAATGCACAGTTGACTCTCCATCTTTCTCAATTCACCTTTGAAGCCTCGCTGCCTTCAGGTGTGCGGTTACAGGCCTTTTGGCCTCCCCGCCTCTCTTTGTCGCGCTCCATCTGGCCCAGGCGACAGCGACCCTTCCCCTCCCCACCCTTCAGTCCACGGAGGGCTGGAAGATGTGCTGCGAAGCCGGTGCCGCAGCCGAAAGTGCCTGGGGTTTGGCGTTAAATTTGCCCTCTGCCGCTTTCTGGCTATAAGACTTTGGGCAGGTGACTCTGCGTTTGAATTCCGTCATCTGCAAAGGGGGTAAAAGCCAGTTAGGCCTCTCGGTGGGTTCCCCCTCCTCCATTTCTTCCTGGGCGTGGCAGAGTGTGTCCTCTGCCGTGTTCATTACGAGTTCTTTGCACTCACAGGGAGGCATCTGTGACATCGCTGACCAGCAAGAGGTACATCCTGAGGTTCCCGGCACTGGAGACCCTGATGCTGGATGACAACAAGCTCTCCCACCCCAGCTGCTTTGCCAGCCTGGCTGGGCTCAGGAGGTAAAGCTGCAAGCCTCTCTCCACAGGGCCCTCTGTAACCCCCAGCCTTGCGCACACTGTGAGCACTGCTCTGGAAGCCAAAAGGCCAGGGCTTAAATCCCAGCTCCACCACTTTTATCTCTGCTGCGGGTAAGTCGTGGCGCCTCTGAGCTTTAGCTCAGGCCCAAAAAGTGGGCTATGAGTAAGGGTGTCTCTGACCATGTGACTGGATTAGAAGAAGCAACGAGAAGAGAGGAGAGGAGATGATGTTGGAGATGGGATCCTGACCCTGGGAGGAGGCAGAAAAAAAAGAATCAGAATCAGAAAGATAACCTCTACCTGTAGTCTGCCCTCTGTATCTGTGGGGTTTGTATCCAGAGATTCACCCAGCGTAGAACCTGCAGATGTGGATGGAGGGCTGCCTGTATTAGGTCGAAGTAATGAAATGCTGGCATTTAAATGGTTACGTTTTAGATCCCTGGAATATTTACTTTGGATTCAAATTCCACTTACTAAACACTGCTTTGTTCCAGGTCATTTACATATAGTCTCATGTTATCCTTGCAAGAACTTTGAAAGGTTGATAAATACTACCCCCATTGTAGAGACAGGGGTGCTGAGGCCCAGAGAGGGTGAGTCACTGGCTCAGGGTCACACAGAAGAGTAAGTGTCCAAGCCGACTCCCTGTGCTTTCCCTAACGTTGCTCCGTAAATGTCCCTGAAGTATCATTACTCCTGTGATTCTGTATTCACTTTCCTTAATTGAAGACTGAAGAAGTTAAGCCTGGATCAAAACAGGATTTTCCGGATCCCGTACCTACAGCAGGTTCAGCTCCGAGATGGGTCTGGAGACTGGGTTGGAGGCAGGAGAAGTCCCCGGAAAGGGCCCCAATCCAGGCTGCAGCCCAAGTTGTGGATGTTTGAGGCCTCAGATGACCAACCGGATTATACAGTGCTGCCCATGAAAAAGGATGTTGACCGGACAGGTTAGTGAAACCCCTTGATGCAGAGACACTCTAGCCCCGTGGTGTGAGTAAGCTTCGGAGAGTTGGTTCTGAAAGTCTGTAGTTCCCCGGGGAGCTGCTGCTTTTAAATTGCTGGGCCCAGGGAGATTGTGGCCTCATGTGAACTATTTCAGTGTCTTCCTAACTGGTTCTGTCAGTCAGGATGCTTTTAAAATCCAGTTGTGGAGTTCCCATCGTGGCGCAGTAGTTAACGAATCTGACTAAGAACCATGAGGTTGCGGGTTCGGTCCCTGCCCTTGCTCGGTGGGTTAACGATCCGGCATTGCTGTGAGCTGTGGTGTAGGTTGCAGATGTGGCTCGGATCCCGCGTTGCTGTGGCTCTGGCGTAGGCCAGTGGCTACAGCTCCGACTGGACCCCTAGCTTGGGAACCTCCACATGCCGCGGGAGCGGCCCAAGGGAAAAAAAAAAAAAAAAATCCAGTTGCAAGTGGATTTTTTTCTTTTTTATCTCAAATAACAAACTCGTAAGTAAGACTTTCCAGAGGTGGTTGGTTCTGGGGGCATGGATGTTCTTGAGGAGCTCAGGCTCTTTGTGCCCTCTCTCCTCTATCCATGACCTGCTTGCTTGCCCTTCTGGCGTTTTCTTGGAGGCGGGTTCCCATTGAGGTCTCACGGGGGCTACTTCAGTTCCAGGAATCACAGCTAGATGGCGACATTCAGAGGCAAAAAATGAAGGAAATGTGACCTTTATTCTAACCCCAAATTTCTTTAATACATGAGTGTGTATCTGGATTACGTATTCTCCGCTGATCTAGTTCTCCGTTACTCAGCCAATACCACGCTGTTTTTCTTTATATTTGCTTTAAATTGAGGAATAATTTACATAGAATAAATTACGAAGATTTTAGGTAGAGCTTCAATTTTTACATACACACCCCCCCCCCACAATTTTAGCTATCACCCGTGTCATCCCACTGGTAACCTCCTCTGAGAATACCCAGCATGCTGACTCCTGTCACCGCAGTTGGGTTGTGCCCGATACGCTGCTTTGCCATACAGCACGCGCTCTTTTCTCGGGGGATGTGTTTCACTCAGCACTGTGTCTGGGGGGCTCGTTCATGTTGTTGCATATGTCAGTGGTTCACTCTCTTCTGTTCTCTTATTTATTCCCTTTGTACCGCAATTTATTTGCCCTTCTCACTGTTGATAGGCATTTTGGTTATTTCTGTTTGGGGGCCATAATGGATAAAGCTGTTAATTTTTTACACATCTTTTAGTGGACATAAGCACTCATTTCTGTTGGGTGTATACCCAAGAGTGGAATTGCTGAGTCACAGAGTAAAAAACGTTTGTTTAGCATTGGAGGATATCGCCAAATACTTTTCTGATGTGGTTGTACCAGTTTTCAGTCTCATATTAATGAAAGAGATTTCCGGTTACTCCCTATCCTCACACATGCGTGGTAACACCAGTCTTTTTCATTTTACTGGTTTGGGTAGGTATGTAGTGGTATCTCTTTGTGGTTTTGACTTCATTTCTCAAGTGACTAATGATGATGGGTATCTTTTCATATGTTTATTTGTCACTCTGATAATCCTTTTTGGACGTGTCTCTTGGCCTTTTTGCCTATCTTTTTTTTTTTTTTTTTTTTTTTTTGCCTTATCTTGAGCTGCTCCCTCAACCCACCGAGCAAGGCCAGGGATCGAACTGCAACCTCATGGTTCTCAGTCGGATTCGTTAACCACTGCGCCACAACGGAAATTCCCCTTTTGCCTATCTTTAAATTGAGTTAGGTGTCCTTTTCTTGTTGATTTGAGTCCTTTATATACTGAATACAAGTTCTTTGTGGATCCGCATATCACAAAAATCTTGTCTCAGTCTGTGGTTTGCTTTTTCATATTAATGGTGAATTTTGATGAACAGTTCTTAATTTTAATGAAGCCCAGTTCATCAGTTTTATGGTTAGTGCTTTATATTTCCTGATCAAGAATTTTTGCCTCTCTCAAGCCATGAAAATATTTTTCTATGTTTTCTTCTGGAAGCTTATTTTAGTTTTTTCACATTTGGTCTGTGATCTATCTAGAATTAATTTTTGTGTATGGTGTGAGGAGGTAGAGGTGAAATTTCCTTTTTTTTTTTTTTTTTTTTTTTTTGCTTTTTAGGGCCACACCCATAGCACATGGAGGTTCCTAGGCTAGGGGTTGAATCAGAGCTACAGCTGCAGACCTATGCCACAGCCCCAGCAACTCAGGATCCGAGCTGCGTCTGCAACCTATGCCACAGCTCACAGCAATGCTGGATCCTTAATCCACTGAGCGTGAGGCCAGGGATCGAACCTGCAACCTCATTTATTAGTCAAATTTGTTTCTGCTGCACAACAGCAGGAACTCTGAAGTTTACTTTTTTTATATAGATATTTAATTGACCCAACACTATCTGTTGAAAAGATGGATATCTTTTTCCCCATTGAGTTGTCCGGGAGGCACTTTGGTAAGGCAGGTAACAATGTATGTGCTTAAATTGCTGGAGACAAGTAATTTGTAACACGTAGATAGTGAAGTTCTCTAGCCACATTGTTGTTCTCGAAAATTGCTGTAGGTGTTATAAGGCCTTTGCCTTTCTCTGCAAATTCTATAATCAGCTTGTCAGCTTCCACACAAAATCCTGCTGGGATTTTGACTGGAACTGCATTGACCCTGTAGACCATTTGGGAGAGAACTGACATCTCTACAATATTGAATCTTCAGATTCGTTAAAATAATACATCCCCCATTTTTTAGGCCATTTAAAATTCTTCTCAACAATGCTAGTCTTCACTGGCAAGTTTATGCATATCTTTCATTAGATTTATTCCTAGACATTTGGTCTTTTTTATGCTGTTATCAGTGGTATTGCTTTTTCACGTGCCATTTCTATGTTTGTTGCTAGTACGTAGAAATTTTGATCATATATCCAGCAGCCTTTCTGAATTCCCTTATCATTTTTAGCCATTTGCAGGGTCTTTGGGTTGCCCGTGTTCTCGATCATGACGTCTACAGGTAGTGGTCATTTCTTCTTTGTCAGCCTTATACCTCTTATGCCTTTTCATTTCTTCCTTTTGCTGGCTGAGACTTCCAGTACAGTGTCGAGAGTGGTGGTTGTAGACATCCTTGTGTTGTTCCCAACCTCAGGGGGACACAGTTCAGTATTTCAAAATTATTTCCAAAGTATTTCAAAATTATGAGTTAGCTGGAGATATTTTTTGTCAATGCCTTTTATCAGATTACAGAAATGTCTTTGTAGTCCTCGTTTGCTGAGAGTTCTTCTTATGTATGGGTATTGAATTTTGTCAAACACTTTTTCTTTATCTGTTGAGACAATCATGTGATTTCTCTTCCTTAATCCATTAATGTGATTCATTACATTGATTTCTTTGTACGGCCACACCCGTAGCATATGGGAGTTCCTGGGCCAGGGATTGAAATCAAGCTGCAGCTGCAACCTGTGCTGTAGCTGTGGCAGCACCAAATCACTGCACAGGGCCAGAGATTGAACCCACACCTCAGCAACAACCTGAGCCACTGAAATCAGATTTTTAACCCACTGCACCTCAGCGGGTACCTCTACATTGATTTTTTTTTAAGTTTTTATTTAAAATTTTTTAGATTAAAGTGTAGTTGATTTACAGTGTTGTGCCAACTTATGCTGTACAGCAAAGTGACCCAGTCATACATGTATATACATTCCCTTTTTTATCTTATCTTCTGTCAGGGTCTATCCCAAGAGACTGTTGAGTTCCCTGTGCTATACAGTAGAACCTCATTGCTTATCCATTCTAAATGTATTAGTTTACATCTGCTACCCCCGAACTCCCCATCCATCCCACTCCCTCCTCCCTCCCCACTCCCCCTTGGCAACCACAAGTCTGTTCTCTGTATCTGTGAGTCTGTTTCTGATTTGTAGATGGATTCATTTGTGCCATATTTTTGATTCCACATGTAAGTGATATCATATGGTATTTGTCTTTTTCTTTCTGACTTCACTTGGTATGAGAGTCTCTAGCTGCATCCATGTTGCTGCAAATAGCATTATTTTATTCTTTTTTATGAGTAATATTCCATTGTATATATGTACCACATCTTAATCCAGTCATCTATTAATGGATATTTAGGTTGTTTCCATGTCTTGGCTTTTGTGAATAGTGCTGCAGTGAACATAGGGGTCATGTATTTTTTTGAATTACAGTTTTCTCTGAATAGACGCCCCAGAGAGGGATTGCTGGGTCATATGGTAGCTCTACATTTAGTTTTCTGGGGCTCCTCCGCACTGTTTTCCACAGTGGTTGTACCAATTTACATTCCCACCAACAGTGTAGGAGGGTTCCCTTTTCTCCACACCCTCTCCAGCATTTTTTTTTTTTTGTAGATGAATTAAAGATTAACGATGGCCATTCTGATTGGCGTGAGGTGGTACCTCGTTGTTGTTTTGAATTGCATTTCTCTAACAATTAGTGGTGTTGAGTATTGTTTCATGTGTCTGTTGGCTATCTGTATGTCTTCTTTGGAGAAATGTCCAGTTAGGTCTTCTGCTCTTTTTTTTTTTTTTTTTTTTTTTTTGTCTTTTGTCTTGTTGTTGTTGTTGTTGTTGCTATTTCTTGGGCCGCTCCCGCGGCATATGGAGGTTCCCAGGCTAGGGGTCGAATCGGAGCTGTAGCCACCGGCCTACGCCAGAGCCACAGCAACGCGGGATCCGAGCCGCGTCTGCAACCTACACCACAGCTCACAGCAACGCCAGATCCTTAACCCACTGAGCAAGGGCAGGGACCGAACCTGCAACCTCATGGTTCCTAGTCGGATTCGTTAACCACTGTGCCACGACGGGAACTCCTGCTCATTTTTTTGATTGGGTTGTTTGTTTGGTTTTTATTGCTGAGTTGTCTGTATATTTTGAAGATGAAGCCCTTGTTGGTTGCATTGTTGGCACCTATTTTCTCCCATTTCCTAGGTTGTCTTTTCATTGTTTTTTTATGGTTTCCTTTGCTGTGCAAAAGCTTGTAAGTTTAGTTAGGTTCCATTGGTTTATTTTTGTTTTTATGTCTATTGCCTTGGAAGACAGACCTAAGAAAACATTTATACGGTTTTTGTCAGAGAATATTTTGCCTATGTTCTCTTCTAGGAGTTTTATGGTGTCATGTCTTATGTTTTAGTCTTCAAGCCATTTTATAGCCTGGATTCTTTTTATTTTTTTTTACAGCCACAGCTGTGGCATATGGAATTTTCCAGGCTAAGGGTATAATTGGAGCTGCAGCTGAGACCTACAACACAGCCATGGCAACATCAGATCCGAGCTGTATTTGCAACCTACACCACAGATTGTGGCAATGCTGGATCCTTAACTCTCTGAACGAGGCCAGAAATTGAACCCACATTTCTTACAGAGACAATGTCGGGTCCTTAACCCACTGAGCCACAATGGGAACTCCCTAAAAGGTATTTTTTTTAATATTCTTTTTGTAATTATTGATTGTTGATATACAGAAATGCAACTGACTTCAGAATGTTGATCTTGTATCCTGCTACTTTGCTGAATTTGTTGATCAGTTCCAATAGTTTTTGTGTGGAGTCCCTAGGGTTTTCTGTATATAGTATCGTGTCATCTGCATAGAGTGACAATTTTACCTCTCTGCTTCCAATTTGGATATCTTTCATTTGTCCGATTGCTGTGGCTAGGACTTCAGTACTATGTTGAATAAAAGTGGTGAGAGTGGGCATCCTTGTTCCAGATTTTAGTGGTAAGGCTTTCAGCTTTTCTTCATTGAGTATTATATTGGCTATTTGTCATAAATGCTTTTATTATGTTGAGATTGTTCCCTCTATACCCACTTTAGTAGGAGTTTTTATCATTAATGGATGTTGGATTTTGTCAAATGCTTTTTCTGCATCTGTGGGGATGATCGTGTTTATGTATTTTTTTTTTTTTTTTTTACTTTTCTCTTGTTAATGTGGTATATGACATTGAGTTGCATAAGTTGAACCATCCTTGTGAACTTGGGCTCAATCCTACTTGGTTGTGGTGTATGATCTTTTTTATGTGTTATTGGATTCAGTTGGCTTAAATTTTGTTGAGAATTTTTGCATCTATATCCATCAAAGATATTGGTCTATAATTTTCTTTTTTGATAGTGTCTTTGTCCGGTTTTGGGATTAGGGTGATGGTGGCTTCATAGAATGTCTTTGGGAGTGTTCCTTCTTCAACCTTTTGGAAAAGTTTAAGAAGGATGGGTATAAGTTCTTTTTTGTATGTTTGTTAGAATTCACCTGTGAAGTCATCTGGTCCTGTAGGGAGTTTTTAAATTACATATTCAATTTCATTTCTAGAGATTGATCTGTTCAAATGATCTATTTCTTTTTGATTTGGTTTTGGTGGGCTGTGTCTTTCTAGAAAGTTGTCCATTTCTTCTAGGTTGTCAAATTTGTTGGCATGTAATTATTAATAGTATTCTTTTATGTTTATTTGTATTTCTGCAGTATCCATTGAGATTTATCCTTTTTCATTTCTTATCTTGTTTATTTGTGTTCACTTTGTCATCTTCTTGGTGAGTCTGGCCAGAGGTTTGTTAATTTTGTTTACCTGTTCAAAGAACAAACTCTTGGTTTTATTGATTTTTTTTTCTATTTTTTAAAAATCTCTATTTCATTGCTTTCCTTTCTGATCTTTATGATTTCCTTCCTTCTGCTGACTTTAGGTTTTGTTTGTTCTTCTTTTTCTAATTCTTTTAGGTGTTAGGTCAGGTTATTGATTTGAGATTTTTCTTGCTTTTTTTTTTTTTTTTTTTTTGAGGAAGGCTTGTGTTGCTGTGAACTTCCCTTTAAGAACTGCTTTTACGGTATTCCATAGCTTTTGTATGGTTGTTTTCATTTTTTGTTTGTCTCAAGGTATTTTTTAATTTCCTCATTGACCTATTGGTTTTTGAATAGTATATTGTTTGGTCTCCATGTGGACAGTTTTTTCTCACTTATTTTCCTTAGGTTGATTTCTGATTTCATGTCATTGTGGTCAGAGAAGGTTTTTGAAATAATTTCTGTAGTCTTAAATTTGTTGAGGTTAGTTTTGTGCCCCAGTTATGTGGTCAGTCCTAGAGAATGTTCCATGTGCACTTGAAAAGAATGTATGTTCTGGGAGTTCCCATTGTGAATCAGTGGGTCAAGAATCTAACTAGAATCCATGAGGACACAGGTTTGATCCCTGGCCCTGCTCAGTGGGTTAGGGATCTGGCATTGCTGTGAGCTGCAGTGTAGGTCACAGATGAAGCTTGGATCTGGCATGGCTGTGGTATAGGCCAGCAGCTGCAGTTCCAACTCAACCCCTCATCTAGGAACTTATGTATGCTGTGGGTGTGGCCCTAAAAAAGAAGAGAAAAGAATGTATATTATGGGTGTTTTTTTTTATGTAATGTCCTAAAAATATCAAGTAAGTTTAACTGTTCTGTTTTGTCGTTTAGGGTCTCTAGTGCCTTATTGTTTTTCTGTCTGTAAGATCTGTTCATTGAGGGGTATGGATATTAAAGTCTCCTACTATTAGTTTGTTCCCATAAATTTCTCCCTTTGGGAGTTCCCATCATGGCACAGTGGTTAACAGAACTGACTAGGAACCACGAGGTTGCAGGTTCGATCCCTGGCCTTGCTCAGTGGATTAAGGATCTAGCATTGCCGTGAGTTGGTGGAGGACGAGGCTCAGATCCTGCATTGCTGTGGCTCTGGCGTGGGCCAGCATCTACAGCTCTGATTTGGCCCCTAGCCTGGCCACCTCCATATGCCGTGGGAGTGGCCCTAGGAAAGGCAAAAAGACAAAAAAAAATTTTCTCCCTTTGTTTAAGTTTGTATTTTGGTGCTCCTATATTAGGGGCATATATATTGATGGATGTGTAATATCCTTTTCTTGAATTGATCCTTTTATCATTAAATAGTGTCCTTCATCTTTCTTTATGGCCTTTGTTTTACAATCTGTTTTGTCTGATATGACTATTTTTCTTTTTCTTTCTTTCTTTTTTTTGGTCTTTTTAGGTCCATGCCTATGGCATATGAAAGTTCCCAGGTTAAGTGTCAAATTGGAGCTGCAGCCACAGCCACAGCGACGTAGGATCCGAGCCACATCTGCAGCCTACAGTGCAGCTCACAGCAGTGCTGGATCCTTAACCCACTGAGTGGGCCTACGGATTGAACCTGAGTCCCCACGGATACTAGTCTGGTTTGTTACTGCTGAACCACAACAGGAACTCCTGTCTGATAGGAGTATTGCGACTCCTGTTTTCCTGCCATTTCCAGTCATATGAGGCATCTTTTTCCATCCCCTTACTTTCAATTTAATGTGTCCTTTGCCCTAAGGTGGGTCTCTTGTAGGCAACATAGTGTAGGCTCTTGGTTTTTTTATTCAGTCTGCCACTCTATGTCTTTTGATTAGAGCATTCAGTCCATTGACATTTAAGGTAATTATTGATAAATATGTGTTTGTTGCAGTTTTAAACCTTGTTTTCCAGTTGATTCAATGTTTCTCCTTCGTTGCTTTCTCTTTTTTTAGTTGGATGATCTCCCTTTATGCTTGTGTCCTCTTCTTTTTTTTTGTGAAGGTATTCTTTGTTTCTGATTTATGGTTGCCCTGTTTTTCAAGTATGTTAATCCATTTCTATTTCTGCTTGCTATAGACCGATAGTCACATAGTCTCAATCATGTGAAAAAGTTGGAACACTTCGTGAATCTGCATGTCATCCATGCGCAGGGGCCCTGCTCATCTTCTCTGTGTCATTCCAGTTTTAGTATGTGTGCTGCTGAAGCGAGCCCCTGAATTGTTTTGAGAAAGTAGGGTCACTGGAGAGCATGGAGGGCCTCTGATCCTTGAGTCCAAATGGCCTCACCTGATAGAGGGGGTGTAGTTCTGCCTTTAAACCCATGGTCACTTCCAGACTGGTCGTATTGTTCCAGTGGCTAGTTTGACTGACTCTTTGGGGTCTGTCTTCCATTTGGTTCTTCAGAGATAGAACTCTGTCCCCAGAAATACCTAGCTTGAATCTAGGGCCCGCGGTTTTCCAAAATCAGGGTTGTATGAGGTTTGTCATCTGGAAAGCTGGGATGGAGGTTGTGATTGGAGAATATAAATGCTCTTATAATTAGGTGGGCAGACTTCAGCTCTTCCTTTGAACTCTTTCTTGAGAGTTCTTTCCAGAATTCATTTATTTTCCCCATCTGAACCTCTCCCTCATCTTTTTCACCCTGAGGCAAGTACCTTAGCTAAAACCAGGCCAAGAAGATTAAAAGGGAGCTGATTAATTTAAATAAGGTTACCTGTTTTGAAGTGGATTTGGCTGATTGACTTACAGGAGTGGTGTTGGATAGGGAGGTCTGAGTGCCCTAGGAGATTGCGAGAGATAAATACACCCTTCCGTTAAGGCAGTTGCTTGTGCTCAGTGAAAGAAGAAAAAGGAAACCATGATGTCAGGTACAAAATCAAGTTCTGCCTGGTACGTTTGGTCAGGGAGTTGGGAGGGAGGTCTCTGAGTCGTTGTTAGAGGGAACACCCTCCAGAGGGCGCCAGAGCACAGTTTGAGCCCAATCGTGGTTCTGTGTTGGTACTTCTGGTCTCAGAGATGGGGTTTGCGATGGGAAGGTAGGAACCCAGAGGACGTGCACAGTGAGCAGTGGTTGGTTACAGGCTGCCCCTGACTCTCAGGTTCCAAAGGCCTCACGTGGTGGAGAGGATATAGGTCTGCCTTCACGTCTGTGGATCACTTCCTGGTCGGGCAGCCCAGTGGCCAGACACTTAGACCGGCTGTCAGGGGTCTGAGAGCCATTTGTTATCCAGAGGCAGAACTCTGAACCCATAAAGATCTGCTTTGAATCCTGGGTATTCAAATTTGCAGAATCATTTTTGTGTGTGGTCTGGCATCTGGAAATTTAGACTGGTCATCGTGAATGGAACGTGTAGTCGTGGAAGTCCTTTGGTGGGCACGCTGTGACCTTACCTGTGAACGAGCTCTGGAAAGTTCTCTCCAAAGTGCTTTATTATTTTCCATCTGAGCCCCTCCCTTCTGTTCTTCACTCCCGAGGGAAGTAACATAGCTAAAACAAGGTCAAGAAAATTAATGGTGAGCTGATTAATTTAAAGCCGGTTAAGGAACCTGAATTGGTTTTGTCTGATTGATTAAGGTAGTGGTCCTAGGTGAGGATTGAATGCCCTGGGAGACTTTGAGAAAGAAGCACACACCTCTGTTGCCTGTGTTCAGTGGGAGCGGAAAAAGGAAATCAGGCTGTCAGGTGCTCAAGTCAAGTTCTGCCCCAGAGTATGATCCAGAGCCCAGAGGAAGGGTTCTGTGTTGCGCTTAGAGGTAACGGCCACTAGAGGGCGCAGGAGCCCAAGTTGAATCCATGTTCCCACTTAAAAGCTCAGCGATGTTCAGCATAGGAATGGAAAAACCCCAAGGAGTGGATGGTTACAGGCCGCCTCTGACTCTCATGTTCGAATGGTCTCGTCTGATGGAGGCGACATTGTTCTGCCCGCACATCTCATCTCTGGGTCACTTCCAGACTGGTTGGGTAGCACAATGGCCAGACAATTTGATAGGCTTTTTAAAAAAAAATTTTTTTAAGGGCCATACCTGCAGCCTATGGAGGTTCCCAGGCTAGGGGTTGAATCAGAGCTACAGCTGCCGGCCTAGACCACAGCCACAGCAATGTGGGATCCGAGCCTTGTCTGCGACCTACACCACAGCTCACAGCAATGCCAAATCCTTAACCCACTGAGTGAGGCCAAGGATTGAACCCACAACCTCATGGTTCCTAGTTGGATTTGTTTCTGCTGTGCCACAACAGGAACTCCTTGACAGGCTTTCTAAAGTCTAGCTGCTGTTGGATTATCCGGAGGAAGAGCTCTGGACTCAGATATACCTGGCCTTACTATTGGGCATGGAGTTTTCCAGAAGGAGGCTTGCATGGGTTTTCCTATCCAGAAAGCTGGGTTGTGGATAGGAATGAAGTTTCTAAAAGCTGTGGTCCTTTGTGGTCACGCTGAGTCCATCCCTGTGAATTATCCCTGCAGAGTTCTCCCCCAGAATACTTATTTTTTTTCCATCTGAGCTTCTACCTTCTGTCCTTCACCCCTGAGAGAACAACCTTAGCTAAATCCAGCTTCCATAATTTAAGGGAAGGCTGATTAAGTTAAAGAGGTTTCCCTCTTTCGCTGATTGACTTAAAGTAGTGGTGTTGGATATGGAGGATTGAGTTTCCTGGGAGACTCTTGAGTGAGAAATAATCTGCTCTGTAAGATTGTAAGATTGTTGAGGGGAGATGCGAAATCAGGCTGTCAGGTGGGCCAGTCAGGTTCAGCCCCAGTGTGTGGTCAGGGAGTCAGTGGGAAGTGCTCTGAGTTGGCGTTAGCAGGAAGGGCTGCTGGAGGGTTTCAGTGCTGTGGCAGTGCACACCTGCTGTCCTGTGTTGACACTTCCAAGATCAGGTTCAAGATGGGGTTAGCAGAACCACAAGAAAGTGCCCAGGGAGGGGTGATCGGTTACAGCTGCTTCTGAGTCTCCGGTCCAGACTGCCTCGTCCCATAGAGGGGATGTAGCTCTGTCATCGTCGCTGTGGGTCACTTAGTGCTTGTGTAGCCCAATGGCCAGACACTTCGACAGGCCGTCTGGGGTCTGAAAGCCCTCTGATTATCCAGAGGCAGAACTCTGAGCCCATTAATGCCTGGCTTGGATCTTGGGTATTCAGGTTTCCAGACTCTTGCTTGTGTGTGGTTTGGCATCTGGAACTCTGGGCTGAGTCAGAGTGGTTATAATTCATTGAGTGGCCCTTCCCGCTCCCTGTGAGCACTCTCCTGACAGGACTCCCCAAAGCTTCTTATTCCTTCTGAGACTTTTCCTCGTGTCATTGAGCCCTGTGGGAAGACTCTTACCTGAGTTCAGGTCCTTGAATTCAGGGGAGGCTGATTGACTTCAAGCAGCTTAAGTGCCGCGTGGTGGGTTCAGCTGGCCGACGTGAAGCAGTGGAGGGGTTGGGGAGGATTGGGTGCTCTGGGAGGATCTGAGAGAGACACCCCTCTTGGGCAGAGATTGCTGTTCCTGGGAGAGGAGGAGGGACATCGGGCTTTCCTGTGCTGACGCGCAGTGCAACCCCCGGCCCTGTTCAGGAGCAAGGGCTCTGACCTGGCTTTGGAGGGAAGGGCCGCTAGAGGGCGTCTCGTGCCGGCAGAGCCCCCCTGCTGCTCTGTGTTGGTACTTGCAGGCTCAGAAATTAGGTTAGTGTTGGGGATGGCAGAGCCTCAGGAATGATAGCAGCAAGGGAAGGATGGTTACAGGCGCCTCCCACCCCTCAGTCCAAATCGCCTCTCTGGTTAGAGGGCCCGTAGTTCTGTGTTCAGATCGATGGCTTCCTTCCGGACTTGTCGGGGGACCCACTGTCCAGACACTTTGAAAGACTGTCTGGGGTCTGGCTGTTTTTTTGATTCTCCAGAGAAAAAAAACTGTGGACACAGAAATTCCTGGCTTGAATCCTGGGCCTGTGATTTTCCAGAATCAGCCTCGAATGAGGTTCGGCATTTAAAAATTGGGCGGGTGATCGTGAATGGAGTTTGTAAAAGCGGTTGTAATTCAGTGGGGCTGTCTTTGCCTCTCCCTGTGAATTCTTTCTCCCCAGAGCCCCTTATTCTTTCATCTTAGCCTCTCCCTCCTGTCGTCGACATCTGTGGGAAGAGCCTGACCTAAAACTGTGTCTGTGAGTTAAGGGGGTGATTAGGTGAAGGCTGGATACATAATTTGTAGTGTGCTAGGCAGTGGACCTCAAGCACTGGTATTGGGTAGGAAGGATTGGGTGGCCTTGGAGAATGAGAGAGAGAAGCACCCATCCTGTATACAGTCCTTGATTGTCGTTAGAGGAGGAAGGAAGTCAGGCTGTAGGTGCTCAAGCCCAGGGCAGCCCGTGGATGTTGAGGGAGCAGGATGAATGGCTCTGAGTTGTTTTGAGAGCGGAAGGTGGCCTGAGGGCGCTGCAGGGCTGGCAGAGCCCACCTGCTGCTCTCTGTTGGGCTCCAGATGGGGATGGGGGAACCTCAAAGACGTGACCAGGACGGAGGGGTTGGTCAGAGGCCATCTCTGATTCTTGGGTCCACATGGTCTCACTGGATGGAGGGGACATTGTTCTGCCTTCACATCCATGGCTCCCTTCCAGACTTGGGGTATGTTCCAGTGGTCAGACACTTTGCCCCACGGTCTGGGGGGCCGACTCCCATTGGATTCTCCAGAGGCAGAACTCGGGATCCAGAAGGACTCAGT
Source organism: Sus scrofa (assembly GCF_054392235.1). NCBI lineage: Eukaryota > Metazoa > Chordata > Mammalia > Artiodactyla > Suidae > Sus > Sus scrofa. The sequence continues at coordinate 9,284,983 of NC_139391.1, read as the reverse complement.
TTGAATCTTGGACATGCAGTTTTCCAGATTCCGGCTTGCATGGGGGTGGCATCTGGATAGCTGGGCTGGTGGTTGTGAGCAGTGTTGAGAGAAAAGGTTATAATTTGTTGGGGAGGGGTCTTTACCTCTCTCTGAACCTCTCTCGAGAGTTCTCCCCAAAGTTCTTTGTTTTTGTTGCGTCTGAGACGTTTCCTCCTGTCCTACACCTTTGTGGGAAGAACCTGACCTAAAACAAGCTCTGCAAATTCAGGACTGGCCGATTAACTTAGATCTGGTTATGTGACTTGTATTGGGTTCTGCTAAGTGATTTAAAAGGTGGGGTTTCTGGAGTTCCCTTCGTGGCTCAGTGGTTAACGAATCTGACTAGTGAACCATGAGGTTGAGGGTTCGATCCCTGGCCTTGCTCAGTGGGTTAAGGATCCAGCGTTGCTGTGAGCTGTGGTGTAGGTTGCAGACGCGGCTCAGAACCTGCGTTTCTGGGAGTTCCCATCGTGGCGCAGTGGTTAACGAATCCGACTAGGAACCATGAGGTTGCGGGTTCGATCCCTGCCCTTGCTCAGTGGGTTAACGATCCGGCGTTGCCGTGAGCTGTGGTGTAGGTTGCAGACGCGGCTCGGATCCCGCGTTTCTGTGGCTCTGGTGTAGGCTGGTGGCTACAGTTCCGATTTGACCCCTAGCCTGGGAACCTCCATATGCCGTGGGAGCGGCCCAAGAAATGGCAAAAAGACAAAAAATAAATAAATAAAACCAGATCCCTGAATTAAGGGGCGGGGCTGATTAATTTCAAGCTGGTTTTGTTACTTGTGGTGTGTTAGGCTGATGGACTTAGGGTTGTGGGGTTGGATGAGGAGGATCGTTTGCCTTGGGAGACTTTGAGAGAGAAACACCACCCTCTGTATGGCGCTTAATAGTCGTTAGAGGGAGAAGAGGAAGGAACTCAGGCTGTCAGGTGCTCAAGCCAGTGCAGTGCCTTTGTTTAGGAGGCAGGAGGAAGGGCTGTGATTGTTATTAGAATGAATGGCCGCCAGAGGGCGCCAGAGCGCCCTCAGAGCCCAACTGCTTTCCAGTATTTGCACTTCCAGGCTAAGAGCTGATGTTTGAGATGCAGATTGCGGATCCCCAAGGATGTAACCAGAAATGAAGCATTGGTTACAGGCCACCTCTGATTCTTTGGTCCACACTGCCTCACCTGTTAGAGGGGATATAGTTCTCCCTTCACATCTGTAGATCGATTCCAGCCTTGTCATGTGTCCCAGTGGCCAGACAGTTTGACCTGTCTCGGCCCTGACTGCCAGTTGATTCTCCAGAGGCATAACTCTGGACTCAGAAATACTTGGCTTCTGGAGTTCCCGTCGTGGCTCAGTGGTTAACAAATCCGAGTAGGAACCATGTGGTTGCAGGTTCGATCCCTGGCCTTGCTCAGTGGGTTGGGGATCCGGTGTTGCTGTAAGCTGTGGTGTAGGTTGCAGACACGGCTCGGAACCCGTGTTGCTGTGGCTCTGGTGTAGGCCGGTGGCTACAGCTCCACTTCGACCCCTAGCCTGGGAACCTCCATATGCCATGGAAGCAGCCCTAGAAAAGGCAAAAAAAAAAAAAAAAAGAAAGGAATACTTGGCTTGGATCTTGGGAATGCATTTTTCCAGAATCAGGCTTGCTTGGGCGTTTTGCGTTTGGAAAGCTTGTTGGTGGCTGTGAATAAATTGTGTAAAAGCCATGATAATGTGGTAGGTGGTTTTTGCCTGTCTCTGAGAGCTCTCTCTGGAGAGTTTTCTCCAAAGTTCCTTATTCTTCTTCCATCTGAGCCTTTTCCTTCTGTCACTGAACCCTGCAGGAAGAACCTGAACTAAACCAGGTCTGTGAATTAAGGCTGGATCTGATTAATTTAAAACCAGTTATGTAACTTGTAGTGTGTTCAGCAGATGGTCTTAAAGTGATGGTTGTTGGATGAGGAGGACTCTGTGCCCTGGGAGACTTGGAAGGAGAACCACCAGCCTGTTTAAGGCGCTTGATTGTTGATAGAGGAAGAGGAGGGTGGAAATCAGGCCAAAAGTCCCCAGCCCAGTACAGCACCTGGATTTGGTCCAGAGGCAAGAGGAAGGGCTCGGAATTGTTGCTGGGGACAATGGCCACAAGAGGGCGCCAGAATGCTGGCCCACCCCGACTGCTGCTGTGTGTTGGAACTTCCAAGCTCAGAGTTGGGGTTCAATAAGGGGGTGCAGGAGTTCCCATCGTGGCTCAGTGGTTAACGAACACGACTAGTATCCATGAGGATGCGGGTTTGATGCCTGGCCTTGCTCAGTGGGTTAAGGATCCAGTGTTGCTGTGAGCTGTGGTGTAGGTCACAGACACGGCTTGGATCTGGCGTTGCTGGGGCTGTGGTGTAGGCCAGCGGCTACAGCTCTGATCATTGACCTCCATATGCTGCGGGTGCAGCCCTAAATAGACAAAATACAAAAAAATAATAATAATAATAATAAAGGGAGTGTAGAACTCTGAAGAGGTGATCAGAAAAGGGGGGTTGGTTCCAGGTTGCCTCTGATCTTTGGTGCAGATGGCCTCGCCTGAGCGGTGTGGGTGGTACAGCGGTGGGCACAGCCGCCTTCCAGATGGCCTCGCCTGATAGAAGGGACGTAGTTCTGCTTGTACATCTATGGGTCTCTTCCAGACTCGTCTTGTGTCCCATTAGCCAGACAGTTTGACCGTCTGTCTGGGTTCTGATAGCCATCAGGTTCTCCTGAGGCAGAATTCTGGACCCAGAAATACCTGGCTTGAATCTTAGTCATGCAGTTTTCCAGAAGCTGGCTTGCTTGGGGTTTGGCATCTGGAAAGCTGGGCTGGTGGTCGTGAACGGAGTGTGTAAAAGTGGTGATAATTCTGTGGCTGGGGGGTGGTCTTTACCTAACCCTGTGGACACTCCCTTGAGAGTCCTCCCCGGAGTTCCTTATTCTTCTGAGCCTCTTCCTTCTGTCCTTGACCTCTGTGGGGAGAACCTGACCTAAAACCAGGCCCCTGAATTCGGAGGGGGTGATTAATTTAAAGCGGGTTATGTGCCTGACATCAAGCTGTGGTGTTGGATGAGGAGGACTGTGTCCTTGGGAGACTCTGAGAACATCGCCCTCTGTGAGGGGCTTGATTGTTAGTCGAGGAAGAGGAGGGGGAAATCAGGCTGTCAGGTGCCCAAGCCCACTGTAGCCCCTTTGTTCAATGGGCAGGAGGAAGGGCTCTGAGTTGTTATACGAACGGCCACTGGAGGTCGCCAGAGTGCTGGCAGTGCCCAGTTGCTTCTCTCTTTTTTTTGCTTTTGAGGGCCGCACCCACCGCATATGGAGGTTCCCAGGCTAGGGGTTGAATTAGAGCTGCAGCTGCCGGCCTACACCACAGCCACAGCAACGCCTGATCCGAGCAGCATCTGTGACCTACACCACAGCTCACGGCAATGCCAGATCCTTAACCTACTGACCAAGGCCAGGGATTGAACCCATGTCCTCAGGATACTAATCAGGTCCACTACCGCTGAGCCATGACGGGAACTCCCCCAGCTGCTTCTCTGTTGTTGGCATTTTCAGGTCAGAGTTGAGGTTCGAGATGGGGATGGCGGGTCCCCGAGGATATGACAGCAAGGAGGGGCTGATTACAGGCTGCCTCTGATTCTTTTGTCCAAATTCCATCACCTAATAGAAGGGACACTGTTCTGCCTTCATGTGTGTGGATTGATTCCAGAGTTGTCATGTGTCTCAGTGTCCAGAGAGTTTGACCCATTGTCTGGGGTCTGACTGCTGTTTGATTCTCCAGAGGTAGAACTCTGGACCCAAAATACCTGGGTTGAATCTTGGGAATGCGTTTTTCCAAAATCAGGCTTGCATGGCGTTTGCCATCTGGAAGGCTGTGCCTGTGCTCCTCCTCAATGGAGTCTATAAAATTGGTGATCATTTGAAGGGCTTTCTTCGCCTCTTCCTCCCAACTCTCTCTTGGGAGTACCCCCCAGAGTTCCTTACCTTTCTTCCTTCTGTCGTTGACCTCTGCAGGAGGAACCTGAGCTAAAACCAAGTTCATGAATGAAGGGGCGGGGCTGTTATATCGTGTAAAGCCGGTTATGTGATTTGCAGTGGGTTCGGCTGATTGACTTAAGTAAGTCGTGGTGTTGGATAGGGAGGATTGTGTGCCTGGGAGACTTAGAGAAACACCACCCTCATTAAGGCACTTAATTGTTAGAGGGTGAAGAGGCGGGAAAGGAGGCTTTCAGGTGCCCTGTTCAGCTCATGGGGTTTGGTCAGGAGGGAGGAAGGTCTCTGAGTTGTTGTTAGAAGTAATGGCCCCTAGAGGGTGCCAGCGTGCAAGCAGAGCCAGTTGTTTCTCACTCTCTTTTTTTTTCTTTTTTTTTTTTTGCCTTTTTAGGGCCTCCCCATGGCATATGGCAGTTCCTAGGCTAGGGGTTGAATTAGAGCTGCAGCTGCTGGCCCACACCACAGCCAGAACAACATGGGATCCAAGCCACATCTGTGACCTACACCACAGCTCACGGCAATGCCGGATCCTCAACCCACTGAGCGAGGCCAGGGATCGAACCCATGTCCTCATGGATGTCAGTCGGGTTCATTAACACTGAGCCACAACAGGAGCTCCGCCAACTGCTTTTCTGTGTTGGCGCTTCCAGGCTAAGAATTGGGGTTCCAGAGGAGATGGCAAAATACGGATGTGATCAGAAGAGAGGTGCTGGTTTCAGGCCGCCTCTAATTCTCTGGTTCAAGTTGTCTCACTTGATAAAGGGGGCATAGTTCTGCTTTCATGTCTATGGGCCCGTTCCAGACTGGTCATGTTTTCCAATAGCCAAATTTACCTGCTGTCTTGGGTCTTTCACTGAATTCTCCAGAGGCAAACATATGGACTCAGGAATACCCACCTCGATTCTTAGGTATTCGACCTTGGAATGCAGTTTTCCAAAGTCAGGCTTGCGTGGGTTTGGCATCTGGAGGCTGGGTGGTGGTCGTGAGTGGTGCGTGTAAAAGTGGTGATGATTTAGTGGGGTCTCTGCCTATCACCGTGCACTCTCAAGAGAGAGTTCTCCCCGCAGTTTCTTATTCTTGCTCCATCTGAGACTTCTCCTGTCATTGACCCCTGCTTTTAGAACCTGCCCTAAAACAAAGTCCTTGAATTAAGGGGAATGGCTGATTATTTAAAGCCAGTTATATGACCTGTAGTGGGTTAGGCAGATTAACTTAATGTAGTGTTGTTGGATAGAGAGGGATGAGTGCCGTGGGAACGTTTTAGAGGAAGATACCCCATCAGGAAAGCACTTGGTTGTTGTTAGAGGGAAGGGAGCTAGGAAATCAGGCTGTCAGGCACTCAAGGCCAGTGCCGTCTTTGGGTTTGGTCTGGAGGCAGGAGGAAGGGCTCTGAGTTGTTGTTAGAAATAATGGCCACAAGAGGGCGCCAGAACACTGGCAGATGCCACCTGCTCCTTCCTGTTGGCATTTCCCAGCTCAGAGTTGGGATTCCAGAAGGGGAGGGTGGAACCCCAAGGAACTGACCAAAAAGGAGGTGTTGGTCACAGACCACCTCTGACGCTTCATTCCGAATGGCCCTGCCTGAGAGAGGGAGCATAGTTGTGCCCCCACATCCGTGGGCTCCTGGTAGCATCATCCAGTGGCCACACAGTGGGAACGACTTTGTGGGCTCTGACAGTGCTTGTCGCAGAGGCAGACCGGACCCAGGAATACCTGGCTTGAATCCTGTGTGTGTAATTTCCAGAATCAGGTGGGCGTGGGCTCTGGTGTCTGGGAATGTGCTCCGGGGGTGGTGAATGGCTGGCATAAAAGTGGTCCTTTGTGGGGGCACCCCGTGGACATCCCTGTGGACTCTCTCTGGAGAGGTCTCTCCAAAGTGCTTTATTTTTCCACCTGATCCCCTCCAGCCTTTTGTTCACCCCTGAGGGAAGTATCTTAAATTAAACCAGGTCAAGAAAAAAGAGGGGGCTGAATTATTTAAAGCGGGTTACCAGATCTGAAGTGTATTCGGCTCATTGACAAAAAGAATTGGTGTTGCATAAAGAGGATTGAGGGCCCTGGAAGATTTTGAGCGAGAAATACACCCCCTACTGCTTGTGCTCAGTGAGAGCAAAAAGGAAATCAGGCTGCCTGCCAGGTGCTCAAGTCAGATAGCCTACAAGGGTACTGTCGCGGAGCCGGGAGGAGGGTAGTGGCCTCTAGAGGCACCAGGTCGCAGGTTGAGCCCACCTGCTGCTCCCTGTTGGAACTTCCCAGCTCAGAGATGGTGTTCGAGATGGGAATGGCAGAACCCCAAGGGCGTGTCCAGCGAAAAGGGCTTGGTTGCAGGCTGCCTCTGGTTCTCAGGTTCAAATGGTCTTGCCTGATGGAGGGGACATAGCTCTGCCTTCACATCGGTGGGTCCCTTCTAGCCTGGCCAGGCGGCTCAATGGCTGGACAATTTGATAGGCTGGCTGAGGTCTGACTGCAGTTGGGTTCTGGGTATACCATGCTTGAATCTTGGGCAGGCACTTTTCCAGAGTCAGTCTTGCGTGGATTTAGTCACCTGGAAATCTGGGCTGGTGGTCCTGAATGGCTTGTGGAACAGCTGTTGGTTGTTGGGTGGGCGCATGGTGCCCACCTCTGTGAACTGTCTTTGGATGCTTCTCCCCCCAAATCCTTATCTTTTCCATCTGAAACAGTCCCTTTTGTCATTCATTCCTGAAGGAAGATCCCTTGCTCAGTGCAATTCATGTAAACTAACAGGACATTCATTAAAGACGTTTGCCAGACTCGCAGTGGGTTCGGCCCATTGACTCAAAGTAGTGGAGGTGGATATGGAGATTGAGTTTCCTGGGAGATTTTGCGGAAACACCCCTCTTTGTAGGCAGCGAGGTGGTCTTTTCGTGAGCGAGCTGTGTGTATTCCTGTAAAGGCTCCCTGAGAGTGCTCCCCGCAGTTCCTTCCGTATAGTTTTCCGTCTGATCCTCTCCTTCCTGCTGTTCACTCCAAGGATTGTACCATTGCTAAAACCAGGTCATGAAAATTAAAGGCCGATTAATTTAGAGCCAGTTACCTGGCATGACGTGGGTTTTTGTGGACTCTCTTAAAGAAGGGGTGTTGGGTAGCGAGGATTGAGGGTCCTGGGACATTTTGAGAGAGAACTGTCCCCTCTTGTGCTCCCTGAGAAGAAAAAGAAATCAGGCTGTCAGGTGCTCAGCTCAAGGTCAGACCCAGTGTTCGATCATGGAGTAAAGAGAACGGGTTCTGAGTGAGTGTTAGGGGACCAGCTGCTAGAGCGCAGCCCAGCACCCGCAGAGCCCATCAGAGGCTCCAGTTCCACGCAGCCCTGGGCATTGTTCAGGAGGCCGAGGAAGGGCTCTGGGTGGTTCTTAGAGGGAACGGACGTTAGAGGGCGCCAGAGCGCAGGTTGCCCACCTGCTGCTCCGTGTTGGCACTTCTGAGCTCAGAGATGGGGTTCAAGCTGGGACTGACGGAACGTCAAGAACCAGCAGAGCGAGGAGAGCTTGGTTGCAGCACTCTGGCTCTCAGGTTCAAGTGGCCTCACCTGATGGAGGGGACATAGTTCTGCCTTCACATTTGTGGGTCTGGATGGGGAGCCCAGTGGCCAATCTGACAGGCTGTCTGAGGTCTGACTGCCACTTGATGCTCCAGAGGCATAACTCTGGACCCGGAGATACCAGGCTTGCGTCTTGAGTGTGCGTTTTTCCTCAGTCAGGCTTTCATAGTGTTTGACATCTGGCAGTCCGGGCACGTGGTCCTGAATGGTTTGTGTGAAAGTAGTGGTCTTTTGGTGGCCCAAAGGGTCACACCTCGTGCCCAGCAGATCACACCTGCTGCTCTGCATTGGCACTTTCAGGCTCAGAGATGGGTAAGATGGGTATGACATTGGCTTATGGAACCCCGAGGATGTGCCCAGTGATCAGGCGTTGGTTACAGGCAGCCTCCAAACCGCCAGTACCAATCGCCTGGCCTGAAAGAAGGGACATAGTTTTTCCCCACCTTTGAGTCCCATCCAGACTGGCCAGGGAGCCCAGTGGGCGGACACTCTGATGGGCTGTTCGAAGTCTAACGGCCTTTTGATTCTCCAGAGGCAGAACTCTGTACCCAGAAATACCTGGCTTGAATCTTGGGCATGTGGTTTCCAGAATCAGGCCTGCATGGGGTTTGGCATCTGGAAACCTGGGCTGGTGGTGAATGGATTGTGTGAAGGTGGTGGCCCTTTGATGGCGCACACTGTGCATCCCTGTACACTAATCTCTGGAGAGTTCTCTCCAGGGTTCCTTATTTTTTTTCCATCTGAGCCTTTCCCCCCGTTGTTCACCCCTGAGGGAAGTACCATTGCTAAAACCAGGTCACAGAAGTTAAAAGGGGGTGATTAATTTAAAGCCAGTTACCTGACACGAAGTGGGTTGGTTGATTGACTTAAAGTGGTGGTGTTGGATCGGGAGGATTGAGAGCCCTGGGGAGCTTTGAGAGAGCAGGGCACCCTCCCTTAAGACAGTTCCTGTGTTCACTGTAAGAGGAAATAGGGAAAGAGGCCGTCAGGTGCTCAGGTCAAGTTCAGCCCCAGGATATGGTCAGGAAGTAAAGAGAAAGGGTTCTGAGCCACTGGCCGCTAGTGGGCGCTGTGGCGCAGGTTGAGCCCACCTGCTGCTCTGTGTTGGCACATCCAAGCTCAGAGAAGGAGTTCTAGATCAGAACAGAGGAACTGCAGGAACTCAGACAGCAAGGGGAAGTTGGATGCAGGCCATAACTGACTCTCAGGCTCCAATGGCCTCACCTGATAGAGGGGAAATCGTTCTGCCTTCACATCTGTGGGCCACTTTCCAACTGTTGGGTACCCCAGTACCCAGACAATTTCATAGGCTATCTAAGGCTTGACTCCCATTTGATTCTCAGGAGGCAGAACTCTGGACCCACACATACCAGGCCTGAATCTTGGACCTGCAGTTTTCTAGAATGAGGCTTGCGTGGGTTTTGGCACCCGGAAAGGTGGGATGGTGGCCATGAATGGTGTGTGTGGCCTGCTCTGCACATTCCTGTGAACTGTCTCTGGAGATTTCTTCCCCTCAGTCCTTGTGTTTTTTGTTTGTTTTTCCATCTGAGACTTTCTCTTCTGATCTTTACCCCTGAGGGAAGATCCTTAGCTAAATCCAGTTCATGTAAATTAGTGGGGGTGATTAATTTAAAAACCATTACCTGAATTATAGTGGGTTCAGCTGGTTGACTTAAAGTCAGTTGTGTTGGATATGGAGGATTGAGTTTCCTGGGACACTTTTACAGAGAAATACTCGCCTTTGTAAGGCAGTTGATTGTGCTTAGTGGGAGAGGAGAAGCTAAATCGGGCTGTCAGGTCCTCAAGTTCAGCCCTCCTGTATGATCAGGGAAGCAGGAGAAAGGGCTCTGAGTTGTCGTTAGAGGATACGGCCGCTAGAGGGCGAGGAAGTGCCGGCGGAGCCTCACCTCATAGAGGGGACATAGTTCTGCCTTCCCATCTGTGGTTCACTTCCAGCCCGGTCGGGTAGCTCAGTGGCTAGACGGTTTGGCAGGCTGTTAGAGATCTGACTGCCATGTGACTGTCCAGAGGCAGAACTGTGGATCCAGATATACCAGGATGGATCTTGGGCATGCAGTTTTCAGGAAGCAGGCTTGCATGTATTTTGACATCTGGAAATCTAGGCTAAGGGTCCTAAAAGGTTTGTGTCAAACAGGTGGTCCTTTGGCGGGTACGCTGTACGCATCCCTGTGAACTCTCTCTAAAAAGTTCTCCCCAAAGTCCCTTACTCCTTTCTCTCCTATTTTTTCACTCCTGAGAGAAGTACCTTAGCTAAATCCAGGTCAGGAAAATGAAAGGGGCTGATTAATTAAAGCCGGAGTGAGTTCAATTCATTAACTAAAAGTAGCAGTGTTGAATAGAGAGGAGCAAGTGCCCGGGGAGACTTTGAGGAAGAAATGACCCCCTCTCTAAGGCAGTTGATTATGCGTATTGGAGAAGAGGAAAGAAAATCAGGTTGTCAGGAGCTCAAGTTGAGCGCAGCCGTTGTGATTTGTTCAGGAGACAGGAGGAAGGGCTCTGAGTTGTTGTTGGCGGGCATGGCCACTGGAGGGCACCAGAGCGCTGGCAGAGCCCACCTGCTGCTGTGTTCTGGCACTTTCAGTGTCTGAGCTGGGACATGAGAGTGGGATAACGAAGCCCCAAGGGCGTTCCAGGTGAGGAAGGGTTGGTGACAGGCTGACTCTCTAGTCCAAATTCCAGACTGGCTGCGTGGTCCAACAGCAGGACATTTTGACAGGCTGCCTGGGGTCAGACAGCGGTTGGAGTCTCCACAGGCAGAACTCTGGACGCAGAAACACCTGTCTAGACTCTTGGGCATGCAGTTTTCCAGAATCGACTTGCGTGAGGTCTGACATCTGGAAACCCTATGGGGGTCGTGAATGGGTTGTGTAAAGCGGTGGTCCCCTGGGGGCTCACTGTGCCCACCCCTGTGAACTATCTGTGGGGAGTTCTCCCCAGAATTCCTTATTTTTTCCATCCGATCCTCTCCCTCCTGTTGTTCACCCCTGAGGGAAGTACAGTAGCTAAAACTAGGTCAAGAAAATTAAGAGGAGGGCTGGCTGATGTCAAGCCCGGTACCCGCCTTGCCGTGGGCTCGGCTGATTGACCTGAAGAAGTGGATTGGATAAGAAGGCTTGAGTGCCCTCGGAGACTTCGGGGGAGAGATACGCTCTGCTGTAAGGCAGTTGCTTTGGTCAGTGGGAGAGGAAGATGGGGATGGGACTGCCAGGTGCTCGGGTTCAGCCCGTGTTTGTGCAGAGGAGCCGGAGGAAGCGTCGTGGTTGTTGTTGGTAGAACGGCGGCTCGAGGGCGATGCGGTGCTGGCAGAGCCCCCCTGCTGCTCTGAGTTGGCACTTTGGGGCTCAGAGATGGGGTTCGAGATGGGATTGGGGAACCCGAAGGACGTGTCAAGCAGGTGGGGCTGGTTACAGGCTGCCTCTGCCTCTGGTGGAAATCGCCTGGCCTGATACAGGGAGATCCTTCTGAGGTCACCTTTATGGGTCATGTTCAGCCTGGTCGGGAGCCCAGTGGCCAACACTTCATGGGCTCTCTGGGGACTTGTGATTCTCTAGAGGCAGAACTCTGGACCCAGATTCTAACTGACTTGAATCTTGGGCATCCAGTTTTTCAGAATCGGGCTTGTGTTTGGTTTGGCGTCTGGACCTCTGGGCCGATGGTCGTGAACAGACTGGGTGAACATGGTGTCTTTCGGCGAGCTCGCTGTGCCCATCCCTGTGAACAGTCTCTGGAGAGTTCTTCCCAACCCTCCTTATTCTTGTTCCGTCTGAACCTGTCCATCCTGTGGTTCAGTCCCAAGGGAAGTGCCATTGCTAAGCCAAGTCGTGAAAATTAAAAGGGGGCTGAGTAATTTAAAGCCGACTATCGACATGAAGTGGGTTGACTTACAGGAGTGGTACTGGATAGGAAGGGTTGAGTGCCCTGGGGGACTTTGGGAGACAAACACACCCTCTGTGAGGCAGTTGCAGGTGCTCAGGGCGAGAGGAAGAAGGATTCAGGCTCCCAGATTCTCAAGTCTAGTTCAGCCCCAGTGTATGTTAAGAGAGTCGGGAAGAAGGGTTCTTGGTTGTCGTGAGAGGGAACAGCAGCTAGAAAGTTCTGGATGTCAGGTTGAGCCCAACTGCTGCACCCGTTGGCACGGCACGTCCCTCCTCAGAGGAGGGGTTCATAACTGGAATGACAGAACCACAAGGACGTGCCCGGCGAGGAGGGGTTGTGTCCAGGCCCCTCTGACTTTCAGGTTCAGTTGGCCTCACCTGATGGTGGGGACATAGTTCTGCCTTCAGGTCTGTGTGCCTACGTGGCCCACTGGCCGGACAGTTTGGCAGGCTGAGGTCTGACTGCCAGTTGATTCTCGAGAGGCAAAACTCTGAACGAGGATGTCCCTGGCTTGGGCATCTTGTTTTTCAGAATCAGGCTTGTGTGCGTTGTGGCCTCTGGAAAGCTGGGCTGTGGTGGTGCATGGCGTGTGTAACGGCTGTGGTCCTTTGGTGGCTACCGTGCTCATTCCCGTGAACCATCCATGGTGGGTCCTCACCCCAGATCCTTATTTTTCCATCTCGGCCTCTCCCTTCCGTTCCCCACCCCTGAGAGAAGAATCTGAGCTAAATCCAGTTCGTGTATAAAGACGGGCGGGGGCAGGCTGATGAAAGACTTAAGCAGCTGTACTGGGTTTGGCTGAGGGACTTCAAATAGTGGAGTTGTGTATGGAGGACTGAGTTTCCTTCCAACTCCGGGAGGGAAATAACCCTTTGGCAAAGAACCTGGTTCTGCTTTAGTGGGAGAGGAGAAAGGAGATCAGGCTGTCAGGTGCTCAGGTCAAGGTCAGACCCAGTGAACGATCGGGGAGTCAGGAGGAGGGGCTCTGAGCTGTTAGAGGGAAGGCCGCCCAAGGGCACCTGAGCGCCAGCAGAGCCCACCTGCTGCTCTGTGTTTGCGCTCGGCTCTGCGGGCTCAGAGATGGGCCGCAGAGTGGGCTGGCGGAGCCCCAAGGATGTGCCCGGCGAGGCGTGTTGGTCATGGGCTGCCTTTGACTCTCCAGACCCAATCGCCTCACCTGATAGAGGGGACAGTAGTTCTGACCTCACTCCCCCGGGTCACTTTCCCACTGGTCACGTAGCCCAAGGGCCAGACACTTTGATGGGCTGTCTGGGGTCTGATAGCCTTTCTTTCCGTTCTTCAGATGAGCAAATCTGGACCGAGAAGTACCTGACTTGAGATTTCCGCATGCAAGATTCCAGAGTCAGGCTTGTGTGGGGTTTGGCATCCGAAAATCTGGGCGGTGGTCATGAATGAATCGTATAAATTGGTAGTCCTTCGGTGGTCAGGCTGTGCACATCCCTGGGAACTATCTCTGGAGAGATTTTCTTATTAAGGAAGAAGAATTTCCTTATTCTTGTTCCATCTGAGCCTGTGGTACCTGTTGTTTACCTGAGGGAATTACCTTGGGTGAAACAAGCTCAAGAAAATAAAGAGGGGGCCGATTAAAGCCTGTTACCTGACATGAAGTGGCTTTGGCTTATTGAGTTAAAGAAGTGGGGTTGAGGAGTTCCTGTCGTGGCTCAGCAGTGACGAACCCAACTAGGATCCATGAGGACACAGGCTCCATCCCTGGCCTCGCTCAGTGGGTTAAGGATCCAGCGTTGCCGTGAGCTGTGGTGTAGGTTGCAGACGCAAATTGGATCCTGCGTTGCTGTAACTGTGGGCATAGGCCCACAGCTGCTGCTCTGATTCGACCCCTAGCCTAGGAACTTCCATATGCTCAGGGTGAGGCCCTAAAAAGAAAAAAAAAAAGTTGAAGGATTGAAGAGCGCTCCCTCCAAATCTTTTATTTCTTTCATCTGTGCCTATATCGTCTGTCCTTCACCCCTGAGGAATGAACTTAAGCTAGATCAAGTTCACGTACATAAATGAAGAGCTGATTAAAGACTTTTCATGACTCGTAATGGGTTCAGCTGATAGACTTACAATATTGGTATTGAATATGTAGGACTGAGTTTACTGGGAGACTTTGAGAAATAAATACCACCTTTCGGTAAAGCAGTTGCATGTGCTCGGAGGGAGAGGAAAAAGGAATCAGGTTCCCTTGAGTCAGACTCAACCACAGTGTAGGATCAGGTCCTAGGAAGGAAGGCTTCTGAGTGGTTGTTAGAGGGAAGGGCCGCTAGAGGGCGCCAGAGCGTAGGTTGAGCCCAAACGGGGCTCCGTGTTGGCCTTTCCAAGCTCGGAGATGTGGTTGGAGATGGGAATGCGAGATCCCCAAGGTAGTGCGCCCTGAGGTCTGATTGGTTGCAGGCTGCCTCTGACTCTCAGGTTCAAATGTCCGCGCCTGATGGAGGGAACACGGTTCTGCATTCCCATCTGTGGGTCACTTCCAGACTGGGAGAATAGCCCAGTAGCTGGACACATTGATAGGCTGCCTGGGGTCTGATAGCCTTTTGATTTTCCAGAAGCATGACTCTGAACCCGTGAATACCTGGCTTGAATTCAGTCTTCCATAATCATGCTTGTGGGGGTTTGGCCTCTGGAACTCGGGACTACAGATTTGAATAGAGAATGTGTGAAAGTGGAAGTTCTTTGATGGCACACGGCTTCCTTCCCTGTGAACTCTCTCTGGAGCCTTTCCCGCCAAGTTCCTTATTTGTGTTCATCTGAGCCTCTCTTTTCTGTTCTTCACGCCTAAGGGAAGTAATTTAGCTAAAACAAGGTCAAGAAAGTGACGAGGGGGCCCGAGTAATTTAAAGCCACTTAGCTGACTTGAAGAGGGTTTGGCTGATTGACTTAAAGTAGTGGTGTTAGATAAGAAGGACTGAGTGCCCTGGGAGTCTTTGAGAGAGAACTACACCCCTCAATAAGGCACACACTTGTGCTCAGAGGGAGAGGAAAAAGGAAATCAGGCTGCCAGGTGCTCAAGTCAAATTCAGCCACAGTATTTGCTCAGGGGAATAGGAAGGGTTCTGAGTTGCAATTAGAATGGCCACTAGAGGGCACCCGAGCACAGGTTGAGCCCAGCAGCTGCTCTGTGGGTCAGTCCAAGCTCAGAGATGGGGTTCAAGAGGGAAATGGTGGAACCCCAAGGATCCCAGCAAGAAGGGGCTGGTTATAGGCCAACACTAACTGTAGGTTCAAATGGCCTCACCTGGAATTCCCATCATGGCTCAGCGGAAATGAATCCAACTAGGAACCATGAGGTTGCAGGTTCCATCCCTGGCCTCACTCAGTGAGTTAAGGATCCTCCGTTGCTGTGGCTCTGGCACAGGCCGGCAGCTGTAGCTCCAATTAGACCCCTAGCCTGGGAACCTCCATATGCCGCAGGTGCAGCCCTGAAAAGCAAAAATAATAATAATAATAATAATAATGGCCTTACCTGATGGAGGGGACATAGTTTTGCCTTCACATCTGGGGGTTACTTCCACTGGTTGGGCAGACCAGTGGCCAGTTTGATAGGCTGTCTGAGGTCTGCCTGCCATTTGATACTTCAAAGGCAGAAGTCTGCATCTGGATATACCCATCCTGAGTATGTGGCAGGCACTTTTCCAGAATCTGGCTTGTGTGGATTTAGTCATCTGGAAAGCTGGGCTGGTGCTGTGCAAAAGCTAAGGCCCTTTGGTGCACAAGCAGGCCCCATCCCTCAGAACTATCTCTGGAGAGTTCTCCCCTTAAATACTGATCCCCCCCTCATCTGAGCATCTCCTATCTGTCCTTCATCCCTGAGGGAAGAACCTCAGCTAAACCCAGTTCATGTAAAGTAAGGGGGTGCTTATTAATTTAGAAAGGTTTTCTGCCATATAGCACTGGGAACTCTGATGGAACATGTAATGTGAGAAAAAAGAATGTATACATGTAAATAATAATAATTACAAAAAAGGTTTTCTTCTAGTGGGTGCAGCTGATTGACTTAAAGTGGTGATGTTGGATATGGAGGATTAAGTTTTGGGGGAGCCTTTGGAAGAGACATAGCCCCATTTGTAAGTGATTGTGTTTAGTGGAAGAGGGTAAGTCAAATCCGGCTGTCAGGTGCTCAGATCATGTTGAGCCCCAGTCAGTGAGTCAGATGGAAGGGCTCTGAGTTGTGCTTAGAGGAAACAGCCTCTAGAGGGCGACACAGTGCTGGCAGAGCCCATTGGCCGGTCTGCGTTGGCGCTTGCCGACTTGGAGGTGGGGTTAGAATGGTGGAACCCCAAAGACGTGCCCAGTGAGGAGGGGTCAGGTACAGGCTGCCTCTGACCCTTCGGTCCAATGTGTCTTGCTTGATGGAGGGGACACATTTCTGCTGTCACCTCTACGGGTCCCTTTCAGACTTGTTAGCCCAGAGTCTAAACACTCTGACAGACCTTCTGGAGTCTGACAGCCTTTGGACGCTCCAGAGGCTGAACTCAGGACCCAGGAAACCCTGGCTTGATTACGGGGCAGGCAGTTTTCCAGAATCAGGCTTGCGTGGGATTTGGCATCTGGAAATCTGGGCTGGTGGCCGTGAATGGATTGTGAAAATGGCCATCCTTTGGTGGTCAGGCTGTGCCCATCCTGTGAGCTGCTCTGGAGAATTGTCAGCGAAGTTTCTCATTTTGTTCCATCTGAGCCTCTCCCTCTTGTTCACCCATGAGGAGAGTTCCCTTCTTCAATCTTTTGGAAAAGTTTAAGCAGGATGGATATAATTTCTTCTTTGTATGTTTGGTTGAATTAGCCTGTGAAGCTGTCTGGTCCTGGGCTTTTGTCTGTAGGGAGTTTTTTTTTTAAATTACATGATCAGTTTCATTACCAGTGATCACCAGTGATCGATCTATTCAAATTAACCATTTCTTTCTTTTTCTCTCTCTCTTTTTTTTTTTTCTTTTGATCGGTCTATTCAGATTAACTGTTTCTTCTTTTTGCAGCTGCATATGTAGCATACGGAAGTTCCTGGGCCAGGGATTGAATTAGCACTGCAGTTGGGGCTTCTGCCACAGCCACAGCAACACTGGATCCCAGCCGTGTCTTTGACCTACACCACAGCTCACGGCAACACCAGATCCTTAACCCACTGAGCGAGGCCAGGGATCGAACACGCAACCTCATGGTTCCTAGTCGGATTCATTTCTGCTGCACTGTGACAGGAACCCCTCTCCTCTCTGATCTTTATGATTTCCTTCCTTCTGCTGTGAACTCTCACCGAGGTTTTATTCCTCTTTTTCTAATTATTTTAGGTGGTAGGTTAGGTTGTTTATTTGAGGAAGGCATATCGCTATGAACTTCATTCTAAGAACTGCTTTTGTGCCATCCAGTAGATTTTGTATGGTGGTGTGTTTTCATTTTTGTTTGTCTCAAGGTATTTTTTAATTTCTTCGTTGACCTATTGGCTTTTTTTTTTTTTTTTTTTTTTTTTTTGCTTTTTAGGGCCACACCTGTGGTATATGGAGGTTCCCAGGCTAGGGGTCCATTTGGAGCTACAGCTGCTGGCCTATGCCACAGCCACAGCAACGAGAGATCCGAGACGCGTCTGCCACCTACACCACAGCCACAGCAACACCAGATCCTTAACCCACTGAGCAAGGCCAGGGACCGAACGCGCAACCTTATGGTTCCTAGTCAGATTCGTTAACCACTGAGCCATGACGGGAACTCCTAGGAAACCTATTTTTGATCCCTGGAATCTCTTAATATTTCCCTTTTATCCTTTGAAAATTTGACTAAGATGCATGTATATTTACCGTTCCTTTTTTCGTTGGTACCGTTAGGTGTTTTAAGAGTTCTTCCAGATGGTTTCTTTCCTCTTGGAACATTTTTTTTTTACTTTCCCATTTCCATTCTCTGTTTTAAATTAGTTTTTCACAAGGGCCTGTTCTTCTCCACAACACATTTATGAAGTCTCTTATTTTATCATCCTTTGAAATTACAGAATTATTAAGTTTCTCTTCCATACTAACATACTTTTTAAACGAATGAAATAGCCTTTTGAATTCCTTAGAGGACATTAATTAGTCTCTTTAAAGTTTGTATTCTTTAGTAAACTCTGTTGCTTTTTTTCAGATGCTAGTTCTTTATATTTTATAACCTTCATCGTGTTAATTTTCCTCAACTCTTAGGAAATGCTCGATGGTGGGTCTCTCTCTTGAAGAATCCCCAGTCTGAGCCTTAGAATGAGGTTCGGGTTTCTGTAGGCGCTTCCTGTGATTTGAGGAGGGCCAGGGATGAGTTCCGGGGAGGGCTCCTCAGCGCGTCTCTCTCTGCGTAGGGCGCGCTCTCCCCAGGGGATCACTGCTTAGCACCTGTACCTGCGACCAGGGCCGTCCTCCGACGGACTCCCACTTTGTTCCTTGCACAAGCATTTCCCCAGTTCCTTCCACACCCTTGTCGTAGAAGTTATTTATGCCACCTCGTGTTCCATCCCTACGTCTGCTGGTTTCATTTTAATGTAACATTTCTCAGTATAATATCATTCACATTTGGAAGTGGTCCCGTTAGGACAAAGGTGAGTGGTCCCTGCACAGGATCCAGGCTCAGCAGATGCTTTGCTTCATTGGGTTGAACTTAGCTGTTTATTGGCTCATCCTGGTGGATGGGCCCAAGAATGGCATCACTCCGCAGCCTCCTCCTCACTTGCTCATCTCTCCTGCGTTCACTGTCTTGACACACTTATTTCTGCTAACACAACAAATCCTCTGGCAGAATATCTTTTAGGTCCGTTTCTCTCTTCTAAGGCAGTTGGTTTGCCTTCTGACCAATACTGACTGCCCAGTAGTTCTGAGGCTTGGAAGAACTTGCATGGTGCAAAGTCAGAAAGAAGCCCAGCGTGGCTAAAATATAGTGAGCGAGGGCGGGGTGTCCTGAGAGGTGGGATTGGAGAGGTAGGCAGGGGCCAGATCAGGCAGGACCTTGAAGGGCTGGCCAAGGACTTTGAATTTCATTCTGAGTGCAAAAGCCTTCTTACCCAACATGTCACAGCTCCTCTTCCCAGTTGGCAGTGGAGCGGAGGACCTCTGGGGACCTCCTGTAGGAGGCACCCTGCTGCCTGCAGTGGGCGGCCGACCCAGACCCTGCCTGCTCAGCTAGTGCTCTCACCAACCTTTGTTCTGTTGCTTTTTTATTTCAGAGGTCGTGTTTTCATCTTACCCTGGATTTTCAACCTCAGAGGTAGGAACTGCCTATTTTGTATTGGAGTTAAAACATTAATTTTAATAAACTGAAACAAGTTAATGGAGCCACGAGCAGCATTTGAATATATCTCACACTGAGGAGACCCATTTACTGAGTGTCTGCCACGTGCTGGGCCCTGCGCTGGCCTGCAGAGATGCAGCAGGGGGCTCAACAGACAGGTCCCTAACCCTGCACAGCCACAGGCTGGCTTCCAGTGTTGGCAGACACTGTTGAGCAGTAATGATCACTGCCGCAGGTCGTCAGGCTGGCATTGAAGTGAGGCTGCCACCAGGATGAAGCCTGG
This sequence comes from Sus scrofa, assembly GCF_054392235.1. Classification (NCBI taxonomy): domain Eukaryota; kingdom Metazoa; phylum Chordata; class Mammalia; order Artiodactyla; family Suidae; genus Sus; species Sus scrofa. The sequence continues at coordinate 9,265,986 of NC_139391.1, read as the reverse complement.
AAGCTCCCTAACAAGAGCCTCCCTCTCGAAGCTAGAGTGATCCTGGCCAGACATAGCCTCGCCCAGAGTCTCATCCTTGGAGTCACAAGCTTAGACACTTGATTTTGGTCAGCACAGAAAACTGGACTTTCTCTAGGATAGATGCTCACCAGCCAAGCTCATGAAGACTGATGCACCAGCTCCTGAGTTATTCACTTCTAGGAAGAAGTACCACCAGGCAGTTAGCCACCTGCATCCTTGGAAGGTAGCTCAGTGTCCCCACACACACAGCTGGGTGAGAAATTAGGCCAGTTGCTGTATTGTTGCCACTTAACAAACCAACCCTACAGTTGCTGACTTCAAACCATAGCAGTTTATTATTTCATCCAGTCATTTGGGTTAGTTACGTAGCTCTGCTGGTGCTGAGGCAGGCACATTCATGCAGCTGGCTGGTTGGCTGGAGGCTGGGCCTATGGACAGCTGGCCCAGCTTGGCATCTTTATGTTGTCTCTTCATCCTGGACTTCTTTCCAGCCTGGTGGCATCAGGGTTCCAAGAGAACAAGGCTCTGACACTCAAACAATGGCCCTTTCTATTGGTCACAGCAAGTCGTCAGGCCAGTATAATACTGCAGTACAGTTCTGATACTAGGCACCCGACTTAGCACAGATCCCACAAGTTAAGGGCACAGTGCCCAGCAAGACTGCCCCCACTTCAAATACCAGCTGCAGGTTTGGGGTCCCTAGGCTGTTCCTGCTTGTGACCTACTAGCAATAACTTCTAGAGTTCCCACGATCCCCTAAGCTTCAGTAATTTGCTGGAACGACTCATAGACTGCAGGAGAGCGCTATACTTAGGTTCCAGTTTTACCATAAAGGGCACACATCAGGACCAGCCAAATGAAAAGACACGTGATGAGGGCTGGGAGGGTCTGAGACGCAGAGCCTCTGTGTCCCCCTCCTGTGGAGTCCATGCGTGTCCCCCTCCCGCGCATTTGAGGTTTTCCTCAACCAGGAAGCTCACCTGAGCCCCAGCATCAAGAACTTTTATCAGAATTCATTACACAGGCATGACTGATGGAACCATTGGCCACATGATTAAATCAGTCTCCAGCCCCTCTTCTCTCGGCGATGGCAGGCTGGCTCAGATCCCGGATCCTCTAACCCCATGGTTGTCTTTCTGGGGTGGCCAGCCCCCATCCTAAGTCACTTCATCAGCAGGAACTCAGGTATGATCCAGGGGCTGGTGAATAACGAAGACATTCCTGTCACTAAGAGATTGCAACACTCAGCGCCAGAACCCCAGACAGATTTTTAATCAGCAGCAGCCAGTGTGCTTTCAAGGAGGTCGAGACACAGGCTCCACGTCTGAATGGGGGAGCAGCAAGCTCACTCCACGGAAGGGCCTGCGTGAGGCCTGGACCCGCTTGCGGCCGCAGAAGCCAGAGGTAATGGTAGGTTGCTCGGTGCTCAGTTTCCAGCTCTCTGGCATCCGAGAACGCAGAGAGAGAATCGAATGGTTGAAACCTGTAGTGGCTTCTGTTAAGGTCAGATGGTCTCCCTCGGAGACAGGGCCCTCTGTCCTCAGCCGTGCCCTCAGGTCAGGACGCCCCTGCCCCTGGACAGAGCTGGGTGCCCGCCCTGGCCTGTCTGGCTCTTTCTTTCCTGTGCTCCGGTCTCCCTGCCCCCTCTGCCTCACCCAGCCTTGCTCCAGGTAGGGATGGCACAGCTGAGGACACAGCTTATCAGAAAGACACCGCGTTCCGCTCCGGCCTCGTGAGAGGAGGTGTCTCGAGTCCATTTAAGGGCCAAGCACTGTTTCTAGAGCTTTTGTTTTACTTTCACCCCTACTTATCTCGCTTGTGGCTCAGGTTGGACCCCAGGAGGACACCCAATCCTTGGCCAAAAGTAGGTGCTCCCCAAATGGTCATCGAATGACCAAGTGAAATGGAAGTGACTTGCTCAAGATGACACAGCAGTTAATGGAGCTCAGAGCAGAATCCGTTTCATCTGAACCCAGTCATCAGCGCAGCATCCACCCTGTAGTTTCCTCTGAGCCCCGTGCCTCCCGCAGAGCCAGTGAGTGACTGGGCGAGGCCGAGTTAAGCCAGCAACTTCTGTTTTCTGCCTGATGAAACATGTTGGGCCTGAGGCAGGCCGGGGTGTGTGCAGAGACTGACCCAGATGCACTGGCCACACCCAGGCCCCAAGACTGGCCTGAAGTCTTCCAGGATTTAGCAGTTTCAGTCCTGGAATAAAGAACCTCCACCAAAGGACGTGGATTAGCCCCTTAGACTAGGTGTTCAAGGCTCACGTCCTTTCTGCTCTGTCTCCTCACGAGGAAACATCCCCTTAGCGGTGCAAACACCTGCCCTTTTGGCTTCTGGAGAAACTTTAGCTCAACTGTATAGAGGGGCCTCTACGGCCCCCCTAGGGCAGAAAGTGGGAGCTGGGAGCAAAGACTCTGGTGTCCGCACCACTGCTGAATTGTCCTTTGGCTTCAGAGGCCTTGAAACGGAACTTAGGGTGCCAGAGAACCAGCTCACCTTGTGACGTCAGAGAACTTGGAGCCAGAACCCGTGACATGGGACCTTTGGTGACTCCGGCCTTGTGACCCTAGACGTCTCTTCCGGCGGGGCCTCTCCAGAATGGTCCTTCTTTCCACCTCACTGCTTAGGAACGCTCTGCCGGCCCCCTTCTTTGTCACCAGGGCACTTTGACCTTGACTTTCTTTTCCTTCTCAGACGACCAAGGTCTGTGCTCTTCCTCCGGTATTCGAGATTCTTCCTGTGAACTCGCTGAAGGCGAGGAACCAGACGCTGGCCCCGCCCTTCCCCGAGCTGAGGTGCCTTAGCCTGGCCTACAACAAGGTGACTCCCTGCCCTCGCCCTCTCTCCTCGGGGACGTAGACGGGCAGCTGGGGTGTGCGCCGATCCGGCCCGAAAGCGGGCTCAGGAGTTCCAGGGTGCGGGTTCTCCGGGTGGGGGAAGCCGAGCGCATGCAGGCGGAGGCAGGAGTCATCCACGCAGTCGCAGATAGTGGTTTAGCCCTTAGCGTGCGCCAGGCTCCGTGCCAGGCGCTGCGAATACAAATGTGCAAAGAAACATTTGGCCTGTGCCCTTGCGCTTGTCCCCTGCAGGGAAGACTGGCCCTGGGTGCACCGGGACGATGTGCGCGTGCGCAGTTCTGGAGACACGGCCGAGCTGGGACGCATTGAGGGGGCGGGGCCCTAACCCAGTGTCTGGGGTCGGGGGAGGCTCCCGCCCGAGGGTGTTGGAGCTGAGATGGGAATCCGTGAGCTGGGCGAGGTGGAGAGCGAGGGTAGAGTGACGTGAGAACGGCCTGGCCTCATGGCGTGGCGGATTTAACATGTGTTTCCTTAACGCGTGTTAGGTTAGCATGTTTTTCCAACCGCCGTGTCCTCTAAAACGTAAACGTAAACCCCGCTCATTAAACCCTGCTCCGATGCGGGATGCAGGCCACTTTCAAGCTACTCTGCTTACATTCCTTCCAGGCAAGCAGCTGCTGCGGCTCCCCAGCCCCCAAGTGTTCCCTCCTAAGAGTTACAATTTTAGCTGCGACATTTAGGTCTTTGGTCTATTTTGAGGTAACCTTTATATATGGCGTGAGACAGGGCTGCAACTTCATTCTTTTTTTTTTTTTTTTTTTTTTTTTGTCTTTGTGCCTTTTTCTGGGGCCGCTCCTGCAGCACGTGGAGGTTCCCAGGCTGGGGATCGAATCGGAGCTGTAGCCGCTGGCCTGCACCACAGCCACAGCAATGCGGGATCCGAGCCATGTCTGCGATCTACACCACAGCTCACGGCAACACCAGATCCTTAACCCACTGAGCGAGGCCAGGGGTAAGACCTGCGTCCTCATGGTTCCTAGTCAGATTTGTTAACCACTGAGCCACGATGGGAACTCCTCCAACTTCATTCTTTTGTATGTGGATGTGCGGTTTGTCGGTATCATTTATTGAGAAGAACTATTCTTTCTCCATTGAGTGGTCTGCTCACTCTTTTCAAAAATTAGTGGACTATTGATATATTAAAGGTCCTCCTCTTATTCTTGAAACTGGTAATTTGTGTCTTTCCTGTATTTTATTGATCCAAAATAGAAGTTATCCCTTTTACTGACTTTTTTTTAATGCTAAGCTGCTTCTTTCTTTGGATGTCTCTATTATCTGTTTTCCATTTCATTGATTTCTGCTCATAATTTTATTTCTGTCCTACTCAAAATGAGTTTAATTGGTTCTTTTTCTAGTTTCCTAAGTAGTATAATTTTATCATTGAATTAGACTTTCTTCTTTTTCACATAAGCATGTAAAACTATAAATTTCTTCTTTAAGAAGAAGGAATGGTGGAGCTGTGTCCTACAAATTGTGCTTTGCGTTTTGATTTTCACTCAATTAAAACATTTAAAATTTTTTTGTGATTTCTTCTTTGGCCCATGGGTTATTTAGAAGTCAGTCATTTAATCTCCAAATATACAGGGATCTTCTAGATAACTTATATTTGTTGAGTCCTATTGTGGTCAAATAATATCTTTGTAAGATTTCATTCTTCTGAAATTTATTTATTTTATGGCCCACCCTCTATTCTGTCTTGGTGAACGTGCTGTGCGTACTTAGAAAAAAATGTATATTCTGAAGTTTTGGGAGCTAGTGTTTTATAAATACCAATTAAGTTAATGCGGTTGGCAGTGTTCACTGAGTTGTTTCTGTACTATTATGTTATCAATTATTGAGAGCAGTATGCTGAAATTTCCAGTCATGATTGTGGACTTGTTTATTTCTCCCTTTAGTTCTGTCAGTTTTTGCTGCATGTATTTTGAAGCTCTACCACCAGGTACATATTCATTTAGAGTTTTTATATCTACTTGCTGTATTGATCCTTTTATTATTACTTGTCTTCTTTTGCCTCTAATAAAACTCCTTGTCTTAATGTCTCTTTTGTCTGATTTTAATAGAGGTACACTCTCCTAGGCTCACTGTTTGTATGGTGTATCTTTCTTTTTACTTTCAACCTATTTTTAGCTTTGTAGTTAAAGTGCATCTCAGGGAGTTCCTTTTGTGGCTCAGCAGTTAACAAACCTGATAAGGATCTATGAGAATGTGGGTTTGATCCCTGGCCTCTCTCTGTGGGTTAAGGATCTGGCATTGCCATGAGCTGTGGTGTAGGTCGTAGATGCGGCTTTCTTTTTCATCTTCTAAAACTACATTACTAGTAGTGGTGAGAATAGGCATCCTTGTCGTCTTCTTGATATTAATGGAAATGCTTTCAGCTTTTCACCGTTGAGTATGATATTGTGAGTTTTTCATACATGGCCTTTATTATGTTGAGGTAGTTTCCCTCTCTGCCCCATTTCTGGAAGCTTTGTGTCATAAATAGATACTGAAATTTTTCAGAAGTTTTTTCTGCATCTATTGAGATGATAATATGTTTTTTATTCTTCAGTTTGTTAATGTGGTGTATCATATTGATTGATTTGCAAATATTGAAAAATCTTTGTGTCCCTGAGATAAATCCCACTTGATCATGGTGTATGATTCCCTTAATATTTTGTTGGATTTGGTTTTCTGCTATTTTGTTGAGCATTTTTGCATCTATGTTCATGTGATATTGGCCTATAATTTTGTGTGATATCTTTGTTTGGTTTTCTGCCAAACCAGAGGAGATACTGGACTCATGGAATGAGTTTTGGCCATGGTGAAGGTGGCATCATAGAATGAGTTGCTTCCTCTGCAATTTTTTTCAGAGTAGTTTGAGAAGGATAGGTGTTAACTCTTCTCTAAATGTTTGGTAGAATTCATTTATGAAGCCATCTGGTGCTAGATGTTTATTTGTTGGGAGTTTTTTAAAATTAATGATTAAATTTAATTATTGGTGATTAGTCTGTTTATATTTTTATTTCTTCCTGGTTCAATTTTGGGAGATTGTACCTTTATAGGAATTTTGCCCATTTCTTCTAGGTTGTCCATTTTATTGGCATATAGTTTTTTGTAGTAGGCTCTTATGATCCTTTGTATTTCTGTATCAGTTGTAGCTTCTGATTTTTCATTTTTGATTTTATTGATTTGGGACCGCTCCCTTTTATTCTTCATGTACTTGGCTAAAGTTTTATCACTTTTGTTGATCTCTTCACAGAACCAGCTTTTCGTTTCTTTTCTATTTTTTTTTTTTTTTAGTCTCTATTTCATTTACTTCTTCTCTGATCTTTTTGATTTCTTTCCTTTTGCTAACTTTGGGTTTTGTTTGTTCTTTCTCTGATGCTTTTAGGTATAAGTTCAGGTAGTTTATTTGAGATTTTTCTTATTTCCTGAGATAAGCTTCTATCACTATGAACTTTACTTTTAGAAATTTTTTTGCTGTGTCCCATAGGTTTTGGGTCATCATGTTATCAATTCCTTTGTCTCTAGGTATTTTTAATTTCCTGTTTGTTTCTTCAGTGATCCACTCTGGATGGTAACATGTATGAATTAGGTAACATGAATTAGGTAACATGTATTTTAGCCTCCACATGTTTGTGTTTTTTGAAAATTTTTTTCTGGTCATTTATTTCTAGTCTCATAGTGCTGTGGTCAGAAAAGATGCTTGATGTGATTTTAGTTTACTAAGACTTGTTTTGTGACCTAGCATGTGATCTGTCCTAGAGAATTTTCCACGTGTTCTTGAAAAGAATGTGTACTGTGTTGCTTTGGGAGGTAATGGCATATATGCATATACATATGTATCATTTTTTTGATACGTATATTTATTTTTTGATATATATATCAAGAAAGTCCATCTAGCCCAGTGTGTCATTTAAGACCACTGTTTCTTTACTGATGTTTTGCCTGGATGAACTGTTCATTGATGTAAGTGGGGTGTTAAAGTCGTCTACTACTATTGTGTTACTGTGGATTACTCCTTTTATGTCTGTTAATATTTGACTTATATATTTCAGTGTCTCATGTTGGGTACATATATAGTTACATTTGGTATGCTTTTTTTTTTTTTTGTCTGTGCCCACAGCATGCGAAATTCCCAGGCCATGGATTGAACCTGTGCCACAGCAGTGACTCAAGCCACTGCAGTAACAATGACAGATCCTTAACCCACTGTACCACCACAGAATTCCTTTACCTTTGTTTTGGATTGATCTCTTGATCATTGTGTAATGTCCTTCTTTTTCTTTTATTAAATCTTTATTTTAAAGATTATTTTGTCTGATATAAGTGTTGCTACTTGGCTTTCTTTTGATTTCTATTTGCATAGAATACCTTTTTCTAGCCCCTCACTTTCAGTCTGTGTGTGTCTTTAGATCAGAAGTGAGTCTCTTGTAGGCAGCATATATGCAGATCTTGTTTTTTGTATCTGTTCAGCCACTCTGTTTCTTTCAGTTGGAACACTTAGTCCTTTTACATTTAGAGTAATTATCGAAATGTATGTTCTTATTGCCATTTTGTTAATTGTTTTGGATTTTTTTTTTAGGTCTTTTTTTGCCTTTTTATATTCTCTTCTCTTGGCATTGATGACCATCTTTGTTTCGGTTTTTTGTCTTTTTTTTCTCTCTCTTTTTTTCTTTTTTTTTTTTTTTTTTTTTTTTTTTTGGTCTTTTTAGGGCCACACCTGCGGCATATGGAGGTTCCCAGGCTAGGAGTCTAATCAGAGCTACAGCTGCTGGCCTATGCTACAGCCACAGCAACACTAGATCTGAGGCGTGTCTGCGACCTACACCACAGCTCATGGCAATGCCAGATCCTTAACCCAATGAGCGAGGCTGGGGATTGAACCCGAAATCTCATGGTTCCTAGTTGGATTTGTTTCCTCTGCACCACAGCAGGAACTCCTTGATGACCATCTTTAGTGGTATGTTTGGATTCCTTTTTCTTTTTTGTGTGTATATCTATTATAGGTTTTTGGTTTGTGATTACCATGAAGTTTTTGTAAAGCAGTTTATATATATATATATATAAGTGACCATTTTAAATTGCTGATCTCTTTCAAATACATTTGACAACCCTGCCTTTGTACTCCAGTCCCCTCATAATTACTGGTTTTATATCATATTTTACATCTAATTGTTTTATGTATCCCTTAACTGCTTGTTGTAGACATAGATAATATTATTACTTTTGTCTTTTAACCTCTGTACTAGTTTATTTGTGGGTAATTTTATAATTTTTCTTGTATGTTTGCCTTTACTGATGAGTTTTTGCCTTTCTTATTATCTTCTAATTGTGGCCTTTTCTTTTTAAGCTAGAGAAGTTCCTTTAACATTTATTGTAAAGTTGGTTTGGCAGTGCTGACCTCTTAGCTTTAGCTTATGTGCAAAGCTTTTGATTTCTCATAATCTAAAGGACAGCCTTGCTAGATAGAGTGTCCTTGGTTGTAATTTTTTCCCTTTCATTACTTTAAATATTTGATGCCACTCCCTTCTGTCTGGCAGAGTTTGCACAGAAAAATCAGGATAGCCTTAGGGGAATTCCCTTGTTTGTTGTTTCTTGTGTTTCCCTTGCCACTTTTAGTATTCTCTCTTTAATGTCTGTCTTTTTAATTACAGTTTGTATTGGTGTGTTCCTCTTTGGGTTAATCCTGTGTGGGACTTTCTGTGCTTTCTGGACTTAGGTGACTGTATCCTTTTCCAAGTTAGGGAAGTTTTCAGCTATTATGTCATCAAATATTTTCTCAGGCCCTTTCTGTCTCTTATCTCCTTCTGCGATCCTTACAATGTGAATAGTAATGCACTTGGCGTTGTTCCACAGGCCTCTTTAGCTGTTCTCATGTTTTTTAATTACTTTTATTTTTTCTGTTCAGTAATTTTCACTACTCTGTCTTCAGCTTACTAATCCATTCCTCTGTATCATTTAAGCTACTCTTGATTCCTTCTAGTATGTTTTTCATTTTAGTTATTGTATTTTCCATCTCTCTCTCTCTGCTTGTTCTTTATATTTTCTTTCCTTTTTTTTTTTTTTTTTTTTGGCAACATCCATGGAATGTGGAAGGTCCCGGGCCAGGGATCAAACCCACACCACATCAATGACCCAAGCCACTGCAGTGACAATGCCATATCCTTAACCTACTGAGCCACACAGAAAATCCCTATATTTTCTAATTTTCTGTTTAAAATTTATAATTTTCTCACTCTGGCATCCACTGTCCTCCTGAGTTCTCTGATCATCTTTACAATCATTACTCTGAACTCTTTCTCAGGTATATTGCCTGTCTCTACTTACTTTTTATTTTGGGGTTTTGTTCCTTCATCTGAAACTTATTCCTCTGCCACCTTATTTTGTCTAAGTTGCTATTTATGTGGAAGGTTGTTTCTTGACCTTTAAGAAGTGGCCTTCTGTAGGAGATGTCCTGGTGTCCCAGCAGTGCGTTTCCTCTTGATCACCTAAGCTGTGTGCTCTAGGGGTTCTCCCTAAGCAGCCTGCATGAGTCTTACTATTGTGGCAGGCTAACTATATGTGCAGTCTGGTAGGCATTGTTGGCCCCTAGGCTGGTTGGGTGCCAGACCTTGTCTTGTGTTGATGCTTGGCTGCAGGTTACTGGGGCCTGGTCATGAGGCAAGTGGCTACAGAATCTTATAGGTCCTCATGGCTAGTGCAGGCTCACTGGTGGGCAGAGTCAGGTCCTGGGGTTAGTGCTGGACTCCTGGCAGGCAGTACCATGTCCTGGAGGCTGGCTGTAGGCCAGGGTATCCCAGAGCTGGCTTTAAGATAGCTGGGTATGTGGAGGGTTCCTGAAACAGTTGGGTATGGGGTCCAGGATGTCCCGAAGCTTGTGTTGGCCAACTTGTGGGTAGGGCCAGGGCCCAGGTAAGATCTGGGCTTCTGAATGCTGGCTCCATAGGCTGCAGGATTGTGGGTTTTTTTGTGTCTAGTATCTGCCTCCTGTTGGGTGAGTGTGGTCTGGAGGCTAGTGCAGGCTTCCTAGTGGGCAGGACTGTGGTCCCTGTCCAGTGGTGGGAGGATCTGTGTCTTGGCCCTCTGGTTGTCAGGGGCATGTCTAGAGATGGAGCTGGGCTCAGAAAGACTTCAGGCAGCCTATCTGCTGATAGGTGGGGCTCTGTTGTCACCCAGTTAATTATTTGGCCTGAGGTATCCCAGAGCCTACAGGCTGTTTGATCAGGCTAGGTCTTGGCACTAATGGTCCAGTGGAAGGATCTCAAGATGGAGGGCACCAGTTGAAATATTCACATGGTAGAAACCTCCCAAATATGACTGGCACCTGTGTTCACATTGTGAATCACAGCTAAGCCCTGCCTTGCTGGGAGACTATAAGACTAGCAAGTAGACCTGGCCTGGGTTCCTATCATGTTACTCCTTTTGACCTGGTTCTCAGTGCACATGAGATTTTATGTGTGCCCTTTGATAGTGAAGTCTTTATTTCCCCCAGTCTTTGGGGGCTTCTGAAATTAAGCCCTGCTGGCCTTCAAAGCCAAATTCTCTGGGCGGGACGGTGGGGGGGAGCTCATCTTCCTGGTGCATGACTGCTGTGCTAGGGAGCCGGATGTGGGGCTTAGAAGTCTTACTCCTGTGGGACAGCCTCTAAAATACAAATTTCTTCCAGTTTGTTTCACAGACTGGGTCTGGGGCTTGAGTTTATTGTAAGTCTGCCCTCCTACTTGGTTCAGTGGGGTTCCTTTTCATTACGTCTTTAGTTGTAGATTTTTTCTGGTAGGTTCTGTTTGTTTGTTTGTTTTATTTCACTGATGCTTGTTCTGCAGATAGTTGTGATTTTGATGTACTTGTGAGAGGAGGTGAGCTCAGGGTCTTTCTTCTCTGCCAGCTTGGCCTTTGATGCAATTTTATTTTATTTTATTTTATTTTTATTATTATTTTTTTATTTTCCCACTGTAAATGCAATTTTAAATAAGATTATTTCATTATTAGTTTGTAACAATGCAACAGACTTTTGTATCTAAATCTTTTTTTTTTTCTTTTTAGGGCTGCAGATGCAGCATATGGAAGATCCCAGACTAGGGGTCAAATCAAAGCTGCAGCTGCCAGCCTACGACACAGCCACAGCAACACCAGATTCAAACCATGTCTGCAACCTACACCACAGCTTGTGGCAACACCAGATCCCCAACCCACTGAGAAAGGCCAGGGATCGAGCTGGCATCCTCATGGATATTAGTGGGGTTCTTAACCTGCTGATCCATAACAGGAACTCCCTGAATATAAATTTTGTTTCCTATATCCTTGGTGAATTCATTTATTAGTTATAATAGCTTTTGGGTGAAGTGCTCTCTATATAGAGTATTATGTCATCTGCAAACAGTGATAGTTTTACCTCTTCCTTTCCAATTTGGATACCTTTCTTTCTCTTTCTTGTCTATTGCCATGACTAGGACTCGGAATACTATGTTAAACAGAAGCTGCAAGAATAGCCATGACTTTGTTCTGAATTTAGCAGGAATACTTTCAGCTTTTCATTGTTGAATATAACGTTGGCCTTGGGTTTGTCATGAATGGTCTCTATCATGTTGAAATATGGTCCCTCTATACTCACTTTGATGAGAGGCTTTTTTTTTTTATATCATGAATGGATGTTGAATTTTGTCAGATGTTTTTCCTGCATCTCTTGAAATGATTATGTGATTTTTTTTGCCTTTCCTTTTGTTAATGTGGTATATCACATTCATTGATTTACCTATACTGAGTCATCCTGTGACCCTGGAGTAAATCCAACTTGATCATGGTTTATGATCTTTTTTATGTATTGTTGGATTTAGTTTGCTAATATTTTTTTGAGGATTGTTGCATCTATATTCATCAAAGATAATGGCCTATAATTTTTTCATATTGATTTTGTCTGGTTTTGGGATAAAGGTGATGTGGGATGAATATGGGAGTGTTGCCTTCTCCAGTTTTTTCGAATAGTTTGAGAAGAATAAATACACGTTCTAATTTATATTTTTGGTAGAAATCCCCTGTGAAGCCATCTAGTTCTGGACTTTTGATTTCTGATTTTTAAAAATTACAGATTCAATTTCATTTCTAGTGGTCAGTCTGTTTCAAATTGTCTGTTTCTTCTTGACTCAGGATTGGAAGGCTGTATGTTTCTAGAAATTTGTCCATTTTTTTCAGATTGTTCAATTTGTTGGCACAGAACTATTTGTATTTCTCTGATACCAGTTATTTCTCCTCTTTCATTTGTTATTTTCTTTACTTGGGTCCTCTCATTTTTGTTGGTGAACCTTGCTAAAAGTTTATCAATTCTGTTTGTCTTTTCAAAAAAGCAACTCTTGGTTTCATTGTTCTTTTTTAAAAAAATCTGTTTCCCCTCTGATCTTTATTATTTCCTTCCTTTTTCTGACAGGCATTTCTTCGTTGTACTTTTACTAATCCTTTTAGGTAGTAGCTTAGGTTGTTTATTCTCTTTCTTTCTCTCTTTCTTCCTTCCTTTCTTTGTCTTTTCTAGTGCCGCACTCATGGCACATTGAGGTTCTCAGGCTGGGGGTCCAATTGGAGCTATAGCTGCTGGCCTACGCCAGAGCCATAGCAATGCAGGATCTGAGCCGCATCTGCGACCTACACCACAGCTTACAGCAACACCGAATCCTTAACCCACTGAGTGAGGCCAGGGATTGAACCCACAACCTCATGGTTCCTGGTCAAATTCTTTAACCACTGAGCCACGACGGGAACTCCATATTTTTTTATTTCTTGAGAAAGGCATATATCACTATGAACTTCCCTTTTAGCTTTGCTGTAGATTTTTCAAAATTGTATTTTCATTTTCATTTGTCTCAGGGTATTTTCTGAATTCCTTTTTGATTTCATAATTGATGCATTGGGTTTTAAGTAGCATGTTGTTTAGTCTCCACATGTTTATTCTGTTCCCATTTTTCTTTCTGTAGTTGATTTCTAATTTCATACCATTGTAATCAGAAAAAAATGTTTGGTAGAATTTCTATCCTCTTAAATTTGTTGAGGCTTGTTTTGTGAACTAGTATGTGACTTATCCTGGAGAACATTCCATGTGTACCTGAAAAGAATGTGTATTCTGAGTTTGGGGATGTAGTGCCCTGTAGATACCATTGGGTCCAATTGGTCCATTGTGTCAGTAAGACCTCTGTCGCCTTACTTATTTTCTGCCTGGATATCTGTCCATTGATGTCACTGTGGTGTTAAATTTTCCTACTATTACTGCATTATTGTCAGTTTCTCCCTTTATGTCTAGCAGTATTTTATACACTTAGGTGGTCCTCTATTGGATGTCCATACATATGTGCTAGAGAGTATAATATCGTCTTCTTGTATTGATTAATTTACCATTATATAATGCCCTTCTTTGTCTTTTAATTATAGCTTTTAAGTCTGTTCTGTCTGATATGAATATTGATACCCCCCCACTTTCTTGTCATTTCCATTTGCATGAAATATCTTTATCCATTCCCTAAATTTCAGCCTCTGTGTGTCTTTCATCTGGAATGAATCTCTATTAGGCAGAATATTGATTTGTGTTGTATTTTTGTCCAATCAGCAGCCCTCTTTGTTTTCATTAGAACATTTAGTCCATTGACATTTAAAGTAATTATTGTGTTCTAGGAGTTTTATGGTTTCTGGTCTTACATGTAGGTTTTTAATCTATTTATATTTTTACAAATGGTGTTAGAGAGTATTCTAACTTCATTCTTTTATATGTAGCTATCCAGTTTTCCTGGCCTTTTTTTTTTTTTCTTTTTATGCCTGTACCTGTGGCATGTGAAAGTTCCTGGGCTAGGGGTCAAATTGAAGCTGCAGCTGAAGGCCTATGCCACAGTCATGGCGACACCAGCTCGGAGTCACATCTGTGACCTACACTGCAATGTGTGGCAACCCTGGATCCTTAATCCCTGGAGTGAGGCCAGGGATTGAATCCATATCTTCATGGATACCATGTCAGATTCTTAACTTGCTGAGCCACAGCAGGAACTCCCCCAGCATCATTTATCAAAGAGATTATCTTTTCCATTGTATATTCTTGCCCCTTTGTCATAGATAAATTCTGTGGTTTTATTTCTGGGCTTTCTATTCTGTTCCATTGATCTATGTGTCTTTTTTGGTGTCAGTACCATACTGTTTTGTTTACTGTAGCTCAAAGCCTATCAGATATTACTTATGAACATAGTATATGCTCAGCAATATACTGACAAACCAAATCCAACAAAACATTAACAGGGTCCTTGATCAAGTGAATTCACATCACAGCTGTATAGAGAGTTGCAGCAGTGATAGCAGCAGATCCTTAATCCACTGAGCCATGAGGGAACGCCACTTATCATGTTCTTCACCTCTGTTGGCTTATTATTTATATTTTCTCTCTCTTTTTTTAAAAAGAGTTCTAACTTCTCTCTTCCCTGGTTCTTCCTTCATGTTTCCAATCATTGCTCTGAACTCTCTCAGGTATATTGCTTATCTCCACTTCTCTTAGTAGTTCTTCTACAGTTTTATCTTGTTCCTTTGTCTGGAACCTAATCTTTTGCCATGTTATTTTGACTAAGTTGCTATTTGCACTTTTATGTATGTGGTTGGTTACATTTCTTGGCTTTGCAAGAGTGGGCCTCTGTAGATGTCCCATGCTTCCCAGCATTGCTCTCCTCTCTTGTCATCAAGGCTATATGGTTCCCCCTAAGAGGGCTCTGTGTATCTCGGGTCTTTCTCTTGTGAGAGGCTGACTATGTGGGTGGTCTGGTAGGCTTTTTTGGTCCCTAGTCTGTTTGGTTTCCCAGGCTTTGCCTTGTATGGATGCTGCTGACCTCTTTTTAGCAGGACCTGGTCATGAGGCAGCTGGTTTCAGGACTCTTGAGGGCCTAGGACTGGTACTGTCTTACTGGTGGGTGGAGCCATGGTCTTGAAGACTCTGTGCTTGTTGCCCACCAACTGGCCGGTGAAGCCAGATCTTGGTGTTAGTACTTGACTGTTGGCAGGCAGAGCTGTTTCCTGATGTCTGCCTGTAGGGTGCAGAAATCCCAGAGCTTGTTTCATGGGGGCGGGGAGGTGGTTTTTGACATAACTGTGTATAAGGTCCAGGGTGTCCTGAAGATTGCGTTGGCCTGGTAGTAGGCAGTGCCAGGTCCCAGCCGGTACCAGGGTACTGGCCTGCTGTTGTCAGGCTCAGTCCATAGGTTGCAGGATTACAGTTTTCTTGCTATTGGTGTCTGCCCTGTACTGAGTGAGGCTGATCTAGAAGCTAGTGCAGGCTTCCTGGTGGGAAAGGTTGGTGCCTGCCCATTGATGGGGAGAGCTGGATCTTGGCCCTGTGGTGGGAAGGGCCATGTCTAAGTGCACATCTAGAGGCAGTTTGTGGGCTCAGGAAGTCTTTAGGCAGTCTTTTTGGTAATAGGAGTGGATGTGTCCCTGCCCAGTTAGTTGGTTTGGCCCGAGGTGTCATAGCACTGGGGCTCACAGGCTGTTGGGTAGGGCCAGGTCTTAGAGCTAACGAGCCACCAGCAGTGGCACCCACCAGCAGTGGTGTTCACACAATGGAATGTTCGCAGATGTGTTTGCCATCAGTGTCTGTGTCCTGTGGGTGAGCTGCAGCTGTCCCCCACCTCCCCAGGATACTCTCCAAGGCCAGCAGGTACATCAGCCCCAGGATCCTGGTGCATGAGGTTTTGGGTGCACCCTTTAAGGGTGAAGTTTCTATTTCCCCACTCCTATGGGGCTACTGCAGTTAAGCCCTGCTGGCCTTCAAAGCCAAATGTTCTGGGGGTTTGTCTTCCTAATACCAGACCCCTGGATGGGGAACCTGAGGGGGCTTAGAGCTCTCACTCCTGTAGAAGAGTCTCTGCAATATAATTATTCTCCAATTTGTGTGTCACCCAAGGGGTATGAGATTTGATTATATCCTGAGTCCACCCCTCCTACCCATCTAGCTGTGGTTCCTTCTTATGTCTTTGGTTGTAGAAGTTCTGTTCTGATAGGCTCCAGTTTTTTCATCAATAGCTGTTCTGTAGATAGTTGTGATTTTTGGTGTGCTCACGAGAGCCGAGCTCAGGGTCTTTCTGCTCCACCATCTTGGCCCAATAGTAACAGAGTCATAGTCCATTTACATTGAAAGTAGTCCTGGATGTGTATGTTCTTATTGCTATTTTGTTAATTGTTGGAGGGCTGTTTTTATGGGTCTTTTTTTGTTCTTTTGTGCTGTTCTCTTGTGATTTGACCACTGTCTTTAGTGTTATGTTTGTATTACTTTTTCTTTTGTATCTATTACTGACTTTTTGTTAATAGCTACCATTATTTTGTTTATCTTTTTTTTATATAATTTTTTTTTATTTTCCCACTGTACAGCAAGGGGGTCAGGTTATCCTTACATGTATACATTACAATTACATTTTTTCCCTCACCCTTTCTTCTGTTGCAACATGAGTATCTAGACAAAGTTCTCAATGCTATTCAGCAGGATCTCCTTGTAAATCTATTCTAAGTTGTGTCTGATAAGCCCAAGCTCCCGATCTTTATCTTTTAATTTCAAATGCATTTTAACAGCCCTGCCTTTGTACATTTCTCCCCTCACAATCCCCCCCACTTTTTTGGGTCTTTTTTAGGGCTGCACCCGCAGCATATGGAGGTTCTCAGGCTATGGGATGAATTGGAGCTGCAGCCACTGGCCTACACCACAGCCACAGCCACACCAGATCTGAGCCATGCCTGCAGTTTACACCATAGCTCACAGCAATGGTGGATCCTTAACCCACTGGGCGAGGCCAGGGATCAAACCTGTGTCCTTGTGGATACTGGTCAGATTTGTTTCTACTGACCCACAACAGGAACTCCCACAATTCCTGTTTTGATATCATATTTTACATCTGATTGTTTTGTGTATCCATTAAGTGCTTGTTGTGGATACAGATGATTTTCCTGCCTTCGTCTTTTCACCTTCCTACCTTTAAGTTTACCAATGAGTTTTTTCCTTTTGCAATTTTCATGTTTCTAGAGTGGCCTTTCTTTTTTGCTCCAAAAAGTTCTTTTAGCATTTCTTGTAAAACTGGTTTGGTGGTGCTGAACACTTTTAGATGTTGCTTGTCTATAAAGTTTTTGATTTCTCCATCAATTGACCACAGCCTTGCTAGGTAGAGCATTCTTGCTTGTGTATTCTCTTTCATCGTTAAATATATCATGCCACTTCGTTCTGGCCTGCAGAGTTTCTGCCGAATATCAGCTAATAGCCTTATGGGAGTTCCCTTGTATGTTATTTGTTGCTTTTCCTTTGCTTTGCTGCTTTTCATATTCTTTTTTGTCTTTAATTTTCCCCATTTTCATTACTGTATGTCTTTGTGTGTTTCTCTTCGAGTTAATCCTGCACAGAACTCTCTGTGCTTCTGCACTTGGATGTCTGTTTCCTTTCCCAGGTAGGGAATCCTTCAGCCAATACGTCTTCAGGTACCTGGTAGGTCGACTATGATTCTCGGCCCTGGATAAGTGTTGTTTTGTAGGAGACGTTCTGTGCACCCAGCAGTGCCCTACCCTCTCCTCACTAGAGCTGTAGGCTCTAGGGGTTCCCCCCAGGAGGGCTGCTTGGGTTTTTCGGTTATAGCTGGCAAGCCTGTTAGACTCACTTGGCCCCAGGTCCTGTTGGTTGCCAGACCCTGCCTTGTATGGAGGCTGTTGGCTGCTAGTTTGCATGACCCAGTCACCAGGTGACTTACTACAGAACCCTTGGGAGCCCTGGGGCCAGCTTACTGGTAGACAGAGTTGGGGTCCAAGAGACCCTGGACTGTTGTGTGTCCCCCGGTGGGTGAGGACAGGTTCTGGGTCTAGTGCTGGCCTACTGGTGGGCAGAGCCGTTTCCTGAAATCTGGTTCCAGGGCCCAGGGATCTCAGAACTGGTGGTGGATCGCTGGCGGGTGGGTCTGATTCCTGACATTTGGTTGGGGGTGTCGAGGGTATCCCAGAGCACATGTTGGCCTGCTAGTGAGTGAGACTAGGGCCCAGCTGGTCTGAGGGCAAGGTCTGGCCTACTGGTGGGCAGGCCGTATCTGCAGACTGCAGGGCTGTGGTTTTCTTATGGCTGCTGTCTGCCACTGGTGGATGAAGCTGGGCCCAAGGCTATGGCAGGTTTCCTGGAGGGCGGGTCTGGGTCCAAAGGATTGGGAGGCTGGTGCCTGCCCACTGGTAGGTGGAGCAGGGTTCCAGGGTCTCAGGTCTAGTGCCTGCACCCTGGTGTATGGGGCAGGTTCTTGGCCCTCTGGTGGGCAGGGCCATATCTCGGTGGAGCTGTGGGCTCGGGGGTGCTTAAGGCAGCCTGTCTGCTGGTGAATGGGGCCATGCCCATGCTCAGTTAGGTGCTCAGCCTGAGGTGTCCCATGCTGATGTCTACAGACTGTAGGGCCAGGAAGTGGCTGCATCCTGGGGCTAATAAGCTAGAGGGAAGATGCAGAAATGGTGCTTTCCAGCACCACGGTCCATGTGATAGCATGAGCTCCCCCAGGTGGCTGCTACCAGGTGTCTCTGTCCCAAGGATGAGCTCATTTGCATCGTGCTCTCTGGGAGATTCTCCAAGCTCATCATTTGGGTCTGACCCAGGCTTCTG